>NW_027191420.1:0-662662 GCF_041260175.1 Vanrija albida | reverse complement strand
GCCGCCTCTGGCACGTCGACGCCACGTCGACACGCACCCCCAGCGCACCCTCACCCATTCCCACTGCCTACCTCGCCGACAAAACCAAACGTGCCCGTCCCGCAGGTCACAACACCCCCGCACAACTCGGGAGCGCCTGCTGCCGTCGCCATGCCACCACAAGGCCTGGGCGCAAAGGGTGCCAGCACGCTCGACAAGTTCATCTCCCGGACGCGTCCCCAGCACCTGCCGCCAAAGGACAAGACGGAAGATGAGATCCACTTGCACGAGTGGGAGTCGATGATGGCCAAGTCGCGCGAGCACGAGGCTGAGCGCAGGAAGCGCGAGGCGGCAGTCAGGCTCGAGAAGGAGCGCCGCCTGCAGGCCGTCACACCCCGTTGGGAAGCGTTGTTGAGCAACGACTTTAGCGTGCAAAAGGTGCGGACGAATCCCGCTTTCCGCAAGCTTTGGTTCGAGGGCTGCCCCGAGCATCTAAGAGGCAAGGCCTGGTCGCTGGCAATAGGCAACGCGCTGTCGCTGCACAAGGGTGAGTGCGGGTGTGCGATTGCGGCTGACCCTTCCAGACGCGTACAAGACGTACTCTGCACGGGCAACGCGCGCGATTGAGCAGGGCCGATTCCCTCAGGACATTATGGACCAGATCGACAAGGACCTCGACGAGACGTTGCCAACACTGCACATTTTCCACGAGGGTAGCCCAATCCGCGACGATCTCAAGGAGCTATTGTGCACCTGGGTTGTGTACCGCTCAGACAGCGGCCTGGGGTACGCGCCGTACGTCAATCTCCTCGCGGCCATGTTCATCATTGTGTCGCCTCTGCCCGTCGCGTTCATCTCGCTCGTCAACTTCCTCGCCCGGCCATGTCTCAACTCGTTTGCCGCCAACGACAACGAGGAGATTGACGCGTTCTACCGCGTCTTTGAGAACCTCCAGGCCGACCAGTTCCCGAAGATCTACGCAAACTGCAAGAACCTCGGTCTGAGATTGCCCGAGTCGTACTTTCGCTCGGTGCTGGTCGAGCAGGTGCCGTTTGCGGCAGCGTGCCGGCTGTGGGACCAGATCGTGCTCGACGGCGACGGCTACATTTTCCGCGCTGCTCTGGCCATCTTTGGCTTCCTGGAGCCACGGTAAGCACGCGGCGTGCCGAGCCTCACTGACGCCAGGCTCTACTACCCCGATCGCGAGGAGATCCTGTCAGTGCTCGAGGGCCGCAACGCGGCGACGCAGGCCATCACGGAGCGCGAGATTGAGCGCGCACGCCTGCGTGGAGAAGAGTACGAGGACAAGCTTGACGGCAAGCTGAGCGTGTTTGGCCTGACCGAGGGCGCCTTGTTCGACTGGCTCGAGCACGACGGGTGGCGAGACAGCCGGTTTGAGCGCCTCGTCGTGCGCGAGCTGCCCGATTAGATAGACCGTAGAGCGTGCGCAGCTGGAGGCGCCGGCAGCACACACATACGCACGCCACACACACTTGTATCTCGATACAATGCATAGGAAACCAGACACATGCCACGCCGCCGACTCTACTCCTGCACGATGAGCTCCTCGACCTTCCAGTCCTCGAACGAGTTGTCGGGGAGGTACCGCCTGATGACGAGGGGGATCTTCTTCGACGCAAGCTCCTTGAGCGCAATCTCGAGGGGGTCGGTCTCGCCCTCGACGGGGACGAGGACGGGGGCGTTCATGCTGGGGGTTGGGTCAGCCTGCTGTCGGGTCGAAGCTCGCGGCACAAACCTGATCTGCAGGGCGCGCGTGCCGAGCACACGCGCGCGCTCGTACTTGGTCATGTAGGGCGTGGTGACGCGGACCTCGTTTGCCTTTGCGGCCTTGCCGGTGCGCTGCTTGACGTCGTCTGGGACGTCGCCGGACTGTTGTCAGCGGGCCTCAAGCCGACTCAACGCACGATGATGATGTCGTCGCCGTTCGCCTCGTCCTCCTCGCGCAGCTCGGCGTCGTACCTGCGCGCCGGTTAGCCCGTCCTCGTGCAGCCGACGCCCAACGCACTCGATGTGCTCCGGCTCCTCGCCGTCATAGTCGTAGTTGTCGCCGCCAAAGTCGCCCATGCGCTCGTCGTCGGACATTGTGGGTGGGTGGGGTGGGGGGAGTCGGGGGAGAGTGAGGGGCGGGGTGGCGCTGGGTGTGCGAGTCGGTGTCGGCCGCTTTTGGGCGTGTAGAGCGCGCTGGATGCGTGAAGAGGGACGGTGTGGACAAAAGATGTTGACGACGAGTGCAGGAAGAGTTGGAAACAATCTTGTCTGTGCGTGGTGCGATCACGTGATCCGCCCTTGGTTGCCACTCGACCAGCCAGCCTCGATGACGACCGACCCCGTCCTGCTCTGCTCTGTCCAACGCACCACGCTCAACGCACACATCTAGACGCGCTGCACAGACGCAGCATACACATAGACGCATAATCGCGCGCCGGCTCGGCTCGCCTCGCCGCACCCCACCGCGATGCAGCTCAGCAGGTACCAGGTGTCGACGCTCCGCCCGCCACCCATCCTCGGCGTGACGTTTGCGCACGACTCGGGCATCTTCACCGTCGCCACCGAGACGGGGTACGAGGTGTGGCGGACGTACCCGCTCGGCCTGGTGCGGCGGCGGAGTGAGTAGAGATGCGGAGCTTCAGAGGCACAGCTCACTCCCACCCCAGCACTCGCCGGCACGCTCGCGCGCGCCGTCCCGCTCCCCGCCTCGCCGCTGATAGCGCTGCAGGGCGGCGGGTCCAACCCGCTCTTTCCGCCCAACAAGGCGGTCCTGTACCACGACGGGCGGGGCGCGCCCGTCGCCGAGCTCGAGTTCAGGTGCGTGCGGCCAGCGGCGCGGCGCTGACGAAAGCGAGAGGATACGTGGCATCGCGGTGCGCCACCGCACCATTGTCATCGTGCTGCTCCGCCGCGCGTTCGCGTACGAGTACGGCGCAGAGGGCGGCGGGTTCGCGCTGCGCAAGATCAACGAGTGGGAGACGGCCGAGAACGAGGCTGGTGGGTGGCGAACTGGGCACGGCTGACGGCCAGGCCTCGCAGCCGTCGCGACGGCGCCGGGCGCGACGCTCCTCGCGCTCCCGGGACGCCAGGCAGGCCACGTGCAGCTGATCAACCTCCCGCCGTGTGTGCCGGTCGGCGGCGGGCCGTCCGTCTCGAGCGGCACGTTCCGGTCCCCGATCCTGCTGGCGCACACGCACCCGCTCTCCTCGCTCGCGTGCAGCGCGAGCGGCGCGCACCTCGTGACAGCGAGCGAGCGGGGCACGCTCCTCCGCGTGTGGGACACGGCGCGCGGCGCGCTCGAGACCGAGCTCCGCCGCGGCGTCGATCCCGCCGAGGTGTGGGGCGCGGTATTTGAGGACGCGCCCTTCGCCGCGGCCGAGGGGGACGACGAGCGCCGCAGAGAGCTCGCGCGCCGCAAGGGCGGCCGCGTGGCAGGCTGGAGCGACAAGGGCACGGTGCATATCTGGGGCGGCGAGGGCGAGGGGGCGCCCAAGCCGGCCAAATCGTAGGTGGTATGCCGTGGCGCCGCTAACGCGCCAGCGCCCAGCCGACGCTCACGGGCCTCCTGTCAAAGGCGTTATCGCTGCCAAACTACTTCTCGTCGACGGCCTCGTACGCGCAGTACACGCTGCCGCGCAAGAACCCGCACGCGTTCAGCTCGGCGATCGGCGCCGCGGCCGAGGCGGCCGGCGTGCCAAGCATGCGCATCAACGAGGAGGCAGCCAAGGAGCCGGAGGAGCGCGAGTGGGCAGAGCGGTACGCCGTGGCCTGGATCGAGGTCGACGTCGAGGACGAGGCGGCGCCCGTGGTGGAGGAGAAGCGGCCAAGGAGGCCCACGGGCGGCATGAGCATGGGCTCGCGCGAGGAGCGCCACTCGTTCGGGTCGGACGCGACGAGCACGCGCACGGCCACGCCGACGCTACGGAGGGCAGAGACACCGACGCAGAGCACGTTCCGCGGCGTGGGCGGCGTCGAGCGCCGCCCGTCCACCGGCTCGGTGCGTACCCAGCCCCGGGCCCGCTTCCGCAAGCCCGACAAGCCGGCTGGTGCTGCAAAGACGCGCCGCGAGAGACAGCTCGTCATCGTCACGTACGCCGGCGACTGGTACCGCCTCCGCATCCCGCGCCCGCGCGAGACGGACGACGGCGCGCCGGACGAGCGCAAGTCCAAGCTCGTGTGCGAGCTCGTAGAGTACCGCCGCCTCGGGGTCGGCGGCGGCGGGTGGTAGAGCTGACGCGCGATTTCACACTTCCATGACTTGTTGTATTACCCATGCATGTGATCCTAGTTTTACAAAAGCTGACGCCACGTCTACTCGAGATACTCCTTGAGGCTGCCAGTGACACCCTCGATGCGCGCCAGCACCTTGCGCGCCAGCCCCTCGACCTCCGAGTTCTCGTCCTCGAGCAGCTCGGCCAGGAACTCGGCGACCGTCTCGGGCACAAACTGGATCAGCTCGTCCGAGTGGCGCTCCCACGCCGCGTCGAGCGCGTACAGCGCCGCCATGCGGGCCTTGGGCTCCTCGGCGCGCGTGGCCAGGCAGATGGCGCTGTTGACCTTCTTGAGCGTGGCCTCTGACGACGTGGTCGCCGCCATGGCCGCGAGGGCCTTGGCCGCCGGCGACTCGGGCGTGGCTGTCACGCTGGGGAAGAGAGCCAGCTGCTCCACGACGAGCGGGAGGAGCTTGAGCAGCGTTGCGTCGGTCCAGAAGGCACCGTCGTCGACGTCCATTGAGTGCGCGAGCACGCCCAGGAGCAGAGCCCAGAGCGACTCGTCCTCAACCTCGCCAATCGAGTAGGCGGCGAGAAGCTCCTCGACAAACGGCATGAGCGTGCCCATGTAAGGCGTAAGGAGGTGACGGAACTTGGCGAGGAGACCGTCCATGACGCGGAGGAGGATCTTGCGGCGCGCCACAACGTGCGCGTCGGATGCCGGCGCAGAGAGGTCCACCACGGCCCAGTCGTACAGGCGAACAAAGAGGGGCTTGAACGCAGCCTCGGACAGCTTGATGACCAGCTCGAGGAACGAGCTGATCGCAGACGTCTCGGCCGCGTCGACAGCCTCGGGCGCCATGCGCGCGCCAGCCTTGTGGCGGATGTCGAACACCTCAAGGAAGAAGGCGAACAGCGGCTTGGTGTGGCTGGGGATAGCCTTCGAGTCGCCGTGGCGGAGCGTCTGGCGAAGGAGGTAGAAGAAGGCCTCGATCGACGACGCGGGCGCCGACTGGATCGACTTCCAGAGCTCCATGACAACCGGGATGAGCGTCTTGGTAGGGATGCGCTTGGCGATGGCGGTGATGAGCGACGACGATGCCGCCTCGTCGGTGGCACGGTAGTCCGCAGCGGCGCCCAGCACAGTGACGAGCTGCTTGCTGGACACGAACGTGGGCACCGTGTCGACAAGCGTCGCGATGGTAGCAAAGGCCGCCTCGACAGCAATCGGCGACGACGCCGAGTTGCGTGCAATGGCCAAGCACACATCCAGGACCGACTGGATGAAGGGGATGGCGCGAGAGCCGAGGTGACGGACAAGCGCAGCCAGGAGGGACACCGACTCCTCGATAAAGTCGCCCTCCTTCGACGCAGCAACGACAACAGGGGTGATGGCAGCAAGTGCACTGTCCTCACTCTTGATGGCGGTGGAGACAACGCGGCCAAGCGCGGCGAGCGCACTGGCGGTGGCAGCGCCACGCTCCTCGAGAAGAGCAGCGGTGCGGCGGATAATGGTGCCCATAGCCGTTGCCGACTTGCCGCGGAGCTCGGGCTTGATGAGAGGGAGGCGAGTGGCGAACAGGTCGAGCGCGCGGCTGATGTCCGTAACGTTGCCCGACTCGAGAATACGCGCGGTAATGTCCAGGAACGAGCCGACCGCGAGGAGCTGCATTGCTCCAGACAGGGTGGTGTCGAGCTGGTCGGCAACCTCCTCGGTAACAGCAGGGCTGGCAGCGAGCGTGATAAGAGCAGAGACAATCTCCTCCACAACAGGCTGGGGAGTAACGCGGCCAACGAGCTGCTTGGTGATGCCAGAGGCGAGGTGGAGAAGGACAGAGGCCTGGCGGGTGCTGGGCTCTCCGTTGGCCAGGAACGAGGTGCCCTCGTCTTCGTCGCCGCTGCTGCTGCTGTCGCTCAAGTCGTTGATGATACGAGCGACCTCCTGGACAATGTCGAGGGTAACCTCCGTGCGGAGAGCAGGAGGGAAGGCAGACGCAAGGCTGAGCGAAAGCTCGAGTGAGCCGCTCGCTGCGTTCTTGCCCTTGCCGCCACGCTCGGCCAACAGCATGGCCACTGGGGCGAGGAAGTCCTCGGCACCAAGCGACTTGACGAGGTGGACAAAGAACGGCAAAGTGCGGTGCTTGGGCAGGCGGGCGGCCATGTCGGTGAAGATGGCGAGGAAAGTGCGCGACTCGGTGTACAGGTCGAGCTTGCTGTCGGCCTTGTCCTTGAGAGACGCAGCCATGACCGGAACAATGCGCTCGACAGTCTTCTCGACGACACCAAAGCTGAACGCATCGTCGCGCTGCAGGTCGCTGCTGCCCATAAAAGTGAAAATGGGCATGACGTTGTGGAGAACAGTTTCGGGGATGAGGCGAGCGAGCTCGGAGGCGACGAGGAGGGCCCGCTGAGCGGTGCGAGGGTTTGAAGATGCGCGGATGGTCTTGACAATGACCTCGATACCCACACGGGCGCGGAGAATCTCCCCTGCGTCGGTGATCTGCTCGATCTGTGCGAGAATGGCACCAAGAATCTCCTGCTCGAGGTAGTCGACACCTTCCTTGATCGCCTGGCGCTTGGACAGCACTGTGGCAAGGACACCCATAAGTGAGGCGACAACAGGGGCGTCGCCAGTCAAAGCCTTCCAGTCACGCGACTCGATAAACACAGTGAGGTCGGCAACGGCCTGCTCCGTCTTGTCCTCGCCCTCATCCGTCTTGACCTTCTTGCGGTGCACCTGCGACTCGAATGGCTCAAGGAGAGCCTCAAGAACGGTGACAATCTCGGCTGGCGCAAGAACAAGCTTGGCAAGCGCGGCCTTCGAAATGAGGTTGTCCTCAGGAGACAGCGAGTGGAGCGAGTGGATGAGCGCCTCAACGTATGCCGACTTGAGAGGCGAACGAAGAGCAGGGAAGAGGCCGCTGGTGAGGCGCGCAAGCGAAATAGCGCGCAGCTCGAGAGTGACGGGCGTGGGAGCCGACGTGACGAGCTCGAGGAGGAACTTCCACGCCTCGCTGTTGTTTTCGTTGAGGGCAGAGACATGCCGAGCGGCAAACGAGCCGAAAGCGAGCTCCAAGTACTCCTTGCGGTGCGTGGCTGGCAGCGTCGACAGCCAGCTGGCCTCGTCCTTGTCGGAAGCAGCAAGCGAAGTGAGGAGCGGGATAGAACCGTACAGCCTCGACACATTGGCGACGCGCGCCAGCGAGGACAGGAGAGAGCGGCGGGGAGTGTCCGATCTCCAGCCCAGAACGTGTGACATGAGCCAGTCGACAACGTCGCGGCGGTGCGTGACCTCCTTCTTGTCCTTCTTCTGCGAGTCGAGCACGGAAGCGTGGACCGAGGCGAGGCGGCCAGCATCAATGACCATGTCGTCAAGGGCCTTGATCAGCGCCTCGAGGTACTTGGTGAGGTCTGAAGGCTTGAGAAGCTGCACCAGGTCGGAACGCGAGCCATAGATGGCGTCCAGGCCATAGATGTCGGCGCTGCCCGACTGAGGTGTGGCGGCAATGGCACGAAGGAGGGCGGCAGTGGCCTCGCGGACCGGCTTGGCCGAGTCCTGGAGGGTGACAAGAGTGGCCGGGATGATCACCTGGAAATCGGTGGCCTTTGCGTTGTTCGAGTAGGCCTTAACGAAGGCCGTGGCGTGGCGAAGCGCGGCGACACGGAGCGACGACTCGACCGGGCTCGTCCAAACCGAGGCAAGGAAGATCAAAGCATCCTCACCCAGCTGGGACAGGACAGCCTGGAGGAGGTGACGCGAAACGGCCGCGGAAAGGTTGGCGCTGTTGGCCCAGCGGTAGAGGGAGTGCGTGATGACACGGGTTTGAGCCTCGGTAGACTCTTCGGCCACATCGTTGAGCCAGTTGGTCTGCGCCTCCGCAGCCTCCTTGAGGGAAACGGCGGAAGTAAGAAGCGCAAGGTAGGCGCGCTGCTGAGTCTTGGCAAGCGCAGGCTTGCTGACGACGGCCTTGATGAGGTCGGTAGCCAGCGGCGTCTCAACCTGCTCAATGTCACGCATCTGCTTGCCGGTGAGGTACGACTGAAGAGCAGTGAGAGAGCGAGCCGCCACAACATGCTGGTAGCCGCCGGCGGAGGTGACCAACTCGGCAAGAGTGAGGGAAGCAAGAAGGCGGGCGGCAGGGAGAGCCATCGACAGGTTGGCAATAAGCGCATCGACGTGAACTCCAATGTCGCCGCTCGAGGCGATACCACGAGTAAGCGACTTGATGAGGTCCTGGTTGAACTTGACAAGCTCGTCCCTGGACGCGTCGATAGCGACGATGCTCTGAACGCGATCCAGGAGGCGGGAAGCCTTGACAACCGAGGTCCACTGCTCAGGTCCAAAGGCGCGACGCTCCTCAGTGGCAAGGAGGTTGGGGATGAGAAGCTTCTCAAAGACCTTGTTCTTGATCTCCGAGTGAGCAGGGATGTACGAGGCGCCGAGGAAAGCGAGGTGGAGACCAAGGGCTTCGCGGACGGGATTCGAGGCGACAAACGCAGGAGTCACCGCCTCGATGTAGTCAACACCCGTGAGAAGGGCGAGGAGAAGGTCGGACTCGGCGTAGAGAGCAGTAAGAACAGCCGCGTCCGTGTCGCGAAGGCGAGCGAGGATGGCTGTCTGCACCGATCGGAGTGCCTCGTCGGCCGAGTCACCAAGGAGCTGAGCAGCGTTCGACGAGTTCAGACCGGCCGCCTCAGCGACGGCGTACATCTCCTTGACACCGCTGACACGGCTCGCGACGTCGGCCGAGTGCACGTCGATGAATGCGCTCTCGGCAGAAGTCCACTGCACGAGAGCGGAGTCCACTGGACTACTGGACGAGGCCTCGAGGACGGCCGCGTCGGTGAGGTTGGGGTGGCGCTGGCGGAGAGTGCTGAGGAGAGGGCGGGCGATCGAGTGGACCTCGGCTGGTGTCTCCAGAAGCTTGGCAACAGCAATCTCAACAACGGGGGTGGCGAGAGTAGGGTAGTCCACCAGCTTGGTCAGGGTCTCCTGCGAGAGGGCAACGTCCTCGAGAAGGGCTCCAACCACAGACTTGGTGGCCTCGACAAAGCCATACTTGTCGATGGCAGCGACGAGGAGGTCGCCAATCTGAGGAATCTTGGCCAGTCGGGCCGCGGCGTCGTCACCGAGGCCGCCCTCCCAGCCCTTGCGCTGGTCAAGGATGACGAGGAGGGTGAGAAGGCGCTGGGGGGGGTTGGCGCCCGAGTTGGGAGTCAGGAGCGACTCGATCACGGCCAGGAACGCAGGGTCCGAGAGGTGGACAGTCCGGGTGAGGAGAACGAGAGGGGGGTAGACCGCAGCGTTCACCTCGGGTCCAGCGTTGGGAGTAGACAGGAGGGTGACGAACGTCTCGACGAGGACCTTGACAACGCCCTCGGAGATGCGGCCGCTCGACGAGCGCGAGCGTTCCAAAAGGTCGACAAGAGTAGCCGTCCAGAACGCAAGGAGCGCACGGTGGACAGTCTTCTCGTCCACAGCCGTCTTGACCGACTCGGCGACATCGGTGAGGAGGCGGAGCGACGGGTCGCGAGCGGACGAGACCGCCGTGGTAATGTACTCGCGGGGCACCTGCTGCGCCGCCTTGACCAAAGGAGCAAATGGCGCAGAGTATGGCGAAGAAGTGGGGAGGGAGAGGATGGCGAGGATGCGCGCAAAGTTGGGCGAGTCGTGGTAGGGGAGGAAGGCCTGGAGGAGGACCTCGGTGTTGAACTCGTGAACGCTGCGGAGTTAGCCTACGCCTCTGCTTCCTCCTCCTGTACTCACCGGAATCGCCTCACGAGCCACTCGATGCACTTGCCGCCAGCCATGATGCCGACCCACTTGCCGAGGCGGCGGAGGCAGCGGGCGAGGGTCTCGTCGAGCTTGTCGTTCTCCTCCTTGTTGAGCATCATGCGGTCGGTGCGCTTGGCCGCCTCGGAGAAGAGCTCGCGCTCAAACTCTTCAATCTCGGGGTCGAGGTGCAGCAGCTCGTCAAAGCCCGACTGGGCGAGCGCGAAGACGGCATCGAGGTCCTGGGCCTCTGCGACCTTTGGCGGGAAGAGGTACGACTTGGACGACGGCTGGCCGTACCGCGACGTCAGACGCGATGCGTCCACCGACGCAATATTTTGCAGCTGACTCGCGAGGGACGACGGCATGGCTGCCGATGATGTCCTTTTGTGTGCCGGCGTGTGTTGTTTGCAAGAACAGTTGCTGAGGCCTGCATCTCATCCATCTCCCTCGGCTCGACGATTGCAGGTTTCAACTTTTGGGCCATCACGTGGTACGGAGGTTGCTGCATCTCCGTTATTGACGCTGACGCTTCACTCTCGGTTGCTGAAATGTCCGGGCAGAGGTGAGTATCTCGCCTTGTCGCTCTCGTCACCCCCTCAAAGACACAATGGTCACGACAAACTCGCCGTCGCCGTCGCCAGAGCCCATTGAGAAGCGCGAGGACGGCGCCCCGGCCGCGCCGGACGCCGCTGGCGCTGGCATCAGCCTCGACGACCTTGGCTTCCTCGGCCTGCTGGCGAAGTCGATCTGGGAGGTGAGTCGGGGTGGTGAGCGTGCTGACGATCAAGCCGGGAGTGAACTCTGCTCTCGTCATTGGTAAGCTAAGAATTCGTGGCGAAGCTTACTCCAGCTATGAACATTTCATTCTTCCTCCTCATCCTCTGCCTCACCTTCACCGCCTACGTCTCCAACTGGAACAAGCACGTCCTCTTCCTCCTCTTCACCAGCTTCCTCCTCTGGATGGCCATGGTCTGGTATGTGTATCAAACCGACAGCTCTGACACCCAGGTTCGTCATGGAGATCACGCGTGTCCAGAACAACCCCGAGAACGCTCCCCCGGCCGACCCCTTGCTCGCCGCTCCCGCCGCCGACGAGACCCGCAAGGACAGATGATCGTGTCATGCGAAGTGGCATCTCTGGATATACCTCCGACATGATCTATGCACCGATGATATCACCCCATGACCCCCATGGCTGGTCCCCCTCGTTGGGCGTGAACACGCGCACCTCAATGTTCTCGCAGTTTGGTCCGAAGACCCCAGTAGCTTTCCAGCCTCGCAGCTGCATGATCGGAAATGGACCTGTGTCAAGTCAGCGCCACACCGGATGGTTAGGACGCACCAAAGACCTCGCGTTCAACGGGGCGTTGCGCCTCCGGCAGTGTGCGCACATAGTTGAGCGAGAATCTGTACTGCAGCTGCCGTGTGTCGGCCGCTGGGCGCGGCGCGGCGGGAGCAGCATCGGCACTCGGCTGCTCTCTTGGCAGCATACGCTGAATGGCCTCGCGGGATAATGAGTACACGTCCAGGTTGCTGATGGAGGAGAGAGACGACACAATATTCGAAAGGTTGGTGAACGGGTTGGCGGTATGCGTTGGGTCGCTTTGGTTGTCAGCAGATACCCCCACTCAACCACTCACGTAGCATTTTCAGCCATGAGTGCCTTGCGCTCCCGCTGTCGCTCGGCCCAGCTCTTCTTCGGCCCAGCCGCCTCCTTCTTCTTCCCCGCCTCGACTTCCTTTCCGAGACGCTGCAGCGCTTCCAGCACCGTCTCTCCGCGCTCCATGAGTTCGGTGGCTTGACGAAGAAGCGCGTGCTCCTTCTCCTCCGTTTCCGCAGCACCCTCGATATCCGCCTCCCTTTGCTCCCTCTCGCGCTCGACGCGTTCCCGCTCGCGATGTGCCCGCCGCGCCTTCTTGATGGCATCCTTGTTCGCATCATCGAGCCAGTTGTCGTGCTTGTCGTGCGGGTCCTTTGAGTTCTCCATGTAGACCTCACCGTCGGCGGTGAAACGGCCCTCCTCCATCTCAGTCTTCATGTTGAACGGCGTAATGTCCACGCCCATGTCGCCGTCGAGCCCACCCTTGGCCTTGGCCTCGTCGATATCGCTGTCCGAGTCGTCGCCGTCGTTACTGTTGCGGCGGCCAAACTCCTGTCCCTCAATCTCGTTGAGCTCCAAGAACTCCTTCTCCTTCCCCTTGCCCTTGCTCTTGCCCTTGCCCTTGTCGTCCTCGGCAGGCTCATCGGCAAACATGTCGACATCGTCGTCCTCATCGTCGTCCTTGGCGCCAGGTCGTCGGCTCGGCACAACGCTCTCGCCCTCCTCGTTGGAAGAGTCTGAGCCGTAGCCATCCTGATCGCGCAGCGCACGCTTCTCGCGGGATTTGGCCTTACGGTTCGATTCGGTAATGTCGGCATCCAAGAACTGGTCGTCGTCGTCCTGCTCGGCGGATGACCTTGTTGTTGACGGGCCGGCTGCGGGAGGCGGAGAGGCGAAGCGGGTGCGCTTCGGTGCACCTGAAGGCGCTCCTCCCGAGCGTTTTACTGGCATGGTCGTGGTGGTTGAAGAGGAGGAAGGTGGCAACGTCGTTGAAGTGCAGCTTTGTTGTTCGTAACCCAAGTCACAACGGCAACAGCAGCCGCGGGATCAAATCGGGTCGCATCCAGTTATGACGTGCAGAGCGACCGCAGCTGCTACCTCTGGCCGTGTCCATGTCCATTAGAATACAAATGCATTGGGTTGAAGGCTCTCTAACATCTACAGCTGCACTCCTCGAGGGTACCGCTGGTGAACGGTGAGCTGCGGGTGTTAGCAAAGGGCAGCGACGAGGGAAGCCGCGGGGGTGGGGGTAGACGCGAGAGACGCGCCCATTCGGCAGGTGCGAGATGACCAGCGGTCTCTCGCTCTTGGCACCAGTTGTGATCACAAGTGTAGCTTGTCCCACCGAGCTCGATCCCGACACATACCTGCAGGCCACAGAACACGACGAAGGCGGCATAGACAAAGGCGGCGGTGTAGCACACCTTGGCAACGAAGTCTGGGTTGTCGGGGTCGTTCTTCGACTCGGTGAGAGCGGCGGCGTGGCGAGCGTAGAAGGATCCGAAGGCTGCGAGGTGTTGGATTGCGATGCCAACCCGTTGTCCACCAGGTTACTCACCAAAGAGGATAATGAAGCCAAAGACAGAGAGGACCGTGCAGCAGCCAGCTGAAGAGTGTCAGCCTCCACCTCGCGAGCGGCTCAACCCGGCGTCCATACACTCACCCAGGGGCGCTGAGACGAGTGGCCTGATGCTGAGGACCATGTTGGGAGTGTCGACGACGAGGTTGAGAGAGCGACACGGCGATACGCAACAACGCACGAGTAGACGGCATCCACTCAGGCAGAGCACCGCGGCTGTCAGCTGTGAGGGGAAGCCTTTGATAAGCCACGTGACTGACCTTCCTCCTTTTCCACGTATTTTTCCCCGCACTTGGCTGCTCAAGATTTCTGAGATTTCGACGAGATGAGTGCATCGCTGCTCGGTATTGTGGTCCAACTGTCCCACAACCTTGCACAACTATGGGTAAGGGCAAACCTTCGACAAGCTCCCAAAAGGGCGCGACCAAGGGGTCAAAGCAGTCGGCCAAGCCAGCTGCCCCCAAGACAAAAGGCGGCAAGATCAGCGACGAGCTCCGCCAGGCCGTCAAGGACCTCGGCGGCGACGAGGACGACATTGCGCTCATTGCCGGCGTCGACAATGACGACGAGGAAGACAATGTGCCCGCTGCCAAGGGAGGCGCCAAGACTGATGAGGTAAGTGTAATGGGACGTGGTGAGGTTCAGAGCTGACTGTGGTGCAGAAGTCTCTCAAGGCCGCCCTCGGCGACTTCCTGAAGGGCCTCGACTTTGCTGCTGCTGGCGCTGAGCAGCCCGACCTCGACGACGAAGAGGAGGTTGAGGAGAGCGATGAGGAGGACGAGGAGGAGGACGAGGAGGAAGAGGAGGACGGCGACGAGGAGGAGGTGTCCGAGGAAGCCGAGGAAGATGAGGAAGAGGAGGAAGAGGAGGACGACGAAGAAGACGAGGACGACGAGGAGGAGGCCGTGACCGAGAAGAAGCCTGCCCCTGTCAAGGCGACTCCCGCAGCACTCCTTCAGCCTACCGACCCGGACCCCAAGAGCGGAAACGTAAGCCACGCCCCACCCACAAGCACTGACATCGCAGCGCGTCCCCGCCATCCCCAACTGGGCCAGTCTTGTGCCCGAGCTCGCGCCTCCCTCCAAGCCCCTCGGAAAGGTTGCCCCTCACGTTCTCAACAACCTTCGTCAGCGCTCTGAGCGCCTGCTTGAGAACCTCCCCGCGCCTCAGCGTGGCGGCTCGGCGGCCGACGCCAAGTTCGTTTCTGAGATCCTGTCCGCCGGTACCCACCAGGACAAGCTCTCCGCACTCGTCCTTCTTGTGCGCGAGAGCCCGATCCACGCCGTCAAGGAGATTGAGAAGCTGCGTGCCATGGCCGGCTGGCGTGATGGCGCTCCTGGTGGTGGTGGCGGTCGTGATGAGCGCATGGCCACTATCCGCGCCCTGGCCGATTGGTGGGTCACTGGCGGCGGTAAGGAGGCAGGAAAGCTCCGGTGAGTAATGTTGTTGAGACGAGAACAACGGCTGACGAGGACAGATACTTTGGTGACCAGCCGCTGCTCGCCCACCCCGATGTCACCGACCGCCACCTCGTCGTCTACGCCTTCGAGGACTTCCTGAAGAAGTGGTTCTTCAACATCCTCCAGATCCTCGAGGCCTTGACCCACGACACGCTCCCCTACATCCGCACCAAGGCCATGGACATTGTGTTCCGCCTCCTTGCCGGTAACGCTGAGCAGGAGCAGAACTTGCTGCGTCTCGGTGTCAACAAGCTCGGCGACAACGACCGCTCTGTGGCCTCCAAGGCCAGCCACCACATCCTCCAGCTCCTCCAGGTGCACCCCGCCATGAAGACTGTCGTTGCCCGCGAGGTTTCCGCCATTGTTCTCAAGACCCAGATGACTGGCGCTGCTGGGTCGACCAACTCTGGTGCCCACATGCGCTTCGACGCCGAGGAGAAGAGCAAGGCCGCTGCGCCCGTCGAGAAGGGAACTGCCAACCACGGCCGTTACTACGGCCTCATCACCCTCAACCAGATGACTCTGACGTCAAAGGACCGCGAGGTCGCTGGTCGCCTTGTCGAGGTCTACTTTGAGGTCTTCCGTGAGCTCCTCGGTGAGGAGCAGAAGAAGGGCGAGGAGACTGCCAACGTCGGCGACGAGACTATGGACCAGGAGCAGCTCGAGAAGACGACTGGAAAGGTCGAGAAGTGGCGTGGTCGCCGCAAGGGTGCCAAGCCCAAGGGTGGCCACAAGGCTGCTCTGGAGAAGGAGGAGCTCGTTGAGGCTGCCGAGGCCAAGCTTGTCGCGGCCGTCCTCACTGGTGTCAACCGTGCCCTTCCCTTCGCCAAGATTGACGACGACTTGTTCGCCAAGTACCTCGAGACCCTTTTCAAGGTCTGCCACACTGGCACTTTCAACACGTCGATCCAGGCTCTCCAGCTCGTCTTCCAGATCTGCCAGTCTCGCCAGGCTGTCACCGACCGCTACTACCGCACCCTCTACGACTCGCTGTTCGACCCCCGTCTCCTGACCTCTTCCAAGCAGGCCATGTACCTCAACCTGCTCTTCAAGTCGCTCAAGGTCGACACCAGCCTGCCCCGTGTCATGTCCTTTGTCAAGCGTCTGCTCCAGATGCTCGGTCTCCACCAGCCTCCGTTCATCTGCGGTGCGCTCTACCTGCTGGGCGAGCTCTTTGAGACCACCCCTGGCCTTCGCCGCATGTTGATCGGGCCCGAGGACGACGGTGAGGAGCACTTTGTCGACGCACCAGAAGACGGCAAGGCGGCCAAGCCCACTGCCGAGAGCTCGACTGCGGCCGTCGGAAACCAGTACGATGGCAAGAAGCGTGACCCCTTGTACGCCCACGCCGACACGTCGTGCCTCTGGGAGTTGATGCCCCTGGTCAACCACTTCCACCCCTCCGTCTCCCTCCAGGCTTCGCAGCTCCTCATGGGCCAGCCCGTGACCGGCTCGCCCGACATCTCGCTCAACACGCTCATCTCCTTCCTTGACAAGTTTGTCTACCGTAACCCCAAGAAGACGCTTCAGGCCAAGGGTGCCAGTGTCATGCAGCCTGCTGCTGCTCTTGACCGCACCGGCATGGTCACACGTACTCGTGGTCCCCGTACTGGCGAGGACGGCTTTGTCAACTCGGAGGCCTTCTGGCGCAAGAAGGTCGAGGACGTGCCTGTTGACCAGCTCTTCTTCCACAAGTTCTTCTCGACCAAGCTGGCCAGGAAGGAGGCGTTGACCAAGAAGAAGAGCAAGGCCGAGGATGCCGACGAGATGGACTTCTCGGACGACGACGACGAGATCGATGTCGACGACGAGGAGGCTTCGGAGGCTGCTTCTGATGCCGAGGAGGCCGAGGCCGAGGGCGGCGACGACGACTCTGAGAGCGACCCCGAGGAGGCCGAGATCTGGAAGGCGATGAAGGCTTCCATGCCCAAGGCAGGCGAGGACCTGGGCATCAGCGACGACAGCGACGAGGACGACGACGATGTCGACGTCGACTACTCTGACGACGACGACGAGGAGGGCGAGGAGGAGGAGGATGAGGACGACGACGACGACGAGGACGATGACGAGGACGACGAGCCCGTGCCAACATCCAAGAAGGGCAAGGGCAAGGCGGCCGAGTCAGACTCCGAGTCGGACGACGAGCCGTTCCCCGACTTTGACGAGGACGACGACGACCTCATCCCCGAGGACGAGATGGAGGACGTTGTGCTCGGCGGCTCGGACGACGAGGCCGAGGAGGAGGAGGACGAGGAGGCGGGCGCCAAGCGCAAGCGCCGCGAGGAGCGCAAGGAGCGCCGCAAGAAGCGCAAGGAGATGCCGGTGTTCGGCAGCTACGAGGACTACGCGGCCCTCATTGAGCAGGACGACGACGAGAACCTGTAGAGTTCGTGTAGTTTATGGCGACCACAGCATAGATATTGGGCCCATCATGCATTCCATCTGTATTAGTTGGGGGGGGGGGGGGGGAGTTGGTGCTCCGGTTGCAGCCAGACGTGAAGAAGTAGTGGCATGAAGGGGCGTAGACGATACTGAGTACATGAAAGCGTGCGCTGGTGCCGTCGCTCGGCAAGAGGCGCGCGGCGGGGGGCAGTGTCTGGGCAGGTGCAGCGGTGCGCGTGGGGCAAGTGGCAGTCGATGGTCGGTGCGCGTAGTGAAGATGGTACTTGCAGTCGTGGCTGTGGTTGTGCCTCATCGCCTGGCGTGGTTGCAGCTGCCGCCATGTCGTCATGTTCTTCCAACACCTCCAGCGCTCCCCACAGCGCAGGTGACGTCAAGCGCACCGCTGCCGTGGGAGTGGGCACCGTCAAACGAGGCCGGGCCCCGTGACCGACGGGAGCTTGAAGAGCCCAGGGAGGTACGAGGCGAAGACGAACTCTACATTCGAGCAGGGGCGCCGGGCAAAGCGGCTCAGCGTGCAGCCAGACCCCACCTCCTCGCCGAGCCCGTCGTCCGTCGTCCGGTGCGGCCCTTCGTGACCCCCCCGCCGTCGGCACGGCGCCTGTGCTCTGTTCTTGCGACGCAGCCCACCCCGCGATGCGAGCTCGCAGAGTTCCCCGGCCAAAGGCCTGAGCCCTGGCCCCATGACTGCCGGATGAGCGACGCCGTGCGGCCCCGCCCCGCCCCAGGCGACATGCACCGCGCAGCGACGCTGAATCGCGTCTCATCTGGGCTGGCGGCGTAGCCCCGCTGAGCACTGTGGTGTTGTTGACGCGGTGTGTGTGTGTGTGTTTGTGTGTGCGTGTGGCGGGTGGCACTGGCCGCCACAACATTCGTTCGCACCACACCACTCTTCCCCGTCCAACTCGTCTGCAACACGCCCCACACCCGCCCCTGCGGCGCAGTCAGTCGCAGTCAGTCGTGGTCAGTCCCTGCTGCACGCGTACCGCCCTTCGGTCCCACTGTGGCACACCAGCCCCGCCACCGCACCTGCCACACCCCTCCCTCCCGCTCCTTCCTCCTCGTCCTCCTCGCCCTGCTCGCCCTCCTCAGCCTCCTCAACCTCCTCAACCACGCTCCCCGGCCTCAGGACGCTCCCCCGCCCCCGACCACGCGCTACAGCGCGCGCCACACCCCCAGTCCCTCCCCGTGAGGCAAATAATACATGCAGCGCCACCAACTACTCGCGTCCGTCGACACGCTTACAATCTTTTTGGGTCGTTCATGCCTTCCGTCCGGTCGCCATCTCGAGCTTGAGCGCGGCAATAGCAGCGCCAGGTGACAGACCCTTGGGGCATGTCCGCGAGCAGTTCATGATGGTGTGGCAGCGGAAGACGGACATCGAGTTCTCGAGCTGCTCCTTGCGCTCGGCACCGTAGGCGTCACGCGAGTCGGCGATCCAGCGGTACGCCTGCATGAGGACGGCGGGGCCGAGGTACTGGTCCTGGTTCCACCAGTACGAGGGGCACGAGGTCGAGCAGCACGCGCAGAGAATGCACTCGTACATGCCGTCGAGCTTCTTGCGGTCCTCGATCGACTGGTAGTACTCCTTCTCGGGGACGTTGTCGTTCTGGAGGTAGGGCTGGATCGACTTGTACTGCTTGTAGAAGAGCGTGAGGTCGGGGACGAGGTCCTTGACCACGAACACTGATACGGTGAGCAACTGCGGCAAACCTCGGCACCGGGGCACTCACTGTGAGGAAGGGGGTAGATCTTGGACGTCTTGCTCGTGTCCTTGTCGATACGGCACAGGCAGGCAAGGGTGTTGACACCGTCAATGTTCATGGCGCACGAACCGCAAATGCCCTCACGGCACGAGCGACGGAAGGTGAGGGTGGGGTCGACCTCGTTCTTGATCTTGATCTGCATGGCGTCAGCCGAGCTCCATCTCTCCTGGCTCTAGCCACTCACCAAGGCGTCGAGCATCATGGGGCCGGTCTGGTTGAGGTCGATCTTGAACGACTCGAGCTTGGGCTTCTCCGAGGGGGTGTCGGGGTTCTGGGCGTTTGTTAGCCGGTGCGCAAATTGCAGCAGTGTGAGTCGCGGTGACGGTGAGTTGCCAGTGGCCGTCACCACCGCGTGCACGCACGCCCATCGCTACTCACCCAGCGGTAGATCTTGAACTCCTTGATGGCGGGGGCCTTGCCAGCGGCAGGGGTCGACGTCTCTGCGGGCTGGGCAAAGGCTGCGGAGGCCGTGGTAGAGATGGGGCGGGCGAGCTGGGCGAGCTGGACGCCGCGGCGGAGGGCAGAGGTAGAGCGCATCATGGTGGGCGGCGTGGTCGTCGAGGTGACCGGGAGGGGAAGGAAGAGTGGTGAGTGGTGGGTTTGGTTGTAGTTGATGAGAGAGTGAGTGCGTGTCTTGTGAAGGAAGTGTCGCCTAGCGCGCAGCGTACGGTGGTGTGGTGGTCGCCTGGGTGCGGGCCTGCTGACCTTCGTCAATGGTGACGGTTTGGTTGGTTCGCGCCTCGCTGCACCCGGGTGACAACGGACAATTGCTGCAGCAACGACGGACTAGTTCGGGCATTACAGCCGACAACAAGCCAACCGCCAATAAAAATACACCCGTTTGACATCCAATGGCGGGGAAACTTTGATCCCGCTAATGGTCATCGCTCAGTCACTCTAATGGCAGGCTTCAAATGGGCCATGGTGACCGATTACAGTGGCGCCCCGGCCGTTGGTTTGCCGTCCATTTCGTCGACGGCCGGTGCGCGGCGTGGCGGCTGTGATGCCAGTTTGTGGGTCCAATCGTGGCGCTCGACATGTCCACCATCACCCCACCCCCGCCCCCGCAGTGAGAATGATCATGCATACACGACCACAAGTTGAGTGATGATTGAGTGCTACGGTTTGGCTGATGCATTTCTTCATGACGGGGGATTCGGGTAGGATAGGGCAACGGGGGCAAGCAAGCACTGCTCAAGGCTCCTCGCCGTCGACGCCGTGGGCAGCCTTGCGACGGTACGCCTCCTGGTCCTTGAGCCAGCGGCGGTAGGTGGCAAGCGAGACAATCTGCAGTGGGTAGGTGTGGTTGGTGGAGTAGGCACAGGCAAGGAAGGTGGGGGAATCGACGCATCAGCACAGCAGCTCGCCGACCTAACCCAGCACCCGACCTACCTTCTCGCCGTAGAAGTCTGGGGCGGGGTTGTTGACGCTCTGGCGGCTGGGGTCGGCACGCTTCGACTTTATCCTGTGGTAGAACTCGCGGTCCATGATGTCGAGCGGTGGGGGGTTGCCGCGCGCGAGCTTGGGGTGGGTGACGCTGAAGATGCCGTTGCCGATGGAGGGGCCGACGAGGTAGCCAAGAGCTGCGGGGTGAGTAGTTGCACGGGAGTGGGTGGGGGTAGGGTGACAGAGGGGTGCGTGCAGTGGAGGTGGAAAGCAGGGGAGTGAGCGCGGTCGAGGAAGGTGCCAAAGGAAGGTGACTTGCAACTCGCTTCCTCGCGGCTCACTTCCTCGACGCTGCCTTCCCCGACGCATGTTCGAGATCCAGATAGCGGCGCTTCACACGTTTCCCAGTCTGCCTCGGCATTCCTCTTGAGCAAGCCATGAGACAGGCGACAGCCAGACCGGCCCCGCCAGCCCACCACCTCCACAACCTCAGTACCAAGCCGACTTACCCATAGAGGAGCAACTGCATCGAGTCAAGAATCAGGTTAGCGACTTCCCCGCCAGCGCAGTCAGTGACACCCACGTTCCAGCACCGGCGATAAAGCTGCACCGTGTCAGTCGACCGAACAACGACATCCCGAGCACCTCCACTCACAAGGGGTCGAGACCTCCAAACTCGGGCTGCGCGGTGGCAAAGTACGCCGCGCCAGCAAACAGGCCGGCGGCGGTCGTAGGGATAGTCGTGAGAGTCGACCACTGCTTGCGGCGCTTGCGCATGGCGAGGTACTCTGACCAGGACATGGGGAGCTTGCCGGTGTGGGTGCTAGACTCGCCGGTCGAGCTCGTGGCGGCGTCCGAGGACGCGAAGCGCGCCAGCGCGGGGCTGGCAGTGCGCACCTGCACGCGGCCCAGTGCCGGGATGGCGGTGTTGCGGAGCGAAGCGGTCGACATTGCGTTGTTGTCGTTTGCCAAGTAGTTGCTGGGAAAGCTCAAGTGACTGCAACTGCACGCACTGCGCGTCACTGCGGCAACGAGAGTGACGGAGTTTGCGACCCGCCCGCGGTGTGGCGGTGGCAAATCGCCGGCAATGACGAGTGCGGGGACCCCGACAGACCAAGGCTGAGATTCCAGGCGGGCAGGCCGGATGTTGTTGCCATGTTGAGCTTGTCGCCGCTGCCGTGTCACTTGGCCAGTCGAGCCAGGGGGCACATCTCGATCTCGCCACCGCTTCTTTCCCAGCCCAGCTCATGGCAACGCGCCGTGAGCGACCCGGCTCTCTTACACAATGACAGCAGCAAGCACCTCCAAGGGCAAGCAGCGTGAGGAAGACAAGCCAACGCAGCTTGGACTGCTCGACCTCCCAGGCGACATTCTGAGCCAGATCGCAGGGTGGGTTCCATAATGGCACAAAATGCTAACCCGCATCCCAGCTACCTTCCCCTCCCCGATGTCATCCAGTTCCTGTCACTCCACTCGGCAATCCACGAGCTCACACGATCGCATCTCACGCCTCTGCGCCCCGTCATACGTGACGCGCTCAGGCGCGGCCCGCCGTATCCGACAGCGCTGGAGGTGCTGCCGTCCATCTCGCATCTCCTCGCGGCTGACGACGGCGCTCTCTTCCTCGATGTGCTGGTGCGTGCCCCACCCAAGTGGATTATCGAGCGGTTCGAACTCGGCCGCTGGCGCGACCACGTATGGCGCGAGGCATTCGACCGCCGCTTCCTCCCCAGTTGGAAGCGCTACAAGCTCCCCGAGGACTCATGGCGCGCCGCCTTCCTCCGCACTCTCGGCCGGATCGACCACCGCTCCGTCGGGTGCGCGCACCACGAGAGCTGGACGAGGTTCCTCACGCTCAGGCGGAACGGGTCAGCGGCCATCAACCGCATCTACACGCGGACCTTCAACCCGGTGGAGATCTACGATGAGTTGAAGTGAGTTATACGGGAAGGCGGGAGGCTGAGGTTGATGCGGCGAGGATGCTCACACGCCCCAGGCACCAGAGCAACCTGGACGACTTCCCTACGACCATGCGCGTTGTCGTTCACTTGCAAGACGTGCGGATTATCGCTGTCGGCGTCGTGTCCGACAAGCCGTCGTACTATACCAACCCCAACGCGCATCTGCTGCTGCACCCCCCACTGCTTCGTCAGGCGCCTGGGGTAGGACCAGAGGTGTATCGGCCTTTCGACATGGTTTCAGAGGCAGCTCCGAAGAAGGCGGTGGCATCGGCCGCCGTTCCCATACCGTCTGCACCTGCGGCACAACCTGCCATGGCACCCTTGTCCCGGTCGTGGTCGGAGACCCCAAAGTACGACGTTTACGGCCAACGCATCCACTACCCCTCCGATAACTCGTCCATTCTGTCGACTCTAAGCAGCTGGATCCCGCGGAGGAGGTCGTCGACAGATGTTGATCCCGAAACGGACAGGACGCTCACGCTTGACGGGACGCGTTTAACGACGGTCCGGAGTCGGGACGAGGATCGCCGTCGCTGGAGCTTCTCCCGGGGTGGTCGATCCAGCTTGGCGTCTCCACCGGGAGCGATGCTTTCAGCGCTGATGCAGCCCGAGGCGTCTTCCTCGAGACCAAACGGGGCATCACCCGTGTCACCGACAACTGTCTTGCCTGCACTTCCAGAAGACCATCCGCCGGCGCCGGCCCCCGCGGCACCCGCCCTACCCCCAGAGCGGCCGCCGTCACATCCACCGAGGCGACTTCCCTACTCTGTTCTTGCGTACCCGACGCCGGCGTACAGCCACGAGTTGTACCCGAACTACACGCCGGCGCACCAGACCCACATCCTGGTGCCCTCTACAGATCGCCCGATCCCGGGTCAAGAGCCCGCGTTCGACTCGGTACCCATGGTGCGCGACCTTCGCAGCGACCACGAGGACCGCAGCGACGACGCCGACGGCGCGCTGTGGTCCAACGGCGAGGCTGTGTGGCCTGACGGCGAGGGCAGGGCCGAGTGGGTGAGCCGTTCGTCCACCCGACGCCGCTGGGTCGGCCCCGTTATGTGAGTGGGACCCGGCCTCGCAGAACGCTGACTGCAGCCTCCTCGCGCAGCTGTTCCCTTCGAGCCGCAAGGAGGCGCTTCCGGTCGGCGTGGCGCGCGACGCGCCGGTCGAAGGGCCGAACCCCGAGTTTGGCCCACAAGGCAAATACATGTCGCTTGGGTGGGAGGACCTGGACGCGCTGTTCCCGTGGGTTGAGCTGCGTGGTTCGGGCGCGTTTCACGACGTGCGGCGTGCAGGCATGGGGTTTGAGACTGCGCAGAGTTAGTAGCATGTGCGTGTTACTTGTTGCGGTGATGCATGTTGCGTGATTTTGTTGTACCCGCCAGTGCCACAGAGCACAGCCGGAGCCGGGTAGTACGGTAGCAATCGCCTCCACTTTGGTGGTCTGGTCGTCGTCGTCATGGGGCGTGACTGCGCGAGCACACTTGTTGCCGCCGAGGTCAGCGGGCGTTGGGGGGAGGGAGGATGCGGGCGACTGACTGCCAAAGTACTCGTTGCACACTACCTCGCCTTGCATCAGTCCTCTTGCCACCCGACAACGACGGCGACGGCGACGGCGACACCACCACCATCACCACTCCGCGCAAGCACCGCGCCAAGACACCAGCGGGTATTTGCCACCCGCCCAGCGTCCAGCACCCAGCGTCCACCACCACCCCCCACCGACCACGACCCCCACCCACACCCCCACCACCATGGGCCGCGCGTTCCGCGTCTACCTCGCAGGCGAGGCCGTGTTCCAGTGCCGCAAGTGCGGCAACCACCTGGCCGTGCACGAGAATGTCGAGAGCAAGGTGAGTTGGGCTGCGCGGCGGCGCTGGCCGGGGGCCGGGCGGCGGCGGCAGGCCATGTCAAGCAGCGTGTCCACGCATCGCGATGCTCGGAGCCTGCTCGCCTGCGCGCCGCCGCCAGCGAGCCCGCCGCCCCACGCCCCGCCCCACCTCGCGCTCCGCTCGACGGCCACTCACACCCCAGTCCTTCCACGGCCAGCACGGCAAGGCGTACCTCGTGCAGCATGTGTACGTCGGATTCTGGGCAGCGCTGACCCACAGCGTCAACACGTACACGTCGGCCGAGGCCGACGACCGCGAGATGAGAACGGGAAGGCATACCGTCCGCGACCTGTACTGCCAGGTGTGCCATACCTGCGTGGGGTGGAAGTATGTGAGTGTTGCGCCGCCGCCGGCGCCGCCGAGCGCGGAGCGCGAGGGGGGTGGGGGGGCAGGGGGTAGGCGCCGGCGGAGGGGGTGCAGGGGGCAGGCGCCGGGGAGGGCGTTCGGGCGTGCGAGGTTGGGCAGGCCGAGGTGCCGAGCAGAGGAGCAGCCGCGCATCTCCGACGCCCTGTCGTCGGTCCACCCCAGCCCCCTTTCCGCCCCCATAGCCCCCCCCCCCCCCCACCCGACAACCGACCATAACACTCCCTCCCCGTCGCACTCGCTGACGCTCGTGCTCCTCGTGCCCCGTGCTCAGGACTACGCCTACGAGGTCGCCGAAAAGTACAAGGAGGGCAAGTTCATCCTCGAGCGCGAGCTCATCATGGAGCGCGCCGACAGCCGGCGCGAGTTTGGCAAGCCGCGCATCGAGGAGGTGGTGGTGCGCGAGGGCCCGCGGCTGTGAGCCTGTGGCGTGGCGTGTCGCCCCCGTCTACGTAGTACTCCAGCTGGCCTGTGATTGTTGTCCGTGTCGGCTATTCCTGTTGTTAGTTTGTATGAATGTTGTGTTGTGTGCGGGGGTGGGGGTGTGGGCGGGGGCGTGTGGCGTGCGTCGAGCGTGGCGGCGCGTTCCCGTCGGGCTGGGGCCGGTGTCACCGGGGTGCAGCCGGAAACGGCGAGGAAGGCGAGCCTCTGCAGATGGATAGCCTCTGCATACGGGTACAGCGACACAGCGACACGGCGACCGGCAGCACGCCCAAGTCAGCGAAAGGACCGGCCCTTCCCCGCTCGCACCCACCCCGCGCGCGCCACGCGCACCAGCCCCGCGAGCAGCTCTCAACCGCTCGACGCGGCCAGAACAGCACACTCGCATAGCACAGTGGTAAGACGTCGCGCACGGGCGCGGGGGGCATCGAGGTGGGTGTGTCGCTCGCGCGTGTCCCCGCTTGTCCCCCGCCCGACGTGATGTTGATAATTTTCTCTCCGACCTCGCTGGGGACACTTGAGACAGCTGATCGGGCTTGGTACGGCGCGGCGCTCTTTTGGGCCGACTGGTGCGGCGGCATGGGGGTGGGGAGCGAGGCTGCGGCTGGCGCGGCTGGCGACTACGGCCCACGTCGCAGCCGATGGCACGACCCCCGCCGACCCCCGCCGACCCCCGCTCAAGACCCCCCGCCGCAGGCCCCGCACGCAACCACGTCGCACAGCGGGAAGGAGCTCGCTTTGTGCTTCTTGCTCGCGGGAGATGATTACACAGCTCTAGACTGCCGAGGTATGAGGATACACACTACTGTTAAGACTATATGATCCTGCGTGGGTGGGCTTTTGTGGCGCGCGGTGGGGTGGCCGGCAGGCGACGCAGAGCTACATGCTCTCGACCAGCTGTCCGTCACAACGTCGAGGTCAAAATGCAGAACGAGGCCAAGTCGAACGCGCGTGGTAGGACGTGCTGTGGCGCAGGGTGTGGCGGCGCATGGGTCGGGGTTGAGGCTCGCGCGCTTCCTTCCTCTCACTGCCTTCCTCCTCCTCGACTTGCCTCAGCGTCCTGACGACACCCCCCCCACCCCACCCCCTCTTGAATGAAAAACCAACCCACCCCCACACAGGAAGGATTAACACCACTGCGCTTGGTTTCCGAGCCTCGGCCCAGAGGAGACAACAGTACGTCGCTATTATGACCTGTGCGCGAGCGGGCGAGCCCGACTTGCGCTTGCTTGCTGCTTTTGCGCTGCCCCGCCAGCCGGCCGACCAGGCAGACGGCAGAAAACGACCCCACGCAGAGGGCAGCAAACGCGACCACATAGCACAGCGGTCAAGAGTCCAGGCGGCTTTCTGCAGAAATCCGCCCACGGGCGCCACCATGCGCAATCCGTGGCGCCTGGCGCAATGGCTCGATCGTGGCCGGGAGCCATGCCCGGCACCCCTGTGAAGCAGGGGGCGATCAGTGCGCAGAGACGCGAGGACAAGCGGCGCGTCCGCCGGCTTTTAGGCCACTTCTGCGCGCGCGGCGCGGGGTAGGAGCCGTGCCGGGGCGCGCAGTCGAGCTGGCCCAGAACCGTAGTGGGATTGAACGGGGCTCCCTTCTCTGGGATGTCGGGCCGGTCGCTCTTTTCTGCGCCGCGAGCGAGCGAGCGCAGCGAGCGAGGGGGCGGGGCATGTTGGATGTGCTTGTGGCGCTGTGGCTGGGTTCATCTCATCGACATTCTTCGGCATGTACCTCGACGACAGCTACACCCGACATCCGCTCCATCGGCCGCAACTGACCACGCTGCCTAAGCACTGACTGTGCCTCTCCACCTGCCACAGTCACCGAGACAAGACGTGCTCGTCTCCTCGGGAATGTCCCGTCCCCGACCCGCCGTCACGAGGACTCCCCCCGACCGACTATTCGTTATCGTCGGCCATGACGCGTGTGGCAGATCACGCGTCACCTTTACCAGTGGGCACAAGTAGATCCATGGAATCGGTATGCTCAAGTAGATCTAGTGCTGATCAGCGCGGCGGTGGCACGCCGAGCGGTGGTGGAGCGCGTCTGCCTACTTTGACCGCCGAACAATCGGCACTCGCCAGCCTACCCAAGGCTAGCAGCGACGCACGATGCCCCGCGCTCGCCGCAGCTCGCCCCCCGACCCCGACCCCGACGCGCGCCGCCTCCCCCCAGCGGCGCAGCGCTACTCGCCGTACCCGTCGCTCCGGGACGCGCCGGCGCCAGACCCCGAGCCGCCGCCCCGCGCTGCGCCGCGGATGGTAGGTGCGTCCCTCGTTGTGTGCGCGCTCACCGCAGACAAGGGCGTGCAGGCTGGCCGGAGCCGGCTGGCGCGTGCGCCTGGGCGGGGTGTCGCCGCTCAGCGAGCCGAGCCCGGGCCAAGTACCGCCCCCAGTACGACGACTGCACGCAGGCGAGGTAGGTAGGTTGTGCGAGTGCCGCTCCGGCCAGTTCCAGTTCCTCCGGTCCCCCTCCCTTCGACGCCCCGCTCACCCCCAGTCACCGCCGCGCAGCTGTCCCAGCTCGTCGCGGCGTTCGCGATCAACGAGTACCCCGCCACGCACGAGCGCGACGCCCTCGCCGCGCGGCTCGCCATGCCGAGCCGCAAAGTGCAGATCTGGGTGAGTCGTGCCCACACCGCCCCCACCCCGCGCCAAGGCCCGTGCCCAGCTCATGCTGTTATCAGTTCCAAAACCGGCGCCGGTCCCTCCGCGTGCAGGAGCGCACGGCGCGGCAGCTGTCCCAGATTGACGGCGTGCATGGTGACGACGGCGACAAGGGCGAGGACGGCGCAGAGGACAGGAATTCCGAAGAGGGAGCAGCAGTGCCACACAAGACGTCAGACGTGCGCAATCAGTAGAGCGTGCCTGGCTCCCGATGCAGATTAGAACCCGTCCGCGGCCGTGGGTGGCGCTACTTGCCGAGCCGAGCCGGGCTTGTGACGGATAAGCAGTGTGTCGAGTGAGAGCGATGGCGCGATGCACTGTAGCCTGCACTCAGATTCGGATTACCTGCAATGCTATTCCACTGTGGAGCAGGCCGTGTCGCACGTCATATTCCTAACAGCAACCGGGCCAGTTGCAGCCAAAAGTCTTGCGTTTCCCCATGGTGTCCCGAGTCCGAATTCCAGAAATGTCGCAATCACTACATACCGAGCACGCAATCTCAGGGAAAACCACGTGGCTATTTTGGAGTCTGCAGTGGTGGGATGGCGTGAGCCACCCACCGACGAGGCACATCACGAAGATCTTCCTTCGTCGTGCCGCCTGCGCTACCTCTTTGCACCTCGCCAGGCAGCGGGCAGTGACCGCAGGAGCACCTTAATACATGTAACAGCGCCGTCTGCAACGTCTCCATCTCCCTTCCCCCCCCCCCCCCACCCCCTCACTCCCACTCACAATGGCCCCCGTCGCCATCGCCGCCCCGCCCTCGCCAACGTCGGGCATCGCCGCCTCAAAGGCGGCCCTCCTCTCGGGCACCCAGACGCCCTACTCCGAGACCTCGACCGTCGTCTCCGAGGCGTCGGGCTCGCCAAAGCTCGCCGCGTCCGACTCGCTCCCCCTCATCCCCGGCCAGCCAGGCTACATTGCCTCGCTCGTGTCGGCCCAGCAGCCGCTCCCCACCACCTCGGCCGGCGCCACCGTCTTTGGCAGCGCCCTCGACGTCCTCGAGGCGCTCGCCGTCCAGAACTCGGCCGCCGTCTGGGTCTACGACGACGCCGTCGAGGTCGGATTCGGCGCCCAGCTCACCGCCTGGGACAAGGCCGAGCTCGCCGGCACCGAGGGCAAGGTCTACCCCGTGCAGACGCGCGAGGGCGCCGGCCTCGAGCTTGCCGGCTACGCCAAGAAGGCCGGCAAGGGCAAGATCTCGGTCTTTGCCTCGACTGCCACTCTCCCCTTCATCGCGCCCCAGCTCGCGGCTATCGACGGCGACGTCGTGATCCACGTTGCCGCTACCAAGGCTGACGACGAGCTCAACCTCGTTGACAGCCTCGCCACCGCCGGCACCCTCCGCGCGCTCACTGGCCTCCCCGAGGACTGGACTGTTGTCTTCTCGGCCGGTGCTGCCGTCGTCCCCACTGCCGCTCACCTCTACGGCCAGCAGGGCAAGGTTGTCCACGTCGTCGAGTCGACCTTCTCCGCCCGCGAGGTCACGTCCTACGTCTTCCCCTCGGCCGGTGCGTTCGACGACTTCACCGTCTCGGGTGCTGGCAAGAACCTCTACCTCACCGTCGCTTCGTACGCTGCCCTGAACCTCGACGCACCCAAGGTCGTCCTCAACACGCTCTCTCCCTCGGCTGAGAAGCTCTTCAAGGCCCTCAGCGGCGCCACCGTCACCGTCGTCGGCCCCACCCGCGCTGACGCCGAGGCCCTCAAGGCCGACGTCCTCGCCCTCCTCTACTCGGCTCCCCACTCGAGCACCGCTGCCTTCCCCACTGTCAAGGCTGCCGTCACCCCCTCGGTTGCTGTCAAGGAGACCCCCGCCAAGGTTGTCTCGTTCTTCACCGCCGGCGACGCCCCCCTCCCCCAGCTCGTCAACAACCTCTTCCTCTCGTCGCCCACCCTCTCGTCGGCCCTCACCCAGTACGGCACCACGTCGTTCAAGGGCACCAAGTCGGTCCTTTCGCTCTCGACAGGCGCCAGCCCCATCATCACTCCCGAGCTCGCCTCGGACCTGATCTGGGTTTCCGACGCGACCGTCTTCAAGCACACCGACTTCCTTGCCACCGCCAAGGAGGGCGCGTCGCTCATCCTCGAGCTCCCCTGGGCCGAGGAGGACCTTGGCAGCAAGCTCACGGCTGCCGACATTGCCACGATCCAGGCCAAGAACATCCGTGTCTTCCTCCTCGACCTCGACTCGTCCGAGGCCGCCATCCTCCCCATCAAGGAGCAGGTCGCCTTCCTCCTTCTTTACACCGGCTCCAAGGCCCTCCCCAAGGGTGTCTGGAAGGTCCTCGACGCCTTCCACGGCGGCAACCTCGGCCGTGACCAGGTCGAGGAGGCCCAGGCTGGCCTCTTCGAGGTCCCCACCCAGACCGTCAAGGCCTGGGAGGTCGACCCCGAGACTGTCAACAAGACCAAGGAGGCTTGGGTCTGGGACGCTCTTGCCAACGAGCCCGTCGTTCTCGACGGCGAGGCCGGCCCCACCCTCTCGTCGTGGGAGGTTGCCGCCCGCCACGTTCTCTTCCGCGAGGCCTTCTCGGTCGTCGGCGCCAAGACTGTCGAGGACGAGACTGCCGGCCCCGGCATTGCCTCGCTCCACCCCGAGCTTGCCGAGGACACCTTCCTCGTCACGGTCACCGAGAACCGCCGCCTCACCCCCGAGGCGTACGACCGCAATGTCTTCCACCTCGAGATTGACACCGCCGGCACCGGCCTCAAGTACGAGGTCGGCGAGGCTATTGGCATCCACGGCTGGAACGACGCCGAGGAGGTCCTCGACTTCTGCAAGTGGTACGGTGTCGACCCCGAGGCCCTCATCTCGCTCCCCAACCCCCAGATCCCCGGTACTGTTGTCACCCGCACCATCTTCCAGGTGCTCCAGCAGCAGGTCGACCTGTTCGGCAAGCCCGGCAAGGCCTTCTTCGGCGAGCTCTCCAAGGTTGCCACCGACCGCAAGCAGTCGATGAAGCTCAAGTTCATCTCTGTCCCCGAGGGTGCCGAGCTCTTCCAGAAGTACAGCGAGAACGAGACTGTCAACTACGCCGACGTCCTCCGCGAGTTCCCCACTGCCCACCCTCCCATCGAGGAGCTCATCGAGCTCATCGAGGAGATCAAGCCCCGTCACTACTCGATCGCCTCGTCGCAGGCTGCCATCGGCGACAAGGTCGAGCTCCTCATCGTCACCGTTGACTGGGTCGACACCAAGGGCCGCACCCGCTACGGTCAGTGCACGCGCTACCTCAAGGACCTCAAGAAGGGCGACAAGGTTACCGTTTCGATCAAGCCTTCGGTCATGAAGCTTCCTCCTCTCGACTCGCAGCCCCTCATCCTCGCCGGTCTTGGTACCGGAGCTGCTCCCTTCCGTGCCTTTATGCAGCACCGCGCCTGGCAGCGCTCCAACGGCGTCGACGCCGCCTCGTCCATGTACTTCTTCGGTTCGCGTCACCGCAGCCAGGAGTACCTGTACGGCGAGGACATTGAGGCCTACCTCCAGGCTGGTATCCTCTCGCACGCCGGTCTCGCCTTCTCGCGTGACCAGCCGCAGAAGATCTACATCCAGAACAAGATGGAGGAGCAGAAGAAGGAGCTCGCCAGGCTCCTCCTTGCCGAGGGCCCCGACGCCGGCTACTTCTACCTCTGTGGCCCTACCTGGCCCGTGCCGGACGTGTACGAGGCGCTTGTCTCGTCGCTCACTGAGGCTGGCCTCACCCGCCAGCAGGCCGAGGACCACATGGAGAAGCTCAAGGAGGAGGAGCGCTACGTGCTCGAGGTGTACTAAGCGTGAGGGTGCAGCGGAGGTGACTAGATAGCTAGAGGAGGGGATGCAATCTAATAGGAATTACTGCAATCTAATAGGAATTACTGCAAAGAGCCACGGCGGTTGAGTGCCACGGTGGCGTCGGCGGGCGTTAGTGCGATTCAGCGATTCAGCTGCGCGATTGAATGGACGGTGCATGTGAGGGCAGTGGGAGGTGGGTCGGAGCAGGGCGCAGTGGGCAGAGAAATGTCTGCATTGTTTGTTGCAGACTGGCGCCTTGAGCCTTGTCGAGGTGTCGGCGTGGGGCTGACGGAGTCGCGACACGCGGCGAGACTCGCTCGGTCAGCCGTGGTGGGCTTTGCGCAAATGACCGATGCTGGCATTGCGCTGCTGCTGCGGGCGCGCTAAGCCGTCTGAGTAATGTCTGTGCCACACTGACGTGGAGGGGTACAGCGTGCAGCGCAAGCATACGGGCCTTGTCATGTGGTCGGATTAGAGTCTGGAAATGCACGAGGCACGGCGCAGCACGGCGCTGGACGGCGTGCATGCCGGCGTGGAACCCCTGCAATGTCTGGTAGAATTTCCGGGATGTGACGCGGTCAGCGGGGTCGTTGCCCGGCCGAACTTGCGGCTGCGGCGCGCGCGGCCAACAACAAAGCCGCAGGACGCTAAGATATCGTGATTCATCAAGAAGGTTGTGGGCCATCTCTACTACTCTGGTCGACTCCACCACAACCACCACCACCTGCACAAGGCGCACGCCGACCGCACCCCACCCCCCAACCCCCACCCCCCACACTCCTTCACCCACCCCCCACCCCCATGGTCAGCTTCAGCGGCCTCGTCTCGTCGCTCCCGCTGCTCGGCGGCGCCGTCGCCGGCATCCTCGACCCGTCCCGCCCAGACTCCAAGGTCGCGCGCAACGTGCTCGAGGGCAAGGCAGAGGGGTACTGCAGTGTGAGTCGCGTTCGTCGGCGTCGGCGTCGGCGTCGGCGTGGCCGGAGGGCGGCCTGTGCTCGCGGCTGTGTCAGCACGTGCACGCGCGCTCCGCCCGGCCTCGGCCTCGGCGTCCTCGAGCCCGCTGACGCCCCCAGCCCTCGGGCCCCATCGAGCACACGTCGTGCGCGTACGAGACGATCGAGGCCGTCAACACCGAGCTCTTCCCCAAGATCCACGAGCTCGTAGAGCACCCCTTCTTCCGATACTACAAGGTCGACCTGTTCCGCGAGTGCCCGTTCTGGCAGGAGAATGGCTTCTGCATGAACCGCGCATGCTCGGTGGAGGAGACTGAGGAGGTGGGTTGCGCGTGCGGGGTCGTGCTGACGGCCAGTCCGAGATCCCAGAGAAGTGGAGATCACAGGCGCTCAGCGCTGTCACCGTGTCGTCGGCAGAGGTACGTGTCGGCGCCGCTGCGGCCTACTGACACGGCCCAGGACGGCCCATCCTCGTGCTACTTCCGCGACGACGACTTCTGCTTTATCGAGGACGACTCGACCCCCGACGGCCAGTACATCGACCTTACGCTCAACCCCGAGCGGTTTACGGGCTACGCCGGCGACTCGTCGCACGCCGTCTGGCGCGCAATCTACAAGGAGAACTGTTTCGGCCTCTCTGAGGCAGGGTTCGCGTCGACGGCCGGCCGCCCCGCCGCCAAGGAGCAGCTCGCGTCGGCCGTGGTCGGCGCCGGCGGATTCAGCACGCCCAACGAGAACGGATGGGGCTTCTCCAAGCTCTCCGAGGGCTGGGGTACCGAGATGGTCAAGTCGGCCTCGGCGGAGACGTGCGAGGAGAAGAAGCTCTACTACCGCGTCATCTCGGGCCTGCACGCCTCCATCTCGATCCACATCTGCGCAGACTACCTGGACACGACGACGGGCGAGTGGAAGCCCAACCTCCAGTGCTTTGTCAACCGCCTCGCGACCCACCCCGAGCGCCTGTCAAACGTCTACTTCAACGCCGTGCTCGTCCTCCGCGCCATCGCCCGCGCTGCCCCCTACTTCCGCGCGTACGACGTCGGCGTCGCCCCGCGCACTGCTATTAGTGCCAAGGACTCGTGCTCCACCACCGCGGGCGACAAGGCGACCCGCAGCCTGCTCGACGAGGTTCTGTCCATCACCGAGCGCAGCGACATTGCCAGCGGGTTTGACGAGGCCGCCTTTTTCCAGGGCCCCGACGCGCCGATTCTCAAGGAGCAGTTCAAGACCCACTTCCGCAATGTCTCGCGCATCATGGACTGCGTCGGCTGCGACAAGTGCCGCCTCTGGGGCAAGCTCCAGGTGTCGGGCATTGGTACCGCGCTCAAGATCCTCTTTGCGCTGGACAGCAAGCAGCTTGAGTGAGTTGCGTGTTGAAGACAAGTGCTGACCCGCCAGCCCCAAGCGCAACCCCGACCTCCTGCAGCGCTCCGAAGTCGTCGCCCTCTTCAACACGCTGCACCGCATCTCCGAGTCGCTCAACTCTGTGGAAGACTTCCGCCAGATCTATGCGGCGACCCAGCTCGCCGAGGCCGAGGCCGCGCGCAAGCGCCACGCAGAGGACGAGGAGGCACGCCGGCAGGCCGAGCGCTCGTCGCTGTCGTACTACCTCTCCCCGAGCGCAATCTTTGCGACAATCCTCTCAGTCCTCGAGGCGATTCGCCGGAGTTGCCGCGGCTGCGTCGAGTTCTGCGTGCGCTCGCTCCAGACCGGCCCCGTGGCCAACGTCTTGAAAGTCATCCGCGACGCCATTGGCGTCGACGGCGTCAAGACGGAATTGTAACATCCTATACCTCCCTTACAGTGTAAGAATGTCCGTAGACCTCACTTTCCTTTCCGTACAGTGTACGAGCATGGCATCGCATATCTAGAGTGTGCACGGTGGGGGCATGGGGGGGGGGGGGGGCTGGCTGTGGCGGTGGCCCATGGCGCCGATCCTGGGTGCGCGAGGTGGGGGAGAAGGGACAATGCCGCCGTGCAAGCCGCGTACTGATCCCAGGCGATCAAGGGTATGCTGCACGTTGTGATGCAGTTGCATGCAGCATGCATGTTGGCTGCTTGTTGTGCCCCTCCCCACAATGAATGGGCGAGTTGGTGGCAGCTCGGTGGTGACAGGTGGCGGCACAATGAGCGGCCTTTGTGCTCGTCACCCTGGCCATGCACAATGCTTGAGGCCATGCACGCTGCCTGTCTCCTCGTGCTCGTCCTCGTTGTCTCCGGCTTGGCATTGACGTGCATGCATACACCGCGTGTGCAGCGCCTGGACGCCGTGTGTGTGTCTCGTCGCTCGCCTGGATGGCCCCATTTGACCCCGTCGCCATCCGCGCGCCATCCGCCCCTCCACTCTGGCCGTCGCCTTTCCCCTCCCCCAAGGCCGGCCAAACATTTGGACCCAACAACATTCACTCAACCCACACTCTCACCATTTCAACGTTCACTCAACCACCCACCCCCCCTCTTCCGGCTGTGGAAAGCCATGGTCGACAAGGATAGACTTGGCGACCTCACCCCGGAAGAGCGCGCGTCGTACGACGCCATCCCGTACCTCCAGCGGCGCAAGCTCCTGCGTCTCGTGAGTGGAGTGTGTGTGCGCGCTAACGCACAGTTCAAGATCCGCCGCGACCCCCAGAACGAGGAGGTCGACCCCGAGCACGCGTGCACAGAGTGCAAGGCGCTCAAGTACCCGTGCCTCAGACGCAGGAAGGAGCGCAAGGGAAAGAAGAAGAGCTGCCTCAGCTGCGGCAACAAGGCGTGCTCGTTCAGCGTCCCACCCGGCACTGAGCGCGTGCCGCGCGTTATGAGCGGCGGCAAGATGGCCCACTCGCATGGCGACGAGTCGGACGACGACGACTACGAGCCCGACGAGCTCGACGAGCTTGATGAGCTCGACGAGCTCGAGAGCGACGTCGAGTCGGAGGACGACGGTGGCGAGTACAAGCCCGCGCGCGACGTCCTCTCCCCGGCACAGCCGCCGGCAAAGTCTCCAGCAAAGCCCAAGGCTGCATCTCAACCCAAGGCCCCATCCCAGCCCTCGGCCTCATCCCAGTCCAAGACGGCATCCCAGCCGAAGACTGCATCCCAGTCCAAGACAGCATCCCAATCCGCGCCCAAGCCCGCACCCAAGCCCAAGGCACCGCTGCCGCCGAGGGAGCGCGCCGAGATCGACCCCGACCCGGACGCCACGCTGCGCCGCATCGAGTCGGCAGGGCGCGGCGGGTTCGGCGACAGCGCCGCCGCGTCTGCCGCCGCCAACATTCGCTGGGAGAAGCACCGGCGCGAACAGGCCGAGCTCGCCAAGCAGGTCGAGACGACGGGCCGCGGCGGCGGGTTCAGCAGGAAGGGTGCCGCCTCGGAGGCGGCTCAGGTTCGCTGGGAAAAGTACCGCCGCGAAAAGGCCGAGCGCGCCGACAAGATGGCCAAGGGGGCCGGGACGACCAAGGGTGTCAACAAGGCCCGGCAGACGCCAGCGCGTGCAGCTAGACCCACCGCCTCGATGCCGGCCGGCACTGGCACCAGCGCCAAAGCCTCAAGACCACCAAGACAGATCGCACCAAAGCCACCCGCAACCGCGCCGACCGCCGCCGCCGCCCCACCAAAGACCGCTGCCCCCAGACCGTCTGCGGCTGCTGCGCCAAGACCACCACCCACCTCGGCTGCACAGCCACCGCACATTGCCGCGACGCCGTCGGGGTCGACGAGCCCCATGCTCCCACCCCGTGTGGAGTACCAGCCCTACGAGTTCACGCACGAGCCACGACAGATTGCCCACCGCGCCGAGCCGCAACACATTCCCTACCGCAGCGGCGAGCCTCAACACATGCCCCGCGGCAACGACGAGCCGCCGCACATCCCTCACCGCAACGGCGAGCCGTCCCGCAAGCGCAAGGACTACGAGCTGGAGCGCAGCCCGTCTGAGCCTCCGGCCCGCTACTCCCTCCCCACGCCCGACTCGCAGCGGGTCGGCGGGCCAGGCGACGACTCGGTGGACGACAACACGAGAGAGGGAGACTTCAGTGCCGATCTCCCGGCCCTGTTTGCCAACGACTCGGTCATCACCAAGAGGCGCAAGAAGGAGAGACAGTCATGCGCGTTTCACCTCCTTGGTGTGAGAGATCCCGACGCAGCGCTGTGGCCGGCGCCGAACGACGCCTACTATAATATTCACCGCAAGCTGTTCGACGCGGAGCCAGTTCCCAAGTGGCAGGTGGCGTCGCCATTCGACCGTCCGGCCTCGCATGAAGCCCCGTCCGATGCTGGCTCGGACGACGACTCAGACGCGAGCTCATCTGCGTCGTCTTCACCCATCGTCGAGATACTGCGTCCGTCGGAACTCGATCGCGTGCCGTTCCTCACCCGCCTCGTCACGCTCGAACACAACGTTGCCGCGATGATCACGGAAGTCGCCGACGTGCGCCCCCAGCTTTTTGCCGGCGCGTCCGAGGAGGAAAAATACCTCCCTTCCTACATGTTCAAGTGAGTAACAGGGTGTGGGCTGTGCTGACGCCGAACCTAGGCCTGGACATGAATGCACTCGTTGTATACAATTTGACCTCCCATGTGTCATATTCAACGTTCCGGCGCCGCCCATCCAGAAGGCCAAGCGTCCGCCCCCGCTTGTGACAATGTTGCCCCTGCCGCCATGCCTTGGCTGCATGACGTGCAGAGACCCGTGCGAGGCGTGTGTCTACCGCCTCGAGTTTCCCGGGCAGACGATTCTTACCAAGCTGCATGCGATTGCTTGGCCCCAGGGAGTCGGAAGGAACGAGGGCCAACCGGCCGGGCCGGTCGACGATTCGCAGATCTGGTATAATCCTGCCGACGCCGTGCCCGTCGACGATGACGACGAGGAAGATGCTGGCTACGGTGATGCTGGCGAAGGTGATGCCGGCTATGGCGGCTATGAGGCCGACCCAAGATATGTTGCATAGATTGTATGTTGTTGTAGCCATAAGCGCATATGCAGAGAGCATGGACAGTGTGCAGGGGGGCATGGCCAATGCAGAAGGTAATCGCAAAAGGTAATGCCCGTTCTAATGTCTAATAGCAAAGTCAATACAAGGTATTTCGGGGGCAAAATGTTGGAGAGAGTGGAGTGGAGGTGGAGGACGGCGCAATTGACATGACATTTCACGGCGACGACGAGCCTTGCCATTCAACTCATCCCACAATGGCGACAGTACCGCCAGCGCCGGCAGCAGCGCCCAAGCCCGACCCGAAGGCGCCGCTGCACATCCAGCACCCGAAGTTCAAGCCGGCCTACCACGCCCCGGGCGCCGCGTCGCTCCTGCCCGCCCAAGAGGGGTGGGTGACGCCGCTCTCCGCGCCGGCCTTCTTCCCGCGCGACGTCTTCCACACCGTGCTCGCCGAGCTCACGGCGCACCCGGAGCAGAACTCGAGCCTGATCCTGCGTGCGGAAGTTCAACCTCTGCGCACGAGCGACTCGGACGACGGCGGGGTGGGCGCGCAACTCGGGCTAGAGCACAGCACACAGCGGCTGCGCTTCGTGCCCCGCCAGCCTAGGCGCGACGGGCCGCTCGAGCAGCGCGTGCACACGTACGCTGGGCGCGAGGACCTCGGCCTCGTGCTCAAGCTGCCCGACGCCGGCAGCGCCGCAGACGTGCCGTACTACCATCCGGCGGTGCGCGCGCTCGCGTTCGTGTGGGAGGCGGCTGATGAGGACGCCGAGGCCGTGTTCGACGAGGCGACGGGCGACAGGGTGTACGGGCGCATATCGATCTCGTATCTCCCTTTCGAGGACAGCCCCGCCACGGTCGGGCCGGACGTGTTCCTCGTGCCCCCGCCCAAGCCGGCGCGCAAGCGCTCCCCGCTCGCGCCGGTGAGCGAGGAGCCGGCGGTGGTGCTCCCTGCTGAGGACGCGGCTGGCGCGGAGGAGGCCCGCAAGCTGGCGGAGAAGAGACTGCAGCGGACGTGTCTCGCGCTGCTGGAGAAGCTGCACAAGCACGGGCATGGCTCGCACAACGGCTACGTCAAGCGCGTGATCCACGACGTCGTCGTCTCCAAGGCGCCGTTCCAGGACCTCTACCAGGCCCTCAAGGAGCGCCACCACACGCTCGAGTCGCGCAAGGCCAAGGCGTGGAGCACAAAGGTTGAAGACGTCAAGCGCCACGTATGGAAGGTGGGTACCCCTGCCTCGCTGGCGCCAACAGTAGAACCCAGGCTCACCAGACGACCCGTCGCTTCCGGCCATTCTCTCGGCGTGGGGCTCACAGGACATTGCGATCGCCGCGTTTCTCATGCTGCTATGGAAGGACATGTACCCTGCGCGCGAGGGCCCCGCGCTGTCCGGCATGGAGTGGGACGCGTGGGGGCGGCCGGCGGGCGGGTTCATCGATTTGGGCTGTGTGAGTGGGCGTGGTGGACGACATCTGACCGCGGCAGGGAAACGCACTCCTCGTACACATTCTCATCTCAGAGGTGCGTTAATATGGGGAGTGGTTGATCTGACGCATAGGGCTACAGGGGCAAGGGGTACGAGCTCCGCGCAAGACGCACCTGGCCAGAGTACCCCGCCGCGACGCAGGCGGCGCTCGTCGACCTCCCCATCAACATGCCCTCATTGTTCCCCGAGACGCTCGAACAATGGGACAGCGGCGAATGGCCTGGTAGCGACGAGTGTGTCATCAAAGAAAACACTTTCTTAATTGGCAACCATGCCGACGAGTTGACAGTGGGTGGCAGATTCGTGCCTTGCTCACCCCCCAGCCGTGGCTTCCTCTGCTGTCGCTTCTTCCGCCGACGCCAGTGCCACACCTTTCCCTGCCATGCTGCCTGCACACGCTCGACGACGCGTTCACCACCCTCGACTACGCACCTCCACCACACCCTCATACCCCTCGTGGCGGGTTTGACGACGGACTCGAGGCCGGTTCGAGCCGGTACAAGTCGTACGTCATGTGGCTGGGCTGGTGTGGCTTGCAGGCCGGGTGGATGTGGGAGAAGGAGCCCCTACGTATTCCGTCCACGCGTGGCTGGGGCATTGTCGCCCGCAAACGATGGGCAACGGACAAGGAGCAAGATCGAGCGTGCCGGACCTGGGCGTTGCAAGAGGTCGACAGGGTTCGGCACGGTGGCGCCTTCAAGGTTCGGGAGAAGGAGGGCAATGATCACTAGACATGATTGTTTGCGAACCCGCATCCAAGCGCCAGCAAGTGCCCGACCGCGCGCGCGTCTTTTACAGCACCCCAATCATGCGCCATCAATACCATGCACAAACATACCACCCCCAAAAGCCAAGGCAAGCCTCGGTGGGTCGTTTCGCCCTCGGACCGCCACCATCCCCTGCGCCACCAAGCACGGTGCCGCCGGCCTACTCGGCTTGACTTGGAAAGAAGAGGTTGTGGGCCGCGTGTACGTACGCTGCACTGACCGCTCTGCAAACAACCCCCCCTTCATCTCCTCCATGCTGGGTGGGTGGGTCTGGGCGTCAGTCGCCGTCCACGGGCGGCCCCTTGCAGAACGCATGATCCGACCACGGGAAACCCCCAATCGCTTCGAGCACCCTCGAACTCACATGCTGCGCCGAGCTCACTACTTGACCATCTCTCTCACAAGCTCCCACTTTGATCCATTCACGCTCCTTAGACCTTCGACAAGCCACCACCTTTCGTGGCCGGACCCGTGGTGTATCGGCTGCTCTTTCTCTCAACAACCTTTGACATCAGCTCGTTCACTTTTCAACTCACCCCCCTCGACTCCGCACCCCGCACCCCATTGTCTGATGCCCTCCTCCTCGTCGCGCACCGCGCGCCGCAGCCGCCAAGCTCGCTCGCCGCCCTTGGACCACGCTCCTTCTCCTGTGGATAAACGTGCCGGCCCCGACGCCGGCGACGCTACCGTGCTGCTCGACGCAAGAGCCCGTCGCTCATCGAAGAAGGACAACGCGCAGAACAACGCTTCGTCCACCGAAGATGGTCCCTCGCCGTCTTCCGCGGAACCCTCCGCCTCACCAAGCCCTACTGGGGGCAACGGCGAGGGGTCGGCCACGCCGACGTCTACCGCGACGCCTGAGGCCTCGACAAGCTCTGCAGGCCACAGCGAGCCTCCCGTGACGACCACATCGAAATCTGATACCCCCGTAACTACGACCAGCACGCAAAAGCACTGGGTGGCACCGACCAACAGCCACAGCTCGACTGTGGCCCCCTCGCCTTCCTTCGCGGCGCCGTCACGAGTCATGACCGACGTTGTCACTGCCACGCTCAGCAACGTCGCGGCCGCGTCACCCTCGGGCAGTGGCGCGTCGCTCTCGGCCAGCTCGGTCACCTTGGTGTCCTCGACCGCCATTCTGACAAGCACGCTTGCGCCCACGACCATTTCCGGCGTTGTCGTCACGCCCGTCCGCACCAGCGCCGTCGTCACGGTCGTCCCGTCAACCGTCAAGCCCGCGTCCACCGTCAAGACGACGGCCACCGGCGTCCTCGCCACCCAGTCGGCCGACCACAACACGAACAAACTCGCGGCAGGCGCCGTGGCCGGTGCGTAGCCTGTTGTTTCTGCAACAGCTGACACGCGTAGGCATTGTCATTGGCTGCCTTTTGTTCCTCGTGGCAGTGTACGCCTTTGTTGCTATCTGGGTGCGTGGATCCTCTGCTTGCCTCTCCTTTGGCCCGGCGCCACCTGACACACGTGCCACAGCGCCGCAAACGCGAGGAGAGCGGCGCCTACCGGGACGAGTATGGCGACGGGTACGAGGGCACGTCGCACGACGGCATGTACGAAAAGACCAACCACACCACAAACCTCAACCGCAGCGGCACGACCCACTCTGCCCTCTCCTTCTCCGACGACCCCGTTGACCGCCCGCCGCGGAGCAACGCCGGCTGGAACCAGAGCTACACCGGCGACGGCGGCTTCCTATCCGTGCCGTACGGCGCGCCGCCTCTCCCGCCCGTGCAGCGCGCCGTCCAGCCGCAGCCGCAGCCCGAGCCCATCGCCGTCCGCTCGCGCGACTCGGCCTACTCGAACAACTCGGACTACTCGAACATTGAGCGGCACGCGTACGACGGCATGTCCGAGGACGCGCACTCTGCCGCGCCGCTCCAGGTCCGCGCAAACGACGACATCCGCCTGACCCAGTTTGACGACTGGATGCAGTACGAAAACGGCCTGCAGCCGGCCAACCCGCACTCTGGCAGCACCGAGCACATTCCCGCCCAGGCCCAGGTCGGCCTCGCGCTCAGCCCGCCCACAAGCTCGGCAGCCTTGGCCCACCACCAGGCCTACGACGACATCTACGACACGTACGCCAACGAGCCGAGAGCGTCCAACGGCCCGTGGCTCCGCTCGACCCCAGTGCCCGTCCCCGTCTCTCCTGTGCAGCTCGTCCAGCCTCATTACGGCGAAGTGAGCCATGCTTGAGGCTCGAGGTCCGCGGCTTGCTTCTCACCACCCACCCCGTCTTTTGGGAGTTGTTGTTTCCTTCACCTTGTGACGATCGATATCCAAACGCCAAACATGCCGGCTTGCCCGCGATACCCCCTTCGTGCTGCTGCACCCGCCCCGTTGGATACCAATCTTGGTTGTATTCTCGTTGCCGCCGCAGTCCAATCAGCTTTATGCATTTGCGATACCCAGCGCGGGCAGGCCATCGGCGGCGCTGCGCAGCGCATAGCGCGCGCGCACCCGTTCGACCTGGCGCTTGGAGCAGGCAGGCAGACAAGCAGCGGTAGAATACAACGAACAGAGAGATAGCTTGACCCAGATCGTCCACGCCTAGCCTAGTCGCTGATGCCGCCCCGCTCCGAGCTCCTTCCGCGGTCGCGCGAACGGCTACGCTCGCGCGACCGGCTGCGGGACAGCATGTTGTCGTCGGGGCCGACGAGCGCGGCGTACTGGCCGCGCTTGCCCTTGTCCTCTCGGCGCTTCATCGTCTTCTTGACCTTGCGCTCGGGGCGCACGACGACGACGGGGATGGGCGAGTGGGATACGGCAAAGCGCGAGATCGAGCCCATGCCGGGCGCGCCGAGGCGCTTGCCCCAGTTCTGCAGACGCGATCGCTGGCCCTTTGTGCCGACAATGAGGGCTGCGCGCGCAGTTAGCGCAGCACAGCGCCGAGTCGCTTGGCACTCACAGTCAGGCCGGTAGAGGGCAATCATCTTGAGAATCATGTCTGGGACGTGTCCGACGACGACCTCGACAATCACCGAGATCTGCGGTTAGCGCGGGGATTGGGGAGCAGCGCACCTTGCGGCCGTCCTCCTCGTCGTTCTTGTGCAGTACCCGAGATAACAGGTCCTCTGCGTCTTCGCGCAGCTCCTGGTGTGCGGGGTTGGTCTGGCGCTCTGCGGGGCGTGTCAGTGTCGGTGGGGGTGAGGCAGAAGTCGTTGGCAAGCCATATCCCCATTGGGGCCGCCTCCCACTCACCCTCCTCGCCCATCTCAACCACCCGCATAGCGACAACCTCGTCGCCGTCCTCGACCAGCTCGGACATGAGCCAGTCGAGCGCATCCTCGCCCGACTCGTCGGGCGACACGGCGACGAGGAACACGCGCGTGTTGCGCGAGCGCTTGTACCCCTCGGATTTGGTCTGGTGGCCTGGTCAGCAGGTTATTGTCGCCGGCGGCTTGCGCTGGGGCTTGCGCCTCGCCTCGCCGCCTCGCCTCCCGCCGCCCACGCACCTGGCAGGTAAAGGTAAACAAGGTGTCGGCTCCGGGGTCAAACGCCTCGAACCCGACCTTGCGGCGGTACTTGTTCTCGCCGATGGTCGAGTTGATCGTGTTGGTGCGCGGGAAGCCGGCGCCGGTACTCGTTCCGCTGGCGGTGGACACGGACGGGCGGGGGGACGCGAGGAGCGTGGCTGCGGCCGAGGCCGTGTGCGCCGTCGGGCTGGTGAGCGACGCCTCGCGGGACATTGCGAGCGCGGGGATGCTGGTCGCCGACGTGTTGGTCTTGATTGCTGGGCGGAGTGTCATGGTGTTGGGGAGGAGCGGAGTGTTTGGAGCCGGCGGGTGGAGGGCCGACGGCTGGCTGGGATAGGATAGGGCGGGCACGCAGGCAGCGAGGCGCTGCAGGCAAGGGTCGGGGCGGCGGGTCCGGGGGTGGGCAGACCGGGTGGATGCGGCGGGGGGGTGGTGGAAGTAGAGGAGAGGTCGAGGTCGAGAGGAGGAAAGAGGATGGAGACGACGAGGTAACCGACGGCCAGGCGAGTTGGAGTTGTGGTGGTGCACCCATCCATCCATTCATCCACCGGGCAAACCGCGGCGATCGCAAAAGTCTCGAACGACGACGCACCCCCGCCGTTCTCCGAAGTCTGCCATGTTCTGTCTGCGTCTGCAGCACTGCACCAGTCAGCGCGGACGTGCAGCAGCGTGAGCTCATGCATGCATGCATGGGTCGCGTCGAGCCCGGCCGCCGCCCGCACATGAGCGACCCACGTTGTCAGACGTCATAGCGCGCGTGTCAAGGTTACAAGCAGGGGCAGGAACAAACATTGCGCGGTTGTGTTCGCGTTGAATTTCTCCAAGTTATTCGAACAAATCATCCCCGTCGTCGCAGCGGCGACGAGGTCAACGCTTGACGCGACGATGGGAGCTCAGGCGGCGCACCCGCCCCAAGAAGCCAGCAGCGGCGACAAGCTCTCCCCCACACCCACCCCCGCCCCCTCCCCCTCGCCCCTCTGCACAACCTGCGCGCACCCCGCGCCACACGTCTACACGACCTACACGTCCAAGTCGAACATCCGTCTCGGCGTCTGCGTGTGTACCCCACTCCCTCCCCTGCTAACGCCGCCCAGACAAACTGCGGCGCGTTCATCGATCCGCTGATCGAGGCCCCCGCCCTCCTCCTCGTCCTCGACCTCGTGCTCCTCAAGCCTAGGGTGTTCCTGCACCTCCTCTTCAACCGCGGCTCGCCGCCGCTCGACGCCGGCGTCACCCTCGTTCCATTTGGCGCGCCGCCCGCCGCCCCGCCCGGCCAGCCCTACCGCGCCCGCGTGCGGCACGACCTCGCGGCCCTCACGGCCGCGACGCTCGCCGCCGACGTCGGCGTGCGCGTCCTCCCCCTCCTCCAGGCGCCTGGGGGCTTCGCGGACACGGTTGAAGCGGTCGCGCTCACCGTCGTCGGCGCGGCGCTCGAGCTGCTCGCGCAGCACGCTGCCACCCTCGCCCTCGCCCTCGTCGTGCTCTACGCCCGCGGCTGGTACCCCGCGGCCCGGGCCGACACGCGCGACGGACGCCAGCGGTCGTTCGTCCCAGAGCTCGTACCGCTTGTGCTGCTCTACACGACCCTCTTCCCCCTCCTCCTCCAGCTCGCCCTGAGCATATGGTACGCGCCCCCAGCGAGCATCCACGAGGCGCTCCCGACGACACCGGCGCTGGCCGTCCTGCCTGAGCGCGTCGTCGCGAGCCTGCCGCCCGCGCTGGCCGAGGGGATCAACGCGGCGCAGGACAGTGTCGTCGCCGCGTGGTCGGGCGCCAACCGGGTCTGGGTCGGCACGAGGCTCCTCGGCGGCATGAGCGCGGGGTTCGGGCTGCGCGTGCTCCTGCCAACACGGCCATGGGAGACCACCTCGATCGTTATCTTCGGGTGGGTCGCGGCACTCCTCGTCTCGCAGTGGCTATCAGTGCTCGAACCCGGACTGGGGTGAGGGGCTGTGGCTAGGATAGATGCGCTGTATGTACTATGTACTGCTATGATACAGGGATGGGATATGCGTAGGTAGGTTGGCAAGGGGTTAGCCGTCGCGCTTGACAGTCCGGGCTCGACGGCGGTCTCGCTGCGGCGAGACCTACGCCAACAGCCATGGCCGTGCCCGCCAGAACGGGTTGCGGATAATATCCTCGTGAACCACGACAATCTCGCCGGTCGTCCCCTCGTACGGCTTTGCCTTCTTTGCGTGGGCCTCAGTCGTGGGCATGGCGCTCCCGCCGGCCTGCTTGGGGCCCGACGCGTCCTCTGTCCTGCCGTTGACCTCGAGCTTCTCGACGGCGACGGCCAGCGCCGCCTCGGGCGTCTCGGCGCCACTGTCCTCGGCCTCGTCGGCCTCGAGGAGCACGACTGGCACGGGGTTCGGGTTGACGCGGACGAGCACGCTGCCTTTGCGGAAGTAGGCGGGGATGTCGTTGTAGTTTACGCCGAAGCGCGAGAAGAGGAGCTCGTTCTTGTCCTTTGAGTTTGTCCCCTGCAGCGTCTTGTTGGCCTCGCGTGGTGTCTGCTTGTCGTGCACCAGCGCCCAGAAGCACGTGTTGTAGAGGTTGTTGATGTGCGCTGGGGTGTGAGACGAGGTTCGTATACGGCGCGCCGCCGTGCCTATGGCCACTGCGCGTCCACAGCCCACTCACTGTCCGCCTGCCGCCAGGAAAAGTAGTCGCGCACCTCCTTCTCGCCGGGGTAGAGCACGACGCGCGAGTCGAATGTCGGGGGGTAGAGGAGCTCGGCGTTGGGAAAGTACTTTGGCCAGTTGAACACGTAGGCGGAGGTGAAGATGGACGCGACTGTCGAGTTGATCTTACTTCTTCTCCGGCTGTAGACGTTTGTGGCCCGTCTCATGAGGAAGCTGGGGGGTGAGCTGGTGTCGCCGCCCTCGGACCCACCTGTACTCGTCGCTCTGGCCGAAAGCGAGCACGACGTCGCCAAACTCGTCCATGACTGCGCGCGCCGCCGCGTTCATGAGGTCGAGTGCGCGCTGGTCATTGGGCTTCTCAAAGTTGTGCGCGTCGGAGAACCTGGCGTCAGGCGGGCAGAGTACGCCACCTACTTGTGGAAGCCGCGCCCGTCGACGCGCACGACGATGTGCGCGTTGGGGAGGAGCGGGTCCGGGAGCTCGTAGTTCCTGACGTATTCGAAGCGGCTCTTTGCCATTGCGCGGGGTGGGGGTGGGGGTGCAGCGAGATGTGCAGTGCGATGCGATGGATGCGCGCAATGACGGCCGTGACGCGTGAAACTTGGCCACTTGTGCTCGTCAGGCCACTTTCCCACGGTCGCCGCGTGCCTCTCGGCACAAGTTGCAACTTGGGCAAAAGGTGGAAAATGTCGAGAGCGTAGCTCAGACGACTTCATCAACAACAACAGCGACGGCAACAGCGACAGCGGCAAGGACACCGACTGGATCGAGGACACGCCCACCACGCCCCCTGCATCGACCCCGCAGCAACCCTCCCCCACCCCCCCGCCATGTCCCTCCGCACCGCGCTGCGACCACTCCGCGCCGCGCCGACCCCATCCACCTCCCGCGCCGCCTCAACCCGCGCCGCAAAGCCATCAGTGCCGTGGAAGTCCAAGACGCACACGCGCCCGGCGCCGACGATCCCGCTGCCCCTGCCCGCAATCTACCCGCAGCGCGTGGTCCTGAGCGACGGGAGCACGTTCACGTCGTACACGACCGCGCCCTCGCCAGCGACGGTGCGCCTCGCGCGCGACGTGACCAACAACCCGCTGTGGGCGCCCGGTACGGAGAAGGTCGGCGGCGCAGAGGGCGAGGAGGAGGGCCGCGTCGGCCGCTTCCGCCGCCGCTTTGCCGGCGCCGCTGAGGCCTCTGACACCGCCGGCGCCGCCCCCGCGCCCCCCGCCGCCGCGTTCAAGGCCGACGACCTCGCCTGGATGTCCGACGGCGCAAAGGACGAGATCGTGTCCGACAAGGAGAGGGCCGGACGCAAAAAGGTCAAGGGCAAGGGGAAGAAGTAGACGGTGTCATATGCATAGATTTGGACAGCATCGGGATCGGACTGGCCAGCGTCAGACTCTCACGTGTGACCCCGCCCCCACAGTGCACATCTCTCGTATAACATCTCGCTAGAATCTACACGGTTAATAAAGGCCAGCCGGCCAAGCAGGGCAGTACTGTACAAGCGGGCGGCGGGCGGCATGGTCGGCACAGCACGGGCGGCAACCCGACGTCGCGGCACGAACGCCTACACAACGTCGTCCGGGTCGCGGAAGTGGGCAGAGAGCAGCTTGTTCATCCTGCACAGCGTGTCAGCCCAGCCCCACCCACCCCTCCCCACCTCCCCACTCACGTAAACATGTGCAGCTTCTCCGTGTTGAACACCCGCTGCATCTCCGAGTCGCACAGGATGTAGCGCTTGTCCGACTGGTCTTGCAGCCCGTTTTCCTTGACGTACGCCCAGATACGCTTGACCGTCTGCGGGCGCGACAGGCGCTCCTCGCCGAGCCAGCCACCGAGCGCGTCACTGTCGTTAGCCGCCATCTCGCCAACGGACCCACCTCAGGATCAGCTCCTTGTTGAACACGCCGCCGCCGCCCGCGCGCTTCTTGGGCTTCTCGTCGTCCGAGTCCTCAATGTCGCTCGCGCTCCGCTTCTTCTTAGACGACGATGACGACTTCTTTTTTGGCTTGCTCTTGGACGTCGATCTCTGGCCCCTCCCGCCACGAATCATGTCGTCGAACTCGGCCTGCATTCTCGCCGCCATCGCCTCGTCGCTCTCCACCTGCGGCTTGGCCTCGCGCGTCGACTCAACCTTGGGCTTCTTCTTGAGCGGCTCGGGCTGCGACGACTGCGCGTGCGCATTGTGGTGCGAGGCCGAGTCGCGCCGGTTGTTGGTCAACGGCTCGTCGTCGCTCGACTCGTCCTCCTCCTCGTCCTTGCAGAACTCTTCATAGATGGCCGCAATCTGTCGTCAGGCCTGTGGTTTTTCACTGCCACCCACCTGCGCATCAATCTCCTTGCGGTTGTCCTTGATGGTCGCCTCGTCCTCGCCCTCGCTGATGAGCGTCTTGCGGACGCCCTTGGCCGAGCTAGGCACCGTTAGTGGGCGTGCCGAGGTGCGCGCGCAGCCCGACCGTGCACGGCGGCGGGTGCACGTAGAAACGCGTCGAGCTTGGCTTCCCAGCGCAGACTTACATGGTCGAAAGGTCACTCGACTTGAGGATCTGGCGGATGCGCGGGACGAGGCCGGCAACGTACTGTCGTCAAGGCCGGGGACGGCGGCGTCAGCCGAGTCGCGTCGTCGCCGAGTTTGTTGACGCCGGCGTGGGCGTACTCACCGCGTTGGCCATGGTGTATCCAGCCTGTGGGGTCACAGAGTCGAGCAGAGGTCAGGCCCAGCCTGTGAGGTGCAGTCTAGCAGTATGCGTTGGGTGGATGCGGGTGTGGGTTTGAATAATGTTTACCGCCAGCCAGTTGATGGAATGAGGTCACGGATACAGTGGGAGTCTGTCGCCTCGCCAAGTACATAGCAGGAGTAACCGGCCACCAGGCCCGACGGAAGCAAAATATCGGGATTCATCCTTGCCATGAAGTCCAAGATTGTTCAATGCTATATGAGTGGGGAGTAGTGCGGTCGTCTATTACAATGTATCTTCTATTCTACATCGGGCGAGTGCGGCGCGGTAGGGGCAACGCAACGGCTCAAGCCTTGGGAGGAGACTTGGGCACCTGCTGCTGCTTGAGCGCGCGGCGCATTGCCTCGAGAGCACGGCCAGGGCGACGCATCGACGCGGCGAGGCCCATCAAGCAGGTGAGCAGGACGACAGAGCCAGCCTGGTGAGCAGCAGCAAGCGGGATGGGGACGAGGTAAAGGAGCGTCGTGATGCCGAGGGTGACCTGACCGAGAGCGGCGGCGGCAGTCCAGGCCGACCAGCGCTGGGTCGAGCGCGGGAGGGCGTTGGGGCCGAGACGGAGGATTGGGCGGCGGGCAATGAGGTGCTGGGCGACAAGGAAGGTGAACGTGGTGACGGCCTGGGGTGTGAGTTGATCCCGCTATCATGTCAACTCACCAAAACACGGTGGTCGAACTGCGCCGTGACGGGGTTCTCGAGCATGTTGCGCCACCAGTTGTCCGACTTGTCGGCGGCCTTGGCGTAGCGCTTGTCAAACAGCTCATCGGTATCCGGCACAAGCTTTCCGCCCATGGTAGGGAACTCGTTGTAGACCAGGCCGGCGTCGAGGCCGGCGACGAACGCGCCCGAGACGGCAGTGAGGAAGACCATGGCGCCGATGACAGCGATGAAGGCGCGGTACTTCTTGACAGCCGGCGAGCTGAGGGCAGTAGCGAGCTTCTCGACCGCGGCAAGGCCGGCGGGACCAGAGCGCGCCTGGGCAGCGAGCTTCTGGTCACGGCGGAGCGAGAAGCCAGTGTGGACCATGCCGACGTAGAGGGCAAGGGCAGCGGCGAGGTGGGCAGCGAGGCGGTACTGGGACACGCGAGGCACGGCGTTGTTCTCGACAATCTCCTGCTCGAGGCCCGACTGGACCATGTACCAGCCGAGGACGCCCTGGAGGCCGATACCGGCCGCGAGCGCCAAGAGCGTGGTCGGGAGGCCTCGGGGGAGCTTGTAGCGAGTGACGTAGTAGGCGGCGGGGACGACGAAGAGGACGCCGAGCGCGCGCCCGGCGAGACGGTGTGCCCACTCCATGAAGAAGATGAACTTGAACTCCTCGCGGGTGATATTTGCGTTGATCCTACGGAATCAGCACCTACCCAGCGACTTCCCGCCCGACTCACATAATGCCCTCAGGCGACAGCTTGTACTTTTCCCACTCGGCGTCCCACTCGGCGTCTGAGATGGGGGGTCGCATGCCCGTGATGGGGTTCCACTCGACGATGGACAGGCCCGACTCGGTGAGGCGGGTGAGGCCGCCGATGACGATGATGCCGAAGACGAGGGCCGAGCACCCGAGGAGCCAGGTGGGCAGCGACTTGGGGATGACGCGGACGTCGTCGACGGCGGTCGCGGGCTCGGGGGCAGCCTCGGGCGCCGGGGCCGTGGCGTAGGCGCGGGGCGTGAAGAAGGACGCGCGCGCCGATGCCGAGAAGGGGAGGTACGACTGGGCGAAGAAGGACCCGGCGGCGGGGGGCGCGGCGCGGGCCGCCACGGCGGGGCGGAGCACGGGGCGGTTGAGCAGAGCTGCGCTCGTGCTCAAGCCGCGGAGGGAGGTCTGCGGACGCAGCGCGCGCGCCAGGCCGCGCAGCGCAAAAGGCTGGAGGACCGACATGGTGGTGGGTGCGATGCAGAGGTCGCTGCCAATCGGCTTGGCTTGAAATGTCTGTCGACCACGGACAGTGTCCGGGGCGTGCCGAGCGTGCCGGGCGCGCATGCTGCCGACTTTTTGATCCCGCGGGCTGCTCAGCGGTGGCTTATCACCCCTTCAGCCAAATGACACGTGTGACGATTTGTCGGTGATGCTCGAAGTCGACGATGGAGACGAGCGACAGAGTAATGTCGACAACGAGGTCATTGTCGAGCAACACACCTCAGCAACAGCCGGCACAATGGACATCAGACAAGCGACGGTGCGTACGCTGTGATTCCCCACCGACCTGCGCTCACTCCCTCCCCCAGATCGAGGACCTCCTCGGCATGCAGAACGCAAACCTGCTCAACCTGCCGGAAAACTACACGTTCAAGTACTGTGCGTTCGGCGGCGGGCTAGCGGCGGAGTGGCCGAGCTGACCCCGCAGACCTCTACCACGCGCTCACGTGGCCCGAGCTGTCGTATGTCGCCGTCGACCCCAGCGGCCGGATCGTGGGCTACATCCTGGCCAAGATGTGCGTTGGGACCCGTCGTGCGCCGCTGACACTGCAGGGAGGAGGAGCCGTCCGACGAGCCCTCGGGACACGTCACATCCATCTCGGTGCTGCGGCCGTACCGCCGCCTCGGGCTCGCCAACAAGCTGATGCGGCAAGCGCAGGAGGCCATGGTCGCCCACTACAACGCCGCGTTCATCACCCTGCACGTCCGCAAGTCGAACCGCGCCGCCATCTCCCTCTACCGCGACACGCTCGGCTTCGAGGTGCACGTCATGGAGAAGGGATACTACGCCGACGGCGAGGATGCGTACGGCATGCGCTTCCTCTTCCCCAAGAAGGAGGCGGCGTGAAGGCGCGCATGGCGCGAGTGGTGGGGCAGCGTATCCAAGCTGCTCTGGTGACGCCCCGTCGCAGCCAGCAGCATTATTGCATGTATTCTATAGCATTGACCCTGGCACTACACACTAGGCACTTCGGATACCCGACTGGTCGCGCCAACGCTCAAAGAACCGGATCATGTCGGGCGTGATGCGCCGACGGACGGTGCGCGCAGAGTGCAGCAGGTGCTCGCGCTTGACGTACGGCGCCTCGAGGTCCTCGTTCATCGTCGTCAGCGCCGCATCCTGGCAGATGGACGCGACTTCGGCGCCCGAGCACCCCTCGGTGATGCGGCCGAGCTCGTCAATGTCCACGCCAGGCTCGACGGCCATGGTCGCGAAGCGGATCCGGAAGATCTCCTTGCGCGTCTCGAGGTCGGGCGCGCCGACGTACAGGATCCGGTCGAGACGTCCGGGGCGGGTCAGTGCCGCGTCGAGCACGTCCGGGCGGTTGGTCGCCGCGACGACCGTCACGCCCGACAGCTGCTCGATGCCGTCCATCTCGTTCAGCAGCGACGTGAGCACGCCACCGTGCCCACCCTCGCCGCCGTCGCGCGACGAGCCGAGCGCGTCGATCTCGTCGAAGAAGACAATCGACGGAGACGCGGCACGCGCCTTGCGGAAGATCTCACGCACTGCGCGCTCCGACTCGCCGACATACTTGTTGAGCAGCTCGGGGCCCTTGACAGCGATGAAGTTGATGCCGCTCTCGGTCGCGAGGGCCTTGGCAGTGAGCGTCTTGGAGCAGCCTGGGGGGCCGTAGAGGAGCACACCGCGGGGCGCCTCCACGCCGAGGCGGTCGAATGTGTCACGGTGGGTGAGGGGCCACTCGACGCACTCGCGCAGCTTTTGCTTGACCTCGTTCTGGCCCGCAATGTCGGTCCAGCGGACGGCAGGGGTTTCGACAAACACCTCACGCATGGCCGAGGGGCGGATAGTTGGCAGGGTGTGCAGAACGTCGGTGCAGGTGAGGAGCGGGGCTTCGGCGCCGGCGGGGTTGTCGTACCAGCGCTGGATGGCGGCAGAGGCAGACTCGCGCACGAGCGAGCCGAGATCGGCTCCGACGTAGCCGTGGGTCCTTGCTGCGATGGACTCCACCTCCTCCGGCGTGAGCGAGTGTGGCATCTTGGAGAGCATGATGTCGAGGATGTGGCGGCGGCCCACAGCGTCGGGGATGCCAATCTCAATCTCGCGATCAAAGCGGCCAGGACGACGCAGCGCCGGGTCGATGCTGTTGGGGCGGTTGGTAGCGGCGATGACGATGACGCGCTCGTTGGAGGTCGAGGAGCCCATACCGTCCATGAGTGTGAGGAGCATGGCGACGACGCGGCGCTCGACCTCGCCACCTTCGCCGCCGTCTCGGCGCGGCACGAGCGCGTCAACCTCGTCGAGCACAATGATGCACGGGCTGCGCTTGCGAGCCTCCTCAAACACACCCCGAATGCGCTCCTCTGTCTCTCCGTGGAAAGCTGACGACAGCTCGGGGCCATTGACGACGATGCACGAGCAACCTGGCGTCGACGAGGCGATGGCCCGAGCGAGGGCCGTTTTGCCAGTGCCTGGGGGTCCGTGAAGAAGGAGGCCGCGCGGAGGGGTCAGGCCGAAGCGGCTGAAGAGTTCGGGGTTGTTCAACGGGAGGTCAAGGAGGGCCTTGACCTGCTTGATCTGGGGGCCGAGGCCACCGAGCTGGTTGTACGAGGCCGACGAGGACTCGGAAGGGGCAAAGATGTTGATGTAAGAGGGGATGGCGGAGGTCTGGTGTGAGCTAAATTGAATACTTTCGTGGCTTACCTTGGCACTCCCGGCCCCAGTCTTGTCTCCAGCCTTGTCCTCGCCGGACTCATCCTCAAACGCGACCTTGCTCCGCCACTCGACCTCGTAGACGGGGTCAAAGTGATTCAGCGACAGCCCTCCGAGGTCCTTGGCCACGCCGTCCGCCGACGGTGCGACCTTGGTGGACACCTGGATGTCGGTGATCACAAAGACTGAGCTTCCGTCTCCAACCGTGACCTTGTACCCAGGAGCGACGTACTTGACCGAGTCTGGGGTGTTAGGCGCAGCACGGAGGAAGACACTTACTCAAGGCTTCCTTGACGGCCGCACGGCGCCACCCAGCCTCCCGCCTGACGCCACTCTCATCCGCAGATGCCTTATTTTTTGACGGCTCAATCTCCTTGACGGTAACGAGCTTCAGTACGCCCTTGCTGGACGCCGTAGGGAAGCGGTACACCTCGACGTCCCCGTCTCCGAGGTTGGTGAGCTGCGATGGCGAAAGACCGATCGCTGCGGCGTCAGCCCTGCTCCCCCACCTCACTCACAATCCTCTTCGAGGCCCACACGCGGCCAGATCTGCGCGACAATCCATCCTAGCGGCTTGGGGGACGCATCGCCGGCGGAGCGCGAACGGACGAGGACCCAGTCGCCCGCGGCGAGCTTGTGGGCGCGGATAAACTCGGGGGCGAGGTGCGCGCGGCGGTTTCGACGCTGTGGGAGGGCGTCTGACCCGCTGGCCTCGGCGTCGAGGGGCACAACTTGGAGCGCCGCCAGTGACATGGCTCGATGAGGGAGAGGGGTAGTTGCTGAGATGACATCGAGCGAAATTGGGGGTGATGTGGTGTTGCTGGGTCACGTGACTGACCACTGGGGTCCCCAATCGATCCACGTGCCTGTTTCCGTCGGAGGTTGCTGTCGCCAGTGTCCGAGTTTGCCACCCACCCGCCGCCGTCGTCGTCACTGCGGGTGGTGTGATAACCTACCCACACCCACACTTTCAGGCAAACGAGCGAGCGGGAATGCTGATGGCGTGAGGGGACACTGGTCGAGGAGGCACGCCTTGCAACGAGGTGGAGACAACGTATGGGTCTTTGGTCTCTCGATACTGCATGGTACTGCGTGATGCAGAGTGACTTCGAGCATGCAGAACACGAAACGCGTATTGCCAGCATAGGAGATCTGATGCGCGCCCTGCCTGGCTGGCTGATAACGGCCCCTGCCATAAACCCGGGTTTGCCACCCGAGCCAAGCCGACCACGGGGCGGGCGGGGTCAACGTCTGCACAGTCCGCGCACCTCGCCGCGCGCGCGCCTGCACGCCTGCCTGCCTGTCGTACCCCATCACTACTGGTGCGAGTGAGTGGCCCCTACGACACCACCACCACGAACACCACCGCCGCCGCCGCTCGTCGCCGTCGCTTTGCCGCCGCTCGTCGTCTGGCCTGTCCACTCACTCTCCCACTCTCCACTCTCCACTCTCCACTCTCCACTCTCCTTCCTTCCTTCCTCTCACTCACTCACCCAACACTCCATCACCCACTCCACCTTTCATACTTGGACACCAACCACCACCAGTCCACCACCACCCATGCCGGCCGCATCCGCGACCCCCGCGGTCGCCACTGGCCATGAGCACCCAAGCTCACCACCACGCGGGCCTTCGTCGTCCACGACACGTATTCGCACCAGAGACGCTCTCGACGCCGAAAGCGCCGAGGCCGAGCTCGACAGCCCCCGCCGCGCAAAGGTCGCCCGCACCCACTCGTCGTCGTCTATCGCAGCGCCCCAGCTGGATGCACAGAATGGTGAGTCGCAGTGATGCTCCGGATCGACCGCCGACGTTGACCGTCCCCCCAGCGCCTTCCCCCAACATCGCCGCGCCTGCGCCCGAGTCCCAAGAGACCTCGGCGGCGGAACTCGCACTCCAGGAGGAGCTCGAGTGCGGCATGTGCGCCGGCGTGTTCATTGATGTGAGTCGGGCGGCTCTGCCAGCTCCGCGGGCGGCGACAGGGAGTGTGGTCGCACCAAGGAAGGGCGCACCAGCTAACCACCTTCCCTCAGCCCGTCGCTCTGAACGGCTGCGGCCACGTCTTCTGCGGCAGCTGTGTCACTCAATGGATCGCGGTACGTCAACCATGCATGCGTATGGGCGTTCTCCCTGCTAACCTGACCGATAGTCGCTGCCCCAGTACCCTGCCTCCCTACTTCCAGGCGACCCCGTTCCTGAGCCCATCTGTTGTCCGCAGTGCCGCCACGCCCCGGTCCACACTGCGACTCCGTCGCGCATGGCCAAGACCATGGTCGCGCTGCTCCTCAGCATGCACCCCGAGCTGGCTCGTCCACCCAACGAACATAAGCAGGCCGAAGCAATCTACTCGGCTGTGAGCGGCGAGATCAAGGTGAGCAAGATGAGAGTAGCAGCCGCTGATGAGGCACAGTTCCCGGTGCCGCCCCCTCCTCCGCGTGCCCTCCAGCGCAACGAGTTCTGGCGCCCCTGTCGCTCCTGCTACCCCGCCGAGGGCCAGTGGAAGTGCCCTATCCCGGTTGGTGCAGCTGTCGCTGTCTTGATGGAGGCTGATCCCCCAAGGTGCCTCGGTTCGATGAGCCGTCTGAGCGCGACTCCTGCCTCCGCGCTGATGGACTCTGTCCCGATGGCCACAGGCTGTGCGCCGGATGGTGCGTAATTCCACCGGGCAATGTACTGATACCACCAGCGATCGTCTCTCGCCTGCGAGTGGTCCTTCCAGCTCCACCTGTGGCATCTGCGGCGAAGGTTTCTGTGGCGACTCCGTGAGTAGCTCTCGTGGATCTCGCTTACCTGCCCAGGCGATGGGCTGCGAATGTGTCGCGGTCTCCAAGTCGGTACCAACGCCGCAGTTCGCCAATCTTGCCTACATTCTTGAGGACTGCCCCACCGACATGTTGTCGATGGCGTTCAAGTGGGTTGATTGCTTGGTCAAACTAACGTGCCAGGGACAACTGGACTGAGATGGCCTATCTCGGCGCCTATCTTGGTGCTGACACTGAGGCCTTCAAGGCTGCCGACATTTACCGCTCGATCCTCACCTGGCTGCGTACGCCTGAGGCCGTCGAATCTGGGGGCATCATTGGCCTGATGAACCGCGCCGATATCAACCTCCGCCTCCGCACGGGCATGGCAGATGAGATGCAGCTTGCCATCAGCGCTGTCGGCGAAGAGGAGACCGAAGCCAAGATCTGCGGCGGCTGCGCAGACGAGATCCTCTGCGTACGTTCTACCTTGCGGCTGTCGCTTACCCCCAGGCCGGCCTCCTCGAGTGGTGGATGAGGGAGCTGGCCAAGCCCGAGGTGGCGAGCTCCCGACCAGCAGCCATCTCTGGACGACCAAACTGCAAGCACGGACGCAAGTGTACGCGTCAGGATAGCGAGCAGCATGCCAAGAAGTGTAAGTGCTGGTGGAGGCCATGTAGCTGACAACTTAGTCAACCACATCTGCGAGCCCATGCCTGAGAAGGAGGCGAGCCAGATCCACCAGGATGACACGCCTGCGATTCAGACTAATGAACCGACCAATGCGTTATCACCAAGTGGGTCATCGTCGGATGACGAGGACGAGTCGGAGAAGCCAACGTACACGACCGCCTCGACGCAGTACGAGGCCAACCCCGAGGGGTCCGTTGTTATCGGCCGTAGCACGCAGGGGATTCAGGCTGTGTGGAAGGCGTCCGAGCAACTACCTGTTGCATCTTCCTCGTCGTTACCCGCCCCAGCGCTCGCCATCTCCAACCTTGTCAACTCGCCAGCTGGTCGGTCTGTCGCTGGTTCCTCGGCCGCAGACAACTACCACGGTTCATTCTCGACCTTAAGAGTCTCGGGCTCCCCATCTACCTCGCTGGTTGCGACCTTCCCGAACGGCTGGAATGGGCGCCGTGAGCACACCCCACCACCGTTAGGCGCGCTTTTCGGGGGTAACACGACTGTTGGTCCGAGTGCAAATCCATCTCCTGCGGTCGGCGCCACTTCAAAGCTGTCGTTACCACCTGTGTCTCGCCCACCGTCTCACTTTGGTCTCGGCGGCGATGCTTCGGCTATCTTGACTGGGACATCGTCTCACCTTCAGAGATCTACGCCCATGGACCTTGACCCATAGGCGCAGCGAGCAGTAGATTGCTGTTCTCTTTGGGCACTCGAGTGTGTACCCGTCTCGTGTCGGAAGCCTGGCTTCCGATGGACACTGTCCCGCCCTCTGTTGTACATAGCCACGCATGTCTGTCCAGTGCACCCCCATGATCATTGTCACTTCCACCCAGCACCCACCCCACCCAATCACCCCACCGTAGTTGACCCACCCATGTCGTCATGATGTAGATGCATGACATTGTATACGAGGAAGCGAGGTGCCCCGGGTGCGGACCGATGACCCGGCGGTCGTTGAATCCTGGACCTCGTCGCTCTTGGCGAGTTCAGGGGGAGAGCGGCAACTGCGCGGCAAGGATGGCGGCTCGAGTGAGAGGGAGCATCACGTGCATTGTCTGAAGGAGGAGACGGTGTGTGGTAAGACGAGATGTGTCTGGGCAGGGCGGGCAGGCACAGCTGCGGTGGCCCATTGCATTGCAGGTCGAACGACTTGGCCACTGGTGCCTGTTTGCTTCCGCCCCACCCCCTCCTCTCCCTCCCCCGCCCCCACTCAGCAGTGTGCGCCGTGCGTCGCCGTTTCCTCCGTTGGTCCGCCGAGTGGCTTTTGGCATGCCGCCGCCCACCCGCCCGCCGCCCGCCGCACTGCGCCGACGCTCTCTGTCTGGCTCGCGCCTTGCCTCGCCCGCCCACCGCAGCCCAACCCTTCCCTCTCGTCCCCTTCCTCCTCCCCCGCCGCCCTCGTTTCTGCCCATTACCCCTCAATCCTCGTTCGTCGCCGTTTTCCTTTGGCTGCACGACTTGCTTGTCCCTTACTTGGTCGCCGTTCAGTCTCGAGCCAGCAGCCAGCAGCCAGCAGCCGCGGCGCAGAGCCAAGCCGCATCCCAGTTCAACCACTACCGCCGCCTCCGCCTCCGCCGCCGTCGCCCCCAATCGCCCAATCCAACAACCACCATTCCTCCTCATCACGGCCCAGGTCATCACCATCGCGTCTTTCACTTTACCCACACCAACCGACAATAACAGTTGGTCAGCATCACAGTTCGCAGGCACAAGAGCGTCACAAGCACAACGCCCTTAGTCGACGACACCATAGCCACGGCTCGCACAGCACCGTGACGGCTCGACTCTATCCCCACTCCCCAGCAGCCGCAGCGTAACCGCCGCAGCCTGCCGTCCACGTCCTGACCCCCGCCCCCGTCGCCGCGAGCGCCATGTCTGCGCCGCCTGCACCGTCCGGCGCGTCCATTGCCGCCAACCCCTCGGGGCAAGGCGGCAGCGGCGCCGCACCTGCCCGTGTCGGCGTCGGCATTCAGCCCGCGCCGGCCGGCTCGAACGGCGCCGGCGCAGCGGGCAACGCGTCCGCCGCGTCCGCAACAGCCGCCGACAAGAAGCGCAAAGCGCCGCCAACGGCAGGTGGACAGGCCCGACCGAAAGAGCCTCGCACGGGCTCTGCGACAGAGGACGAATCGGGCGCGCCATCGCCCACGGCATCTGTGGCTGCGGCGCCCGCGGCGCCGCGACCCCGCGAGGCCAAGCGCACGCGCGTGCACTTTTCGTGCGTCGAATGTCATCGGCGTAAACAGAAGTGCGACCGCAAGGAGCCGTGCTCGCAGTGTGTGGCCAGGAGAGTGCCCCATCTGTGCCGCCCGTTCTTGAATGGCGTCGAGGACCCCAACGCGTGAGTCCAACTCTGGTGGGGAGGAAGCGAGCAAGGGCGCTGGGCGTTGCATGTGCTGTGCTGCTGCCGGACAATCTCGGCTACCTTTACAGACCAGCTAACATGTTCGGTGCAGTAATTCCGATGTCCACGCAAGGCTTGCGACCATTGAGGGCATGCTCACACGACTCGTGTCCGCCATCCCACAAGCGCTGGCAACAAGGCCACTAGTCGAGGGGTCTAGTCCAGACGTCTTGTCAATAGCGACACAGGGCGAGGATGTGTTCCACCCACAGTCTGCGCCACCCGCATCGGCTCAGCCCGAACCTCCACGACAGGTCTACCCCCACAAGCCACCTCCCTCTGGCCTCTTCCCCGCAAATCTGTCCACCACGACACCCGTGGGTCGATCAGGATTCGGTTGGGGCCTCCGGGAAGGGCGCATGATCTCGCTCAGCGTCGAAGACAATGCCGACTTACGCGAGGTCCTCGCCACCCTGCGGGAAAGCGGCATCACCAAGAACCATCTCGAGTGGCTCATCTCTGGTGTTCCTGGCAGGCGCATGGCAGACGGCCTCGTCGAGCTCTACTTCCGGTGAGTGTCTGTTTCGGACGGTCGTGCCGAGGGAACATTGGGGATACCCCGTGCTCCGATGCCATCTCATGGCGCTTGGACTCGGTTTTGTGTCTACCATCAGCGAGAGAACAGCACTGACACCTCTCAGGGATATCGAGTACGCCGATATTGGGTTGCCAACGGGCTGGGTGCTGACCATGACACAGCTGGACGCGATACAAGATGAACAGACCGCAGTTTGAGCGCCGTTACCAGATCTTCTTCGACTCGATCGGCCGGAATCCCACCAGCCCCAAGATCGACGCGGATACACTGAAATGGCTGCCCCTAATGTTCATTGTGGTGAGTTGCCGATGCGCCGTTTCCACCGCGCCTGTACCCCGCCCTCGCTTACACGACGATCAGTTGGCTATTGCCGCTCTGTCCGCACCGAGCGAGATTGTGCCTGCAGATGAACAGCAGGCCTGGTCCCGTCGCTTCTACGGCTCAGCAAAGAGTGGCCTCGAGTACGCAAAGGCACTGCAACGGGACAACCTCGAAGTGCTGTACGCTGGTGTACTGGCGTCTCGCTACATGTAGGTGTCGGGAGTGCGCAACATGCTGACGCCAGGCTCCTCACCCGCCGACCAGCAGAAGGCTCAACACCGCTCACGACCGCGTTCCAGCTCGGTTTGTACCGCGACGGCACCGTCCTCAACCTTTCAGACAAACGCGAGGTCGAGGTCCGTCGACGTGCATGGGCAATGCTGTACCACCTGGACCGCACCATCTCGCTCCTGGTGGGTCGCCCGGCGTCCATCTCGGATGCGCACACCGATGCCCGCCCGCCCGCCAATCTGGACGACGAGGAGATTGAGAGCGGCGACTTCGACCCGGCTGGCCATCCTCTGACGCAGCCAACAGTCTACACCTATGTCATTGTGCGGTACGTGCAGTGCCCATTTGTTCTAGTCACCACGCTGACATCCACAGCCACCGCCTCGCCGAGATCATGGGCCGAATCGCGTACCACACATTCACCATCCAGCTTCCCGACTACCAGACTGTCCTCGCGCTCGACAAGGAGCTCCTCGCCTGGCGTGACAGCCTCCCGTCGTTCCTCGCGATGCAGAACGCCGACACGAGCCTCGACGCTGCCCACTCGTACCTGTTTGTCCAACGTCACCTGCTCGCGTGCGAATGGTACTACACCCGCATCACGCTCAATCGGCCCTACTTACTACGCCGCAAGCCGCAGGACGGACGCTACGCGTACTCACGCAACGCAGCAATCGAGTCGGCGACGGCCGATCTGCTCAGCAGGCGCGACTTTATGATGGAGAAGGGCGACTTGGTCATCAACTCGGGTGGATACCGTGTGCTCAACTCGTACATGGTCCTTGGTGTCACCATTAAACGTAGGTGCATGTTCCATGGCAGACGCTAACATCCACCAGTCGACCCCGACTCGCCACAGGCGGACGAGCTAAGGCATCTGCTGAGCGTCGTCTCCGGCCGAGCTAGAGACGAGCAAGGCCGCATGTCGGAGCCGATTGTTAAAGAGGAGCTCGCAATCGTCGAATTCCTTACTGCCAAGAGCACGACAAAGAACAATGCGGCACCAGCAAACGGAGCGGCTACGAACGGCCAGGCGCGAGGCGACACCACAGACGAGAACACGCCTGTCGATCTGCTGCTCGGCTTGGCAAAGACCAACTCTGGCCGACGCGCTGCCGAGGAGGAGAAGCGCCAGCTCAGGTTGCAGCAGCTGCGCGAACGAGAGGAGCAGAGGCAGGCTCAGCGCAGGACTGCCCAGGGTGGAGCCAACGCAGCCAAGAACGTCAGTGCCTCGCCATGGGGCTATGTCGCTCCCCAGATGCCTGGAATCGACGTCCACCAGCCGTTCGGCCCCGCCAACAACGGAAATCGCCAATCGCGTCTGCCCAGGCCGCTGCAGCCGCCAGGTGGCGCCGGTCGCCAAGAAGGGACGGTGGAGAGGAGCGACTCTGCGTCGATCAGCTCGACGGGCCACGGATGGTCGCCAGAGAACCCATTCAGCTTCACCGAGAACCGCGCTTCACCGGGCTTCGGCGGGCCGGGAGCCAGCAACACGCTCATCCCCAGCCCGCACGCTGCGTTCAGCGGCGCCAACGCCGCTGCCAACCAGCAGCAGCAGCAGCAGCAGCTGGCCAACATCTCGCCATACCAGGACATGTCGCTGTCGCTGCCTGCGGACCAACTGGCCAACCTCACGCAGCAGAACACCAACGACATCTTTGCAAACGCTGGTGGGCCGCCGCCCGAGTTTGGCACGGCCGTCGACGTCAACTTTGACTTTGCCAACCTCACGATCCCGCAGCAGGGCATGGACATGCACTTCAACCCGTTCGCGATTCAGCAGACGGGCGATGAAGGGTGAGTGGCAACGTCGAGATTGGCACTGACGTATTTAGCAGCGGCTCTGAACCTGGCCACGACGACGAGACCACATTCCTCAACTTCATCCTAACCAAGTTTGCCAACAGCTCGGCAGGTGAGGCGATGTGATGGGGTGGAGCTGGAGGCGGGCGGCAGGTATCTTTTGATATATTTTTTTTCTCGTGGGACAGAGTGCCGGCGTCGCCGCGCTCGCAAGATACGGCATATCAGTGACATAGTCTTGGATTCAGTGTTCGCTGTACTTGTATGCATGGGGGTCGCCACCGCCTAGATCTTGTCGAGGGCGCGGTTGAAGCCGCCACGACGGTTCATGTACTGGCGCCAGGTGCGCTTCTTGTGCGTCTTTGCGCCTCCGACGTCGTTGCCCTCGACCTCTTGCCCCTGTGTCACCGTCAGCACCGCGCGCGCGCTCGCCAGAGCCACAACGCACCTTGCTCGTGCCGAAGCCGCCAAAGCCCATCATGGCAGCCATGGCGGCCGTCTCGTCGTCGAGCTCCTCCTCCGGCGCGGGCGCCGCGTCGGCGTCCTCGTCCTTCTCCTCTGCGTCGTCAGCGTGGCCTTGTCGCCCACTCACCCTCGGGCACGATGCGCGTGCCGTCAGCAGCGTACTTGATGCCCTGCGCGCGCTCCTCCTCGCGCCGCCGGCGGCCCTCCTCGATCGCGCGCCGGTCCAGCGGCCGGTCGTAGTCGCGCCGTCCACCGCCGCCGCCATTGTCGCGCTCGTACCGCCCGCCGCTCTCGCGCTCGTACCCCCTCCCGCCGCCGTCGTACCGCCCCCCGCGGCCACCTCCGTACCGCTCGTCGTCGCGGCGGTGCGGCGGCGCGTCCCGCGCTCCCCGGGGCGGCGAGTCGCGCGAGTAGCCGCCGCGCGGGCGCTCGCTGCGCGGGTCTGGGCGGTCGTACCGATCCCCACGGTCTGCGCGGTCTGCACGGTCTGTGGTTGTCAGCTGCGGCTGCGGAGGGGGCGGAGGAGGAGGAGGGGGCATGTAGAGTGCAGGGAGGAAGAGCTCACCTCGGTCGTCGTACCGCCGCCCAGCTGGCGACCGGCTGCGGTCGCGCTCGCGCTCGCGCGCGTACCCTCCCCTTGCTGAGCCGCGCGGCTCGTCGCGGTATGAGGACATGGTGGTTGTCGATGTGGGAGGAGCAAAGTGTTGTTGTCGCGGATCAAAAGTGGCAAGTTGAATTTGGAGCCCGCCTAATGCGCATTACAACTGGCCTTGATTAGGCCGCCGATTGAAAATCACGTGCAGCGGCCACCGAAACAATGCCGAAGACTCAACCGCAACAACCAACCTCTCTTCCCCCCATCAACCATGGCGAGCCTGTACACCACGCTCGCGGACGGCCTTTCCGCGCTCGCCTCGGCGTCCTGGGCGGCGCGTGAGCCCCTGCTCGCGGCCGCCGCTGGACCAGCGCCGCTCCCCCCGCTCGATGAGGAGCAGCTGCGCGCGCAGGTCGAGGCCGTGTGGACCGCGGCCGGGGGCGGCGAGTCGAGCTCGGGAGGGCGGCGCCTCGACGTCGTCAAGAGCACGCTCGACCTCGTGGGGCGGGACGTTGCGGAGCGGCCGGTCGTCGACGGACGGGTGGGTCGGGATGTGTGCGCTGCTGACGGTAGCTCGTGGAACCGGCCGAGAACGAAAGCGACGACGCGAAGCGCGCGTTCCAGACCGCGCTGCAGGACCGCCTGGACATCGCCCTCACGCTGTACGAGGTCGCGTATGCCGCCCTTGCTGCGCCGGCGCTCGAGCCCGGCGCCGTGTTCATCCCCCTGCTGGAGGACTTTGTCGAGCTGCTCTCCGTGGCCACTTGGCGCCAGCTGTTCGGATACCTCGAGACACGGTCGAAGCGGTTCTCAAAGGTACGGAGCTGGGACTGGGCCCGCTGACACTATAACAGAACATGCCCTCGTCGCGCGGCAAGGCGCTGCCCCTCCTCCGCACGATCAACGCCTTCTTACGCTTCCTCTCGCACACGCCCGAGGACCTGATGCTCCGCGGCAGAGTGCAGCTGTTCGCCGCGGCCGTGATTCCGATCGCCGACAAGAGTGCGATCAACATGCGCGGAGAGTACAGCGCGATCCAGACGACGTGGGAGGAGGGAGATGCGCAGGGCGACGCGCAGGGCGATGTGGAGATGGCCGAGGGGGAGCCGGCGGACAGTGGTGAGTTGACAAGTGGTGTGGTGAATGACCAACAGCTCACGCCGCAGCCGAAGAAAAGCCCCAGCCCCAACCCGACTTCTACTCCACCCTCTGGTCCCTCCAGACATACTTTGCCTACCCGCCATCACTCGACGGGCCGGCCGTCGGCGAGCCAGCACAAACCCCGTTTGAGCAGTTCCGCACCAAGTCCGACTTTGTCCTCTCGCGCCTGTACGAACAGACCAAGCGCGAGCGCGTGTTACTCGGCAAGGACCCCGAGGCCGCGGCGCTGCGTGCGCCCGCCGCCACCAGCGGGACCAGTGCAGACGACTTCTACCCGCGCTATCTCACTGCCAAGAGCCTGCTCGAGTACGAGATTGCCGACCAGTCGTTCCGCCGCCAGGTGCTGGTGCAGTACTTTATCCTGTTCCAGTTCCTGCTCAATCTCTCGCCCGGGAGCGCCAACAAGCAGCAGTTTACCGGCGGCATGCCCAAGACCTTTGTCGTCGACGGCGACAACCTTGTGTGGATCAAGAAGACGGTTTCGTTTATCCGCGACGAGCTCAAGCGCATGTCGGCGGACGGGTACGAGTTTGACAAGACGGTGGTCATGCTCATGGACCGGGAGAGACGCTATGTGAGTGGGCTCGAGCGCAGACTGCGGTCGGGTGGCTGACCCCCCAGGCCCAATGGAAGAACGACGGCTGCCCAGACACCGAGTGGGAGATCAAGGCCGTCGAGGCGAAGGAGGCCGAGGGTGCCGCGTTGAAATGGAAGCGCCATGTGGGGCCGATGCGCCCGTGGTTCCATCGCCTCGGCACACCGGCACTCACCCGGGTATGGGACGAGGGCTTCAAGAGCATGGACGATTTCCGCGAGACGGCGAGGAAGAATCCGTGAGTGGGACGCAAAGCGTGGTTCGCTGATGCCACAGCCGCCCGTCTGTGTTTGAGCTCGAGGAGGAGCTCAGCAGGATTGAGATGGACGAGGAGGATGACAAGGCGATGGGGAATGAGATTCCTGCGGAGAATGCCGAGGTGGGCGCCATCGCGATGTCCGGTACACCCGCTCACACGACCCAGAAGAAGCAGACCATCAAGTGGATGGCGTTCCGCCAGGCACGCAAACAGTACCCGGCCGAGGTCACGAAACTCGGCAACGCCGTTGGCGCCGACCGCGACCTGCACCAGCTAGTCAAGCTGATCCGCGAGCGGGAGGCTGCGGCGTCCGCGGCGCGCCAAGCTGCAGGGCGCGAGTCGGCATCGCCGGAGGAAGCTCATGAAGAGGGCGACGGGGTCGACCCGGTTGCTGAGGAGGATGCCGAGGCTGAGGAAGAGCCAGCTGACGGTGGTGAGGAGGCGGCCGAGGGCGAGGCGGCCAAGGGCGACGAGGAGGCTGATCTCGAGGTCAAGGGCTATGACGTGCCGGAGACCCAGCCCGACGTGAACGGCACAAGTCACGAAGGGAGCCAAGTGCCCAGCCAGGTCGCAAGCCCTGAGAAGGAGCAGGCCGAGGAGCAGGCCAACGGGCACGTCGAGGCCGAAGCGATGGCTGTGGACGGCGCCGAGGAGGAGCCGGAGCAGCAGGAGCAGCAACCGGAGGCTGTCGACGCCGCCGAGCCAATAGCCGCCGCGCCGATCGAGGACGCCGACATGGCTGAGGCAGAGTAGACCAGTGGCCGTGGTATGCATCACTGCCTTGTAGACGTGGGGAAGATACGGCTGGGGGCTTGGCTGATCACGCGCTTGGCTGACGTCAAATGCGGGGTGGGGGCGGGTATCGAGCGGAAGTGGGGGGGCTGTTGGGGGGGAGGTGGTCGGAGCTTGGTCGTGTGTTGTCGAGTGTCGGGAGCAGCGGTGTCGGGTCGGTGGCACGCCCGTGCTCGGCGGCACTGTCGGCGCAGCAACGAGCATCGAGCATGCCCTCCGCACGCAGCGAGCTCGCCATCGCCGCATTCGTAGAGCGGGGTGTCACCGCTCAGTGCACTCGGCCTCGTCCGAATCAGCTTATTCGCGCCCCCCTCCGCGCCGCCGAGTCGTGTTCCGGCCCGATCAATCACAATCAGCGGGGTGGGTGCTGACTTTTCGGCGGGGGTGGGGTTGCCGGCCGCAAGGTGGGGTGTTGTTGCTGCCATCGTCGACCATCTCTCGCCATCGCCCACCTCCCCACCCAGCCCGATGACCTCGCCCGCCCCCGCCGCCGCTGGCGCCGCCGTCGCCGCGGCAGCAGCTTCGCCCGACAAGCCGCTGTCCCTGCTCGAGAGCTTCATGTGTGGTGGTCTGGCCGGGTGTGCGGCTGTTACTGTTAGTGAGTAAGGCGAGCCGACGCCGAAGGCGGCGGCGAGCAGTCCGTTGCCTCGACGAACGATGCTGACCGCTCTCTCCTCTCCCACCTCCTCGGCCGCTCGCTCCGCTCGCTCCCACAGCCAACATCCCCGAGACCATGAAGACGCGCCTGCAGCTCCAGGGCGAGCTGGCAAAGGCCGACGCCAACGCGCCCAAGGTGTACAAGAACGTCTTTGACGTGTTCAAGAAGACGTGGGCCAACGAGGGGATCAAGGGGCTGCAGAGGGGCCTGATGCCCGCGTACGGGTACCAGATTCTGCTCAACGGGTCGAGGCTGGGTGAGTCGTCCGAGCGCCGCGCAGCGGCGTGAGGCTGTACGTTGTGGCTGTCCGTTGTGGTGGGGCCTGGGGCCGGCGACGTCGCAGCGGAGCGGTGCCGACGGCACATGTCGGTGTGGCCCCCCTGCCACGGCCTTCGCGGCCCTCGCTTCGACCGACGCGTCGAAACTTCCCGCGCACGGACTCCGCGACACCCTCCCCGCACCTACGCTGACGCTGACCCCCCCGCCCCCCCGCAGGCTTCTACGAGCCCGTCCGGCACACGATCAACCGCGCGCTCGGGTACAAGCCCGACGAGGTCGTGTGGTACACGAGCATCACGGCCGGCTCCGTGACGGGGTGTATCGGCGCGACGCTGGGCTCGCCCCTGTTCCTGATCAAGGCGCGCATGCAGGCCTACAGCCCGGTGCTGCCCGTCGGCGCGCAGCACAACTACAAGAACGGGTTTGACGCGCTGCGCACGATTGTGCGCGCCGACGGCGTGGCTGGGCTCTGGCGCGGCGTGTCGGCCGCCATTCTGAGGACTGTCTGCGGGTCGGCCGTCCAGCTCCCGTCGTACAACTATGCCAAGGACGTGTTTACGCGCTACGGCATCCTCGACCCCAACAGCTTCTGGATGTACCTCGCGGCCTCGGGCGTGTCTGGTGTCGTTGTTGTGAGTAGCCTCGTCGCAGTTGCCTCCCCCCTAGTTTCCCCACTGACGCCCGCCAGTGCGCAGCAATGCAGCCCGCCGACACGGTCCTCACGCGCATGTACAACCAGCCCACGATCAAGGACCCGCTCACCGGCAAGACGCGCGGCGCCCTCTACACCAACCCCATCGACTGCCTCTGGAAGACGGCGCAGGCAGAGGGCATCAAGGGCTGGTACAAGGGCACCACGGCACACTTCCTCCGCATCGCCCCACACACCGTCATCACCCTCGTCGCAAACGAGCTCATCACAAAGGAGTACAAGAAGTACATTCGGAGAGACGACTAGACGTGTCGCGTCGTGTCGCGTGAGATGGCGTGGACTTGGATACCTTGTATGACTCTCGATACTCAATACTCAATTGCATCTTGTCCTTGTACACAAAAAGGCTAGGGCAGGGATGCAGGCGGGCGGGCGAGGGCGCGGCCGCGGCCGTGGCCGTGGCCGAGCGGCGCTGTCTCGTGCAACAGCTGCCCTCTTGGCAGAGTGCGTAGCGACGCATTGCCATGCCCATGGTCGAGTAGACTGATAATTGGCAGGGACGATCGGCGGCACTGGCAACTAGAAATCAGTCACGCCAGCCTGGCTAGGGGCAATAGACTGCGTGTCGTCGTCGCCAGCCTTGTAGCCGTACGCGTACGACGAGACGGCGTCAGAGGGCGCGATAGAGCCGATCGACAGCTTGCGGGGGCCGCCCAGGCCCATCTGCTTCTTGTCGCCGAGCCCGCCGAACCCGCCGCCGACAGCAGGCCCGGGAGGGAGACGGTCGTACTGCGAGTAGGCAATGCTCGAGGCACGCGATGACATGGGTGCGAGGGCATGGCCCGGGGCCAAGCTGCCGGTCGTCGACTCGGCCGGCTGCTGAGAAATCACAGACGACGCGTACCCGGAGTAGGTCATCTTCTTTCCACCGCCTGCACCAGGGAATGGCTGGGCCGACAGCGGGAAGCTCTGGGTGAGAGCCTGCGAGACAACAGACTGGGCATCGGGAGGCACGTAGGTAATTGTGTCGTGCGTGCGGTAGTAGGCGGCATCGAAGCGGCTGGGCGCTGGTGCGGGTGCACGTCCAGGCTTGTCGAGGTAGTCGTTCGCGGGCGTCTCGAAGCGGCGGAAAGGGTCCAGCGCGCGTGCAAGCGACTTCTTCGGCTTGCTGAACTGCATCATACAAGGCTGCAGGTTGCTGAGCGGGCCCTCGACAAAGCACGACTTTTCCTTGAAGTGGGTGAGGAGGTAGAGCCAGAGAGGGTGCTGCAGAGTTAGCAACTTTCAGAATGCTCAAACTCACCTTGCTCAACACCTTGGGGTTACCCAGAATCACGACACCGTACTTGGCACGGGTAAGAGCCACGTTCAGACGGCGCGGGTCGTTGAGGAAACCAATCCCCTGGTGCTCGTTGGAACGAACACACGACAGGATAATGTAGTCCTTCTCACGGCCCTGGAACGCGTCGACACTGGCCACCTCAACCTCCTTGTACAAGTCCTTCTTGAGCGAACCGTGCAGCTGCATGTACGATGCGACGTACGACCTCTGGCCTTCGTACGGGGTGATGACACCAATCTGCGACGGCAGGACGCCGGACTTGAAGAACTTGGTGACCATCTTCTCAACGTTCGAAGCCTCTGTTCGGTTGAGGAACGAAGTACCGCTGGACGAAATCTCCTCTGTACCCATGTTCTGGTGGAAGAACATGGGCGTGTCGCTAACGGGCCAGGGGAAGTCGACGCTCTTGCGGAGACGCTCGGGCGCCGTGACACCGTTCTGGAGAGTGCCCTCGTAGAACATGTTGGAGGGGAACTCGGAGAGGCAGGGGTGCATTCGGTACTGCACCTGGAGACGGATGGGGCGGTTGCCGAGAATGACGAGGCGCTCGAACAGCGACTGCGAGAGGCCAGCACGAGCGGCCTTCTTGTTCATGATGACGGGGCCGAGCTGCTGGTGGTCACCGACAAGAACGGCTTGCTTGCAGCCCATGACGAGCGGGATCATGCACTCGGGCTCAGCGGCCTGGGTCGCCTCGTCGATCAGCACCGTGCGGAACTTAAACTTGGCAAGTCGGGGATCGCCAGCACCGACACAGGTCGTGCAGATGACATCAGCCGCATTGAGGATGTCCTTCTCGGCGGCGCGGACAAGCGACTTGTACTTGCGCTCGTCGCTCTGGCTCAGTTCGCCCTGGTCATTGCGCAGCTGGATGAGCTTCTGGAGCTCCGGGCGAGTGTCGTTCTTTGCCACCTGGTTGTGGAGGGAAAGGAAAGCGACCGACGAGTCGAGCGCCTCACGCGACTTTGCAGCGAGACGGACAACCTTGAGGCCGGTCTTGTGGATCTTCTCACACAAGTGATCGACGGCGACGTTGGATGGGGCACAAACGAGAACCTGTCCAGGGTTCATCTTGGCGAGGTGGTACACGATCGAGGCCGAGGTCACAGTCTTTCCGGTACCAGGGGGTCCTTGGATGAGACTAAGCGGCTTCTGCAGCACTGCCTTGACAGCAGCCATCTGCGAGTGATTGAGCTCGGGGAGGTGGGGGGCCGTGAAACGTTTGGGCATCTGTGTGCGGAGAACCTGGGGCTCCAGCTCATGGCCGAGAAGCTTATGGTACTGCGGGTGTCAGTGGGGTACCATGGTTGCCTGCTTACAATGTATCCCGACACACTCTTCTCGTCGATCGCAAACGTCTTCATGGCCGCCTGCATGCGGTCAAAGCTGGTGGCCTTCCAGACAAAGTCGACCGCGAAACCGTGGGTGCAGTCGGCGGGGACGTTGTCCGATCGCCTCAATTCGAGACAGATTTCGTCAGAGATGTCTGCAGACGTCAGCTCGACTCAGAGTTGAAGATGCAAGAGCTCACTATTCGGCACCTTGATAACGCTTCCAACACCCTCCCACAGCTTGTCATTATCGCCTCCGAGTGTGGCCCAGCCCTTCATGCCGGCACCGACGAGCTTGAGTCGCAGCTCGTCGCCGACAGCCAAGCGAACCTCGCCGCTCTCCAGCTTGGGCATGGAGAACCACGCGAGTCGTTTCTGGTTAAGACCCATGTCCCAGCGGACAGTGATATCGGTCTCGCCCTGCGACTCCTTCATGCGCTTGTCATAGTCGGCTTCAATCTTGACGAGCGGGCCGAAGATGTTCTGGTACTGGTAGGCATCCTCGTATCTGCGAATGGGTTAGCTGATTTCCCGAGAGTCCTACCCACCGTAACAAGATAGGCTGCATCTCTTCCTCGGTAGCCTGTGCCTCGGCGTCCTCGAGACGGGCGTTGGGGTTGTCGCGCCACATCTCCTCGAGCTTGGCAATCTGGGCCATGGAGATCTGTCTCGCGCGCAGCTGCTCGGCCTCGGAGGGCACCTTGACGAGCCATGAGAGGAAAGAGCGATCGTCGATGATAGCCGACCACTGAGATGTGTCCCAGTTGATGTCACGAGAGCTAGTGAGGGCCGCGCAGGGTTGGCTGGCGGTGTCAGAGTTATCCAAAGGGAAAAAGGCAACTCACCGACACAGCAGGACGACGACAGTATCGCTCTTGGCGGGGATAAATCCCAGAAGGAAGACGTTCTTGCTGCCGCAATTGTAGCCTGATCATGTCAGCTGGGGCCCACCTCAGCCTAGCTCACACTCTGGAGTCGTCTCGCCCAGCGCCGAGTCCTTGTGGAGAATGACCTCCTTGTGCTTGGCCTTAACCAAGTGGTTGACGATATGTGATGCCGACGTGTTGCCGCGCGAGTTGCAGAACCATTTGTTGCACTGCAGGCACTGGCGGGTTAGCTATAAATCTGACTCTCGAACCCACCTTGACAACACACTGGGGGTTGTGGATGCCACAATAGCTGGGTCGTGGTCAGCTGGTCCGTCGTCCCCGCAGCTACACACCTGCACGCATGCTCAATGCCGTAGCCTAGAGGAACCTCCTCCTCGCGGAACTCGTCGAGCAACGCCGGGTCGAACTCGTCGCCATAGTGGAGCGCGCCGTTCTGGCCGCGCGAAGTGAGCGACATTTCGTCAAAGCCGCGCTCGAGGCCGGTCCCATTGCGCGCAGCGTGCTGCCCTGGGACGTCGAGGATCTGTTCTGTCAAGGCGCTCGGTGCGGCCGAGTACATTGACGTGGTATCATCCTGATCAATGCCATACTGTGTAATGTCAGTCACGGATCCGAGGTGGCAAGGGGTGGTGGTGCGGGGGAGGTGGAGAGACGGCGATAGCGAGCGCGACGTACTTGTGAAGCACCTTCAAAGGTGGTGAAGGGGTCCATGGTAGCGGTGCGTGCCGCTACCTCTTTGCGATATTGGGGTATATGATGCAAATGGAGAAGAAGGGTGGAAGAGAGAGTGTTGTTGTTGCTGACCGAGTGCAAAGTGCAGCAAGCAGCGCAGCACACCCGCCGTCGCTCGCTGGACAAAACGAAGCACCGTCGACCAGACTCGATTCTCTTTTCGGCCCCGCCGGAATCGAATCTTTGTAATCACAATTCCTAAACGGATTACACTTTGCTCAACAGGTGGAGGCACCTAGCATCCCGGAATTTCCGTGCGTTTCTTTCACCTCGACACCTCTCACCACAAAACGACAACAATGGCCTCCCTCGCCCGCTCAGCTCTCGCCTCGAGCCTGCGCGGCGGCCCGTCGACTCTGCGGGCCGCCGCCCGCGCGCCTCGCCTCGCGCGCTCCATCGTCTCGGGCACGCCGCGCCTCGACGCAGAGGTGCACGCCGGCGCGCCCCTCACCCAGACCAACCGTGAGCCGCTGCTCCCGGCAGTGCTAACCCCCCAGGCGCCGAGATCACGCTGCGCCGCTTCTGGAAGAACGCACACATCAAGCAGGACGACGGCGGATACCTCGTCACCCTCGACCACCGCAACCTCAAGACGCCGAGCGGCACAAAGCTCGTCGTGCCTGCTAGCAGGCGCTTGCTGGCTATCCTCATCGCCAACGAGTGGGAGAACCAGGAGCAGGTGCTCAAGCAGCATGCTCTGCCTCTGGTCAGTTGCTCGTTGTGCTGATGTAACTGACAAGCAGACATCCCTCGCGTCGCGTGCCATCGATGGCCTGTCCGACCCCAAGACCCGCGAGGCGGTCATTGACTCATTGTTGTCCTACCTCGAGACAGACACCATTTGGTGAGCTATGGAACTCTCTTGCTTCGCAAGTTACGTAGCTCACTCCACAGCTACCCCGACGAGGCCCCCGACGCCCTCGTCCGCCTGCAAAAGGAGCACTGGGACCCGCTGTTCAAGTGGCTCAAGGACACGTACGGCGTGACGCTCAACCTCGCCGAGGGCTTCGCTCCCGCCAAGCAGGACCCTGCGGCTATCGAGAAGCTGCGTGGCGTCATTGAGGGCTTTGACATCTGGGAGCTGGCCGCATTCGAGCGCGCAGTGTACGCGACCAAGAGCTTTGTCATCTCGCTTGCCCTTGTCACTGGCCGCATCTCGGCCAACGAGGCGGCGGAGGCCAGCCACGTCGAGGTGGCTTCGCAGATCGAGCGATGGGGAGAGGTCGAGGACAGTAAGTTGGCTCAAGCGCTCGCAAGTCTATGGCTAACACCAACGCAGCCCACGACGTCGACCACCAGGACATCCGCCGCGCACTCGGCAGCGTGGCCACCCTCCTCGCCAAGGTGTAATTGATAGTAGATGCAACAATAGACGCATGAGCGCGCATATCTTCTCGCTACGAGGGGAACCGAAGCCTAGACCATGAAACTCAAACTGCCACACTGATCACCTAAGCCAGCCTGCTGCGGCTGTGGTCCTCGCGAATCTTGTACAAGTCACGGCTGTCCTTGAGCACGTCGATGTCGACCTCGACGAGGCGGACGCCGACTTCGCTCTTGGGGAAGCCGCCGACACGGCCGCGGAGCGGCGCCCAGACGGCCGAGCCGCCCATGAAGTCTTCCTCCTCGGGTCCGCCGGCGTTGCTGAGCACCCAGACGGTCTCGGTCTCAAACGAGCGCGCGTACGACAGTGCCTGGAGGGCCGCCGTCTCGTAGTCGTCTGGGTGGGGGTGGCGCGAGACGTGGCTAGAGGCGTCAGCACAGAACCCGCCACGATAACAAGCAAACGCACGGCTCGGAGTCAGTGGCAGTCCAGTACGTCGGCGCGAACACAATGTCGACGCCCTGGTCGACTAGCTTCTGCGCCGCGAGCGGGTGCGAGACGTCCCAGCCTGGGCGTGTGAGCTGAGACCAAACAAAACAACGGTGCTTCAGCTTACAGATGAGCATGCCGGCCTTGCCCCACTTGGTGTCGAACGCCTTGTTGGGCTTCTCCCCAGGGGTGAGGTACAGGCGCTCCGGGTGCCAGAGGTTCTGCTTGACGTACTCGCCGGCGACGTTGCCGTTCTCGTCGATGAAGAAGGCCGTGTTGCTCAGCACGGGGCGCGCATTGTCCTCGACGGTCGCGGGGTGCTGCTCAAGCCACTTTGCCCACTCGAGCTGCGCGGGCGTGATCTTGCCGGGGTGGGTGTTGGCGTGCAGGTGCTCGAAGGGCGAGCCCGAGGGGAAGGCGGCGTGCGTGAAGGCCGCGGATTCGGGCAGCACGCCGTGCACGATCGTGCCGACAATGCTGATGTGGTGCTGGCGCGCGAGTGTCTGGAGGAACGACGTGAGGTGGGTCGAGGGGAAGGTGAGATACTGTGTGGTTTGTCAGCTCGAGTCGGACGCGACCTTCGTCGCCTTCCTCGTCTTCCTCGTTGGACTCGCGCCCCCCCCCCCCCCCCGACTTCTGCGCGAGCTCTAGTTTCCCCGCCGGTGTCCCCCCTACGGTCGCAAGCAGTCTTGCCACCGTCCACTCCTCACAAAGCTGCGCCAGCCCCACCTCGCCACTCCACCACCACTCACCTGCCTTCCCTCGTTCACAATTCCCTGCAAAAAGTACTCGGGGAAGCAGACGACGTCGGCGCCGAGCTTGGCCGCCTCGGCAACACGATTCGACACATCGATCAAGTTCTGGTCGAGCGTGGGGAACGGGGTCGTGGTGTGCGGCTTCTCGAGCTTTGCGGGCCCCTCCTCGGCGGACTGGACGTGGGTCTGCGCGATGGCGATTTTGATGACGTTGGGCATTGTGGGTGTGGGGTGGGGGGTGTTCTTTGTCACTGTAAGTCGCGTGTGCTCTTTTTATGGCTGCTGCCTGTCGTCCCTGTCGTCCGTGTTACCGACGGCTAGAGAATGCTGCGGGGTAGGGCGGGGGTGCGACCGGGGTGGTCAGCGGCGTCTGGTGGGCGGCGGTTACGGCGGTTGAGTCGGAGTCGGACTCTCGGTGACCTAATTGACTCTTTGATTATATTGGGCCACTCGTTTAACAATATAGGATAAGCGGTAAGCGATGGTGTGGAGTCTCCACAGTGTATTGCACTCAAGCGCCGAGGCCGGGCGAGGCGTGGGCGGCGACCGTCTTGTCCTGAAGTGCACATGGCCCAGGCAGGAACTAATCTCGGCCAGCCGGCCGGCTCGGCCTCACTCGGCCTCGTGCACGCCTCGCCCACCAAAGATCAACAACAAAGAATCGGCCTCGCCTCGCATGTCGTCACAATCTGCTCAGCCCGCAGCAAAGATGAGACACAGGTGCGTACAGTTATCAAGGACAAGTCGCCCCTCTTGCCATCGTCACTTGCATCGTCACTTGAACTCACCAGATCCATCACCACAGGATACGTCTCCGCAAGATGTCGGACCTCGCTACAAAGGTCTGCGCGTTCATTCCGCTTATGCTCATCGTCCTGTACATCTTCATCGTCTTCATGTCCACCCTCACCCGTGTACAGCGCGAGTAAGTCGGAGCCAAGGCACGGGAATCTCGTCACATACCCACCCAACCCACTCACACTGCCAGATTCCTCTTCCTTCATCGCCTAAGGATCCCGACATGGAAAAAGTTCCACTCGCCAGAGTACTATGGCCTTGCGCGTGGGTCATGGGTGTATGAGAGTGATACTGAGGTTGTAGCGTTCAAGACGAGAAACTTCAAGCTTGAGACGCCAGACGGAGAGACGCTCGGGACATGGCACGTGTTGTGAGTTGTTGCAGAGGTTGGCTTGTGGCCGTCTGGATTCTCCGCCACCCACCCACCCCGCCGCTCACACCCACCCAGACCCCAAGGCGTGTATGTCGAGCAAGAGCCATTCCCTCCACGCGAGAGGCTCCCCGATACCATCTTTGACGATGCATTCGGCCAACGCCCCACGATCATCTACTTTCACGGAAATGTAAGTCTACGTGTGCCCCGGCGGCGACTCGTCGTACTCTGTTTTAACTCACTGCAGGCTGCCACAAGGGCCCAGCCCCACCGCGTGCGCGGCTACATGGAGATGTCGGGCAGGTTGAATTGGTAAGGCGGTGCATGCTGCATGCGGCTCACGCGCAGCAATGTCGTAGCGGTCGACTACAGGGGGTTTGCCGACTCGTCCGGCAAACCATCACAGGAGGGTGTGATTATCGACGCGCGTACGACGTATGACTGGGTGGCGAAGAAGATCAAGACGGCTGGGGCCGACCCAGCGACGAACATCATCCTGTGCGGGCACAGTCTCGGGACGGGCGTCACGTCGGCCCTGGCGGAGAGGCTCGCGGCGGAGGGTAGGTGGAGCATGCAGGCAGTGCGAGCTGACCTACCAGGTACCTTCCCCCGGGCCATCATCCTCATCGCGCCGTTCTCCTCGGTCATTGACCTGGTTGACTCGTGAGTGGGGCGAGGTTGCAGCACTGACGCCAGCTTCTACCTCTTCGGCTTCTTCCCCGTGTTCCATCCGCTCAAGGCTGTTCCGCGGATCAAAGGTCGGTGGGCCAGGATGGCAGTGAAGGCTAACCTGCAGAGTACATCCGGTCCAGCTGGGCCGACCCGTTCGAGTCCAAGCATTCGCTTCTTGTACGTCTGACGCAACGACTAGGCTCACACCCAGACCACATCCTCGCCCATGCTGCTCCTGCACACGCTCAACGACGGCGTCATTCCGAGCACGCACTCGGAGACACTGTTCAACGTCATGCTCAACCGCAGCGGCGCGCAGAACAAGCCGCATGTGGAGGAGACAAACTACGAGGGCTGGGGCACGCTCAAGGTGGCGTACCCGAACGGGCTGCCGCTTATCAAGTGGGAGGGGAAGCATGGCGGGCACAATGATCTGGGCTGGGCGGAGGGGACGTTTGATTTGATGGCGTGGGTGGCGGATTTGTAGGGAGCCGCAGGGGGAAGTAGCCGTGTTGCCATGGAGTCGGTGGCATGGAGTCAGATGGCATAGAGAAGTAATAGTAATGGCGAATGGACTCGGAAATACCTGGCGACGGGGGAGTCGGTGGAGGATGAGCGTGTCTTAGCTGACACTTGATCGCCACTCGTGACATCTGCATCCCTCTGCACCTCACTTTGCCGCACCAGCCGGCGCTGCCGCACCAGCGCCAGCCGCAGCCGGCGCGATCTTGTCCTTGTCCACCGTCTGGAGCCACGAGCGCAGGTCGTGGAGGTACGGAAACTCCTTCCTCAGCGCGCCGGGATCCGCCTCGAAGGGGTGCTTGTGCAGTTGCTTTTCGTCAGTACCGAGCCCCGGACCAACATGAGCCGAGCGCTGGACCAACCTCGAACAAGTGGCGCGCGAACGCGTGGTCTATGCCGCCAGCAGAGGCCAGCGGCCGGCCAGTCCGCTCCTCGACAGCCGCCTTGACATCGCCCCGCGACACGGCGTCGCCCGCGAGCATGATCTCGCGGCCCGCGTACCGCTCGGGGTCGGCCAAACAGTCGGCGGCAACGTGCCCGATGTCGTCGGTGCACACGTACTTGTGGACGTAGGCCGCGTCCCAGTCCTGCGTGTAGGCTGCGAACCCGGGCCAGGTGAGCGTCTCCATGAAGCCCGCGGGGCCGAGGTAGGTCGCGGGGATGGGGAGGGTCTTGATGTAGTCCCAGGCGTCGCGCTTGATGTCGAAGCTGGGGTGTGAGCGCGAGCTAGCCCCGGGGGATGAGGTTACCCACCCGTCTATCCCCGTGCGGTCGACGCCAGACAGGTCGACGCCAGAGTAGACAATGTACTTGGCGCCAAACTTGACGGCGGCGTCGGCGATGGACTTGGCTGGGCGGGCGTCAGCGGGTGTGTCGTGCGGCCCGGAGGGGGGGGGGGAGGGCGGGGGCGGGGCGGTGGAGGCAGGGAGGGCGGGGCGAGGGCGAGGGGGAGGAAATGGGAACGGTGAAGCCGACTCACTATGAGCCAGCTCGTCCGGCGTCGCGCTGTGCAGCATGAGAAACACGCCGTCCACAGGCCCATGGAGGAACAGGCTGCGCGCGTCGGCCGCGTCGCCGAACACGACCATGACGCCGGGCGTCTGCTCGACGCGCTTGGCGGCCTCGCTGAACGGGTCCCGGCTGACGCCGAGGATGATGTGGCCGTGCTGTTTGGATAGATACTAGCGAGCGAGCGTCAGCGAGCGAGCGGGGTGGGGGTGGGGGTGGGAGAGCCGAGATGGGGAGAGCTGATCCGAGAGAGCCTACACCACGGCGACCTCGCTGCGCTCGCAACCCACCTTGATCACCGCCCCGCCCTGGTCGCCCGTCGCGCCCATCACGAGAATGTTCTTGAGCTTTGGCGGTGTCATGCTGCTTAGGTGGGTGGGTGCGCGAGTGGATGGTCGAAACGTGCCGGTTGTCGACCCCACGACATATGTAGGTGACCCGGCCTCCACTTGTTGTGCTGGGACGGATCTGCACATGACGTCAATACCCGTCGCCGATCGCCGATGCGCGATTTCTGTCTCCCCGACTCGCCTCGACGACGGCAGCAGGCTCGGCCCCTCGGCCTCCTCGTCCATAGACGCCAGTATCAGGCAGCGAGGACAAGCAGCGCCTTGACATGTCAATATGTCGAGGCAAGGTGGGTCGGTGCCACAGCGCGATCGACACGCCTGATCGCCGTGGCGCTGGCGTGTGGCGCTCTCTGACTCGCCGATCGCCGCCTGCACACCTCCACGCACATTACATCTGATTAGACACGTCCTATGTATATGGGTATCTCCATGCTGGGTATCTCCCGCCGCCTACAGCCACAGGAACCGCTTCACCGCATAGTCCATCCTGGCCAGCAGCGACGTGTTGCTCTCGGCATCGTGCAGGCTGCGGGTCAGCAATGCTCAAGCGCCACTACCCACCTCACAACATCCTTGTCCACCACAAAATCGCTGCCCCCTCCCCCACCCCCACCCGCCTTGACACACTGGTCCTTGATGCGCCGCACGACCCGCTCCACCGTCGCGCGGCACGTCTCGTTCGACTCGAGCATGATGTCCTCCTCGTCCTCGTCGTCCTCGTCGTCGTGCGACACCGCCAGCGTGCTCTTGCTCTTGGCGATAAACTCGCGCGGCAGCGCCTTGAACGCAAAGTACTCGGTCTTGGTCGGGTCGACGTCGGCAATCTTGACGCGCGCCATGGGCGTGTCGGGCGGCGTGGGCTTGGCAGTCGGCGTGTCGGCGTCTGCGGCCGACTCGCTCGCAAAGTAGTCGCTGATCGGCGTCGCCGACGCTGCCGTCTCGGGCGACGGCGGCTCCCTGTTCCGCAGCGAGTACGTGCTGTACCGCGTGCTCTCGTCGGCAGGCGAAAAGTTGACAATGAAGCCGGCGTTCTCGACCGGGTCGCGGCCGGCCTCCTGCAGCGCTGACAGAATGTACGCGCCCTTCTGGATCGACGTGATCGACTTGAGCGGGATGCGTGTGAACTCGTTGACCTTTTCGAGCTGGTAGTTGAACGAGACGACGTAGAGGGCGGCCTTTGTAAGGATGAGCACCTTCTCCTCGAGCTTGGGGCTGAGGGCGATGTTACGTTCTTCAGGCGACAGCAGCGTCCAGCCAGCAACACGTTGTTCGCCGTCACTGAGCACGCGCGCAGACGACGTCTCGACTGTAGAGTTAGCAAGCCGAGATTTTGCGCAACTCACTTGCAGCGGCCCGCACACGCGACTGCCGGATAAGCGCACTCGCCTCGGTGCTCTGCAGGTTCTCGAGGAACTCGTTGAACACGCCGAGGTTGCGGTGGCCCAGCATGAACGAAATCACAGCCTGCGCAAAGAAGTCGGTCACCGCGCCGTAGAACATTCGGCTGAGAGACGAAACACCGTCGTGCAGCATGCCCTGCAGGTCGCGCTTGCCGGTGCGCACAAAGTCGCCTTTGAGCGCCGACGTGTGGGCGTAGCACAGGCTGATCATGTCGCCGTTGTTTGCCCAGACTGAATGTCAGCGGCGCCACCACTCCGCACCCACTGTCATTGAACGTCGGCTCGATGTTGACCACGGCCGGGTCGAGCACGATGCCCATCTGCGTCATCATGTGCGTGAGCACACGCCGCGCAATAGCTGACTGGACGACGTTGGTGCGGTCGAGGCAGTCGATGCAGCTGCCCGTCAGTGACAACCCCCACACCCACTCACTTGGTCCTGAAGGCCCCGCGCTGCTCCTGCACGGCCTCGCCCTGCAGAGCCCACAGGTAGCCGATGCTGTCAAAGTCGAGCGAGTTGACCAACTCGGAGATGTTCTCCCACTTCATGCCATGGCACTTGGCATGGAAGTCCCAGGGGATGTACGTGAGGTCGGGTCGCCCGAGGCTGTCCACAAGCTCGGTGTACCCGTTCGTCACGGCCGCCTCGATGCCCTTCTGCTCAGACAAGTTGATGGCGGTAACAGGTCCGTACCGCGAGCGCAGGTCGTCAAAGTGCAGGTTTGCGACCGAGAACGTCTTGTCCACAGGCTGGTCGAGCACGGGCGGAGGCTTCATCGACCACGGCGTCTGGCTCCACTTGAGGGGGATCGACCCGCGGACCTGCACAAAGGAGAAGAGCGACGCCTTGCCCTGCACCCGCGCGCGGACGAGCATCTCCGTCTCGACAAAGTTGGCGACGTGGCCCTCGTCGTCGATACCGCGGCGCTGGTACCGCAGGCCAGCGCGGTCACGGCTACGGCGCGAGATAATCACCAGGTCAAGCGGGATCGGCGCAGGCGGCGGGCCGCCGTCATCCGCCGGTGCCGGCGGCACAGGGATGGCGATCGACGCCGACTGGCAGTAGCCCTGCGCAACGGGGAGCACGTACGCGTGCAGGCCGCCGTCGATAAAGTCGCGGAGGAGCCACTCGTTCCAGAAGAAGCGGCGGTCGAACCGGCGCCACAGGGGCACGTGGATGTCGGGCTCGACGATCTCGCTGTCGGCCTGGGACGAGGCGCGCGACGATGGGCGCGAGGGAACCTCGCCCTCCTTTGCGAACGAGGGCGACGGTGGCTCGAACAGCTGCGCCGACCCTGCCAGCAGCGAGTCGAGTAATGGCGCCGAGGCGGAGCGCGCCGACAGCCGCCCGCGCTTGTGCTGCAGCGTGTGCGAGAGGTCAAAGTCGAACGAGTAGAAGAACTCGCCCGACCCCAGCTCGCGCGTGATCTGCTTCATGATCTTGGTCTCGAGCTCGCGCCGCTGGGGCACGTTGTCGAGCGGGGGTGTCGGGGAGCGCGACGTGTCGGCCGGCGGGGGAGGCAGCGACGCCTCGGTCGCCTTGGCCTTCTGGCGGATCGTGCCGAGCTCAAACTCCTCGTCTGGAACCAGAGCGCCGACCTCGGCGCTGAGCCTCGAGTCGGCGGAGCGGCGTGAATCTGCCGAGCTCCGGCCCTCGGCCGACCGCCGCCCCTCGCTCGAGCGCCGGCTCTCGCCTGAGCCCCGCGACGGGGGCTCCAGGCTCGCCTTTCCGTCCTTTGGCTTGGGCGCAGGCGCAGCCTTCGCCCTCGGCTTGCCCAGGCGCGGGGTAAACCGCCCCCATCCGAGCGAGAAGCGCTTCTTGACGCGCACCTCTGGGCTGTCGGTGATGACCGGCGGGAGCTCGGGGGGCGTCTCGTCGGCCTCTGGCGCAATCGACGACGCGCGCCTCCGTGCCAGCTCGGACGCCGTGTCGTTCTCGCTGTCAGAGTCGGAGTCTGACTCTGACTCGGACTCGGACTCTGCCGCGGCGCCCTTCTTAGGCGAGCCCCACGGTAGCGTCCACTTGATGCCAATGCCCGGCTTGGACGGGGTCGCGGTGCCCTTTGCGCCCGTCTTGGGCTGCTTCGGCGTGCGCTTGGACTGCAGGTCAGCACTATTCACACGCACAACGCACCAGGATAGAAGCAAAGTGCTCGAGCTGGGCGCGAGCGCGGTCGGGCACAAGGGGCACAGCGTACACGTCGGCAAGCGAGTGCACCTCGTGCGCGGCCGCCTCGGTGTCGAACGGGTCGTCGCTTGGGAACAGCCGTGTGGGGGCTTTCACCTGGGGGAGGAAGACGACAAGGTAGGCGGCTGGAAGAGGCTGTCAGCAATGCCAAGAGTCCGGCCGACGCACCGTCCCATAGTCGGACGATTCCCAGGACGCCGCCAAGCTCGACGCCGGCGCTGTCGTTGTCGTATACAGATGGGCTGACGGGCTCGACGCTGCCACGCAGACCCCAGCGGACGAGTACCGCCTCGCTGGAAGGCCCGTTGCCGGCTGGGCGGAGGAGGAGGCCGTCAGCTACCGCCGACAGGTCGAGGCGGCGGTGAATGCGCGGCGGGAGTGGCGGGACGGTCAGGCGCGCTGGCAGCGACTTTGAGAGGGCTGCCTGCTCGCTCTGCTGATCTCTGCTCATGACTTCTGTTGAGAGAAGCTGTGGGTGGGTGTGGGTGTGATGGATGAGTGACTATGCGATGGATACATTGGGGCATTCGCCGGCCTACAAGTATTTGTCTCTGTTGGGTGGAGGTTGTTTGATGGGCCGATCGACCCACCTCCGTCATTGTGACCCTGTGTATGGGTGGTGCCTTAACCGCCAATATCGGCGGTTAAGGCTGGCCGCCACCGCCTCTCTTCGACTGCAGTAGCCACACCTTGCTACTATCACTATGCGTTACTGCCCATGACACTGGCAAGAGAGTAAACCAGCTCGAGCTGGTCGGGCGTCTGGACCAGCTTGCCGCGCGAGTCGCGCATGATGTCAATCGTCTGCGCAATCGGGTCGTGCGCCAGGTCGCGCGGGAGGGGGCCCACAAGCGGCGCGAGTGGCGCCTGGCTGTGCGGCGAAAAGCACAGCGAGGCGAGCGCCAGGAAGGTGCCGGTGCGTCCGACGCCGGCCGAACTGGGGCGGTAAGCCATGCTCTCGCATGCCGAGACTCACCAATGCACCCAAGTCTCCACGACGTCCTGCCCATGCACCTCGTCCCCGCCGTGCTCGTCACGCAGCGAAGCCACCCGCCGTATCAGGTTCTGCAGCGCGTCGAGGCTCTCGCCGTCCGGCACCCCGTGGTCGGGCCACGAGTCAAAGTAGAAGTGGTGCACGAGCATATCCTCGGCGTCGGACGCGGCGGTGGCGCCGCCGTTGGCTTCTGCCACCTCGCGAGTAAGCCGGAGGGCCGAGTACACGGACCCGAGCTCGGGCTGGCGCTTCTGCTCGGCGAGGCGCAGCCGCACGCCCTCGCGCTTCGACGTGTCGCGGTAGAAAACAACGTCGTCGCCCGTGCTCCGTCTGGCGTCAGCTCCGCTCGGCCCGCCCACGTACGGGAGGTAGGGGTCCGCCTTGCGCACGCCGCGCTCGCGCCAGCCGGTGAGCTGGACTAGTATGGCCTCGCGGCGGCGTGGCGCCTGGCTCTTGCCCACCGCGTTGCTCGCGCTCCGCGCGTAGATTGCCCGGAAGAACGGGTAGAACGTATGTGGTAGTGGCGCCTGGCATGAGCTCTACCCCACCACCCGGCAGCAACTCACCTGCGCCGCAACCCACCAGTTGCCCGAGGGGTCGGACACGACGCTCGCGTTGAGGTAGTGGCGCCCGTCGACGCGCACGCTCGTGCGGTCGTACGCCAGCACGTCCGAGTAGCGGTTGTCGTCGCGCGCGTGCCTGCTCTCCTCGAGCGTGAAGACGACGGCCTCGGGCGGCACGTACCGCGACGACGAGGCCTGCCGTGCGCGGCTCATGCGCACACGTTCGCGCTCCTGGAGGACGTCCCACACGCGCCGGACATGCTGCTTGTGCGCCATGGTCGGTCGTGGTCGGTGTGATGGAGACGGACGCGTTGGGCGTGACGTCTAGAAAGTGGAGTGGCGGATCTGGGCTGGACGCGGAGATGCTGGATCCACTCCGGTCCAAGTCTCCCACGGTCGCGCCAAGTATTACGTGACGCATTTTCCTACTCCACCTATCGCATCTTTCCGACGAGCAATGACGGAGAGGGGAGAGCCCTCCTCGCCCACCCGTCGGCCGGCCACTCAGACGCAATGTCGACATCCGTGGTCATTCACCCGTCGTCAAGACAACTATACTTAAGACTCTAGACCTTGGCATTGTCATCACACACAAAACCACAATGATCGCGACCCGCACTGCCCTCCCCGCCCTCCGCGCCACGCGCACCGTCGCCGTGAGTTTGTGGCAGCGGTTTGGAAGCAAGCACTACTGACAGCCCCAGGCCCGCCGCTTCAACTCGACGGCCGCCACCCCTCCTCCCCCCACCCCGGAGAAGAAGGCGTCGAGTGGGTAGCTCGTCCGTCTGTGACTGACCCACGCAGACGCGCCCTTCGTCTTCGGCCTCGCCGGTGTTGTGAGTAGCAGGAGAATGCAGCTACGGGGACTGCGCTGACTCCCCAGGCTGGCCTCGCCGCGTTCGCGTACCTCAACCGCGGTGGTGAGCACGGACATTGCGACCTCTGACTAATCCCCAGCGGCCAAGGCTCCTGCTAAGCCTGCCGTCCCCGCCCTTGAGAAGTAAGGCGCGCCTGCTTTTCGGTTACTAACGTCCAGGGACACTTGGATCCCCGTCAAGGTCTCCAAGATCGACTCGTACAACCACAACACCAAGGTCTACCGCCTCGACTTCCAGGGTGAGGACGCCAAGGACAAGGTCTCGGGCATCACTGTCGCCGGCGCCATTGTCGTCAAGACGCCCGAGGGCGAGGGCCAGGTTCTCGATGCCAAGGGAAAGCCTGTGATCCGGTGCGTTACGATGGCGAAGTCAAACCCAGCACGTCGCTAATGATGGGCCAGCCCCTACACCCCCCTCTCGCCCCCTGACCAGCGCGGCTCGCTCGACCTCCTCGTCAAGGAGTACCCCGTGAGTGCTTCAACTATCGACGCCTCCTGACCCCAGACCGGCAACATCTCCAAGTGGTTCGGCACCCTCGCCCCCGGCGCCGAGGTCCTCATCAAGGGCCCCATCCTCAAGTACGAGTACAAGCCCAACACCTTTGACAAGGGCCTCTTCGTCACTGGCGGCTCGGGTGTCACCCCCGCCTACCAGTTCCTCACCCACGCCCTCAACGACAAGTCGGACAAGACCAAGTTCACGCTTCTCTTCGCCAACGTCAACGAGGAGGACATCCGTGAGTGCCGTCACTAGGCATAATGATAGCCACTGACGCCCCAGTCCTTCGCAAGGAGTGGGACGCCCTCGCCGCCGCCAACCCCGACCGCCTCAAGGTCGTCTACTTCCTCGACAACGCGCCCAAGGGCTGGAACGGCGAGACTGGCTACGTCACTGCCGACAAGATCACCCAGCACTTCCCCCGCGGCGAGGGCGAGAAGGTCCAGGCGTTCGTCTGCGGCCCTCCTGGCCAGTACGCTGCCGTCTCGGGCAAGAAGGACGGCTTCAAGCAGGGTGAGCTCGGCGGTGCCCTCAAGGACCTCGGCTACACCTCGGAGGAGGTCTTCAAGTTCTAAAACATGGGTTAGAACCATGGAAAATGAGATCTGTAGATGGGCCTAAAGTACATCATATGCACAACAAGGTACAGCAGTGAGCTGGGCGGGTATGGGTATGGTTGATCCTGGTGGCGGATGGGAGCGCGAGAGGCGGCTGCGGCAGCCTAGTACTGCACGGTCGTCTCGCCCTCGTCGCTGATGAAGCTCCGGCTGACGCTGCGCTCCTCTGTGCGGTCGTGCGAGTCCTCCTCGGCCTCCCACTCCTGCTGGTTGTTCAAGTCCTGCTCCTGAATGATCATCCAGACCGAGGTGCGGTACTGAGCGTGTCAGGCGTCGTCTGTCTTTGCGTCTTGCCGCGCCACTCACCAGCGTAATGACCAGCTTCATCGACTTTTCGAGCTCGCGCAGATCGGCCAACAGGCGCTCGTTGGGGTTCTCAGCCGCGTCCTTGGCCAGCGCCGTTATCTGCGCGTCAGCACCCTCCCTCCCTCCTCGGACCCACCCGCCGGATCTTGTCGCCGAGCTTTGCATACTCCCACAACACGTCGGACTCGAGCTCTGACAGCTGCGAGTTGTTTGCGCTGGCGTGAGCTGCTGCGCGAGACCGGACAACTCACTATGGGTTCACCTTCTCTATCGTCGCCATTGTCGTGGTTGTTGTTGTTGACACCTGCCCGCGCGCATGCCGCCGCCGCCTTGACCGTGGAACTTGGTTGGAACGGCCCACGCGTCGATTTGCTCCCGCCGCCCGCCGGTGATGGCCCCCCTGAACGTCATCGGTGCGGCGTGGTGGGTGGTGCACGGTGCCAAGCGGCGCGGCACGGCGGCGGCGGCGGCGCGGCGGAGCGGAGGCACCTGGCTCCCCTCACTCACGGCTCCGCTGTCTCCGGCAAGTCCGGCTCGCTGTCCAAAAGTGTAATGCGTCGGTGGCTGCTCGTTCCTAAAACGATTCACTCGGCCACTCGCCTCGCCGTCGTACCATCTTCTCTTCCTTTTCATCCTCGCCCTCTTTCTCTTCATCATCATCACACACGCACTCTCGGGTACACACGCACGCACGTACACGCCGCACACACGTGCAACCCCCGGCACTCGCCTTGCTCGTCAGCCAGCCAGCTAGCCATCACCGCGACGCTATCAGACTCGACTCTGAATCCCAGCGCCAGTGGCCGGTTAATTCCCTGGCCGACTTTTGAACAGCGACTGTACACCACCACTCATCGCCGCCGCTGCCCAACATGCAGTATCTATCAAAGGCGTACAACTACTGTGCGTGCTGCTCGACAGGGACAAGGCATGAGCTGACGCCGCAGACTCGGGCATCAACCCCGCCACCCTTTCCGGCGCTATCGATGTCATTGTTGTGCGCAGCGTCGACGAGGTGGGTTAAAAGACGCAGTCGTGTCGGGCTCGCTGACGGCCTCAGGACACGGGTGAGGAGACGCTCGCCTGCTCCCCCTTCCATGTGCGCTTCGGCAAGCTCCAGGTGCTTCGCCCCGGCGAGAAGCGTGTCACACTCCGGCTACCAAACAACCTGCCGGCCCCACACATCGCTCCGTTCAGCATGAAGGTCATGGAGACGGGCGAGGCTTTCTTCGTGCTGGAAACCGACGAGGATGTGCCCGAGGACCTCCTGACCAGTCCGGTTGTTATGGCCGCGGATGTGAGTGCTGTGGGGTTGGGGGCGGGGCCTCCTGCGCTGTATCTGTGCTAACGGGGCTAGGTGGCGACTCCGAGCGTCCACGCAAAGGACGAGGAGCCCGAGGATGTTTCAAATGGATCGTTGACGAACCAACCCTTTGGCTCGACCGAGGCAGTTGTCGACCACCATGGACACAACGACGGCCCCGAGCTCGCCGAGGTGGAGCCCCTGGATTTGAACGAGTTTGAGGGCAAGAAGCCCAAGGGCGACAGCTCCGATGGCAAGAAGGCCAACGGTGACAGCCTCGGCGCCCCGACAAAACACAAGCGAACGGGTTCGAACAACCCCCCTGTCGACCAGAGGCCACCGAACCCCCTCGCTGCGGGGCCTGGCGAGGCCACAGACCTGCCTATCCGGAACAGCAGACTGGCGAACATTCACAGCGACGAGGCCGATGTCGATCTGCCCAGAGTGTCGCCGGGTACCCATGACGGCCCCGACGTGGTCTACGGCAAGGACATCATCCTCGATGCCGAGGGCTTCCACAACCAGCCTGACGGCAAGAAGGCGGCCGACGCGGTCACCAAGCTCGCGGTCCCCGAGGTCAAGCAGGGCTCGGAGCTTGAGGACGGCGTCAAGGACAAGCAGGTCGACATCCTCGTCACCGACCTGATGGCCGTTTCTTCGGGTGCGGACGCGCCGGGCGTACGCCCGCGCAAGGGGTCTGAAGGCGGCGAGAGGCGCAGCAGGCGCGACTCCGAGACCCTCCCTTCGTCGATTGCCGACCTCTCCCTCGACGCTCCGTTCAGCACGTTCACCAGGACCCGGTCGCCACCCGCGCCTGTCCGCCGCAACATGCGCGCGCAGACTGAGCCCCCCGAGGACAGCCGCCCGTCGTCGCCCACATTACCTGGTGACGCCGCCGACCCTTCGCAGATGGACCTCGCTTGGGACTGGGGACGCCCCCCTGCGGACGAAGACTCGGGCGACGCTGAAACACCGATGCCTAAGCGCTCGCAGAGCCTGAACGTCGATTCGCTCAGCGTTCAGAAGCCCAAGGCGCACATCCGCTGCATTGTCGACGACCCCCAGACGTTTGTCTTGGAGCTGGACGGCAGGTCGCACTTGTTTGAGCTGTCGCTGTGTGGTGTCGACGACTTTGCGCCAGACGGTCATGCGACTCCGGATGAGGCCGAAGACTTTGAGGACGAGCGGATTACCTTTGAGAGGTTCATGGAGGACCCCGCTCTCGTCGATGACCCCAGGCTCGTCGTGCACTACAACGACCTGTACCTCACGTGGAAGACGGGTTACTACCTGCTGTTTGCCCTTGCGCTCTACCGCCGTGCTCTCAAGATCAACGACGACAAGCCGGTGACACCCAAGGCCCCAGCCCCGTCCTCGGGTTACTTCTCGAGATGGTGGAGGAGATCGGACGCGCCAGCTGCTACTGCCCAGCCTATTGAGAGAACCCAGTCGGCACAGGCTGCGCTCCCTGACAAGGGCAGAGACGCAGACGGCAAGCTGTCGACCAGCCCCACGGACAAGGCACTTGTTGTTCCTCCCAATGCGTCGATGCCGGCTTCTGAGCAGCCAACCCGGCCAGCCTCGCCGACGCAGCCCGAGTCTGACGAGGAGCCCGAGAAGCACTACGCCAAGACGCTCCGTCTCACTTCGGACCAGCTCAAGGAGCTCAACCTCAAGCCCGGCCCCAACACGGTCCAGTTCTCAGTCATGTCGTCGTACTCTGGCTACGCCGTTGTGACTGCTCGTCTGTTCCTGTGGGAGAGCACCGACCAGGTGGTCATTTCCGACATTGACGGTACGATCACCAAGTCGGATGCCCTCGGCCACTTGTACGCCGCTATTGGTCGCGACTGGACGCACATTGGCATTGCCAAGCTCTACACCGACATCACCAACAACGGGTACAAGATGCTGTACCTCACTGCCCGTGCCATTGGCCAGGCCGAGACGACGCGCGAGTACCTCAAGACGATTACGCAGGGCGACTACAGAATGCCCGAGGGACCGGTCATCATGAGCCCTGACCGTCTGATGGCCAGTCTTCATCGCGAGGTGATTCTGCGCAAGCCCGAGCTGTTCAAGATGGCGTGTCTGCGTGACATCCAGCGGTTGTTTGGTGTGCACGCCAAGGATGCGTTCTTTGCCGGCTTTGGTAACCGTATCACCGACGCCATGAGCTACCGCTCTGTGGGCATCGAGACGGGCAAGATCTACACGATCGACTCGACTGGTGTCATCAAGACGGAGCTGCTGCAGACGTCGCACAAGGGCAGCTATGTCGGCCTGAACGACCTGGTCAACATGGTGTTCCCTCCGGTCGACAAGAAGGCGCAGCCCGAGTACACCGACTTCAACTACTGGCGTGATCCCATCCCGCAGTTTGAGATCCCGGACCTTGTGCCCACGCCCGTGTCTCCGGCGCTGTCGGCCGTGTCTGAGGCGTCTGGCGGCTCGCGACTGTCGCGGCTGCTTGGCCTGCGTTCGCGGTCGCCCACTGCCGAGCTCACGTCGCGCCCGACGTCGCCGCTCATGGGCCCAGCGATCACGTCTGACGACCTGAGCGAGACGGAGGAGGAGCACCAGTGGCTGAGCAATGGGCACGCGAGTGGCCGTGCGAGCCCGTCGAGCATGCCCGGCAGCTTTGAGGACGGCGCTGCGTTCCCCGAAGAGTGGCTTGAGCGCGACCGCACGAGCTCGGGTGGGGACGATGAGGCCATTGACGACGATGAGCTGTCCGAGGCTGGTGACGGCGAGCAGGACGACTCGTTTGCCGACGACGACGCGATCTTTGACGACGACATTCTCGCTACCGGTGAGATGGCGCGTGTTCCGTTTTAGCGTGCGTGCTCCCCCACGCTCTATTAGAATGCCCTTCAGTTGTACCATATGCTTCATACCATCCTTGGCATTTACAGAAAGACGATGCATAGATACAGGCTCTGTCGCTGCTGCTGCTGCTACTACCCCCGGGCGTCGTCGCTACCACCCCCGAGCGTCTTTTGTTGGGTCTGGGCCGGCGTTGACGTTGCCGACAGAGTACGAGTAGAAGAGGACCTTCATGGCGAGGGCGAGGGCGGCGTGGAGGACGCCTACGGCGATGACGAGGAGGCGGACGAGCTTGTTGTCGCCCTCTGCGAGGACGGGGTAGATGTTTGTCACGCTGAGGCGTCAGCACGGCCGCCAAATCGACGCCGACGCCAACCTACAGGAAGAAGCCCGAGCTTGCGGCCCCGAGGCCGACGAACGCCCAGCGCGCAATGCCGACGGGGATGAGGCACAGCAGCGAGACGGGGATGAACACGCTCATCGCGTACCCGTAGATGCCGAGTGCCTCTGCCGGGCCCCACGAGCCGACGCCGAGCCAGCGCGTGAGCGCCCACAGCGCGGCGGGGAGCGCGAGGCCGTAGATGTAGACGAGGGTGGTCGCCGTGCTCAGCAGGGGCAGGTTGGAGACGACGGGCTGGCCGGCCATGTACTGCTGCAGGGAGGAGGTGAGGGTGGAGGTCGTGTAGAGGAGGAGGATGAGGGTCGTGAGCGTCCAGAAGGGGCCGTACAGGTCGACCTGGCCGTCGCACGCGTCGGCGATGAAGCCGCCCCGGGGGACGAGGGAGAGGCCCACGCGCTTGAGGATCATGGGCGTGTCGACGTCAAAGTAGACGGCGTAGTACTGCAGGTTGAAGGGGGAGTAGGGGGCGGCCGTGCGGTCGCGGGACGACGAGGCGGCGGCGGAGGGGCCAACGCCGCCAGAGCCAGAGCCAGAGCCAGAGCCAGAGGCGGCGGGCAGCCCAGAATCCGCGCCGAGGAACGTCTTGAACTGCAGCTCGTCGCCGTCGTCGGCGTCGACGACTGCGTACCCGCCTTGTGACATTGTATGGGGTGTGTGGTGGACAGAGGGGTGGATCAGGCAGGATCAGCCATCGATGTCATCGGTGGACGTGACACGCGCTGCGGGCCTAAGGGGGGAGCGCTTAGGCATATGTGACATATTGTGGGCCTATCTGTAGCGCGCCTACACCTCATCCCTCGATAAGTGGGGGGCTTGTATAGCCCATTGCTACGACTATTAAGCTTGTCGAATAAGGTTAAGGCCGTGCACCGGGAAATGCTATTACACCCGCCATTACATGGTGCATATCAGCACACTTCGAGGCGAACGCCGGCCGCTGCATTCTCGGCGTGACCGGATCTCGGTGTGTCATGACTCTCGGCGCTGCAATGCGTGCCTAGCCGACACAAAGTGGATGGGGCCAGGAACACGGCACGACTGACTGAACACCACCCGGAGCCCGCCTACAGTCCACATCGTCACGAAGCTTGTGCTGGACCACCACAAGCACCCCGCGACGAGCAGGACGCGTCGCAACGACGTACGCGCCCCTCCCACGCGCACGCGGGCGCGTCATCCCCACCCGCACCGCACATTTATCCACCCCACTTGTACCCCGGCGGCCCCCAGCCCGACCTCTACGAATGATGCGCGGCCGATCAAGCGCCGCGGCGGCAAGTCACCACGCCGTCACCAGCCAGCGGCGTCGGGCGCTCGGCTTGGAGGCGGCGGCTGTGGCGGGGGCGCGACCCTCCCCATGCCACAGGGAGCGTGGCGCGCGGACCTGCGCCGCTGGGCCCTGGCGGCGTGGCGGGGCTTACCTCCTCCGCGGGTGTCCCTCGGCTTGGCATCGCCCAGCCTGGTTCACGCGGTGGCACTTCCGCTGGGCGAGATAGCCGTTGGCGATGGTGTAGCGCGTGTGGGCTGGGCCAGCCTCGGCAGGGCGGGGCTGATGGGGCTTGGCTGGATTTCCGGTGAGTGCCAGACGCCGCTGGCCGCGGGCGGTCGGATGTCTCCTAGCGCGTGTGCGAGGGGGTGGGCGCGGGTGTCGCTGAGCGCGGGTGTCGCTGAGCCGATTGGCGTGTGGCTCGGTGCGTTGTCGGCGCGCATGTGGCGCGTGGGTGCGCGTGTGCGCGTGTGCGCATGTGCGGCTGTGGCACACGTGGCAGCGATCCTATGTAGACAGTGCATAGTGCCAGACTTGTCTACAAAACGGTGCCACACTGTCGCTCTGGTCGTTTGAGGGTAGTGGCGAAGAAGCAAGCCGCCAAAGATCTGGGCGCCCCGAGCACGTAGTCGCACCCCTACACCGCGCACTCCTCGAGCTCAGCCCAGCACGCCTCGAAATCGGGGATACGCTCTCCCACGTGGAACACCAATCGTTCGATCTTGGCCATGGCCGCAGAGAGGTGGGTACACGCCTCGCGTGTCGGCTCGATCCACCCGCGCATGTGGTCGACAGTGCCGACGAGCACAGGCTGCCGACGCTGACGGAAGGCGGCATCGGAATTGCACTCGGCGAGTTCGTGCGCCTCCCAAGCCCTCTCGCTGGCAGCTTCAGCGGCCTCGTGCAGGGCAGCGGCCGCTTCGGCGAGCTGCCCGGCCCTTATGGCGAGAGCTTCGATCGCGAGGGCGACTGCATGGACTCTCTCGTAGGGCTGGCGGGGAGGGTGGGTAAACCACTGTACGGGGGGGCGGGACATGCCGCGGGGGGGCTGAGTGAGAGACGTGAGGGATGTGTGAGGGAGAGATGCGTGGGCAGAGATGTGCTGGGGAGAGGTGAGCTGGTCTGGGCGGGCTGGTGCTCGGGGAGGCAGGGAAGCTTGACTGGATTAGGGCAGGTCCGGCCTTGCTGCCCGTGCTCCCCGCGAAGAGGACGAACCGGCACAGGCGTCAACACAATGCGTAGGCAACCAGGCCAATGGAGGGAGATTTCATGTCCTGTATCTACGACACGGTTCTGAGACCAGACCTGGCACTCGGCCAGGCCATAACCTTCTCGACCTCGGTTCAGCACTCTTCGAACTCGATGAGGCGCTCTTCAAGTGCCGATACCCCGTGTTGAGCTCGGCGATGGCGGCGTGTCGCGGCGTTGACGGCAGAAGCAGGGCGGGTCTGGGGGATCCACGCGCGCAGGTGTGGCTCGGCGCTACCGGAGCGGTGGCGGGCGTCGAGGGCTTCGCGGCCCTCGTGAAGAAGGGCAAGGCGGAGGGTCAGGCTGTCCAGGCCGGCGTTGGCGTCGGCCGCATCGGAGGTGGTGCCAACCGCCTTCTCAGAGGCCTCGAACAGAGTGTAGGAAGCGGTGGCCACGGCCCAGGTCGCCGTGCATCTCAGGGACGGCACGGGTATAGGTTGCAGTGGTGGTGTCGCAGGCGGCGAGGGTGAGCTCACCGGCAGCCTCGTTGACATTAAGAGCGGCGTTGGAGACGGCAGCGGCTGTGTCGGCGAGAACGTCGCCAGCGTAGGCAAGCTCCCAGACAGCCTGGGCGACGGTAGGCTCGGCAACCATCGTCGACCTGCGCTGCCTCAGTGGTGTCACAAGTGGCCGCCGTGACCTCAGCGGTATCGTTGACCTCAGCGGCAGCCTCGTTGGCAGTAGCGGCGGCCTCGGAGACGGCATCGGCAGCGAGGGTGACCCAAGCAATAGCGGCGGCAGCCGCATCTACGGCAGCAGCCTGGGTTGTCGCAGCATCGTCGGCCGGGCTGCCGTCAGAAGCGCTGGGAAGGGCTGGGTCGTGCTCGGTCATGGTCGAGCGGCTATGCAGTGAGAGACGCGTGAGGGTTGGACGAAGAGAAGCGGTTGAGCCGGTCTGTGTTATGTAGCTGTTGGGTAGGCGTCGCACCCTACTACCTCTGATTGGGCTCCTCGCCCCAGTTGCAGGAAGCAGTACCGGCGTGCGAGCGTGTGTTCGCACACACAACGTGTTAGCACGCCCTCAGGACGGTGCGAGTGAGGGCGATACTCGATCCAGAGCTCGCCCCGATGGCTATTCTGAAGCCAATTATCAAGAGGATGCTCGGTGAGGCGAACTATCGTACATAGTTCATTGTCCTTCGGTCAACGTAGTTGGTTGAAATCAGTGTTGGTGTGAATGACAAGGTGTTGAACGTCGGGAAGCGGGGCTCCTTCGATACCTGCCGCCACGAACATCTTCTCTACGGTGCCCCTCACCTGGCGGCCGTCCGATATTCACGCGGCGAATGAAGGCAGGCGCAAGTTGGCACGGCTGAGCCGAACTCCGCAGACCTCAAGGTCCTCCTCGGGGTGTCCGCTATGCCGCGGCAGAACGGGTGCCGCGGCCACCTCCGACGTTGCCTGGGAGACGAGGAGGTGGGCTAGGAGCGCCCGCTTGTTTGAAGGGGTTCTGAGAGTCCCCAACCATCGAGCTGACGGGCTCATCGGACAGCTAGCAGCCGGTTGTTCCTGTCACCTTCCTGGACGCTGTCGCTCGGTGGGCTGTTGCCAGTGCCTATGTGTTTGTGTGTTTGGTTAGTTGGTGCAACGCCGATGGACACAGGATGCAGGGAGGTGGCGTAGGACGCGTTTGACCTTTCTGGGTTGACCTTTGAGGCCGCATGCAGTCTCGTACATACATACCCCTGCAGTAGCATCGAGTGACTGATCGAGCCACGCGAAGAAGGCACCGCTCGACTAGCCGGTTGCTATGTAGCGTTGCGGGGGTTTCTTGGGTGCTGTTGTGCGAGGGCTCATCCGATGGCAGACGCGTGGAAAGGGGTGTGATGCACACTCCAGTCAGTGCACTGGGCCGAGAACTGGTGTAGGTATTACCGGGTTGACAGACTCGTATTGTATGTACCTCGCAACGCCTCAACTGGGGTCCAGGTTCCAAGGGGAGCTTCACACGTCTGCGACGGATGACACCTGGGTAGGTAACACCGATGACTGTCCCACAGTCCGTCGTCAACGGAAACGTGTAACTTTGGGCCAATCTGCTGCCGTAAAACTTTTGCTCCTAGAATGCCATTCCCAAGACGACCGCCTGTCCGACGCGTTCACCGCGAGTCGGGCGACTGGGGCTCCCTTCCTCGACGCCTTTCCCTTGTCTGACACAAGGCTCTGGGTCCTGGTAACCGGGTGACTGGAGTGACTGGAGTGACAGGTACTACAGAAACGGGGGCAAGGAACCCGTTGGCTGTCCGTGATGCAATGAAGGTAGTGCCAAACATCCAAGGAGATCTTCCGGTCGCCAAGATCCCAACCATAACAACCCCGCGGGAGATCTACCTATGCATGCCACACTTCGTTCAAAACACCCGAAACACTCGAATCCTCCTGACCGACCTCAATACGTGAGAATACATGCACGCGCGCCTCAGGAGGATACGTCAGGGAGAAAGGGACGCAAGGGGAAGTGACTGTGGTTTACTTGGTAGCCCATGTGTTCCATGTCGAGCCTACGTGGTCAGTTCCCAATCTCATGCGTGTCCTGACTCACAGCACACCGCGCACGGTGGAGCTTTGTCGAACACAAGCCTCACGTGCCCCTTGTCTTCTAGATGCAGGCGGCTGCGGTTTTGTGCGAGGAGGCGACTCACTTGGGGCTCCTTATGGCAGCCCGTTTTGGCGTATATCATGATAGGGAGCTCCATCGCCCAACGCGAAGCATCGTTGTCAAAACGCGCAGCGTATCCGATTTTGAACTCGCTGTCATATCCCGCTCCGGCCCAGTAGGCAGATAGAGTACGATATGGACGGGGAAGTGCCGATTCCCAGACCCAGGTCAACTCTGAACAGTGAACGGTGAGGTTTGATGACGATATGCTCCTGCAAGGGAGATACTCGAGACGATCTTGAGACCATGTGGCCCCCTGGACACAGACGTCGGGGGTATCAAAGAGAAGCACGCCCGGTTCAGCGAGGCGCTTGGAGTTTGGTTTCAGGCCGTACTTGCGATCTCTTCCGCCCGAAGGGAACATATCGTTAAGGATGAGGCGGCGCACGTTGGGGAATAGCGGGGCTCCCGAGGTTCCGGCCACTTTGTAAACCTTGGCCATAATGTCGTCTTCGGGTGGAGGAAAGAGCTTGAGGCGATGGATGAAACCGAGACACGCCCGCATTCGCTTACTGAGTCCGTCGACAATGCCAGAGAGCTGGATATCGCTGATAGTAATAGAGCGATACAAGTGACGCGCAGCCACTTCCCAGACAAACTGTGACACTCGCAGCAGACTCAGAAGTGTTTGGCAGTCGGCGACGGGATCGAGCTCGTTGACGATGGAGGTGAGGACTTCCGTCGGGAGGTGACTGCCTGACGGTGAGGGTTGTGCTGGTCGGCCGGTGGGCTCGTCTTGGGCAGCTGAGGGGGCCATTGAGACTAGTTGAATGGTATGTTGTGCGCGGTGAGCAGTTGATCTGTGTTGATGGGCTGATGTGCACACCGACTGACACTTGTCAGGAGGAGATGTCTTGGCAATCCTGCGGAAGCATGGCTGATCAGGCCCCCAAGTTAGGAGGAGAGTGCACAGAGAGTTCACAGAGAGAGTTCACACCGTGCCTCGCCTTCAAGCAAACAAACCAAGGTCCCGGTTCCTGTATGTATCAGCCCCTCTTACCGGCAGGGTGCTGTCCGGCGAACCTGTCACGTCACGCTCGACGTCATTTATGTACAGACGCGTCGATGGCGGCGTAGCCGTCGATACCTCGCTGACGCAGTCGCCGCTCTCTGTACGTACGCAGTCGTCGATCTACATACATACGCCGCATGCATTGTAGATCAGATCCCAGAACTCTTGTTCAGACAGTGAACGCATACTAAGTCCTGCCCCTTGCTCCTGCTTTTTGCAGACCGCTTGCCAACAATACTGACCTGTGGGAGTGCCCCCCGAGCAAGACGTCCCGGACGCGGTCCCAGCCAACCCCGGAGCCGACGACGATGGTCATCACCAAGCCCCAGGTCTCGGAGATGGTATCGCCCTCCCGGTCCAGAGGCAAGTGCAACCGCCGCAGGCATGCGAAGGCGACGGCCGCCCTTTGAACGACCGCCGCAACCAAGCCCGATGAAGTGAAACGTGCCTCGTGACGAAGTAACGACAGAATCGATCTCAGCTAAGTATGAAATACCAAGAGTTGTAGTTCGCGTCTTGGTACGCGATGCATACCTGATTGTGATGAGACGAGCCTGGGCTGTTCAGTATGGCAATGCCAACCTCTGGTGGTGTTTGGACGGTGGCTTTGGTGGATCGGGAACTACCAACTGATTTCCTACTCTGAGATCTCAGACAGTGGCGACTCCGGCGTCGATGGACGGGGAGGGAAACGGTAGTCAGTGTGCAGCCAGGTGCAGCCTCGAATGGTCAGCCCCGATTGGAGTCGCCCAACTCACCACACACGTCACACGGCGGAACGCATTTTTCGGACACTAGTTTGATCTGCCCCGTGTCGTCGAGATGCAACTCGCTGCGGAACACTCTAAGCCTGCGATCGGCTTGTCGCTCGCCGGCGCGTGTGGGCCTTGTATACACCACAATGGGCAGGTCGATCGCAGCACGAGAAGCCTCGCTGTCTAGCTTTGCTGCATACTCTGCCTTGAAGCGGATGTCTCTGGCGTTTGCCCAGTAGATACGAAGGACTTTGTGGGGGCGAGGCAGCGTCGACTTCCAGATGAAGCTCAGATCATCGCAGTGTATTGTCAGGTTTGATGACGGCGGGCTGCGGCGGGAAGGCAAGTACTCGAGGCGATCTTGAGACCATGCACTGCCGCGGACGCAGACATCGGGGGTGTCAAAGAGAAGCACGCCGGGCGGGGCTAGGTTCTTCTTGGGGTGCTTCTTCGACTTTGGCCTCTTTTGATGCGGACGAGGCGACTCGGATTCGAACGAGTCCTCGAGGACGAGACGACGCACATTGGGGAACAGAGGAGTGTTGTCAGTCCCTGCGGCCGCGTATACCTTGGCCATCATATCGTCGCCCGGCGGAGGCGAGAGTGTGAGGTGTCGAATGAAGGAGAGACAGGTTCGTTCTCGTATGCTGAGATCTTGAACGATCTGCGATAGCTGGTTGTCGTTCAGAACAACATGACGATAGAGGCGACGTGCGGCGGCATCCCACGCTGTTTGCGAGACTCGGAGGAGATTTACAAGCGTCGGGCGGTCGGCGATGGGATCGAGCGCGTCGACGATGATGGCGAGGATTTCGGCCGGAAGGGGTCTGCTCAGGGGCGGCATGGGGGAGCTGGTAGTGGAGAGCGTTGGGCGGCGGGGCGATTTGGAGAGCAGCCCGTATCTCTGCTGCACTGAGTGGCAAAGGAAGGAGGGTCTGTATGCTTCGAAAGTGTCGAAGACGGTTGCTGCATCAAAGGCTCCGTCGACTCGGTGCCTTTGCGTGTGGGAACGACGATCCGGCTACGTCGGTGAAGCGCGGTTCTGTCAGGTACGTGGCTGGTCGACGTTGCTACGTTGCTGCAGTGTCCGTATGGTGTTGTGAGGTTGACCGTGGCAGCGCGGTAGTGTAGTGGATTGGGGGCCGATTGCTCGCCACATGGCACCTGAGGCGTGCCAAAGTCCCAGTGGTATGAGGGGTGCGCTGAAAAGGACCGGGCAGACCCACAGAACATCAAAAAATAAGGAGCTCTTGTGGTGTAGTGGCTATCATACTCTCTTAGGGCGCTGTTAGCACCTTAAGCTGAAGCTTGGGAGTGGTCCTCGGTTCAAATCCGGGCAAGGGCCCTTAACCTTTTGGGTGTTCTGGGTCTGGACGCATCGCGACTGGCTGGCTGGGGCTGGCTGGTCGAACAAGTCGGCTGGCGCTTGCTTCCCTGGTCGGTCGGATGGTCGAACAAGCTCGGCGGCGGACCCTGTTTTTTTCGGCTTCCTCGGTTCGGTGGACGGCGCCACACTCGTCACCTCCGCAAACGCCGCCACCGACGAAAGCCTCGCGGGCAAGTGGCGGTCGGCTGCATGGGCTGGCCGCCGCTCGACTCTGCATGCATGCTGATGCGAGCTCGTCAGGCATGATGCAAACCTGCGCAACGATCGTCGAGGCACACAGAGCAGCGACAAACCTGCGCACTCTGTGCGTGCCTGCGCACACACCGCTGCGGATAACGCTCTGCCGATCACTTGCGCGCAAACACTAACCCAAAGGCTCGCTTGGGCGCTCCGTTGGCCGGAGCACGGCGCGCATGTCATGTGGGCGCAGCCCTGGTTAGTGGCTCTGATCTGGCGGTGGTGGCAGTGGCGTGGGATACAGCCGCCGCTTCGGGCGACCCGACGTGCGTGTCGTACGTTCGTCCGAAGCGTCAAGCGTCGCAGGCAGCGACGCCGTCGGTCGCGAAGAAGGTCGACAGATTGGCGCAGGCGCACGGCGCCTCGTAATGAGGCGCGGGCCCTGCTCGCATACGCCGGCAGGGAGGAGCGGGCGTGGGCAGATGGGGGGGGCGAGGGTGGGCGAGGTTGGGTGGGCTGTCACGAGAGCGCAGAGTACGTGCGACTCGGTAGCGCTCGGTAGCTGCTCCGTGGCGTGGGTTGAGTCGGGTGAGTCGCGGTGGGTGCCACTTTCGACCGGCCCTCGATGGCCCCCACTCAGGGTCGCAGGGAGTCCGAGACAGGTGCTCGTCGTCGGCCTGCATTTGGCCGCGCCGGCCCTCACCTCTGCGCCGAACCCCTCTGTCCCTCCGCCGCAGCCGGACCGAGTGCCGAGCGGCCTGGACTGTGCCTTCGGGACGCGCTTGCATGCGTTAAGTTTACAATTTTCGCTTGGTTAGTCGTCAATTAATCGACTCCGGCGATAGCTCGATAGCACCTTGATCTGCGTGCGGGGATAGCCTGCGGTGATAGCGTCGAATGAAGAGTGCACAGAAGTCGGTGCACGCTGCACGTACATGCACGCACACACAGCCGAGACACGGAGACGGAGACGGCGTAGCGCCCAGAACACGGGGACGCCGCACGCCCGCTGCCATGCACGCCGCTTACGCTGACGCCCGCCCGCCCGCGAGCGCCCGCCAGCGCCCCCGAGCCGCGCGCGCGCCTCACGCACCCCGCGTAAGCCAGCCGCCAGCGCCAGTGGACGCCTGGTCGGCGCCGCGCCGCCAGCCACCAGTCGGCCACCAGCCGGCCGGCACCCGCAGAGATTGTGCGCTGGGCGAGGTCAGCGGATTCCTGGAACTGCCTGCTTCGTAGAGTGGGTCGCTGGGCGAGTCACGTCGCCCAGCGCTCGCCCGCAAGCCCGGTCGCTCGGAAGACGAGATACCGTCAGCCGGCCCCCGACGCCCACCAGCGCCACCGCCACTCGAGGCGACGACCCCACGCACCGCCGCTCGGCGAGGGTCGCCCCCACCCTGCGCCCGTGGCTGGGTGGGCGGGTGCGAAGTGCCGACACGTCGTCGTCGGCTGCACCCCGCTTCATCGACACTGCGGCGTAAATCACCGCGGCCGTTCCTGCGGGCCTTGGCTGGTGCCTTGGCGCCACGACCAACGGCCCTGGCTGCCAGCCCTCTGCGCACCTTCTTCGCTTGAGCAGTGGCGCCGTGCAGGAACGACGCGCGCCTTGGCAGGGCGCGGCTCCCCCGGATGGACGTGCGCGATACAATTCAGCGGCGACCGTCAATTGACCATGTCGCGCTCCCGCTATGCTTGTTGCAGCGCGAGGTGGCATTAGGGTGGAAAGTTGTGCGTTTCAGCCGTGAAGACGTGTAACGACCTCGAGAAGATAGTCGTCCGCGAGATCAGCGACGCGTACATGCACAGCAGCGGCGACGACCCCGTGACCTCCGTCGGCGAGCACTGCACCCCCGTTCGCAGGTCCCTGTCCGCCCTACGCCTCATATCTAAACGCAAGCCAGGCGGCGCCCACTCGGCCATACGGTGCCGTTTACCGGTCGTGTTCTCCGGGCCGCCTCACAGCGCTGCTGACAGCATTCCGTGCGGCGCAACGGCCAACGGCGCACGGCGCAGCGGGTGGGCGTGCGTTGGCTGGGGGTCGGGTCGGGGGGTTCGGTTCGCACCAGATCTACTGGGCTAGGGACGAGGCATAGTCACCCAGGGGTGGGGTACCCAAACTTTGCGTGTACCTCAGCATCCGGCAGCTACCAAACTTTCGAGGGGGGGGGGAGTGGGGGTGCTGGCTAGAGCTGATCAGTGCACGGAGATGCGTGCTGCGCGCGGCGAGGAACACAGGAACAGCGCTAAGGGTGCCTTGGCGCCTCGACGCCGAGTGGTGGCGTGGGCGCTCCGGTCGACTCGGCACGACGATGACCCCGACCTCGACCCCCGAGCCCCCCGAGCCCCCCGGCCGGCGGCGGACGCGACGCCCTGGCACGACGACCACTTGGCAAGCCGATTGTGGCACTGTCAGGAGGGCGCTGCATCAGGATGGAGGTTGAGCCACCTACGCCTGGTGCCCAGCTTTTCGGGCGCCCAATGTCGGCGCGCGACGCGCGCACATGCGCTTAGGGAGAGTGTGAGCGCCAGCACGAGCGCGAGCGCGTCGCGCCCAGAAGAAGGGACGCTTGAGAAATTAACAGAAGGGCAGAGATAGCGACTGCAGGCTTGCTCGATTGGCGCCTAGCCGAGCCGGGCTGCGAAGGCCCGACGAGGGTGCGCGCGAGAGGAAGACGTCGGCGCTGCCTAGGGGAGAGGCGCGAGCTTGCTCCTCGATGAGGAAGAGTGGCTGGCATGCTCGGTTGGTGGCGTGTTTATCGGGGGTGGTCATGAGGACATGTTTTCTCACTCGCGGCGGATCCAACGGGTCCTCCGGCCCAGCACCCCCCCACTGGCCGACCCGATATAAGGACTGGCGAGCCCCAAAGACTGCTCCCCAACACTTCTCTATCAAATCCCACCATGCTCTTCCGCTCGGCTGCTACTGTTGCCTTCGGTCTCCTCGGCCTCGTCGCCTCGCCCGTCCTTGCCCAGGATGAAATTCTGACCGGCTGTATCTGTGACGGATACGAGATGGGTATCACCTACGACAACGGCACTGTCGAGACGCACGTGAGTGGCCTGCCCTCCTCTTGCGACTTAGCCGTGTCCTAACCCACCCCCCAGCCCGTTCTCAAGACCCGCTCGTCCAACGGTGTCGGATGGTGCATCAAGGACGGTGTCCTCCTCCCCGAGTTCCAGAAGCAGATCCGCGACGGTGTCACCGGCCGCCTCGACAACCAGTGGGTCAACGGCCCCTGGGCCATCCGCTTCTACGGCGGTATCAACAACCCCAACCCCAACCTCAACACCATTGCCCGCACCGTCATCAACACCATCACCTCGCTCGTCGAGCTCCGTCTCCCCAGCTGCGACGGCATCTACCCCGTCGACTCCAACTTTGAGCCCACCGGCTGTGACCCCCAGTGCTCCTGGAAGTGCTCGGCCGGCTTTGAGCAGTGCGGCGACCGTGCCTGCATCGACCCCGCTACCCAGGCCTGCCCCTCGGGCGTCCCCGTCTCCAAGCTCCGCCGCTCCGAGCCCTCGTGCCCCGCCGGCGCCACCGTCTGCCCCACCGGCACCGGCGGATGGGAGTGCCTCAACGTCGCCTCCAACCTCGAGGCCTGCGGCGGCTGCCCCGGCTCGGACGCCTCGGTCGACTGCTCGGCCCTCCCCGGTGTCGCCGACGTTGCGTGCCGCTCGGCCAAGTGCGTCGCCTCGCGCTGCGTCCGCGGCTTCACCCTCAAGGCCGGCGTCTGCGTTCCCAGCAGCAAGCGCTTCTGGTAAACGTTAGAGTCGAGTCGAGTCGTGTCGCGTCGTGACAGAGGAGTAGGGTCATCCCCATTATTTAGCATAGATTTGATAGAACACGGACATTTCGCGACCATTACTACAGAGGTCGGCGCCCCCACGTTCTTTTTTTCACCATGGTTCCTAGGGCTATCAGTATAGCGAATACTCATGCATCAACATTTTCGATACTGCGGGGGTGGGCTGGTGCAGTGGGCAAGCTGACGTCTGACAGCTGACTTGCTAACTTCTGACTGCTAACGGGCTTCCGGCTTCTGCTGACTCGCAGTGGGCGTGGCACACGCCCCCGCCACACACAAAACTGCATGCTACACGCTGGAAGACGGCGAATGCAACACGACCCCAAACGCGAAAGACAACATTGAGCAAGTCACGTGACACCACACAGCGCAGGCCGCAGGGCGCGTCGCGCGTCGCGCGTCCATGTCTCAGCCCTCCGTCCTGAGCTTGAATTGGATGCACGGCGCCGCGCGTTTCGGCGTAGAATACTCTTTCGCACGGCCGCGCATTCAGCTCGCGCCGGTTCGAAACCAGGGTGCCCAGACGAAACATGGAGGTAGGTACATTTCGGTGTGCCTCGGCGGCGGCGGCGGAGGCCGGGGCCGCGAATTCAACGGGCGCCGGCGAGCATGGCAGCCGCATTCGGGTTGGATCTGTCGACACCGCATGGGTGAAACGCCGCTGCGCAGCGCGCGCCGCAGTGGCGTGTTTTGCCACACGGCCACACGTTTGCTGCTCGAGCGACGGCTTCGAGGGCGTGCGGACACCTGCTGCGGCGACACTGCCCGAGGTAGGTCCGCCTCGCCGAGGGCGGGCCGGGGACGGGCTGAATGCTCCGCGAGATCCGGGGCACATTGTGAGCCTTCCGGCGCCTTCCGCCTTGAATGCGCGCGGCTCGTCGACCGTCCTTCAATGGGACGTGCATGGGTCTCGAGACAGCTGCCAGTGGATTCCCGGAACCAGCACCGGCTGCGAGTTGGAGTCGAACGAGTCATTGGCATTGGGGGGAGGAAGGCGAGCAAGACGAGTCATCTGCAACCAACCCGCCCACCATCTCAACTTGCATGTCGATGCACCAACCAACCGACCAGCACTGCATCGCATTGTCGTCATTCACGTCCCCGCTCGCCCCCATCCCTCGACATGACGTGGTGGCCATGAGCATCCCCGCCCACAGCCGCTCCGCGCTCCACCTAGGGAGGGTAGTGAGCACCCTGCTGCGGCCTACTGCCAGCCGCGGGCGGAGCATCATCATAGTCCCAGGGAGGCTCGCGCCGGCTCGCAGCCGTGCACTGCACTGCCTCGCGAGCGTCTCGTGTCGGCTCGCTACTGGCCGTGCACGCAACAAGCTAGCAGCTAGCAGGCAGATCTGCACGCGTTTGCTGTGCACGGCACGGCCGTCTGCGTATCCACACACGTCGCACGCGTACGCTTCAGACCCAGTTTTGTGGGAGCTGTCGTAACATTCCGGTGCCCACCCAACCCCCCTCGTTCTTTGTGCTTGTCGTCCTGGTGCCCCGTCGCTTCCTGGTCCTCGTCAAGGTCCCGGGGTGGTGCAGCTGCAGCAGCAGCAGCTGGCTCGACCTTTTTCCACGTTTGTGCATGATCTGGACCGAGGCCATTCAGGACTTTGTCATTTCAGAGGGGTGGCCCCAGTTATCGCTGGCTGGGCTCGCTGGCTGGGCGGGATCAAATTTGGCCCGCCCGTGGGTGGGTGTCAGGTCGCGTGCGGCCAAGTATGACGCCTCGTCGCGTGTCGCAGCTCTCTAGAATTTGCTCCTCCTGCTGCGCGCTGAGCTGCGGCCGGTGGAGGGAAGGCAAATGCATTCGAGCGACAGTCGCCGCCAGCCGCACCCGCAACACCCCACAATGGCTCGTGCATTCTCGTAGACTTCTTATCGTTGACTCTCGCGCTCTCGTTCCTCTTGCATTGTCGTGCATACACGCCCAAAACGACAACGAGGTAGAGGAAACCAACGACCATTGTCGTGCCCGTGACGACGCGTATCGACCGGTCGCCAAGGTTTACAACACCACACACCGCCCCCCCGACAACTCCCCTACCCCTTGCCCCACCCTGCGATCCACCTCCACGCGTGGAGTCCAACTCACGGCCTTTGTCCATCCCCTCTCGTCTCCACCGTTGTTCTCTTCACTTGCATACAATACAACTCATACCAATAGACATTTATACAGCATCCACACGCACCACACGCTCCTAGGACCGCGGGCAACGAGCAGGCCTCTTGCCATTCCACTTCGCGCGCTCTCAACGACCCTATTTCCGCGCACGCCGTCACGCAAGGACACACCCTCGTTGTACGATAACGCTCCGCCTTCCTTCTCGACTCAAACACCACCACCATGTCCGACGTCAACAACGCGCTCAGCGAGGCTGTCGAGTTGCGCAACCAAGCCCTCGGCGGCACCGCCAAAGGTGTCGCAGTCCAGATCGGCTTAATGAGTGCAATCTCGGTAAGTGGGCAGGCCGACACGTACCGAGAAAGCAGATACTGACAGCGCAGGTCGCAACCGTGCTCGCATTCTCGTTCCTTCGACCACGAGACACCAAGGTGTACGCCCCCAAGGTAGGCTCGTGTACTCCCCGTCCTCACCAGTGACTGACACCTGTAGGTCAAGTACCAGATGGCACCGCCGCAGAACCCACAAGATGACCCCGACTACGAGCCGCCCCCACCGCCAGTGTCAAATGGCATGTTTGCGTGGCTTAGCCCCGTCGTCAATGTCAAGGAGCACGATATGATTGCCAACATCGGCCTCGACGCTGCAACGTTCCTTCGCTTTGTTCGAATGCTCAGGACGACATTCATCTTCGTGTCGGTCCTGGCCGTCGCACTTCTCGCGATCGACATTGTTTTCAATCTCAAGAACGTCCCGAGCAACGAGCGTACCATCTTGACGACTATCACCATACAGAATGTCAAGGACGCATGGGTGTGGCCCGCACTCGGAGCCAGCTACTTTATCAGTGAGCCTTCAGCCTTCGACCGAGCCCTTCGCTGACAGGCCAGACTTTATCGTCATGTTCCTCATCTGGCGCAACTGGCAGGCAATGGTTCAGCTGCGACAGACATGGTTCCGATCTCCCGGCTACCAGTCCAAAGTCAACTCGCGTACTTTGATGATCACCCAGGTCCCAAAGCAGTACCGCAGCGACGACGGCATCATCCATCTCCTGACGCAGCTCAAGCTGGACGGTATCAAGATTACAAACAGCATTGAAAACGCATCAGTTGGCCGTCGACTGGGAGACTTCCCTCACCTTGTCCACGAGCACAACGAAGCCGTCATGGACCTCGAAAAGGTCCTTGTCAAGTACCTCAAGGGCGGTAAAATGGCCAGCAAGCGGCCGATGATGCGCACCGGAGGCTTCATGGGGCTTGGAGGCAAGCGGCACGATGCTATCGACTACCTAGCCAAGCAAATCAAGTTCCTGCGCGACAAGGTCGACCAGCAACGCCAGTACATCGACTCGCTTATCCGCCAGGTCAAGACGGCGAAGAAGGGGGGTCGCCCACCTCCTCGTATCGAGGGCGACAACTTTGGTTTCGTCACCTTCAAGACTATCGCCGAGGCCCACCGCATTGCTCGCATGCACCGCGGTCCTGTCAAGGAGCTTGGAGGAGCCGTCATTCAGCTCGCGCCTGTCCCCAGCGACATCGTGTGGAAAAACATTAACAAGGACCCCAAGGAGCTGTCTTCCACCAAAGTCTTGGGCTTCTTCCTTATCGCCTTGCTCGGCTTTGTCAACCTCATCCCCATCATCGGCGTCTCGACCCTGTCCAGTTTGGCTCAGTTTACTGGCCTGTGGCACTGGGTCAGAGTTTGGAGCGAGAAGAGCAGCTTTACAGTGAGTGCATATCGCAAGGCCTCGTCTAACCAGTACAGCTTGGTCTTGTTAGCGGTCCGCTCCCACCCATCCTCTCGGCAGTTTTCTCCTTCTTCCTCCCCATTGTCATGCGCAAGATTTGCAAGTACCAGGGCACTATCACCAAGACGCGTCTCGACCGCTCCCTCACGGCTCGGTACTTCTTCTTCATGGTGTTTGCCTACCTGTTCGTGTTCGTCCTGGTCGGCACTTTTTACGTTATCATCAACGACGCTGTGGCTTTGGGCGACAAGAAGAATGGAAAGGGCGTTGTGGATTTCCTGTTAGAAATCCCCGCCACTATTCAGAAAGCATACGTTTCGACCAGCACGTATTGGCTCAATTGGCTGCCCCTTCGCGGTTTCCTCGTCTTCTTTGAGCTCATTCAACTCTTCAAGCTCGCGCTCGTCTCGATCCGTCGCTTCATGTTTTCCTACACCCCTCGTGACATTCGCGAGCTCACCAAGCCTCCGTTCTTCGAGTACCCGGTCGTCGCCGTCAACCTGCTCTTTGTGGCCACTGTTGCCCTGGTGTACGCTCCGATCGCTCCAATGGTCCCAATCGGCGCACTGATCGTTTTCTGGTTCTCGACCGTCGTCTACAAGTACCAGCTTCTCTACGTCTACGTCTCTCGCGCCGAGAGCGGTGGCCGCATGTGGAACGTCTACGTCAACCGCTTGATCGTCAACTGCATCTTGATGCAGCTGCTCATGGTTCTCAGTAAGTGTGGTGAAGGAATTGCAGAACAACAACTAACGATCTTAGCCACCGGTCTCATCCGCGGCCAGTGGCTCGACGCCATTGCTGCTGTCCCACCGCTCATCATCATGATCGGCTTCAAGATCTTCCTCCACCAAACTGTCGAGCACAAGTTCAAGTACTACATTCCTACACCCCAGGAGGCCAATGACCAGCAGCAGCGCGCCATGCTCAGCGAGAAGCATGGCAAGCGCAAAGACTTGTCGAGGCGGTTCCTCCACCCTTCTCTGCAGCCCAAGGCTCTGTACCAAGTCATGGTGCACAAGAGCCAGGAAACCCTCGCGCGACAGGTCCTCTCTGCGTACCCTTGGTTCGCCGCCAAGCACAAGCACGACGGTGTCGAAATCAAGGCTGTCCGCGAGGAGAACCTCGAGTACGACCCCGACCGCGACGCTCCTTCCGAGGCCCAGCAGGATGCTTGGGAGACGAGATCGATCGCGTCAACTGCAGCGCTCAGCAAGTTTGAGGACGGTTCAGTGTCCCGGCCGCCACTGCACCATTCGAACACGTCCGAGTCGTTTATGCCGTTACACACTGCCAACCGTTCCACCGACGAGCTCCTCAACCACAGCGCTCCGGTATCTCTCTCTGGCCACCGAGGTAGCGAGGATGGCCAGCGTCCACTCCTCAACCGCAACCAGTGGGACCAGACGCCGGCCGACTACAACCAAGCCGGTGTGCCTTACCCTCCTAGCGCGTTCAACCAAGGACCGTATGGCTACGCTCCCCCTCTCGTGAGGTCTGGTACCAACGACTCTGCGGGTTCGATCGAGAGGGGCCAGCCGCTCCAGCGTTACGACACGGCTGGAGATCTGGGTCGCTTCAACCAGGGCTACAACGACCCGTACGACCACCGCGGCCACCAAGGCCACCAAGGGTCTGGTGTTGGCTCTGGCGGCTCTGGAGGCTCTGGCGGTCGCCGCCCCAGTGACGGAGGTGGACATGGCGGAGCGCCATCCGCTTACCAGGGTGGAGGCTATGCTCCCGAGGCCTACGGCCAGCGTGGCTACTCTCCCGAGCAGTACAACCCGGGATACGGCCAGCAGTACGGAGGTGGACAGGGGAGGTATTAATACGAACGATGTACCCGTGCGCTGGTCGCAGTCGTCGTCGAGAACGCCACGTTCTTTCCAACCCACTATGCATTTTGTACCATACAATGAGTTTGGGTCGTGCTGTCGTTGACGAGGAGGGGCCGTCACGCGTGAGCGAGTTTGTTCCTTGTGCCAGGGGTTTGTAATTGTCGCGTCGCGAGTTTGTATTGGCCGAAGGTGAAATTGCTACTTGGAACGGCATAGAATAAACTGGGCGGATCGTAGAATGGGCATTGCATTGTCGTCGTCGTCGGCATTTGGGAGCCAGTCGCCGTCGCATTCCACCACTGACTGCACCACACCACCGGCCGGCCACCACGACGCACACCCACTCTACAAGGCCGCTCGGCTCGTTTGTCGTCGTCGTTGCCCTCTCTCCCTCTAACTCACATCTACACTGCTCCTTGTTCTACAACAACACTTGCACCTCCCAAACTCAAACTCCTTCTTCTCCCAACAACCAAACCCCCCCATCCTCATCCTCGCTCATCTCTGGCAAGCATCAATCAATTCACGACACTGCAACCATCACACTCCGACAACATTCAACAGCGACTCTATCAGCCCTACTTACAGCACCCATCCCACTGTCCTCCGCTTCACCACGCCTCTCCCCTCCTTACTCGCCAGTCTAGCACGCGAAGGGAAGGTGCTCCGTCACAATGAGCCCAAGTGAGTCCTTGCCCCAGCCCGATGGCACCATGGCTAAACCTTCCCTCCTCGCCCATTCCATTCCCTCGGCACCCCGTCTTCCGATTACAGCCTCGCCCCACAGTCTGGCGACCTCTCCACAACAGTTTAATCACTTTGCCCCTTTATCCCCCGACGCGGTCAACAACCAGCTCGATGATGTCGGCGGCGAGATGAGCGCAATTCTAGGCCTCGTGCCGCGCACAATCGACTCGAGCCCCGCCTCGCAGCCCAAAGGCCCATTGCGGACGTACACGCGCGTCGAACTGCTCAAGCTCGGCCGCCGCGGCGTCGTGCCCTCTGGCTTGGGCCCGCTCGAGAGCTGGTTTGGCACGCTGCAGCCTTCTGGGGGGCCGAGGTCCTCCCACCCGCCGGGTCTGGATGACCCCGCCATCGCTGCGATCCAGCCCAGTGGCCGTGGTGGCCGCACGCAGGCGGCTGGCAGCTTCGGCGATGGCTTTGGGTTTGGCGGTGGAATCGGCGGACGTGGCCTCGGACGTGGAACGCGTAACATTGGGTGCGTTGGCGTTGGCTCTTGGTGGCGTTCGCACCGTGCTGACTCCCCAGACTGAGGCGGCAGCCCGAAGGACCTGTCGACCCCGCGATCGCAGAGCAAGGTCGCAGCAGGGAGAACTTTGGTGGCCAGATGGGCAAGTTTTCAGTGCGCAACCCCGGAGACCGCGGCATGCGGCTCGGTGGCGACGAGGTGAGTGAAGCGTCGTTACGCCGGGATACTTGCTAATGCCAGGCTCCAAAGGGCCGCGAACAGGGCCGCGAACAAGGCGGTGAGCGACGGGACGACCAGCGCCGGCAGCGACGAGACGACGGCGGCGACTGGCGCCGCGGTGAGCGTGAGTCAGATACGAGTTGCCTTTGCTGACAACTAGGCCCCAACGGCGAAGCCTCTTCACGCCGTGGACCACCTGGTTTCGGTGGCCGTTTCGACGATGACGCCGAGCCTGCATGGATGAGCGACGGCCCGTCATCCGGCGGCGCCGCATTGGAAGACCCAGCAATCGCCGGTGCCAGCTCGTCCGGGGACCCGTCCGATCCTTTGATCAAGTTCATTCCAGGCGAGGACATGATTGCCGCGCACAAGCGCGCCATGAAGAACCGCGGCGCACCAGGAGCAGGAGGGGACAACTGGCGCGGTGCTGGCGACAAGCCGCTCGTGTCGTTCTTTGGCGGTGCACCAGCACCAGCAGCGCCGGCGGCTCCAGCCAAGCCAAGGGAAGTCAACGTCGCCAGCTACTTCAAGCACCGTGTGTTTGACGAGGACGAGGCGCCGGCCAAGAAGGAGGAGCAGCCCGAGCCAGAGACCAACGCGTTCCAGAGCCGCTTCCAGCGCTTCTTCAACTCGGGTGCTGGTGGCCCCGTCCCGCCTCCGCAGTCGACAAGCCCGGCCAACGTCCCCCACCCTCACCAGTCGGCCCCCCAGCCCCAGCCGCCCTCATCCTCGGTTCGCTCTCCGCCCCCGCACGACATCATCACGTCGCCCCAGCAGGCCCCACCAAGCGGACCACCCGTCGACGACCGCATGGCCATGCTCATGGGAATGTTGACGACCAAGGGCCCGAGCCCGGCACCTCGCCCCAACTCGACTGAGGCTCGTCCCCAGTTCCATGGGTACAATGGCCCAGCGCCGCCCGGTCTCGGCCCGGTGACTCCCCAGCCATTGTCACCTCACGGACCGCCATCGCACCCCATCTCTCCTCAGAACCCGCAGCGCTCGCCCAACGTCGAGTTCTCTGGCCAAGACTATCTCACCGCGCGTGATGGACACCCGCGTGACCCCCGACACGAGCACCAGCTTGCTGAACAGCACGGCATGCTCCCCCAGCACTACGGTGGCCCTCCTCCTGGCATCGACCCCCGTGGCTACCCCTACCCTCCTCAGCAACAAGGTCCCCAGCAGGGCTACCGCCCGTCGATGCGCCCAGGCGAGCTGCCGCCATCGGGTCCTCGCCCGTTCTTCGACGCTCGCGGTCCCCCCGGCCCACCCCCCGGCGCCGACCCGTCGCGCGGCCAGCTCCCTCCTGACCTCCTCCAGCTGCTCAACCAGGCTCCGCGCCCTCCCATGGGCCCCGGTGGCCAGCCGATGCCTCCCCCTCCGATGGGCATGCTGCCTCCCCACCCGATGCAGTATGGCCCCGGCCCTCCCCGCGGTGCCCCGACGCCCGACGACCTCTTGCGCAGCCTCCAGTCTGGCGGTCCCGGTGGCCCGACGTCGCCTGGCGGTGGCCCTCCCCCCGGCTACCTCCCCATGCCTCGTCCCCCGCAGGGCGGCGGCGGCCCGTACCCCCCTCCGCCCAACATGCAGGGCTTCCTGCCTCCAGGTCCGTTCCCCTTCCAGGGCGGCCCGCCGCGTCCGATGCCGCCGCCCGGCGTGTACAACGGCGCGCCGATGGCGCCGTACGGCCAGGGCCCTCCCGGCGGCGGCGGTGGCGGTGGCGGCAACCCCGACATGCTCGCTGCGCTGCTCAACGGGTCTGCGCCGCGGTCCCACTAGTACTGAGCACCACAGCGCATGGTCTCACACTGGCAAGCCGCTGGCCTCGGCTCTGCCTGCCTGACTCAACCAACCCAAACCACGACTCTAGCCTCATCCGTATCGTTCCGTACCATGCATCTGTACCTCTGTAACGCAACATGCTGTGTCTATCCCTGGCCAGTGTACCTCTTCCTGCTCCATGCGCGCCATGTGTCTGCCCAGATCTCGTGCTCTGCCGCACCGCCCGCGCCGTCGCCCAGGCCAAAGGGCGTGCCGACGCCCTCGCCCTCGCGGCCGCGCCCGTCTGCCCTTCCGCCAGCAGTGACAATGTCGCAGATGCTAAAGAGGCCGGGCTCGAGCTCGCGGCGAACAGCCGTCCCGAGACCAGCCCACGGGTCGGCCGCGGCGCGCGCATACGCCACAAGCAGGGCGGGGGCGTGCTTCGCCGCCGGGCCGGCGAGTGTACGGGCCGGTGCGTCGCCCGCCGTGGGGAGCTTTGCGGTCGCGAGGTTTGTGAACGCGCGCGCGAGGAGCGCGGCGTGCGACGCGGCCGGGTCGTCTGCTGCGGGGTCGAGCGCGAGCCAGAAGGGCCGCTTGGCGGCCTTGGAGCGCTTGCCGCGCGCGCGCTGGAGGAGCGGGAGGAAGGCGGCCAGCGCACCGACCAGCGCGGGGAGGTGCGCGAGGGCAATGTCGGCGCGGTGCCGGACGAGCGTGATGAGCGGCGCGAGGGCGAGCGGGACGAGGTGCGGCGCCGAGGTCGGCGCGTGTGTTGCGGACGGGGCGAGCGCCGCCGCAATGGCCGAGAGGACGAGCGCGCCGTCTGGGGCCCGGAGGAGGCCGGTGCGGTCCTCGACGAGGGCTGAGAGCGCGCGCAGCGCCTCGGCGATGACGCCTGCGCTGCCGCGCTGGATCGCGGCCTCGATGGCGAGGAGGAGCGGGTGGAGGAGGGTCGCGATGGCACGGCCCGAGCCCTCGACTGGCGCAGAGAGGAGGAGCGAGACGGCGCGCAGCGCGCCCTCGACCTCGCGGTCGCGCGGGGCGGCGAGGAGGGCGGCGGCGGACGAGAGCGCCGTGGCAAAGGCGTCGGCGGGCAGCGTCTTGGCGTAGGCTGCGAACGCGGCGTCGAGCTGGTCCGAGGGGAAGGCTGCGCGCAGGACGATGAAGGCGGCGAGTGCGTCGGGCGCGGCGCTCGACGCGAGGTCGAACGCCACGACTGGCAGGTCGGGCGGCGCGTCGCGCGCGCGCACAAGCGCCGAGAGCAGGGCCGCGCCCGTGCTGTCGGCGGCGGGGGCGGCGCCGAGCCACGCGGCGAAGCGCGCCAGCGAGCGCCATGTCGTGAACACTGCGGCGTGGGACGCGGGGGATGTCTCGAGCGCGCGCGCGACGGCGGGCGCCAGAGCCGAGCGAGCCACGGCCTCGAGCTCGGCGAGCTTGGCCCTGACCGCGGCGTCGTACCGGTCCACTGGGCCGGCCGCGACGATGTCGTCGAGCAGGAGGGCGACGGCGCGCGAGCGCACGTCAGTGGCGGGGTCGGCCTCGGCCCACTTGGCGAACGGCTTTGACTTGATCGCCTCGTCAAGCGTCGCGAGCAGGACTGCTGGGTCACGCGCCGCCGCCTTGGCGATGTGCGTGTACGCCAGGTCGACGAGGGCGAGTGTTGCGTCGGCGAGCTCGGGCTCGGTTGCAGACTTTAGCAGCTTCTTGACGAGCTTGGCGTCGGTCGCGAGCGGGCCGTAAACGTCTGCGCTCTTGGCCAGGCGCGCGAGCCACTTGCGGATAGCCGTCTGCGTCTCGGCGCTCGCGTCCTTGTCGACGGCGTACGCGGCGTCGAGGAGCGCAGCGCGCGCACCCTTGGAAAGCCACGGCGTGGGGCAGGTAGCGAGCACGACGAATGCGCCGCGCGACGACTTGCCCGCCGCGGACTCGACGAGCGCCTTGAGCAGCGCGGTGCGGACCGCCGGGAGCTCCCACGTGTCAGCGCTGGAGAGGAGGCGCTGGATCGCCGCGCTGACCGACAGGCCGTCAGCGTCGCCACCTGCGCGCGCCACGATCAGCGCGACGAGCTTATCGAGCTGGGCCGGTGTGGCAGTCACGTCGAGGGGCGAGAGCCCGCCCTGCGCGACGATAGTCCACGCTGCCGCGGCCAGCGTCTTGTCCGTCACTGCTGCGTCGCGCCCCGTCCACGCGCGCTTGGGCGACAGGTCGAGCGTGTGCAGGAGCGCGTCGACTGCGGCCGCGCGGTGCTCGTCCGCGTCGTGGGCGTACAGTGCTAGTCTGGTGTAGATGTAGTGTGTCTGCGGTGTCAGTGGTGGCTCGCCCGAACTCGATCACCACTCACGATCTCAAGCTGGAGCTCGGGGGCGATGCCCGGCGCCTCGAGCAGCGAGCACAGCGCGCCCGCGTCGAGCGCGTACTCGGCCTTGCGGTGGATCAGGCCGGCCGAACGCGCGGCGCGGAGCCTGGCGGCGAAGGCGAGGTCCGCGGCGACGTCGCGCGCGCCAACGTCCGACTTGCGCTTCTTCTTCGGCGCGTCGGCGTCCCCGGCTGCCGAGGGGGCCTCGGCATCGGCGAACGCGCGGGCCGCGGCGCCGACTGCCGCCTCGACGTCCTCGAGGCCGGGGCGCGCACGCGCACCGGCATCCAGCACGATCTTGACGAGCCTGCTGAGCACGGCGACGAGACGCGCCGGACCGTCCAGCGCCTCGCGCTTGCGCTTGCTCCCGACCTCGACGCCGGCGAGGGCCGCGCGCACGCGGGCCGACAGCCCGTCGAGCAGCGCGGCCCACTGCACGCTCCGCCGCCCGCCGAGGTTGGTCGCGCGCACCGCGGCGGCGAGATCGTCACGGAACGCCTTGTCGGTCAACGGGCCGACGGCGACGAGCGAGTACAGCGTCGACAGGGCGTTCGACGGTAACGAGGCGTCAAACAACCCGGCGCAGGCATCGGACACCAAGTCGAAGAACACGTCCAGAGATCGCGTGAGCTGGTGGAAGCGGAGGATGGACGACAGCAGCGTCCTGGCCGCGGGATGCGTGCGTGCGGGAGACGCCAAACACCAGCCAACGACCTCGGTGTTGACGTCTGTCCTCGCGTGATCCAACCGCTCCAGCACATCCAGCGTTCTCAAAATCCGTCCGGCAAGCCCCTCGTCCTCGGCAGCGGCCTCGCTCGCGCCGTACAGCGCCAGCGCCGACGCCGCACGCTGCGCCTCGTTCGCAACCAGCTGCCCAGCGGCGGCATCAGTCTCGAGGTATCCTCCCCAGGCGTGGAACGCGGTCCAGAGGGCGAGGCGCGACGACCACAGGCCCTCAACCACAGCACCGGACGGGGTCGACGAGCCGGGCCGGCTCAGAACCGAGTCCTCGAGGCGGTTGACAAACTCGAGGGCGGCGCCGAGCGCGGGAGTCACCGCCGCGCGCACCTTGTCCGCCACGACGACGTCGATCGGGCGGCGGTCCGCGCCGCGCGCGTAGAGCGTGTACCGCTGCTGCACAGTCGCCGCGATGAACGTGGCGAAGAGGTGCGGGATTGCCCCGAGGGCGGGGAGCGCGTCGCCCGTCGGCGCGGGCGCCAGCGCCGCCAGCAGCGGCTTGAGCGGGTCGAGCGTCTGCAGCGCGGCGAGGGGGAAGAGCAGCGCGCCGGTGAGCGGCTCGAACACGGGCCTCAGCTCGGGGTGGTGCGCGAGCGCAGCGGCGTAGGCAGGGAGGGACGCGTGCAGGCCCTGCGCGATCTTCTTGCCGTTCGGCGACGTCGGCAGCGTGGCGGCCAGCGCGTCGCACACGAGCGCGGCGACGGGCGCGAGCGCGTCTACGGCGGCCGAGGGGGAGGCCAGCGCGCCGACGAGCTTGGCCCAGATATCGGCCCACGCGTCGGCCTTGCTCCCCTCGGTCGTGTGGAACAGCTGCGAGAGGGACGCGGCGACGGCGCCGCCGAGCGCCGGCGGCGGGGTGCCGGCGCCCGCGGCGGCGATGTACGTCGCCAGGAGGGAGAGGGGGGCCGCCGGCGGCGCGGCGCACGAGGGCGTCACGGCCACCAGCAGGTCATGGTACGCTGGGTCGAGGAGCGGGCTCGCGGATCTGGGGTTAGCTAGGTCAGAGAGCGGCACCCACGTTGGCTTGCTCCGCATCCACGCTTCAAGCACCCAGTCGCGCAGCACGTCGGCCTTGCGCGGGATGAGCAGGCTGCCGTCGGCCCACGCGCCGGCCGCGAGCGCAATCTTGCGCTCGCCGCTCGGGGTCGGGTCCGCGGCGCCCTTGAGCGCCTTGATGAGCGTCGAGCCGCTGAGGGGCTCGGGGGTGGCCATGATGCGTGGGTGTGATGAGGTCGACAACGGCTCGTCGCGACTGTTATGGTGCTGGGCGAAATTTCAGAACCTCCACTTGGAGTTGGCTGGGTGGGAGCGGGACCAAATGGCACAATGTAACTTCTACCACCTACTGCTGCCCTCACCACACCCCACCCATCCACTATGCATGCTACAGTGTACTGTACAACTGACGACGGCGACCACACACGCCCACACCCACGCTCATGGTGCACGGCTGCGACGGTTGGTGCCCGACGTGTCGGTGGACAGAACCGACTCGGAGCGCTGGGACGTTAGTCTTGATCTGCCCAGCCAAGTGTGCCACTTGCGCTCGTGCACCACTCACCTTTCTGGACGGCTCCACCGGCGGCACAAAGCCCTCGCGCTGCGCCTTGAATGTGCGGATCTCCTGCTCGACGCGGTCCACCTGGCGCTTCATGTCGACGAGCGCTGCGGCGGCATGGAGCACGCCGTCGAGCGCCTCGAGGTTGGAGCGCGTGGGCATGACGAGACGGTGGATGTTCAGGCCCATTTCCGACAGCAGCTCCGTCACGCGGATAGCAGTGTTGGGCTTGGGCGTCGGCATCTTGGACGACCGTAAGTGCGCTGGCTGGTGCACGGGGTGCTTGGACGCCAGGTGCGACGAGTTGGGCGCAATCGGCTGCGGGGGCACACGGTAGATGCAGTGCGTGAGGTCGAATGCTGCCGAATCCTTCTGCTTCTTCGCCGGCGGCGCCGGGCTGCCAGCGGTGGGCGTCTCGTCCTCTGGCCTCCTCTTCTTCTTGTACTGTGATGTCAGTGGGTTGATACGTCGAGCAACGCCTGAGGAACCCACCCTGTCGAGGCCCAGAACGCCCTCGCTGTTGGCCCCGTCCAGATTGACGAGGCCACTGTCCAGCCCAATAATCGTCCGCATCAATTCGTCGCGGTCGGCGCGGTACCGCTTCTCGTTCTGCTCCAGACGCTTGATCTCCATGTACAGCGCCTCCTCCTCGGCAATCTCCGCTTGTGTCAAGTGGAACAGCTCGGACGCGTACTGCTTGCGCTTGATCTCCCGCGCCTTGTCGAACGAGTACTGCACAATCTGCTGCTGCTGCACCTGCACGTCGCTCGCCGTGCGCGTGCGCACCAGGCGGCGGCAGATGGTGTAGTACCGGTCCTTGATCTCCTCGATTGAGCGCTTCTTCGCCGACTGGTCGCCCTTGGGCCCGAGGTACTCGTACCGGTCGGCTGCCACGACAAATCGCAGGTCAAACGTCCGCAGCAGGTCGAACAGGTACGCCGTCTCGTGCGACGACCAGTTGGGGTCGACGAGGTGCTGGTCGTATTCAAACTGGCTGTACTCCATCACCGAGGGTCCGTGGAGGTTGAAGCTGCCAAAGTAGTCCACTCTCGCATGCGGGTCGTCGTCCGTCACACGAACCCAGTGACCCAGACGGGAAGGATGGGGCGAGTTGCGGTTCGCACTCGGCGTGAACTTGGTCCACTCCCTGCGGCGATCAGCGCTGTCCGACCACAGTCTACAGCACACACGCACCACTTGACCTTCTTCGACTTGAGCTTTGGGCGGTCGCGGTACTTGACGGCCGCGATGGACGCCTGCGCCTCGGCGAGTGACGGCGCGTTGTCGCCGATGAGGGCGTAGAGCTCGCGCGAGATGCCATCGGGCTTGCGGACCGCCGCTGCGGATTTGCGTGATCCCGATCCAGAAGACTGGCCCGCCTTGGGCAAGTTGAGGATGGAGCGGACGTCGCTGGACGACATGGTGGGATGGTGAAGTGGATGGAGAGGAAGCCAAGTTGCCCAGTGTCCTTCGTGTTTCGAGGTTGCGAGGGGTGAGCGGGAGCAAATTCCAGGAACGAGAGCGCCTACCGATGATGGAGGTGGATGATGTCCAAAAGTTGAATCCAGCTTCTGCGACACTCTGCAACCCACCCATATCTACCATGCCCCGCGAAATCGACCCCCCATCAGTCCAGCGCGAGTTCCTCGTCGCAGCCCTGGAGCAGGGAAAGCGTCTCGACGGCCGTCTCCCGCTTGAGCAGCGTCCCTTCACGCTGACGTTTGGCGCCGAGCTTGGCAGCGTCGAGTGCCGGCTGGGCAAGACGGCGTGAGTGGATGGGCGTGTAGCGAGATACAGCAGCTGACACGGCCAGTGTCCTGGCCCAGGTCACCGCCACCATTGTTAAGCCGCGCGACGACAGGCCTTACGAGGGCTTCCTCGTCATCAGCTCTGAGATCTCTCCCATGGCGTCGAGCGTGTTCGAGGCGGGCCGGTGCGTAGGCTGAACTGAGCATGTTGGTTGAAACAGCCGCTGACACACCAGATCGTCTGAAGACGAGGTCATGATCACGAGGTTGTTGGAGAAGAGCATCAGACGGACCGAGGCGGTGGACCGCGAGGCGCTGTGTATCCTTGCTGGCGAGAAGGTGAGTGTGTGTGGTGGGGGAAGGTGGGGGAAGGCGAAAACACTATGTGGACCGGGGCTTTTGGCCTCTGTTGGCCGAGCTCCATGTCGGAGAGTGGACCTCAGGAGGAAGGCTACCGAAGGACTCCAAGCTCACACCGCAGGTCTGGCACCTCCGACTGACACTTCACTTCCTGTCCGACTCTGGAAACCTGCTCGACTGCGCGTCGCTGGCGGCCATGACGGCCCTGCGCCACTTCCGCAAGCCAGAGGTCGAGGTCATCGGTGGAGAAGTCATTGTGGTGAGTGCTTGTGCAGGGCCCGGCGGTTTGTGACGCTCGACACCTCACGTGCATCAACGTGACGCTCAGCGCGATCGCCACCATGAGTACCTGCTGACGCCCGTAGCACTCACCTGACGAGCGCGCACCGGTCCCCCTCGCGATTCACCACACGCCCCTCTGCCTCACGTTCGCCTACTTCGAGAACCTGTCGCCCATCCTCGACCCAACACACCTCGAAGAGGTGCTCGCGTCGGGCACGATGACGATCACGCTCAACGCGCAGCGCGAGCTGTGCGTTCTTTCCAAAGCCGGCGGCACGGCTTTGGCCGCCGACGAGATAATGAACATTGTCCGCGTTGGCGTCGAGCGGGTCCGTGCCATTGTCAAGCTCATGGACGAGGCCTTGGCAAAGGACCAGGGTGAGCGCGTCGTCGAAGTGGTGTAACGCGGCGTGGCGCGGCGCGGGTGAGCGCGAGAGTGGAGCGGGCGGGGGAAGGGAGTCACGTCTAGTGAGGCCATGCGTCACGAGCGTGTGTAACTTTTGATTTTTGTACACCTTGCATACCATTGGCACATGCATTGTTGGGTCTGCCGCGGGTATGGGGTGCGCCCTTTGTAGGGGGCGCGAGTGACTTTGGAGTGTAACCTGCAAGGCCAGTATCTCGATCTCGTGGCCTCCCGCCACCAGTGGCGTCGCGGCGACGTCGTCGGGGAGGCGTAGAAGGGAGGTGCACCTGGGCTAACTGGGCTGAATGCGTGCCGAGTCTGACCGACACAAACCATGATCAAAGTGTGGGAATGGCGCTACAGCTGGCGCAGAGTCGTTTGAATGCCTCGCCCAAGGGGTCGAAGACGCTTGTACGTGTGCCGCCTCTGGCGAGTCAGTCGGGCCAGTCGGGATGCAATGCCCGCGCTGACAGATCCCAATGCCAGATTGGCACATGCTCTTTGAGCGGGTCGAGAGCTTCCATGTGGAAGACATGGTAGCTACTGCATCAGGCACACTGTTTGCTTGCTTGCCTGCGTCCTTGCTTGGGCGGGACAGCAGCAGCGGCAAGCAGCGGCCAATAGGTCCCAGGGAGTGCGGGGAGGTGGTCGAGATGTCGACAGTCTACACATTCGGGGGTCCAAGCCGAGGTGAGGCAAGGATCCAAAGTGGGCGGTTACCCTTTTTCCTAATCCCACCCAGTCCCGGCCGCCCAAAACTTGAACCGTGAGTGCATGCCGCCGCTCTCGGCGCCGCGCCGCGCCCCGCGCGCGCAGCCGCAGCAGAGTCAGTCAGTCTGCGGCAAAGTGCAATGCCGTGCGTCCCATGGCATCCCGCAGTCGGCGCGTCTAGGCTGCCAGCCAGCCCGACCCCCGACCCCCGACCCCAATCATCCACTAACCACTACTAGTCGTCGCCTTCTTGCATTGTGTGCATCACTCCGTCATTCTCTTCATCATCATCATCGCCCCCGCCGCCGCCCCCATCGTTGATCGATCCGCGCAGTCACGACCCCCGCCCACGATCCCACGACCTCAAACTTAAGCGCAGCAGCAGCTAGACGCAACGCGCGCACGAGGGATACGCCGCCCGCCAGTCACATCTTTTGCGCGCGTCCTTGCCCCCCCCCTCCCCTTCGCCCCCCCCCCCCGCCTTCCCTCTTCCGTCGTCCTCGTCCCCGGGCCCCCGCCCAGATTTTGGTGCTGCGCGCGACCAAGGCAGTTTGATCGCCCAGCCAGTGCGCCGCGCCCCGCCCGGTAGCGCCCCCCCTCGCTCGCTCTACCCCTTCTTGCCTCGCTCGCCCAGCACGGCTCGCCGCCGCCGTCGCAAGCATTGCCAGCCAGCATGGACAGGATCTTTCGGTGAGTTTTGGCACAAACACCAGCAACAACAACCATGGGCACACGAAAGAGCCGCAGTCGCCTCCAGGTCCACCTGTGGCGGCCAGAGTCGTCGGTGCCCATCCAACTCGTAGCCCAAGACGCGGCACCGGCTGACAACCCACACAGCAAGCGGACAGTTTCAGGCTCGCGACTCGGGCGCAACAAGACGGCAAAGAACAAGACTCCGCCCGTCGCCCCGCTCCCACAGCTGCCCCCCAGCCTCGACGTTGACATTCGAAGCTCGCTCATTTTACCAGGGTATGATGGCCGCGCCGCGCGAGAGAGCGAGCGAGCGGGCAATTGCACAGCAACGTACACTGGCTGACACTCGCAGCCTGACGGAGCGCTTCTCTGTCCTGCTCCCTTCCCTGGCGGCTGCGCCCAAGACATCAGTCCGAACCCTGCTGGCACAGCAGCGCAACAGACCGAATGGGCCGAGTTTGACGCTCGAAGAGGAGGAGATGCTCTTCGCCGAGATGCAGGGGCAGAGCACCGCCGGCGGTCACGGGCTGCACGCACCACGCGTGACAGAGTCGCGCGCATCGGCCTTGACCACAGACACGTGGGACGGTAACCCACCGCCTCTGGAAGGCGACTGGGGCTCGCTGGTCGACCGCGGCGCCGGCGCCATCAGCGGGTCCCTCTCGTCGCCGACCCTCAGAGAACGTTCGACCTCGCGCTCAGGCCTGTCCCCTTCGACTTCAGACCGTCAACTGTCGCCATCGACGTCGGATCGCTCCCTGGGTTCGCCCCCGCACTCGGCATCCTACTCGTCCTTCAACACGTTTGGCCCGGACGAGGGCCGCCCCGTGCCCCGGTCGTACGGCTTCTCTGGCAGCCAGGGATGGCGCGACGCCAACTACCTCCGGTCGGTCAAGAAGAGTGCGAATGCGAGCAAGACGAGCGTCGCGACCAACGGGCATGGCGAGTACAACCCGGAGGCGTCGACCTCGCCTAGACAGACGCCTTCGACATGGTCCACTTCCCCCAAGGCGACGACCCCCAAGAGGAAGCCACTGCCCGAGGTCTTTTCGCTCAACGATTCGACAGAGGATCTCCATGAGCCACGAGACATCAGCCAGAGCCCGTCGAGCTCGACGCGAACTGTTACGCCAACTGCGTCTGTTACTGGCTCTGTGGTGCCGGGGCCATCGCGGTCAGCACCAACGCGGGCTTCGCTCGACGAGCCACAGTACACGACGACGCCGTTATCGACCGACTCTGCCTTCTCAAAACCAAGACCAAGAGTTCAGCAGGTCGGAGGTGCACCCCAGCAGAGACAATCGCTCCTGGTTGGCATCACCCCCCAGCAGGCCAAGCGGATATCGCTGGCACTGTTAGAGATTGAGGGGCACCTTGGACGCGATGCGGGCCACTCGTCCCAGAGCTCGCACGATTACAACAGGCACGACGACCATGAGGAGCTCCTCGAGGGATATGAGGACGAGGCTGAAGAGGGAGAGCAGACTGTCACCCTTGACCGCCAGCGCTCGTTTACATCGACCTCGGCTGCCTCATCAGTGTTCCCCTTCAGCGTGTCGCCTGCATCGAGTAATCACGGCGGTGCCGGTTCGTACCAGGGCAGCATGGCACCACGCAGCCCTGCAGGCGAGCCGACGTCGCCACCAAATGTTCCATCTTTGCCGTCGTCACCGCAGACGACAAAAGATCCGCACCTCGACCAGCATACGCCACCCCCACATAACCGCCATGCGTCGCCCAACAGACAACGCCATTACCATTCTGCCTCCATCGCTTCAACGGCATTTAGCGGAGACGACAGGGACGACGGTCATCTTCCACACCCTGCCTTGACACCGTACAGACCGCAACCGGTGCGAGCCACGCCCTCCCCTGCCTTTGGCATGTCGGGCGGTGGATCAACATATGTGCCTGGCCAGCCGCGGCCAGTCCGGTCGGTGTCGTCAGCAGGCTCGACACCCACCGTTGGCTCACCTCAATCGCCATACTCGCCTGCCCAGACGACAGAATTGCCCCGAAGACTGCAGTACGCTAGCCCCGGCAGCAGCGCGACCACTCTTCCCCAGACGCAAACCCGCACGAGCGTGGCGAGGGCACCATCGGCTGCAACTCACTACAGCAATGGCTCTGTCTCAAAAATCGACCACGTGCCGGCCCCCGGTGTTCTGGCATCGAGGCACGCGACCGGCCACAGCATCAGCGAGTCGCTCAGCCACTGGCGGTCAGGTTCGGCCCTCAACATCCATTCGCCACCCATGTCGCGTGTGCTCAGCGAGGCGGATGAGGCGCGCAGCAGCTACGCATCTGCCGATTCGCACCGAAGCAGCACGGCTCCGACCCACTCGCGATCTCACTCGGCCGACCCAGGATTCCGCTCGGCCCTGGTGACTGCGGGAGTGGTGGCAGGCGGTGCCGGTGCTGCTGCTGCGGGTGCTGCCTCACTCGCTCATGCTCGCGGACCATCGCTTGGACTTGCACCAAACCGCAGCTTGCGCCGCGCCGCCTCTTACGATTCCTTCAGCTCCGACTACAAGATCACGCCTACCGATGAAGCCAAGTCGGGATGGGAGCCCATTGTCCACGAGCACCATCAGTCACAAGAGAACCTTCTACTGTTGTCCACTGGCGAGGAGGAGCACGATGCCGAGTACCTCAAACAGGTCAGTGGCGTCGGCAAGGATGACCTGTTCGCCATGCAGGACCGCCTCATGGAAAGGGCCAAGGCCGAGCGCGAAAGACAAAGAGCTCTGCACGCTCTGCCGGCGTCGCCCGAAGTGGGCGTGGCGCAGCCTCCGTCGGTCGCCTCGCCGCCAGCTGCGATCTCGCGGGCCTTAGAAACAGAAGTGCCACAGCAGCAGGACTATGTGCAGTCGGTGCCATTCCCAGCCCAAGGCTCGCAGGTGTCCCTCATCTCAGCCACTCCTGCAACCTCACCGCCTTTCCCCAAGACGCCGTCCCAGACGACCTTGGTTGCTGCCAACAAGGCATCGCCGCCTCGAGAGCGCGGTCCACCAACGGCATGGAAGACTGCAGGGGGTGCCCCCGTCAACGCCGCCGCCGCATCCTCGTCCACTGTCCACCTCCCTGTGGACACGGTTGCGTCAACTCCATCTCCATTGGATCCCAAGTTCCCCACCGAGCATGTCCCTGCGTCCGAGTTGCCCAAGGGGCCCCCTCCTCCTCGGCCGCAGCACCCCGCTGAGGCACCCGTCTTGCCTGTCACGCCGACAACACCAGATGCTGTCGCTACCAAGGCGGATGAAGAGGAGGACGCTCGCCACGACGTTGAGATGAGGATCAAGCAGGCTAATGCTGAACTTTTCCGTGCGCCGTCGAGAATTGCGCACAAAAGATCACTCTCCAAGAAGAAGATCTCGACGCCTACTCTGGTCTCGACATCTCACAACCAGCCTACGACACCAATTACTCCAGCCAAAACTGAGGACAAGGAGAGGCATCTGGGCCGCAAGATGAGCATGCGCTGGAAGAAGCTGGTGCACAAAAAGTCGAGCATTTCGGGGGCGGACTCGATCCAAACGGCTCCGCCTGTGGTGGCTACTCCTCCCTCCAACCACAAGAAGACCAAGAGCCCCGACATTCACCCCACGACGCCCCCAAGCCCCAAAGCAGCCAAGCAGCCTAAACCCCCAGTGCCACCCATGCCAAAGTCGCCGCCTGAGCCTGTCAAGCCCAACCCTACCCCGAGGTCGGACATCAACTCGTTCAAGTTCCCCTACTCGGGCCCTGCCAACGGCGTCAACGGCACCCACCCGCCCAAGACAAACGGCCGTGCGGACATGGGAGCGCAACCGCCTTGGGGCGCGCAGTCAAAGGCGCAGTCGCCACCGTTGAAGTCGAGTCTCAAGGTCACCAACAACGATGCGCCGCGGGGTGCCCACACGCCGACGGCATCCGACAGCTCTGTTGCCGAGTCAATCCACAAGTTCATGGAGGCTGGGAGGGCTGTCGGCTTGGATGACGACCGGCTCAACGACGTCCTCGTCCAGAACTCCATCCTTGACCGGACGGCCACGAGCAACAGCTCGCGTTCATACCAGTCTACGGCGCCAACAACGACTACTTTCTCAGAGTCGTCACGGTCACCCGTGTCGCCTACGGTGCCGACGAATGCCTTTTCGGAGTGGGCTCCGTCCAAGAAGGGCCAGCACAAGGCAAAGGCGCCAAGCAGGGACGACTTGCACGCCGTCCCCGAGGTTATCGTCCAGGAGGAGCCTGGCGTCTTGCGCCGCACGCTCGTCGTGCCGTCTGACTCGGACCGTACTCCAGAGCCACAGGCGACACCGAACGCCAACCACCAGGCCCTGCCCCCATCGCCCCAGGATGCCAACTACTCGCTCAAGGGGCCGTCTTCCCCTGGTCAGAGCACTGGCAGCTTTAGCAGTGTGGGCAGGCAGAACTCGATCCGCCGCAAGCCTGTGCAGCGCTCGGGCGTCGAGGAGCGCGAGTTGGTCAATCGTAGCCCAGTGTCCTCGCTTGACACTCGTGACCGCAAGGTCTCGAGCTTCTCGGTGACGGACAGCGAGGTGTCCGAGGTTTTAGCTCCTCCGTCGCGCCAGTGGAACGGTATTCCCGACTCTCCTCGCCGTCAATTCTTTGGCGGTGGCGACAGCGCGCGTGCATCGCTCGACTCGTCCCGGGGTGGTGGCAGCATCTACGACTACTACGGCGGCAACGACGGTGGAGACCGTGGGTCGCAGGCGGTCGAGATCACCGAGTACGCCGACGGCCGCGTCGTATGGAACATTGTCAACGCCCTGCGTGGCGACCGCGGCTCTACGGCCGAACAGTCGTTCCACGACAACCAGCGCGAGTCGCTCGTGTCGTCGTCGCGCCAGTCGTCCGAGGTCAACGAGCGCGACAGTGTGGCCCAGTATGGCGAGACGACGGGGTGGAGCGTCGGCCCGACTGCGGGTCTGGCCTTCCCTCGCCGCCCCGAGACGCGCGTGTACTACACGTACTCTGCCGACGTTGCCGACCTGATCGACCAACTGTCGTCGGACCAGTTTGCGGGTGCCGCGCGTGGCCGTATCGACATCCGTCCGAGCGGATTGCCGTCCGACAACCGGGCAGGCATTGGCGCCGGCGGCGCAGGCTTCGACCCCGCCCAGTTTGCCGACGCGCCGTCGCCCATCCCTCCTGTGACCAACTCGCGCCAGCCCATCGTGTCGTCGCCTCTGACGCCGAACAAGGGGCGATTCTTCGGCTCCGAGGCACACAACCGGTTCAACGCCGGCCTTAGTGGCGCTGCCGGCCCAGCCGACGTCCAGTCGCCCTCTGCGGCGAGCTTCCACAGCAGCAGCGAGTCTGGGAGGCCCGAGCGATCGGTCGAGGACCGGCTGCAGGCGCTCATGGACCGGCTGCGCTCTGCGCCTGGGGGCATTGCCCCGCGCTGAGCGCCGTGCCGCGTCGCGCCGCGCTGCGCTGCGCCCACCAACATCACACGTCAAAATGTCAATGGTACCATGTGTTATGATCCCTCTTGGGCGTTGTAAATGAGCATCTGTACGGATGCACCAATAGATTTGCTGGAGCCCGAGCCGGAGCTAGCCACACAGACGCCACTTGCATCAGAGTACATCACGGAGGTCCAGAAGAAGAAACATGTCGCGGGTTGAGTCGCGGTGGGCGTGATGGCCGACCGGGTTGTCGTTGGCATGGTATGTTTGCCGCAAAGGCAGCGATGGGGTAAGGATTAGGGCGGTCTTGGTCGTTGTTGTTGTTGTTGCTGCTGGCGGCGTCGGTCGGTCGACACCGATGCCGTTGTCTGTCTGTCGGTGGGCGTACTCGTCGCCTGTTGAAGGAGTGTTGAATGTATGGAGTGTGCGGTCTGTGTTGTGTTGTCGGTATAAACAAGGCGCAATGCAGGGGGGTCGGGTCGTGTCGTAAACAAGGATCGTGGAATTACTCGTCGGGGATGGAGGGCACGCTCTCGGGGCTGCCCATGCGCTGGGACACGCTGTCGCTCACGCCAATGGTCGACGTGTCGGTATGGTCGTTGATGTAGGCCGACGACGGCTCGCGCTCATGGTGGTGGTAGTAGTCGTGGTGGGCGTGGAGGCGCTCGTCATCTTCGTCGTCGTAGTCGTCGAGCACTTCCTCGTCCGACTCGTCGCGCTCGTGCTCGTGGTCGTGGTCGTCGTCGTGCTCGTCGTCGGCGTCGTCGTTATGCTTGTCTTCAACGGGGCTGCCGACGAGGACGCGCTCACCATCTTGCTCGGCCCCGCCCTTTCCCGCCTCGACTGCCGCCGGGGCAGCGGGCACCATCTTGACCTTGGCCACGCCGTTCTTGGCCCGCGCCGTCGGGCTCGACTTGGGCGCCTCACGCGCGGCCGCAAGGCCCACGCGGCCAAGCGACGGGCGCTTGCCCCTCGCGTCGGCCGTTAACGGGCTGCGGCGCACCGGCGTCGCCGTCGAGTTGTTGCTGCCCGCGAGGCTGCCGCGAGGCGTCTGGCGCGCCTTGAGCGCCGCCACGTCCTTGTTTGGCGAGGTGCGCGGCGTCTTGGCCGGGCTCGTGCGCGTCGACGTCGTGACCGACGCCGTGGCGGCCGCGCGCGCGCGCGACGCCGCCGTCCCCTGCAACAGGCGGCTGGTGCTGCTGGGCGAGTGGGCGCGCGGCGTCGCGACCGGCGTGGGCGAGGGCGACGTGCCCTTGCGGGCTGCGCCGGCGCCGGCGCTCGCCGCGCTGAGCGACGAGCGCGGAGGCAGCTTGGAGCTCGTGGCCGAGGCCGACGATCGCACCTGCGCGTTGCGGGTGACGGTCGCGCCGGCGCCCGTCACGCCCAGCGACGAGCGCGGGCGCTGCTTTGTCTTGTCGGCTGCGGCTGCGGGTGCGGGCGCGCCAGTCGACTTGGACAGACTCGCGGCCGTCGGCTTGGAAGGCGAGGATCTTGACCCGCCCGTCGGCTTGGAAGGCGAGGATCTTGACCCGCCCGTCGTCTGCGGCCGGACCTCGCTGTGCCGCGACGCCGACGACAGGCCCGTGTTGGACGGCTTGAGCTTGGCCGGCTGCGACGACGGCGACGCGGCCGGCTTGGCCGGCGCCGGCTTCTCCTTCTTTGCGCGCGGCGTCGGCGCGGCCGGCGTGGCGCCCTTGCGCACCGGCGACTTTGAGACGCGGCCGCCACGTCGTGCTGCCGGTGTTGTGGGCGCGAGCGTCTTCTTGCTGGCTTGCTGCGGCTTGTCGGCCGCAGCAAGCGGCCCGGGCAGCTCGGGCGACGACGACGAATCCGTCACCGCCTTCTTGAGCTCGGTGTCGGGCACAAGCTCGGGCGTGGGACTCGGAAGGTTGGGCGCGACCGGTGCCAGAGCTTTGGCCTCTTTTGCGGCGGCGGCAGCGGCGGGCGATGGCGAGGGCGAGGGCGCGACGGCCGGCGGCGTCGTCGCCTTTGCCACTGGCTCGCCGCCGTCGCCCCCGCCGCCCACACCGTAGCTCGTCCGGCGGGTCGCGGGCAGGACGCCGGCGACGCCCGCGCCCGCACTGACACGCCGCGAGGGGTCGCGCGCGGCCGCGCCGGCGTCGCGGTCGGCCGCGTTCTGGAAGCGCGAGACGAGCGAGGCGACCTGGGGGTTAGTGGGGAGGGGCAGTGACGGCGACGTACGTTTCCCTGGGAGCGTTCGATGGGGAGAGGCCTGGTGGGGTGAGCACAATACGGCGGCGGCGAGGCGGCAGCAACAGCGGCACAACGCACATGGCGGCGCAGGGGGCGCGAGAGCGGCGATTCAGTCGTGACGGTCGTGAACGGGCAGAGAGCGTGAGCCGGGCCAAGCGTAGGTTTTGGAGAGTAATGAGGTGTGTGAGAGAGCGAGGGAGGGAGAGAGAGATGGGGAGAGAGTGTGAGTGAGTGCAGTGCAGTGCGAGTGTGCGGCCGTGGCCCAAACGACCTCGAGGACGGCAGCCTGGCTGGCGGTCCCGACGCGTTCACCCCTCCCCGCGCAACGAATGGCGCGCCAGCCAGCCAGGGTGAAGGTAACCCGTGACACGGACCCCATTACAAACATTTTCTAATGTTCCACTACCAACTACAATACAGCCCGCTCTCATTCCACTCGACGCCCCCTCCTCGTCCGATGCACGCGGCCGTCCCGTCCTATCGAGCCCATCGTTTCACCCGCGCCCAGTCGACCATGGACGTGCCTAGAGCATTCATCAGCCGCCACAATCTCGTGCCCACCGACGCGTCCAGGGATCACGTCGGGCGGTACTCACCTCTGCATCCGCTTACGGCATGGCGCTGCGTTTCGACGCCGTACCGCGCGTTGATCAACGCCTCTGCTTGCACTGTCGACGCAGGGGTCAGACGCGGCGCGCGGATGGCACTATGACTACTGGCGTGGCCGCGTAGTAGCTTGCCGCGGGGACGTATCCGCCAGGGTACACCCCAAGACTAGCCGTCTGCGGGATCCACGCTTGTGGCGCGGGTGGAAGTGGCGCCGGCACCATGACTGGTGCCGCATAGACTGCCGGGCTAGCCAACACTGGTACCACCACGGGTGTACCGTATGTGGCGAGTGGCACAGCCGCTGCCGACTCATACACCGCTGGTGAGGTCGGCATCCTACGCGGTGACCTAACCATGGGTATTGATTCGAGAGGGGGCCGCGATTGCTTTGGCGAGTGCTTGCGCTGTTTTGGCTCTCCGGAACGCTTCTCTTCTTGGGAGCTCGCCTGCTGCCCGGTATTGGCCTCCTGTCGAGATGGCGTCTCTTGTTGCGTGATTTCCTGCACCCGGGCCTGGTGTTGACCCTGGGCGTGGTGAAGTACCTGCACTTGACCTTGTGCTTGCGCGTGCGCCTGCAGCTGCGCCTGCGCCTGGTCCATCGCGGCCTTCTCCTCGGCCAGCTCGGCGCGACGTGCCACAGAAGCAGGAGAATTTCGGTTCCGGATGTACATTGCGAAGCAGACGAGCAGGATGACTGCGAGGACGAGACCAATGACTGCGGTGTGAGCAGCGCCAGTGGTTGGGCTTACCAAGGCCAGCGAGGCGGCCGTTGGCCATCTTGCTGCTTGAACCACCCGCGCTCGCGTTGACCGAGTTCGTCTTCTTCGCAAGGCCGATGTATTGTTCGCTCGCCGAGTAGTACAGCGCCCTACGGTCAGATCATTCTCGTCTCATACCTACGAGTACACTCCACTGAGGAACGCCGCGCCGAGGCGGATCTCGCCGGCGAGGTCTGGGATCGAACCGCTGTGCCACGAAACGATGTTGGCCGAGCACTGCGCCCCCCTACGAGTGACGAGGCCGCGCGGATCTACCTTGTACGCTGTCCCCGCCACTTTGACGCTCAGAGACAGCGTCGCGTTGCACGGGATGTTCTGGCGTTAGACTGGCCTCTTCAGATAGGTACTCACCCATCTTGTCGAGTCTGAAGCCCTAGATGCTCCCTCAATGCCCGCGAACAGCTGGGCTGCCAACTTCGCCGGCATGACTATCGCGTCGATGCCCGGGTCAACCGTCGCCTGGTATCAGCGGCGTCGAGCTCACACGTACTAAGTACCCCGCGCCCGGGACAGTCACTGCGCCGAGCGCCACCGACTCTGTAATGAACGACCACCCGGAGGTTAAGTTGACAGGGAGCCAGTTGAAGCTGCCGACGAAGACGCCGTCTGGCACGGCGCCCCAGTGCACGACTCCAGCGATGCCGCTTGCCACATCTGCCATGTCGATACCGACCGTAATGCTTGCGTAGGGCGAGATACCAAGGAGCGAGGGGAGGACCGAGAGCCTGGGGTCGGGCTGTTGTCATAAGTCTGTCTCTTGCCCACACGTACCAAGTGCACGCCGAGCCCAAAGAACCCGCTCGACCCGGGCGGGAGCGGCACTGGCGTGCCCCCTCTCCAGCGGCTCGCCTCGATCTTGAGCATCGGGCAGCGCTTGTCCACCGGCGCGCCGACAATGTCGGACGCCACGAGTGCGAGCAGGTCGAGAGCGTCGCCCGTGGCCCAGGACGTCGTCGGCGCGTAGTCGATGGTTTGGCCCGTAACCTGTTCCTCTTAGCTGTGTGCATCGCCACACAAACCCACCTGCAGAGAGCTCGACGCGCTCGGTATGTACCTGTGGGAGCGTAAGCTCGGCCGCGGAATCCGGACCTGGAGTTAGACTTACGTCCCGCCGGAGTGTACACAGCCAACACAGCTGTCGAGCGCAACCATAAAGTATTCGACATTTAGGGCTGGGGGTGTAAGCTGCGTAACGACGCATTCCCCGTGGCTCCCCTCGACGACGAGAGCTCGCCGCAGCTCGCAGATGAGTCTCGCCCAGCCCGCCCTGCTGCGCAAGTGTCATTCGCCTGACCACCCACACCGAGGAAGGTTTAGACTACTCCACCTCCACTCATCGCTGCCAACTTACTCAACGTCAGGTTGAGCCTCTGCGCCGGCGTCCCGACTCCCAGCGACACCACGTTGCTCCCCATTCCTGTGCGGTGCACCTGGACCGAAGTATACGGCGCCGAGCCGAGCCGGGAGTCAGCTCCGACGAGCGCCAGCAGAGTTAAGGTTGCGGTAAGCCGGGAGCCGTACGACGTGCGCCCCGGCCTCATTGCGCCGAGGTTGCCGGAGTGAGTAGGTCGGAGTGAGTGAGGAGTGAGTGGTGGGCGGTGCGATAACGGCAGTAAGCTTATGTATGCGAGGCAAACTTTGAGCAGGTGCAGCAGGCTCGTGCGGGATAGGGGGGATGAGTGATCGCGGCGGCGGCGAGTGAGTGAGTGGATGAGGGAAGGCCGCTCTGACCTGATGGGCAAGGGAAGGTGCACGACGACTGGCGGGGCGAGGTGGGGCAAGCAAGGTGCAAAGGACGGTGCGGCGACGAGCGAGTTGCACCGATGGCAATGGTGCGAGGAGTGACGCTGACAACGGCGTCGGCGTCGGCGGGATGAACAACGACGATGAGAGAGGGGGGCGAGCTTGTGCCAATCAATCATGCCATTGTCTCCGCACTGCTTGCCCGGTGCAATGTACAAGGTGCTGCATGTTGCTGCTCGCCTGGGCATGATGACCTGATGCTGGCTGGCTGCTATGCTTGTGGCATGTGCGCCGTGCAGCCAAGTGTCTGTGCACCAGCCAGCCAGCGCCAGCGCCATCCATCCGCCCTTTCCGCCCGTCTACTCGACTGCAATGTGTCTCACCTTTGTCCACCATGTCCGGATTGCAATGTCTCTCTCTCCCTGTCTTGCCCGCGCTCTACTTGTTCCATTCCGCCCGACCATCATCTCTCCCTTGCACCTGTATCCCCCCCTGGCCTCTAGAACAAAGTGTAATGTCGACGACCCTGGCGGCCTTGTTGTTGCTCGTTGCTCATCCTCGGCCCACGCGGTGTTTCGGCGATTTTGTGGAGGGGAGCACGCAGCCAAGACGAGACCAGGTCCCCGGTGCCACCTTTGTTTGACATGTCGCGTGCCCCGCCCCGCCCCTCTGCCTTCCCGACCTGTGATGCATTGTTTACGCCGAGGCACAATGTTGTGATTGTTGCGCGTCCTAGGGACCGACAAGACAGAGAGGCCGAGACGCGGCGGGAGAGCGAGCAACCGGCGCGTTGTTTAGACCGTGACACTTGAAACTGGGCACCAAGTCGGCTGCTGGGCCTGGCATTGTCCTTTTCGCCTTCCCCCTTTCTGCTCTCTCCCTTTACCCCTCCAGGGCACAAAAGTGTCACCACTACAACGACGACCCCGCGCCGCGCGCCGCATAGTCCTACCTATCCTAGTCTTAGGATCCCCATTTGCACCGTCTCATCTCCATCTACTCCTCTACTCTACTCGTCGTCCATCCATCCATCTCGGCACACACACACGAGCACAACTCTTGGCAGTCAGCCCATCGACACGCACACGGCCGACGCGACTCTTTCACTGCCTCGTCGTCAAGCGAGCGTCGCCCGCGTCTCTTGACCCACTAATCGACCCCCTCCGCTCCCCTTCCCTCCGCAAGCTAGTCTGCATCCATCCAACCCCACAAACATCAACACTGTCCTTGTCGACACCCCTCGCTTGCAACCCACTCGCTCGACAGTTCCAACGCGACAGTCGACCCAGAACCGATTCATCTCCACGACAACCACCACAGCCACCACCACCCCAGCCCCAGCCCTCTGACCCGGCAGGATGAACCACAACATCCAGTCGCTGAAATGTACGTTGCTGCCCCAGCCGCGGCAAGTCATGCCCGCCGTCGTCAGGCGCGCCGCGCCCGGCGATCCGTCGGATGCGGCCCCACGCGTCACACGCACTGACCATCCCAGGCGTTGTGGTCGGTGACGGAGCGGTCGGAAAGGTATGCACGACGAGCTGCTCGCCGCGCGGCCACTGACCCGGACCCCAGACCTGCCTCTTGATCTCGTACACGACCAACGCGTTTCCAGGAGAGTGAGTCACGCCGCTGACGCCGTCACCGTCACCGCGCGAGCGCCGCCGCTGACATTACAGATACGTCCCCACCGTGCGTCAATCCGTGGGCCCTGGATGCCCCTGCGCAGCTCACGGCCTGTCCACCCAGTACTGACTCTGCAGGTGTTTGACAACTACTCGGCGTCTGTGCTGGTCGACGGCCGACCAATCTCGCTGGGCTTGTGGGACACGGCAGGACAGGAGGACTACGAGTGGGTATTGTGGATGGCGCCGGGACATGGACACGCTGACACGCACCAGCCGTCTCCGCCCACTCTCGTACCCCCAGACCGACGTCTTCCTCGTGTGCTTCTCTGTCATCAGCCCGCCGAGTTTCGAGAACATCAAGACGGTGGGTGGATGCAAACGACGCCGCGACAATGATTCTAACGTCGCATTCTTCGTGTTTACGCTCATGTCGACGCCTCCTTTCCTCATGTTGACGCTACGCCCGACGCCTTTTCTCCCCGCCGCAATGTTTGCATTGTCTCGGCTGCCCGCCAACAGAAGGTGAGCTGGGCGCGGACACAATGCTTGTTGAATTAGCCACCTAACGCCTTGCCACAGTGGATTCCTGAAATTCGGCACCACGCCCCTGGCGTGCCCATCATCTTGGTCGGCACAAAGCTCGACCTGCGCGAGGACCCACAGACGATCCAGCGGCTGCGCGAGCGCCGCTTCTCGCCCATCACCTACTCTATGGGCCTGCAGCTGGCAAAGGAGGTTGGCGCTGTGCGTTACGTCGAGTCGAGCTCCAAGACACAAAAGGGCCTCAAGAACGTCTTTGACGAGGCGATCCGCGCCGTGCTCACGCCTCAAGACCGGAGTCCGAACTCGAAGCCCAAGAACAGGAAACGAAACTGTGTTATTCTCTAACGCGCGTGACGTGAGCGCGGACTTGAGCGCGCCTTGTTTGATCAGACGGTGGACCTTAGACGGTGTATAGTGCGGGGCAGCGTCGAGGCGGTGTGCGTCTCGACGTGCCTCTGTGCCCGCTGCCGAGCTTGCGTAGATGGTTTGTACCCCTAGAGCCTGTGAGTGGGCAACTTGTGGTGCATGCAGGGGTTGTATAGTCGTGTTGTCTAGGGGGAGCGTCTCCCGTGTGTCCTCGTTCTCGTTCTCTTGGTAGCATCTTCTAATCCCTCTTGGCGGCGTCAATGACGCGCTGCGAGGCTTCGCGGATCTTCTCGCCGCCGCGCTGGGCCGCGCGCTTGGTGCCAGACTGCGGGTGTCAGTGGGTTCATGGGGACTACGCTGGGCCTGCTGCCCCCGCCGCCACTCACCACTCCGATCCACTTCCTCGCGCGGAGGAACTCGACGACACGGGGCGTCCAGGCGACGCACAGCCCAGCACGGAGGGGCAGGAGGAGCGTCTTGTGGATGGTGTACGCGAGGACGGCCTCGGCCCAGAGTGCGCGGTCGGCGTACCACGCCGTCTCCTTGGGCACGCCGCCGTTGGCCGCAATCTCAGCCGCCTCAGCGGCAGCGTCTGCCGCCTTCTTGGCGACGTCGGCGCGCTCGAGCTCGTCGGCGCCGTCGACGCCGTGCCGGATCTCGCGGTACCACCTGAGCGCCTTGTTGAAGTACGGCTCGATGTTGCTCACGCCGAGCGAGTGGACGACGAGGAACGAGAGGCCAAAGTCGACGGCCCCGATCGCGAGGTACATGAGGACAGCGTACACGCCGTACGTCTTTGACAGCTCCTTGAAGCGCTCGTACGCCGACTTGGACTTGGGCGGCGCCGCGGCCGTCGAGTTGAGGCGTATTGTCCCGAGCGTGCGGGGGGCGGGGCGGGCGGCGGCGCGTAGGCCGAGCGACGAGGCGAACGGCCGCGCGCGGGGCGCCAGCGTCGAGGTCGAGAGCGGTCGTCGGGCGACGGCGCGCGGCGCGGATCGCGTCGCTGCGCGGGTCGCGGCCAGCGCGGGGCGGAGGGCGCGGAGGGCCGACATTGAACGTGGGTGGTGGGGGGGGGGGGGGAGGTGAACGTGTGTGGGTGGCGGTGGAGCTTGTTGGCGGGGGGAGGGAGGGGTGCAGCGCTGCTATGCGATGGGATGGGCGGTCGTCGCGTGCAGGATCGGGTGAGAAGCTAGAGGTGGATGGAGAGTCGGAATGCGAAGGCGATGTGTCTGGCGGGCGACGTCACAACAAGCTGCCTGCCTGCCTCTTGACTTTTGTCAAATCTCGGTGGCCGTCGGGTGCAAAGTGGCGGTGAGCGGTGAGCAGTGACGCCGGAGCCCACGTTTGCGCTCGGCGGGGGCGGCACGTGACTTTCAACCGTGGGAGAGTTGATCGCCGCCGGGGAGCAGTGACGAGAGGCGGGGCACTGCGCAAGCGAAGCGACACCAAGCATGATGCAACGCTGACGAATATGACGCCGTGGATCTGGTGCATCTCGATGAGGCCGAGGTGCGGCGCGTTCCGTGCTCGTCGGGAGGTGTCGCGTCGTCTCGAGGCGGTGGTGTGCCAGTGCCATCTGGACGAGCTGCAGTGCCACTTTGTCCGAGATCGGGCTGCGGGCGGAGTGCTGGCGGCCGGCGAAGGGCTAAGTGTCTAGCCAAGGCCGGCAGCCCAATGACAGCGGCCTGATCACACAGGCTCACCAAGGCCTTGACCGGAGCACAGTGCTCCGGGGGCCTGGGGCGACTTGCTCGTCCTCGAGTCGTGCCCCAAGCCGCGCAGCGGGCGTGAAAAGTTTGCGAGTAGCTACGGGGGTGACGGCGACGGCGACGGCGGCGGCAGCGCGCACGACGGCATGCATGCAGCGCTCGTCACCCCCGCTACGCCGACGCGCCGCCGACGTGCACGGACTTGTCTGCCAGTGCCGCCGGTGCTCGGGCCGGCTGCGGGCGGGACCAAAACCCTGGGCAGCCTCTTAATCTGGCGGGCGCGTTGCGCGTCATGGCGGGGAGTGAGAGGGAGGGGAGGCTGAACGGCTTTGACACGACTTTGCATTGCAACGTTGCATTCACCCACTCCCTCACCCACACCACCACCATGTCGCCCCCCGTGTTCAAGATCGCGCCCGGCATCCAGGCGTACGACTGGGGCAAGAAGGGCGCGTCGAGCCTCGCCGCGCAGCTCGCAGTCGAGAGCGTGCCCGATTTCGAGATTGACGAGGCCAAGAGCTATGCCGAGGTGGGTGCGGTGCGAGGCCCGCTCGCTGACCCGCAAAGCTCTGGATGGGAACCCACACCACCCTCCCCAGCCGCGTCTCGGCCACGGCCCTCCTCTCGGACCACCTGCGCGCCCACCCAGAGTTCATCGGGGCAAAGGTCGCCGCCCGCTTCCCCGACGAGGCGAGCGTCGGCCAGCTGCCCTTCCTCTTCAAGGTGCTGTCCATCGGCACGGCGCTCAGTATCCAGGCGCACCCCAACAAGGCGCTGGGCGCCAAGCTGCACGCTGAGCGGCCCAACATTTACAAGGGTGCGTAGACTAGCCCGGGCGCCAGCCCGGGCGTGGCATCTGCGTGGCATCCTGTGTGCACCTGTGTGGTGTGGAGGACACAGGCCTCGCTCACCCCCCCCCCCCCTCACACCCCGCTCACACACCCAGACCCCAACCACAAGCCGGAGATGGCCATCGCGCTCACAGAGTTCCGCGGGTTCCTCAACTTCCTCCCTCTCCCCGCCATCGTCGAGCACCTGCACAACGTGCCCGAGTTCAAGGGCCTCATCCGCCACGAGAGCGTCGAGGCGCTCGTCGCCGTCGCTGGGCCCGATGACCCCGTCACGGCGCCCCAGAAGGCTGCGCTCAAGGCCGTCTTCGGCGACCTCATGTCCGCCCCCGAGGACAAGTACCGCCCCGCCGTCGAGGCCCTCATCGCGCGCTACAAGCGCGGCGAGGTGGCCGAGTGCGAGAAGGCGTGGGCCCCGCTCGCGATCCAGCTCGACAAGGACTTCCCCGGCGACGTCGGTGTGCTGTGTGTCTTCCTGCTCAACGTGATCGACCTCCAGCCTGGAGAGGCGGTTTTCCTCGGCGCCGATGTGCCCCACGCGTACATCTCTGGCGGTGAGTGGGGTGTGCGGTAGCTACAGCTGTCCCTCCCGGTTGCAGGGTCACACGCTGACGCGCACGCAGACATCATGGAGTGCATGGCCCAGTCGGACAATGTCGTCCGCGCCGGCCTCACGCCTAAGCTCCGCGACGTCCCGACCCTCGTCGAGATGCTCACGTACGAGGCCGGCCCCGCGGACAAACAGGTGCTCGAGGCTGTCGAGTTCAACCGCGACCCCGCGACCAAGATCTACGACCCGCCCATTGACGAGTTCAGCGTGCTGCGCGTGCATCTGGCCAAGGACGAGGTGACGACGCACCGCCCGATCGAGGGCCCGTCGATCGGCATTGTGACCAACGGCGAGGCGCTCGTGTCGTGGGGCTTTGGCGAGGAGCTGATTGTCACGCGCGGCGACGTCTTCTTCCTCGCCGCGGGCCACGAGTACAAGTGGCAGGCGAGGAAGGACAGCGAGATCTTCCGGGCGTTTGTCGAGGCGTAGCGCGTAGCGCTGCGAGCGGAGCGAGCGGCGTGAGCCGTAGGAGCGGGCGGGCGGCACGCCGGCACGCGTATAGTGTATAGATGCAGGGCGGCAGGACGATGCAGGACTTTGGGTTTGCGTGGGTGTGGGTGTGGGCTGGCTGACGGACGGGGCGGCGACGGGCGCGCAACGAGGGCACAACCAGCCGGCGCAGCGGCTCCGGGTCGTCGCTCGGCCCGGGATGGCGTGAGTCAGGCCGGCGTGTGGGGGCCGGCGCGCGACGCGTGCGCGAGCTCGGGTATCACCAACGAAGGGTGCCGTGGCGCTGTCTGAGCCGACTGCCGACTGGCGCCGAGCCCAGCGCCCAGCCATTCCAGCACGTGGAATGGGGCTCGCTGGATCGCTGGACGCGATGAAACGAACAAGCAGCGCGCGCTGAAACGCCGCTGCCGCGGTTGTCGGCGACTGAACCGGCCGCCGAGGCGGGCTCGGCGGCCTGGCCAGCGCCGGCGAGCAGGCCTGCCGGCAGCGCGGCTGTCTTGCTCGCGTCCACGGCGTCGGATATCAGACGGCTTATCACACTTGCTTGAGCACGACGATCGTCGCGATGGCCGCGAGGGCAGGTCACGAGATTATCTGGAATTTCGCATTGCGTGCTGGGTGGGGGTAGGTCGGTGGGTCCCGAGCGAGGAGAGCTCTCCTCGCGCGCGGCGGCCGCGTGCGTTTCAGCGAGGCAGCGACGAAACGACACATCATGCACCGATGACGAGGTCGCGGATCTGGAATTGGCTGCTGCTGCTCCCAGCTCGTGCACAAACAAACCGAGGGCAGCCGGCAGAGGGCACTGAAAACACATCGCCCCCTGACACTCGCTCTCATGACGGTATCGGGCTGCACTGCCCAGCCTCCAGCCCCCCGGCCAGGAACTATCGTGCTATTACTGGCCTGGCGCGGCTGGCACGCCTTGGCAGCGCGTTGGCGGCGGGCACCAGCTGCTTTCGCTACGGCCTGCACACTAACAAGCGAAGCACGCAAGGTTGCGCAAGGCGGCACGCGGGTGGTGTGCGTCATCGGCGAGCGTCGTAGGGGGGGGTGGCCTTGGAGACGGTGTGTGGGTGTGTGTGGCCATGTTTTTCATGTGAATGGGCGGGGCTAGCAGGTATATGTAGCCGCTGATTGATCTGCGGTCTGCGGGGCAAACAGGCATTCCACAATGAGCGAGGTGCGTGCTGGGTGCTGGCGCAGCTGACATCAGACAAAGACACACACCTACGCGCCGGACCGCGCCTCGGCAGAGAAGGCGAGCGACGCCGGCTCGGCCGACGTCAACGTCTTTGCCGCGCTCGTCGCAGACGAGGAGGGGCACGATATCAAGTACCGCACGCTGTCGTGGCAGAAGGCGACGCTGCTGCTCTTTGGCGAGTATGTGTGCCTCGCCATCCTCGCGCTGCCGTGGAGCTTTAGCGTGCTGGGCTGGGTCACTGGGTTGATTGTTCAGATCGGCATCGGGCTGATCACATGGTGTGAGTGGCGCGGTTGGAGCGCCCGCCCAGCCCGCGACGTCCGCCTCGCTGACGCTCGGCGTAGACACCTCGTACATCCTCTGGCAGTACCAGATGCGCCACCCCGACTGCCACGACATCTGCGACATTGCCGCAAGCTCTTCCCGCGCTTCGGCCGCCTCGCGTACGAGGCGACCGCCGTCATGCTGCTGCTCAACAACCTGTTCGTGATCGGCTTCCACGTGTTTACCGGGGCTAAGAGTGAGTGGGGGGGGGTCATCCCCCGTGTTGTGGCGGGGTCGTCCCCCATGTAGCGGCGGGGCCATCCCCCGTCCAGTGAAGCTCGCCGGCTGACGTCGGCTCGCTAGTCCTCAACACGCTCGACGACTCGAAAATGTGCAACGTCGTCTTCCAGGTCGTGTCCGCCATCATCGGCATCATCCTCTCCCTCCCCCGCACGCTCAACCACGTGTCCATCATGAGCGTCGTCAGCGCCAGCTGCATGGGCATCGCCATCCTCCTCTCGCTGGTCTATGTCGGCATCGAGCCCCACCCGGGACAGGGGTACGGCAAGAACGGCGTCTACCCCGGTCTCGGGGAGGTGCGGACCGCCGCCGGCATCCCCGGGGGCAGCGTCAGCTTTGTCGACGGCGTCAATGCTATGCTTAACATTACGTTCTTGTGGATCGGGCAGATTCTCGTGAGTAGAGTGGGCTGGTGGGGGGTGCCACTGGCGTGCCGTGTGCCACAATGCCCAACAGCCGCCCCGGCTATTTGCTGTGGCAGCCATGATAGCCCAGCCGCCACTCCTCGCCGCTCGCTGCGCTCGCGGCTCGCTAACCCCCCAGTACCCCTCGTTCATCGCCGAGATGAAGGAACCCCGCGACTTCCCCAAGGCCCTCGCCGCCCTCACCCTCCTCGAGATGATCCTCTTCCTCATCGTCAGCGTCGTCGGCTACCACTTCCTCGGCCAGTACGCCACCGCGCCCATGATGGGCTCGCTCGCAAACACAAAGTACAAGAAGAGCGCGTTCGCCTTCGTGCTCGTGCCCACCGTCGTCATTGGCGCAATCTACTCCAACGTCGCGGCAAAGTACGTCTACAACCGCATCCTCGGCAAGAACTCGCGCCACACGTACTCGCACACCATTGTCGGCTGGGGCACGTGGGTCGCCATCGTCGTCGTTATCTGGGTCATCGGCTTTGTCCTGGGCAAGTGAGTAGCATCGGGTAGAGGGGAGAACGGCCCGCTAACCACCCCCCAGCGTCATCCCCTCCATGGGCGACTTCCTCTCCATCATGTCCGGCGCGTTCGACTCGTTCTTCGGATTCTTCTTCTGGGCAGTCGCCTACTACCACCTCAACCGCGGCAAGCTCTTCTCGTCCGTCTCAAAGACGGCCCAGTCCATCCTCAACATCTTCATCTTCGCCATCGGCGCCTTCATGCTCGGCCCGGGCCTGTACACGTCCATCAAGGCCATCATCCTCGACTATGCGGGCCCGACCCGCAAGCCGTTCAGCTGCACGCCTGTGGCTATTTAGTGTTGTTATGTGATTGATTAGTGTGTCGTGTGTGGGTGGTTCGGCGATGGACAGGGCAAGGCGGAAGTGCTGGGTGGGGTGATGGTGAACGGAGCCATGTCTCACGCAGCAAGTGTCATGATGTTGGCGTGAAGACTTTGGGCAGGTCAGCTGGGCGGCCTAGTCAGCGACACTCAAGCCCGCCGGGCTCGCTCAGCGCAAACTTTTCCGGCACTTCGGTGACGAGACTTGTCAACAAGCCCATGCCTCAGCGGCGCACGACCTGCTCCTTCGCCTCCGGTGCACCCGGCGCCGGCGGCAGCTCGCAAACCTCGCTGCCCTCGGCATCGGCATGCGCATCGGCACGCCGCCGTGCGCCGCGATATCCGGGGTGACGCCGCCGCGGGCCAGTCGGAGTGGCCGCGGCGATGGCGTGCTCGCCTGACCGGCGGCAGCGGTGCCGATCAGCCTCGGACAGTGCACGGCCTCGGCTGAGCGACCTCTGGCGTGCTGGCATGTCCCGGCCGCGCCGGCGCCGTTGCGAGCTCAGCTCCGCCTGCGGCGGTGGTGAGCGCTGCGCCACCGCCACCGCCACAGGAATGGCGATCGCGAGCACGGCGCAAGTCGTCGTCGAGACGACCGAAGCTGGCTGGGCGCCACGCCGCCACACTGTCGCTTGGAGTCGTGCCCTCTGGCGGTTAGCGCTGGGCCGAGCTGCGCCGTGAAGCGCCGGTCAAGTGCGATTGGGGGAGGGGCATGCCGCCGGCGACAGCGGCATGCAGTGGGGTTTAGTTTGGTGTGCCAAGGCCGGATCGATCTGTATTACGAGCGCTGTGCCGTGCTATGGGCCGGTCTGGAGCAGGTTTTTCACTTTGATCCGCGCGGGCCCCGCGTTTGAAAGAGTGGGTTCACACACATTGTGGTTGGTCGTGTGTCGCCTGGCTCGGCATTGGAAGCAGGGACTTCGGCTCGGAGAGCCTGAAGGTACGAGTGACTCTGACGCCGACAAGGGCAGGTAAGCAGCCAAAGCGAGGCAAGGGCAAGGGTGCGGCCAGTCGTCGTAAGCAAAAGAGGCAGAGGAGAGGTCCGAGATGCACCTTATGCAGACCGGTGTCGCCTGTTTGAGCGCCGTTTGCGTTGACGCGGGACAGGCAAAGCGCCAAGAAGGGCGGTAAAAGGAGGCTCACGTGACTTTGGCTCTGCAGATCGGCGCAGCAGAGCGCAAATCAACAACAAGGGCACCCACCCCTCCAGGCGCGCGCCGCCCACCGCCGCGCCGCCCGCCGCCGCCCAAGTGCCGCGGCACCCACCCCACTCCCCCCCTCGCCTCGTCGCTCGTTACCCGACGCGGCAGACACTCTGCCTGCAGGTTTGATCAAGCCGGCCGGCCACTCACCTGACCTTGCTTGTGCTTGGTCTTCAAGACGACGACCCTCACTCGCAAAGACCACTTGGTCGACTGCCCATATCGCATCGCATCGCATCGCATCGATAGTACACACTACACACTCCACTCCACATGGCACACAAGTCGGCACCCATCGCGACCCCGGTCGCAGAGCCAGCCAACCCTCTCGACGCCGCGGGTCCCAGGAACCGCAGGCGTGGAGGGGGAGGACGCGGCAGCGTCGTGAGGAGCTCGCTCGAGCTCGTCTTTAGCTGTGAGTGGGTCGGGGCTGGCCAGTGGAGCGTCGTGGAGGGGAATCTGGCGGCCAGGGGTGGAGGAGCACTGGGGGGTGGGAAGCGGCAGACATCTTCCTTGGGGTTGGGGGGAGGGCGGGCCGCGTCTTGCTGGCCCAGCTGGGTGGGTGGGTCGGCGAGACTCATCTGCGAGCGCAGCGAGGAGCAGAGGAAGACGAGGAAGGCGGGGGGTGCTACGACGATACCCGCGATAAGCTCCCACTGACGCACCCAGACTCGCGCTCGCAGCAGCGCTTCAACGGAGGCCTCCCGTCCGCCCCCTCGTTCGTAGAGTACGAGTGGGGAGCACAGGACGGCGACGCGACCGACACCGAGCTCGACGAGTCGCGCCCACCGTCAGAGTATGACGCTGAGCAAGGCTACGGCTCGGGCTACGGATCAGGCGACGAGCGCACCGAGGCCGACGCCGAGTCGACTGCCGGCGACGCCTTCTTCTCGGCCGACCCTGTCGGCCTGCCGCGGAGACCGTCCGCCGAAACCTCGCTCCCCACCGTCGCCGAGTCGCACGAGGAGTCGACGTCGCCCACGTCTGGCCCGTCGACGGCCGTCCCGACGCCAAGGACAACGCCCCTGGCGCTGCCGGGCAAGCGCGGAGGCATCCTCAGTTTCTTCAGCTCGACGCCCCCGGCGACCGTGCCGCTCAGCACGTCGATTAGCAACTCGTCAAACGGCAGCCAGACGACGCCCCGCCCGCCCGTACGCCTACTCCCTGATGTTGACGGCCCGCCGGGATACCATGGCCCGCGGACGCTCTCGGGGGCCAGCAGGAAGCGGCCGAGCCTCGTTCCGCCCGACGCGTTCGAGAGCAGCGACGACAACAGCCCGAACACTTCACCCCAGGCGCGCAAGGTCTCGATCGCGACCGAGCGCACGCCGCTGCTCGGCCCCGACGGCTCGCGACGGAAATCATGGGCGCCGGATCGCCTGCTCCCCCCTGGCGAGTCGCCGCAGCGACGCACATCTTTCTCCCAGCAGCGCCGTGTATCCAGGGCAAAGGTCGCTCCAAGGGGCGAGAGCACGGACGGACAGGCGGTGAGTGGCCGAGCGGGCCGAGCGAGCCGCGCGCGCCGATCGCAGCACTGACTAACGCGCTCAGCTCTTCAACGCCGTCGCGGTTCTCGTCGGCATTGGCCTCCTCTCCATGCCCCTTGCGTTCTCGTACGCCGGCTGGATCTGGGGCACGGTCATGATCATTGGGTTTACGTGGATCACTTGCCATACGTGGGTTGAGCTCGTCGAGTAATTCTGACCCGCCAGTGCAAAGCTCCTTGCCAAGCTCATGTTCAACGATGCCAGCCTCGAGGGGTACACTGATATTGGACGCAAGGCGTTTGGCGGCTGGGCTGGCAACACGATCAACCTGCTGTTCTGCCTCGAGCTCTTCACCTTTGGGTAGGTTTCGATTGTACGATGAACCTAACACCGCAGCGTCGCCATGACCGTGCTCTTTGGCGACTCGCTCAACGTTGTCCTTCCCTTCCTGACGCCGAACGAGGGCAAGTTCCTCGGCTTCTTCCTGTAGGTCCAGCCGACCGGCCCAGCTCTAACCTCAGTGTCCTCCCCACCGTCTTCATGCCGCTGCGCCTGCTGTCCGTCCCCTCGATCCTGTCGACCATGGCCACTGTCCTCCTCGTCGGCATCATCCTGTTTGATGGCTTCTACAAGGCCGAGGCACCGGGCTCGATCCGCGACCCCATGCCGACCCACTGGGACCCCGAGACGACCAACATGAACTGGCTGGGTGGTGTGGGCCTGATCCTTGCCGGCTTTGGCGGCCACTCGGTCTTCCCCAGCATTGCGCGCGACATGAAGCACCCCGAGTCGGCTGACCGTGTCTTCAACATTGCCTTTGTGAGTGCGTCACAAGCCACCTCTGCTGACGTCTAGTACACCGCAGGTGCCATTTCGTTCATCTCTGGCGCGGCCGGCTACCTCATGATCGGCGACCGCGTCTCAGACGAAATCACGCGCGAGATGATGGACCCGCGTTTCGGCTACCCCGTTTTGATCAACATTGCGGCCGTGTGGATGATTGTCGTCAACCCCCTCACCAAGTTTGCGCTATGCTCGCGCCCTCTGAACGTTGCGATTGAAGGCTTCCTGGGCTGGGCGCCTTCGCTCGCGCCGGCCACGCCCCCTACGCCGCCTCCTCGTGTGCGCCGCCAGTCTGTGGTCGACCACCTGGCGTCGACAATCAGCATCTCGGTGTCGGGTGCGGGTGCGTCCGACTACCTGTCCACCGACGACAGCCATGTCCCGCACCCCAACCTGCCAAAGTCGCCGTTGACGACGACGTTTGCGGCGGACCCCGAGTTCCTCGCTCGCGAGACGCGCAAGGGCACGATGCGTATTATCAGCCGCACCGTCATCACTGCGGCGACTGTTGCCGTGGCCATTGCTCTGCCCGGCTTTGGCCGTGTCATGGCGTTTATCGGATCGTTCTCGGCCTTTTTAATCTGCATTGTGCTTCCAGTGAGTCGGCCTGTGAGGACGTGGCTGACGGCAGCTCTCATTCTACCTCCGCCTGCAGTCGCGCATCCCCGGCGACAACGAGGACACGATGTCGAACCGGCTCATGCACATGTTCCACATTATCCTGCTTATCGGGAGTGTGATTCTGATGTGCATGGGGACGGTGTGGTCGTTCCTGCCGACGTCGGGGCATCACTGGGAGGAGTAGGCCGCACGCCGCTAGGCGTGTGGCCGGTGTGCTCATGCTTCGAGATCTCGCCTCTGGTACCATCTATTCAATCATCTTTCTCTTTGATCAGTCCATCTTGTATGCAAGTGTGTGTGGTGCTACGTGGGCATGGGGTGTAAACCGGCGCGACTGATTCGACCGGCCGACCGGCCGGGTGGAGGCGTCGCGGGTGGAGACGAGAGCCGAGCCGAAAGTCGGCGACCAAGTCGAGTTTGACTTGTTGACATACGCTCGCCCACAATGCTCCCCACAGCGCTGCGGCGCGGCCTCGGCGCGCGCCTTCCCCGGCTGCTAGGAGCAAGCACTGCGCCTGCTGCACCCGCCCGCCGCCCATCACCGCGGCGCGCAGTATCGTCGTCGCCGTCAGCAGCAGCACGGCGGCCCATCGCGCTCGACCTCCCGCCTCCGCCCGAGCCCCCCATCTCCGCGCCCGAAGCCGACACCCCGCCCCCCCTCCCGCGCGCCATCAACCCGCGGCGCGCGCTCCTCCTCCTCTCGATCCCGCAGCCGCCCTCCACCTGGCCCTCGCATCTCGACACGCTCTCGCCCCTCCTCCAAGCCACAGGACTCAAGCTCAAGCGCGCCGGCGTGGCCGTGAACGCGGTGTATGACGGCTCGGGGAACGCCCCCTTCCCCGCGCTCGGACAGCGCGAGAGATATCCCGCGCGCCTGCTCTACGCCGACGGGCGGGCGTTTGCGTTCCCCCACTTCGACGCCGGCACGCTGGCCACCCCGGCGTGGGCCGAGGCGGTGACGTACGAGCCGGCGTTCTCGCCCGTGCCCAACGCGCTGGCGTATGCGGGTGACGCAGAGGTGCTGGTATGTACCCACGCCTCGCGCGACTGCCGGTGCGGCGACCAGGGCCGGCCGCTGGTGGCCTCGCTGCGGGAGGCGGCCGCCGCGCGTGGCCTGCGCGTGCCGGTGCGCGAGGTCGCCCATGTCGGCGGGCACAAGTGGGCGGCGAACGCCGTCCTCCTCCCGTCGTTGGACATGCTGTCCAACCTCGTTGCCGCCGACGCGCCCGCGCTGCTCGACTTTGTGGAGGGCAACCGCGCCCCAGGGGCCATGTGGGCGCACTGGCGCGGCCGCTTCGGCCTCAGCGAGGGCCAGCAGGCCGAGGTGTGGGCCGCGGTCTCTGGGCCCGAGATCAAGCCCGCCGCTGAGGCGGAGGGAGAGAAGGTCCGGCTTCGGTTTAGGACGTTTGAGGGCGAGCTGCGCGATGTCGAGGCGCCGCTGGGCGCGAGCCTGCTCGCGGTTGGGAAGGAACACGACCTCCCCGCGCTTGAGGGGACGTGTGGCGGAAACCTTGGTGAGTTGCCCCCCCCCCCCGCGCACGCCCGCTCGCTCGCTGACGCTCGCTCGCCCGCCCGCCAGAGTGCGCAACCTGCCACCTCTACCTCAAGCCCACGCCCACCCCCGCGCCCGTCCCCCCGCCGACTGACGACGAACTCGACATGCTCGGCTACGCCATATCCTACCGCGACGGCCAGAGCCGCCTCGGGTGCCAGGTAAAGGTCACGCCCGAGCTCGCAAAGTGGGTCGCCGACGGCGGCGTCATCGACCTGCCCCGCTTCTAGCCGTGGGCCCGCGCTGTAGCTTAGACTGTAGATACTGTACACATGCATATGCTGCTCTAGATGGCGGCGACGACTGCGCCGCGCCCGCTCGCAACCGACCCAACCTACACCCCGCCGCCACCGTACCGCGCAAACCCGCGCACGTCGTCGAGCAGCTGCTGCAGGATCTCGGTGTGCTCGTCCTCCTGGTTGTACCGTTCGAGGCTGGCGTCAGCGGGGCGGCGTACAGCGTGCCAACTCACCTTGGGATCAGCGCGACGGCCACCTCGACCTTGTCGGGGCGGAGGTACATGATCTGCGCGACCTCGAACTGGTTGAGGAAGCCGGGCCGGGCGGTGAGCGCGCTGGAAAGTTAGCTGGCGTGTCAAGCCACGGAGGCTCGGGCCGCGGCGACGCCAGGCAGCAGCAAGACTGCGACCAGGCGTTGCCGCCGGACACCGGCACCGGCACCACACCAACCCCAACCCCACTCACGCGCGCATGCTCCCCGTCACGTTCGAGTCGGCATTCGCAAACTCGTTGACGTAGTCCACCGTCTGCTTGTACACCCTGCGCCGTCAGCTCACCCCGCCAGCAGCACCACCCCGACCCACTTGTTATCCGGCGGCGGCGGGATGTTGGGCCCGTCACGCGAGATCTGGAGCAGGTGCTGCACCTCGCCGATGGTGAGGGCTTCTCCGTCGCCAAAGTCTGCGGCGGTCAGCACGCCTCGTCTCGCCATCGAGCCCACGGCCCCGACCCACCGCCAAACTGCAGCTTGGTCGCGTCCTCCTCCTGCGCCGCGCCGCGCCGGTGGAGGGGCCCGCGCTGGGCTGGCCGCGCGGCCGAGCTGCTGCCTGCTAACTGCGCCGCTGTGGGCTTTGACTCGTCGACCATTGTGTGGGCTGGAGTCGGGGGTGTCTAGTGGTGTTGCTAGAGCTGGCTAGACTTGAGTTGCGCGGGTCAAGGTCGTTGTTGTTGAAACTTGTCCGCAAGTGTCGGTTGTCGGTGATGCATTGTGTCTTGCAGCAGCAACGAGGTGGAGATTGGCCAAATCGCCGGTTGCAGTTGCAGTTGCCGCTTTGGGCAAGAGGGTCGAGTGAGGGGGTTACGTAACTAGGCGGTTTGGGTGGCGTGGCAGCCGCAAGGGGGAGGGACAAAGGGCAGAGGACCAGAGGGGTGAGTGGCACCCCCGCCCCGAGTGAGTCGACGGCAGCCAAGGCACCAACTCGTCCACGGCACCGCGGCTCAAACACCCTCGCACCTGGCAGGCAACCCCTCAACCCGCCAGCATCAGCGCAAAGGGCAAAAGGGTCTGTCGGGCAAACTGGGTTAGCCCTCAAACCGGCCTCGGCTGTCAGACTGGCAACAACGTCTCTGCCCCTGCACCTACCCTTGTTCTGGCCAGCCAGCCCAGCCAGCGCAGCGCGCCTCAGGAGATCTCCTAGCACGCTCGAGCAGCAAGCAAGCATCAGTAGTGCTAGCGGCGGCTGGCTGGATGGACGGTTGCAGCGACGCAGCGACGAGACGACCAGCGAGCGACAAGAACAGCCCAACAACCTTGGCACTTCTTGTGCATCATCATAGAGCTGTAGCAGCTCATCTCACACTCATTCCCATCCACATCCACCCCGGCGCGCACCTACGGCCAGCCAGCGCAACCCCCAGCCACCAGCACACGCCCCGCCCCGCCCCGGCTCATCGACTGATGATCGCGCCACCGCCGCCGTCTTTGTGATTGATCACGAGAGACCCGCCGTCCATCCGTCCTATCGCACACCATCAAACGGCCCGGCGGTGCACAAAGAGCGAGGAGCCGTGACCCTGTCGTTGTTGTCGCTGCTCGCTGTTGCTGTCGCCGCCGCCGCCATCGCCGTCGCCTCCCCGCCCACCGCCGTCCACACCACGACGATCACCGGCCCGGCGTTGCGTTGCGCTAGCGGCAATCACATCCACTCGCCGGCAGCACCAGCACACCCACCACTCACTCGCCACTGGGCGCCAGTATGCCTCGTGAACTGGTGACGGGCCCCTCTTCTACCAGTCTCAGTTCGCGCGGGTCGTCGTCGTCCCAGTCCAACACGCCCTTCGCGACCCCGCCGTCGTCCCCGCCAGACGCGAGCACTATGGCCTTTCCGGCCTCCGTCTCGCGCATCCCCCTCTCGGTCACGCCGTCAAAACCCACGCTGATTGCAAAGTTCCGCTCGGGGTCGTCGTCGAGCAGCTCGAGTCAGCAGCAACAGCAGCAGCAGGCACCCCCGCCAGCTCCGTCGTCGGGCTCGGGCATCCGCGTCCTCGGCTCGTCGTCGACGCGCCGCCCGTCGCAGAGCACACATACCAGGGGTGACGGCAATGGTCCAGTGTCTGGAAGCTCGTGGGGGGACGCCAGGTCGCCTCCAGCCGCTGCATCCTCGCTTCCATCCGGCCCACCCGGAGGCGCCTTTGGCACGAGCCCGTCAGCTGCATCGCCCGCACCAGCATTGAGCAGCTCGGCCGATGCTAGGATCCCCGGCATGGGCCAGCCTCAGGTCCAGCGTGCGCCTGCCATGAAACGCACACCCTCCTCGGACGGGGCCTCGCGCGTCGTCGCGTCTGGCAAGGTGTCGGGTACAGCACCGTCGTCGTCGTCATCTTCGGCTGCGCCAGCACCACCACCAGGCACATCCTCGTCCTCTTCCTCTTCTGGTCCTCGCAAACAGCGCTCCTCGTCCGCTCTCCCCCGTCGGGTGGCCGGCGCTTCCCCCCGCTCGGCACACGTCCCTTCTCTCCCCAGCAGTACAAATACCTCGCCAGCGAGGACGCCGCCGCTGCCCACCGCATCCACATTCGACGCACTCCTCGCAGCGTCACCACCACCCCCCGCCTCTCCTTCCATCGCCCTCCAGCAGCCCACACCGCCCCGTCCCACACCGTCGACGCCTGGCTCTGCGCAGCGTGCGGGTTTGCCATTCCCCCAACAACCGACGTCACCGTCGCGCCTCCCAACGCACGTCAGCGACAGCGCACCGACATCGACACCTGGTGGCAATCGTCAGCGCACGGGCTATCACTCGCTTGTCGGTGGCTCGGACCCGCGATTGTCGCCCCCGAGCGCCACCTCGCCGACTCTGGAAGGTGCAGAGTCGATTGAGAGCGTGGTCGACTTGAACGACGTCGACGACGATGGTTACGGAGGCGGTAGCAGTGTTGGTTCTCACCAAAGTCCTCTTCTCAATGGCGGCGGTGACAACCAAAATCGCGCTTCTCGCATACCTACACCGACGCACAAGGGCGCCAACGGGTCTCCGCTAGGAGGCTCGCCCAAGTCGCCGGCCATGGGGTTGTACGAGGATCTTGCTGGGTCGTCGCGATCGAGTTCGCCTGGTCGTTCGGGAGCCGCGACGCCAAGTAAGAGCCGGTTACCACGCATGGCGCATTCGAGTGTGGAAGAGGGAGTGTCAAAAGGAGGAGGACGTAGTGGTGGTGGTGGTCAGAGCGGAGGTGTTGGCGGAGGCAACAATGGGGCCCCCGAAACACGCGACGACGCACAGGCCTCGTCATCAGACGGCGCCGAGCAAAACACGCCGCCGACAACGACGACGACGGCGGCGACGACGGCGACAACAACAACTCCATCTCTTCCACCCACATCCCCTCGACCCGATAGAAAGTCGCCAGGACTGACCATTGCCCCGCCGCCCATCCCAAACCACCATCTAAACAGCATCAAGGCGCCGCCCGTCCCTGCGCGAAGTCCACTGCGAGGCCCAGGACTGTACAGGACATCTTCGAGAAAGTCGATTGCCTCTGTCCGAACCGTTCGTCCAGACGCAGAGGCCACTTCCCCTCCTCCCCTTCCTCTTCCTCTGCCAAGGTCATCCCCCCAAGCAGCATCAGCAGCAGCGTCCACGTCGACTACGGCCCCGACCTCTCCCGCGGCCCAAGTCGGCAGGTCACCTGCCGCCTCCCCCGGCAGCACCGCCGCCGCCGCTGCCGCAGCCACCGAAGGCAACGTCGCAACCTGGACCTTCCCTCCTTCAGAGCCTTCGACGGCACCAGCCAGCGGCGACACAATGATCGCTACCCCGCCACCGCCGCACGCAGCACAAGCCGCAATCTCGTCGCCGCCGTCCTTCAACAATGTTGCCTACGCTCCCGCACCATTGACGTCCATGTCGGCACCGCCGCTGTCGCATGTCGGATCACCTGTTGAAGAAGGCACCCCACGCTTCCCGACGACTGAGCGACCAGACTTCCCCTCGGTTTACAGCCAGGAATCGGCACCTCCCTCTGCACCGGCATGCTCGGAGAATGTGTGGTCTGTGGGTGGAGCAGGCGGCGCCCCTCCCGCCCTGTCTCAATTGCAACCCCCAGCCGTCCTCAATCATGGTTCCCAGTTAACTGAAAGCCCCATCGAAGAGGACGAACCCTTGACCATGCTTCCAAAGAGAGACAGCCTTCGCGACAGCTTACAGTGGGGCCAGAAGCGCAACTCGGGACAAACTCGCCGGGGCTCGGCGGCGGTCGGCTCAGAGGAAGTGAGTGCCATCTCGTGACATTGTGCTGACGAGACGCAGAGCCATGTTGCAAACATGGGCCATACCTCGGTTGACCTGCACGGCAAGGCACTACCCACACTGCCGGCCATGTCGCCGCAGTCGGCGCCCAGAGCGAAGGACGGCTCGATCCCTCGCACCCCCACCACACCTAGCCGCCCTAATGCCGACCAGCCAGCCACCCGCTCGCCGTCAATGCCTCAGTTACCCGTGCCAAGAACCAGAGCCAGAGGCAACACCGAGTCCTCGCCAAAGTACGCGCGTTCGCAGACTGGACCTGCGCATCTGCGCCCCGGCCAGTCGGGTCACACGAGGCCCAAGTCGATGGTCTTCCCCTTCTACCCGCCGTCGCCTGCGACCTCGTCTCTCTCGAAGCGTGCTCATCTCATCCGCGAGATTGCCAACACAGAACGCGCCCATGCCACGGACCTTCAATTGATACAGCAGGCATATGTCGGCAGCTACATTCGACCCGATTCCCACCACTCCATCGGCACAAACGGTGAATCGAGCAACAGCTCGGGCGCACGGGTCAACTCGCAGCACTCGCAGAGAAGCTCATCGTACGGCACACCAGGCAGTGAGGATGCGCGTCGAACCAGTGCGGCCGAGAGTGGCGGGCATCGGACCAGCAGCCACGAGAGAAAGAGCGTGCACGAGCGACGGAGCGGCCATGAGCGCCGAATCAGCGGCCACGACCTCACCAAGGCGTTTGGTGGCCTCATGTCGCCCGTCTTCAGGGGCAACAACACTCCTCGGGAGCGCGGCAACTCTGACCGCAGTATCGAGCACACTCCGATTACGGGCTCGATGGCGTCCATGGACACGCTCTACCCCTCTGGTTCGTCGACTGCTGCTTCCAGCCTGTCGATCAACACCCCGGCCGGGTCGTCGCCAAGAACGCCGACCCAGTCGGAAGCGGCTCTGCTCGCCAAGATGGGCCCGCCGGTTGGCAGGCCACTGCAGCCAGCCGACATCAAGGCTGTGTTCCTCAATCTTACTCAGCTGGCAGAGCTCTCCAACGAGCTCGCCGAGGCATTCGAAACAGCCATGGGTTCGGAGGAAGACTTGGTTAATGGTTCTGGAGAGCGTGGCTCGGATCGCCTGGGAGAAGTCTTCTCCAAGATGGTGAGTGGGGTTTACGCGCGTTGCTGACCTCCCCAGCTCCCAAGACTTCGCCCGCTCTACACCTACTACTGCGCGCGCCAGTCGACTGCCAGTGTTCGCCTGACAGAGTTGATGTCCGACCCAGCAACGGCTGCGTACCTCAACGACTGCTGGCTAAGAGTCAAATCGCGCACGCACGCGTGGAACCTCGACTCGATGCTCATCAAGCCTGTGCAGCGTATCACAAAGTATCCCTTACTCTTTGATGATCTGCTGTCGTGCACATCGCCCTCGCACCCCGACTACCATCACATCCGAGTTGCCGCTGAGCAAGCCCGTGCTCTGGCGCTCGAGATCGACGATGCAAAGCGCCGCAAAGACGTCATCACCAGCGTGATTCGCAAGTCACCGTCGATCCCGAGCGTGAACAAGGACACCAAGCTCCCTGGTCCTGGTGGTCGTCTGCTCGCGCTCAGGCGGTTCAAGAAGGACAAATCGCCGTCCATGTCTGGCTCGAGCACGCCTGGAGACTCTGGTGGCATCCCTCTAGACATTTCGCCTTACGCCCAGAGCCAGCTCAAGGAGCTCGTCAACAGGCTCGAAGAAGGCGAGCAGAATGTTAGAAAGGTCGGCAAGGAGATGCTCGAGTGGGCCTCGACCACCAAGATTCTCCTCACTTCCGAGGGCGAGGTCAACAACGACTTTTGGAAACTGTACTCGCTCTCTGGTGCTGCTCCAAGCGAACGCCCACAGGCCAAGATTGAGGCGTACCACAATGTCCAGAAGGAGATCCTGGCGACGGTGTGGACCGAAATGGTAAGCGCTGGTGATTGACAGCCAGCTGACGTGTAGAACTCGGAGGTTTGCAACTCGATCATGCTCATGCTGGGCAAGCTGTTAGACGCGACCAAGAACCCGATGACGATTATCGAAAAGCTCAACAGAAAGTCGTCCGAGTACGCGCGTTACGTTGCCTTCAAGCAGGCCAAGAAGACGGTCGACAGGCTGCTCCTCAATGAGGCCAGTGACTATGTGGCTATCCACACGCAACTCCTCGAAGAGCTGCCTGCGTTCCTCGAGGGCCACCAAAAGATCTTCGAGATGGCCATGTCGGCCTTTGTCATGGCCCAGGCTCGCTTCTACGAGGGCATTCGTGACCGCGTCCAGCTGTTTGCGATCCAGTATCTCACGATGCGGCCTATCGACCAGGCTACCAAGCAGGAGCGGCGCGTCTCTCATGCTCGCGGCATCCACAGAATGTTCTACAACGAGAACTCGTCTGCCGACAAGGCACTGCAGCGGATCGGCTGCGTGAGCGGCGACCTCAGCGGCAGACCAGCTACTGTCCCCGAGGTGCTGTCCCCCGGCGTTACGAGCAACACCTCTGAGCCGCCCCCTCTGCGCCACACGCCGTCGAGCCGATCGATCAAGTCGCGCAGCAGGGAGAGTAGCGAATCGTCTGGCACTGGTCGGGCGAGATCCATGTCGCTCGTGCAGAGAGACGATGCGCTGTCGCGCAGCGGGTCTATCTCTGCGGGCAACAGCTCGCGCCTGCTCCGCAGACCAAGCCAGCTGGCGCAGAGACAAGACAGCACCTACAGCGAGAGCAGCAACCGTAGCAGCAGCGGCTTGAGCCTTACTGGCGCGGGCAACCGATCGACGGCATCGGTGCCACCGCTTGATCGCTCCCGGACACACTCGCGTTCCGACTCTCGTCTCACGGTCCTGTCGACCGACTCGACCGAGGAGAGCATTGGCAGACACTCGTTTGGTCTCCCGCGCATCCCACTCGAGGGCAGCGGGCTTGTGTTTGACAGCTTTGGCTTTTCGCCGTCCAAGCCGTCCACGCCGATCTACCCCCGGCATGATCACTCTGGCCAGTCGTCACCCACGACGGCCAACGACCCATCGCTAGCCGCCCTCGGCCTTGTCAACGGCAGCAACTCGGACGTGCTGACGATTACAATGAAGCACCGGTCGCAGCCCAACCAGTCGTCGCCGCTGTCGACCACGACGACGTCGTCGGCGTCGGTCATGTCCAACGAGCCCGACGCGAGCGTGAGCTGGCAGGGCTCCAAGACGCTGTACAGCTGCCAGGCTGTTGCCGACTTTAGCCCGTCCGAGCTGGGCAACAAGCGCTTCCAGGGTCTCCTGTTCCTCCCGCTCGCCACGGGCGACCTCGTCAATGTCTACCACGAGGTCGGGCGCGTTGCCGACCTGCGCGACTTCCCGTACACGTCGGTGGGCGTGGAGAATGACGGCGCGGTGGTGTGCTGTGCCGAGAACGGCGCGATCGGCGTTGCGATGTGCAGCTTCCTCGAGCCGCTCCAGGCTTAGGCTGCCGCTCCAGGCGTAGGCTGGCTACATACAAACACTTCCGGGGTCTGTGCAGTATCTCTTTGCGACTAGTTTGTACCATGACCTGTTGGCGCGCGCGTTGCGCGGCCGACGGTCTCTGTTTTACCACCCATCAGTAGGGCTGTGGACTATGTAACGGTAACATGTGGAGTTGGGCAGCGGGGTGAGCGGGGTCGGCGACTTCAGTGTGCCTGTCGGCTGCGTCGGCGCGTTCAAGTGTGTTTATTTACGACCACACCAACGGGAGTGGCACCAGGCAGGCTAGTGCTGCCCGACGCAGAGGCATGTGATATGCGGCATTCCAGGTGGCCGAGGTGGATCTGGGATGCCGCAGGTTGCGGGGGACCGAGGCCCCGGGGGGGTGGGGGGGGGGATCAAGTGGACGATCACGCGGCGAGCGATCTGGGCAGCTCAAGCTCTCGGGCTCGGTGCCCGAGGGGGTGGTGCGTATAAGAGCGAGGGAGGGGCTCGCGACGTCGCCGCTCTCAGCGCCACCCACCAAGCAAAGCTACCATGTCCGCGCCCATCCCCATCGCCCAACCCCGCCCGCCGATGCCCCACCTCGCCACAAGCACGGGGAGCATGACCGACGCCGACTGGCCGCGCGTGTGCTCGGCCGCGACGTCCATCTCGCCCCTCACCCCGCCGGCGTGCACGCCGCTTGCTGAGCGCGCAAGCTACGAGGCGTATGCGAGCCTCCCGGGGGTTATGGCGCACTTTGAGGCGTTTAGCTGCGTCAACCTGTCGTCGTGAGCGAGGCGCGCAGCGCCGAGCAAGCGAGCGAGCGGCCCCAAGCCAATGCTGCCTGCCGACTTAGGTGGGTCGCGGTCACCGCGCCACTGACACGCAGTTGTACACCTTTGCCACCCCTTTGCCACCCTGTAGTCCTTGCCCCGCCCGTAGCCGCCGCCGTACTGTGAAATGATATGCATGTAGCCTGTGACGATGAGATGCGCTGTAAAGGATAATCGTGTGGAGTAGGTTGTGGTGTGGCGATCGCGACGACCCTGCCCCGCTCGCCGCGCTGCGCGCGGCTCGCTCAGGCCCGCCCATACGTCCCCGTCCAGAACGCAGGCGGCAGCTCGCCCACGAAATCCGCGTACGGCCGCTCCACCAGCACCATCTCGCCCTCCTCCAGCCAGTCCACCGCCACAACACTCCTAAACTTGTCCGTCGCCACCTTGACAAACTCGGGGTCGTTGGCGCTGCTCGGCGCAGACTTGTGCACCAGGCTGCGCGCCAGCGACGACGTGGGCGACGCCGGCACGCCAATGTCAGAGCTTGCCGCGAGCGACGGCGAGGCAGAAGACGCCTCGAGCTGCTCGCGCGCCTCGCGGGCACGCTTGCGGCGCAGCGCATTCTTGGACGGCATCGGCGCAGGCGATCCGTCGATCGAAACCGACGGCGAACCGCTGCGCTTGCCGACGGCCCTCGCTACCAGGTCCAGGTCCAGGCGCGCAGTGGCAACCCAGTCGTGTGCCCAGATGACCACCTTGGCCGCGCGGGGGTTGGAGCGCGTAGGCTCAAACGACGCACCCTCGACGCCGGCGTGGAGGCCGTGCAGCGTGTTGTTGAGCACGGCAAGCTGCTGGCTCGGCGCAACGAACCGCCTCGTGTCGAGGTGGTAGAACTGCAGCGTGTTGCTGGGGTGCATGATCGCGAGGAACGGGTGCGTCGGGGTGAAGGCGATCGACACGGCTGCGTCCGGCAGGGTCGGCAGCAGGGCGTGCAGCTGCAGCGTGTCGAGGTTGAAGACCGTGACCTTGCCACCAAGGTCCGACGTTGCGAGCCACTGCCCGTCGTCGCTCGCAGACATGGCCGTGACCCAGGGCGCGGGCTCGTTGCCGCCAGACCTCGCCACTGGCTCGTCGTCCTCTTCCTCGTCGTCGCTCTCGGCGTGACCGTTGGTCATCGAGACATCACCATCAGCGTCCGCCGCAGCCTTGGCAGCACGGCGTTTCCTCCTCCGCGAGGCCTTTCCGCGGACAGAGCGGCCGCCGACAATAGTGTGCTGAGGGGCAAAGGACCGTGCGACCGAAATCACCCCACTGTCTTCATCAGGAAGCTGGAGAACGGCAACGTGGGCCGAGGCGGCAAACGCGACAACCAGGCGGCCCGAGTCGGGGGTGAACAGCAGCGACGACGCGCCACAGCCGCGTTGAGGAATGCCGACGTCGCTGAGGGCGGGCGACTCGATGAGCGTGGTGACAAAGCCACGGACGCGAACAGGACGGAGGCGACCAGTCGGGGACTGCGTCAGGCGGAAGACCTTGGTCTCGTACAGATCCGACACAGCCAACCACCGTCCATCCTGCGAAACCGCGGACGAGATGAGATTGGTCCTCAGCTGCAGGTCCATCTCAACGAGCTTCTTCCAGCCCTGCTCGTCCTCAAGCACAGTCCAGATGCCGACGGACCGGTCCTTGCGGCCGACAACAAGACGTGCTCCGCGCGACACCGAAATACGGGTCGTGCCACGCTCGCCTCCGAACATGGGGAGCCTGCGCGAGAACGCCTCCTCGAACACGACCTTGTGCTGGCCCTTCTTGTCCTTGCCAAGCGGGCTTCGGAGCTTCTCGGCCAGAAGGTCGGGGGCGGCAGCAGGAGTGAAGACGGGAGCCATGTCCCAGCCGCCAGAAGCGAGGATTGGTGCGAGGCCAGGGTTCAGCGGGCGGGGGGTGAAAGGGTGGTTGGCAGGCAGCGGCAGATAAGGAGGGAAGATGGCGAGGGCACGAACGTCGTGCGTGTGGATCCTCTTGGTCGCCGTAAGAGCCCACTCGGTCTTGCCGTTGCCCTTGGTGACCGCAGTGAACTGGCATACGCGCTGGTCCGGTCCAGATGTGAACACGGTGCGGCCGCCGGGACCGATGATCAAGCTCATGCCGTCGGCCTTGTGCGAGCGGAATGACTGGCGCTGGGCCATCGTGTTGCTGTCCCAGAAGGTGACATTGCCGAGCGAGTCGGAAGTGACAATGCTGCTGTCGGGGAGGACGCCGACACCCCAAACAATCGTACCCTTGTGGGCACCCTTCTTGCTTCCCTTGCCGACCTTCTCGACCACGGCCCGCGACTTGAGCGTAACACGTCCCTGGGGGGTGCCCGCCGTGGCAGGAAGAGGCAGCTCCCAGCGGCGGAACGAAGAGTCCGAGTTGCCGGTGACGAGGTAGGTGTCACGCCAGACCCACTCGTCATCTTCCTGCACGAGCTTGGGGATGCCCCATGCCACCGAAACCGTTCGGGTGCGCGAAGGAAGGGCGTCTGAGCGGAGAAGATGAGCGGGAGGGGGCTCGAGCTGGGTCACGCTGCCGGGCAGCAGCGGCGGTGGGATCGAGACGAAGTGGAGGTTGGCCGAGTTGGTGGTCAGACACAGGAGCGATTGTGTCGGCGACACGCTCATCGACCACAGGGGAGGCGAGGGGATAGGGTATGTTTGCTAGAGAGTCAGAACACAGACTCAAGGCTCCAGCCTCGGTGACTCACCAACACACGGCCGCTGGCGAGGCAGCGCTCCGTGAGCTCGGTCGACTCCGAGCCGGCCGTAAACAAGCGCAGGTCCGACACACGGGGCACAGAGTACGGCTTGGTGTGGAAGTTTTCCGGATCCCTGATAGCCAGAGCCATGAGCGAGATGGTCGGGTGGGTGAGGGTTGGCGGGAGGGTCTAGAGTCAGCACTGAGGCAGCTGCCGCACTCACCTTGAGGAGGACCCAGTTGCCGCTGCTGCCGCTCTCTGGGTGGACATACTCCCAGATCTCGACCTCTCCGTTCTCGCGAGCGACAACAAGAGCTCCAAGCTCGTTCTGCTCCGACTCGGAGCGCGCCTTGCCCTTGGGCGCCTGCGCTGTAGGATCACGCGCCGGGGGCAAAGGGAGGGGAGTGAAGGCGAGGGCGGTGATGGGCGACGGGGTGTGGTCAAAGAACCGCACCCTGTGGAGGGGGATGGTCGGCTGTGGCACTGGCGCGGGCATTGTGTCGCGCTGTGTGAGTCGCAGCGATCAGCACCTAGTGATGAGATGGACGAGGTTGTCGGTCGGTCGTTGATGCAATCCACCACACTCACCAACTTCAAGAAATCTTGAACTTCGGTCCAAGGAGCGGGTGATAAATTTGAATCCGTCGGTGGAGGTTCCCAAGTCAGAAAAATGACACGTGGGCTGACCTCCACCCAGTCGCATCAGCTCGCCTGCTCGATCGAGTGAGGACAACGAGCATCATGTTGGAGCCAGCAGCAGCAGCTTGCTCTTGTCCAACACTCCATCTCCAACTCGAGCCAACAGCTGACAGCAATGGCGCCGACGCATCAGCCGTCGTCATCGAAAGGGCCGGGGTCATGGCCCCAAACCTCTCCCCCATCGCTCCTCATCGCAGTCGTCGACCTGCATCCGCTCTCATGGTCGCTCCTGTCCAGCTTGTCGCCCAGCCCGGGTCCAGAGACTGGGGAGAAGGACAAGGCGCCCGTGTCACCGATCACAGTTACCGAGTTTGCGACCATCCTCATGGTGTTTCTGAACGCCCACCTCGCAAGCCGGTGGGGCAACGAGGTGGTGGTGTACGGCGCGTCGGCGGGGAAGGCGTAGGTCACCGAGGTATGCTCAACCTAACGCCCTCAGAGTGCTGCTGTATCCACCACCGGAGGGAGAAACCGAGGCGTCGCGCCCAAATCCCAACTTCTACAGGCCATTCCAGCTCCTCGACTCCAGATTCGAAGAGAGGCTAAAGGAGCTCGCGGAGGTGCCAGTTGCCACCGAGCAGTTGAATGGTGGGTGTCAGAGCCCCTGTAGCACGATAGCCCATAACTGACCACTCCAGAGCCCCCATCATTGGTGTCGGCGTTGACAAAGGCGTTGTGCTGTGAGTATCCGAGTGAGGAGGGACCCCAGCTCACTCGGCAGACATCAATCGCCGCAAGCCCGCAGAAGCGCCTGTCTCGGCTTTGACTGCTGGAGAATCGGCCGGTCCCAGCGGCAACTCAAACCCCGAGGCGCCAGAGACGCGTATCCTGGTGCTCAACGCGACGCCGGGTGGAGCAGAGGGCACTGGGGCATCAGAGTCGAAGGCGTCTGGCGGCGCTGGTGGACAAAAGGGATACGTCGGGTTGATGAACCTCGTCTTTGCGGCACAGAAGATTGTGAGCTTGACGGACACCGCAAGGAAGCTGACAGTGTCAGAAAATCCCCATCGATGTACTCACTCTCCCGCCCGAGAGCACGAGGACCGCGCCGCCCATCTTCCTCCAGCAGGCGGCGCATTTGACAAATGGCATCTACTGGCGCTGGAATGGCAGGGGTGGTCTTCTCCAGTACCTTCATGTACGTGTATCGTCTGCGAGTGACGACATGTGCTGACACCACCAGTCCATCTATCTCCCGCCACCATCACTGCGGCACCAGCCGTTCACTCTGCCTCCTCAAGATGCCGTCGACTTCAGGGCCGTCTGCTTCTGTCACAACAACGTGGTCGATGTTGGCTTTGTGTGCAGCGTGTGCTTGAGTAGTAGGTTGCTGAACGAATGTCCTTGACAGCAACTTACCCTCTCAGTTTACTGCGAAGTCCGCCCAATATGCCTGATGTGCAAGTGAGTCGTCTTGGCGTCATGCCTCGCCCGCATAACGGCTGCAGAACTAACACCTGCAGAACCCGGTACAACATCCGCAACCTCAAGACCATCAAGGAAATGGCTGCGGGTGTCACGCCTATACCACTACCGTCGGCAATTCCCCCACCACGTCAAAACCAGAAGAAGGCTCGGCCAGTGACGAACGGCACAGCACCCGCGCCTGCTGTTGGGGAGGCGGCTCCTGTTGTCAAGGCGGAGCCTGAGGACGTGATTGTGATCGATGATTAGCATGACCTAGAGCGCGGTGTACAGTGTACGCAGACTATGCATGGTGTGTGAGAGCCTGAGCGCGCTTCCAGACGCTGAAGCGATAGTGTGCGTGCACTAGGCAACGACGCGACTCAGTCAGGCACCACGTTGTTGATCAGTGCTGGTCGACGTCGCCATCACCGCCCCAGCGCCAAGATGTGCTGCTTGTGCCATACGAGTCGGCTTTGCCTCTTGCTGATGCATGTAGGCCATTGTGTTGTTGGCCCATTGCCTGCATGGCAATGCAGGTGTCCGCGTGGTGACGATAAGCATCTCGCCCCCAGCGAGCCAGTGCCCTTGCGGTGTTTATGAGGTCATTGTTAAACGAGATAAGGCGTCGTTCGGGTAACCAACGCGACTCCCGATATGGCCGGCTTTGGCCACCCACGCGGACAACGGGTCACCGGCGGCGCGGCGGCGCTGCGATGGCGGGTCACAACACCGTAGCCCCCCTCCCCCATGTATCCCCAACACCCCCACTGCTCCTCCTACCTCCTTTATACTCTCTGTTCAATCGTGAGTTCTCCCTATCCCGCTGAGCAGTACTAACCCGGCCCGCCTAGCACAACACCACCCCACGACCAGCCACAACCACCCCACCATGGCCGACCTGTCAGCCGTCCTCGAGCTGCTGCACAAGCTCGACAGCAAGCAGGAGAAGCTCGCCGCGCAGGTATGCCCTGTCCCCTCGCTCCCCCTCCCCTTCCTTCCGCTGACGTGCCAGGTCGAAGCCCTCACGCTCGCGCAGCGCAAGGGCAGCGCGGCGTCGTCGCAGCCTCCGTCGCCCGCCCTCGCGGGCATCGACAACATCCCGTGCGGGCCCGCCGGGCCATTCGCGATCCCCGGTAACGCGAGCCCGCGCGGCGGCGGCGTTGAGGCGCTCAGATCCGCCGCGTCGAGCCTCAGCACGTCCCCGCCCCCGTCGGGCATCGCCATGAGCCTCGGCGCCGTGGCGAACGGCGGAGGCCATCCGGGACACATCCACGGCAGACTGAGCATCTCGGACACGCTCAACCCCGCCTCCCCCTCGGCGGATGGCAAGAAGAAAGACAAGGGGCTGTACCCCTCGCGTGTGGTCCTCACCAGTACGTGAGAGCGATGACGCCGCTGACATGCAGCGTATCCCTACCAGGCTGGCGTGAAGCCCGTCCCGATCAACTGGGGCGCGGGGCGTGAGTCGGGGTTGAGTGGTTGTTGTGCACTGCTGACGCACTGTAGCCACGGCGAGAGAGCGCGGCCCAGTCGTCTGCTCGCGCATCGGCAAGAACCTGCTCATCCGCAACGCCATCGGCGCGCACGCCGGCTCGTACTCGATCTACCGTGCGCTCAGCATCGCCATGGGCCAGCTGCGTCCCGACTGGCGCCCGGATCTCACCAACACGCATGTGAGTGGCGCAAGCAGTGTTGTTGTTTGTGGGGTGTGATGCGGGGCACACGTGTGTGGCACGGTTACTCACCCCGCAGCCCCCATTCGTGCTCTCGCCCCAGCCTGGCTGGTTTGGTGACGGCACAGGCCGCGGCGACGCCGGCAACCACAAGAACTGGAAGATTGTGTCGTTTGACCCGTGGGGCGCCATGTCGCAGGAGGTCTGGTCCAAGGAGTATGCCGACGGACTGGACGTGCGCCCGACCATCTCCCAGACCATGGCGCACATCAAGATTGAGGAGCTCGACGTGCTGGCGAGGAAGGGCGAGTTCCCGGTTGATGGTGAGATCGTCATCAAGTCGCCAGAGCTGCCTGCCTTCCCTGGTGTGGACCAGGGTGTCGAGATCAACACATACAAGGCGGCGATTGACCCCGTGTGGTTCCTGCCCGGCCTTGCCGAGCGCCTCGGCATCGAGGAGTCGACCCTCCGTCGCGCCCTCTTCGAGGACACGGGTGGCATGTACCCCGAGCTCTTGACCCGCCCAGACATCAAGACGTTCCTGCCCCCCATCGGTGGCATGACGGTGTACATCATGGGCGACCCGGCCAAGCTCTCGGACCCCAACACGGAGATCACCTGCCGCCCGCACGACTCGTGTTCCGGCTCGGACGTGTTCGGTTCGGACATCTGCACGTGCCGCCCGTACCTCATCTTCGGTATCTCCGAGGCCATCAAGACGGCGCAGCGCGGCGGTGTCGGAGTCATCGTCTACTTCCAGAAGGAGGGCCGTGCGCTCGGCGAGGTCGTCAAGTACATGGTGTACAACCGCCGCAAGCGTGGTGGTGATTCGGCCGCCGAGTACTTCAACAACACGGCCGTCGTTGCTGGCGTCAAGGACGCGCGCCACCAGGCGCTCATGCCTGATGTGCTCCACTTCCTCGGCATCAAGCACATCACCAACCTCATCTCGATGAGCAACATGAAGTACGACGCGATCATCGAGTCGGGCATCACGGTCAAGAACCGGTACGAGATCCCCGAGGAGCTGATCCCGGCCGACGGGCGTGTCGAGATCGACGCCAAGGTGGGTAGCCTCTCCGTATCTTTGCTCACGCGCCAGATCCAGGCGGGCTACTTCTCGAAGAAGGAGGTCACCGACGACACGGTGCAGAAGACCAAGGGCCGCAACTGGGGTGGGTGTGGCAGCCATGGGAGCCAGCTGACTCGTCTCAGAGGATATCGTTCACTAGAGTGCTCGCCTCGCTGCGTGGGCTCTCAGCAAGCATGTACCATAGAACCGGACGGGAACAGGAAGGGTCAGATAGTTGTCTTAGTCGCCTCTGCGGCATATGCATGGGTTGTGAACAGAGGGGAGGGAAGGGCGAAGTTGGATTAGAAACAGCAAGGAGCAATACAGATGTTCCTAATTAGGGGAAGTTACGGTTCGGATTAGCGGAGCCATTTTGGACCTGCGAGGTGGCGACACGCTGGTCGTGCGCCCCACCCAGGCTTGACACTGCATGCACCACCCACGAGGCAGATCAGCGTCTCCCCAAGAGCCACCTGGGGACCACCTCTCTCCCCCCCAATGCATGCATTCTACTCTCTGCTGGGGACCAGCACTACCGCTGCGCCTTTCTACCCTCTCTATGCATAATCTGAGCCTCGTAGGAGCCCAGAAACGCTGACCCAAGATAACCCCGCTAACGCCGGCCCTGTCCACGCCGTGGCAGTTTTCACCCGTCTCGATTTTCCATTGTTACGGCGTGGGTCGTGCACTGGTGCTGGCACTGGCAGCTCGCGATCTCAAACGTCGAGTTCAACGCCGCCGAGAGCACCACCCACCCCACCCACACACCCACACACACCAAAAGACGCCATCATGACGTCCATGGCAGCAGCGATCGCTGCGTCCCTGCCCGCGCAGGCGGCGCCTACCCCCGCGCCCGCGCCGGCCCCGGCCAAGGTCCCCGCGCGCATGGAGGGCTTCCTCGACGTCGAGGCGGCGCGCGACGTCGAGAGCGTAAAGCTCTCGTCGCTCGTCTTCCTCAAGGTGCTCAAGCACAGCACCGACAGCCTCCCGGCGCCCCCGCCCAACACGTTCCAGCAGGACCGTAACGCGCCCCCGCCGACCAACCTCTCCAGCCACCCCGACGCGCTCGGCGTCCTCCTCGGCCTCGACCTCGACGGCGTCATGGAGGTCGAGGACAGCTTCGCCCTCCCCGCTGGCGAGACCTCGCTCGGTGGTGAGTAGTAGCTGGAGCGTGCTGGAGCCCGGCCCCAGGCGAGGCGACCTTGCCACCCAACTAGACGCTGACCCAAAAAAGCCCACTCGTACTCGAACCGCCTGCTCGGCCACCTCCGCGAGGTCCAGACCCCCGACTCGCCCGTCGGCGTCTACCTCTCGACCCACAACGGTGGATTTGTGACCCGCGGCGCCGTCGACCTCATGGTCGCCGTCGAGAAGGCCGCTGGCCGCGGCAAGGCCATCCTCATCATCCACGACGCTGGCAAGGCCTCCAACTCGTCCGACCTCAGCATCAAGGCGTACAAGCTGTCCGAGGGCGCCCAGGAGGCTGCCAAGAGCGGACGATGGGACGTGACGGCGTGAGTGGCGTCGTTGGACGAGGATGATGTGCTGTGTACTGACTACCTAGCCTCGGCGAGCACAAGCTCACCGCCGCCACCATGCTCACGCCTCTCCCCCTCACCGTGTCGTCGCCCGCGCTCATCAACGCCTTCCTCGCGACCCTCACGACGCCCGCGACCGCCGCTGCCCCCGCGCTCGCGTCGCCCGCCGTCCCCCTCCCCCCCACCTTCCTCCCCCTCGTCAACCCCCTCCCCCACTCGCTGCCCCAGTACCTGAGCAACACGCTCGACGGCCTCACGCTGCACACGCACGAGGCCAACAACCTCGCCTTCATGACGCGCCAGATTGGCCGCGAGAAGTCAAAGCACGAGCAGACGGTCAAGGAGCGCGAGGAGGAGAACGCCCGCAGGCGCAAGGCCAACCAGCCCGAGCTCCCCGCCATCTCGGCAGAGATCCGCGGCGGCACAAAGGAGCCAAGCAGGTTGGAGATGCTCTGCCTCCAGGGCCAGGTCGACGGCCTGGCAAAGTCGATGGGTGCCGAGGCCGGCAAGGGCCTCGTCAGGTGTTATCTGTAGCCTAGTACCAGGGGTACACTAGCTTGATGTCGAGCACGCGGGGGGACCCGGTGCCATGCATTGGTTGTGCATAGAGGGGGTGTCGGGCGTCTATGGGTGTTGCTACAGTCTACTACTACCAGGTTTACCAGGTCATCCACATCTCGGGTGTCAAGACTGGGGTGTCAGTTGGGAGCGGTTTGGAGCGGCTTGCCAACTCACTCTTCCGCATCGAGTGCCACGCAGAGATGGCGAGGTCCTTCTGCCAGAAGACGGGCACCTCACTCCCGCGCCGGAGCACCATGCTCTCGTCGCCCCAATCCTCGTCCTGCACAATCTCCTCAATCTGCACCTCGTTACTCCTCAGCAGGGACGAGTACACGCGGGCCCGCGACGGCGAGCCCTGCGCGTCGGCCCTGGTCGGGCGGCGGAACGTCAGGATCGGGTCGTGCGCGTTTGAGCAGATGAAGACCGTGTTGAGGACTTTGTCCCGCTCCTCGGGGTCGTGCCCGCCGTTCTCGTCCGTGAAGACGCGGCACTGGGCGAAGCTGCTCGCGAGCGTGACGGCCACCGCGCGCATTGTCAGGCTGCCCGGCAGCCCCACAACGTTGGTGACTACCACCCCTCCGGGCTGGAGCACGTCCTGCACGTCGGCCCAGAACTCGCGCGTGAACAGCTCGACTGGCAGCTCGCCTGCGCTGAAGCAGTCCTGCACGATGATCGACCAACGCTGGTCTGAGCCTCTGCGCGCCTCATCGGCTGCGCGGCGGATGAAGTCGGCGCCATCGCCGATGACTGCAGCGTGTGTCACGTTCTCGGGGTACATCCCGAAGAAGTCGCGTGCGGCCGAGGCCACCTCGGCGTCGTATTCTTGTGGTCAGCTTGGTAGATGACGCTAGCACGTACCGACGTAGTCGGTGGGGACGCCTCTCTTCACGGACGACACAGCCGCCACGCCCACGCCAAGGCCGCTGTGGGTCAGCAGTGTTGGTTTGTGAGCTCACATTATGAGTGCACGGTCTGGCGCTGCCACACTCGCACCGAAATCGACGCCCGTGAGCAGCTCGAAGCCACGAGCAGCCTCTTCTACGGCTGTACGCTGCGCGAACCACCCAAATTCCTGCACGAAGAACGCCGCGAAAATGCTAGTTGTCAGCCGAGCCCGCGCTCACACTCACGAGTCGCCCAGACGCGGCGTGTAGCCACCCCGCGCGTTCTTGTCGTACTCGAACCACCGGCCGCCAACGAGCGAGTTGTCCACCCGCAGGAAGCGGTACCCGTCGCGCCTGTTGTCCGCGACGACGACCTGGCCTGACCGGCCGCGGACGGAGCGGTGAACGAAAAGACTTCCATCGGCCGTGGCGTAGGGCGGGGTAGCGGCGTTGTGGATCCAGACATACCACACTGCACCGACGAGCGCGATGTGGGTCACACGGATAGCGTGTGGCAGGAGGGTGGTGAAGAGGGACCGACGGCGGGGGGCGGGCCGGCGGGGGCCGAGCTGCTCACCAGATTTGGACGGAACGACGAACGCTACGAAGTGCATGGCCGCCGAGACCACGAGGAGCTCGGTTTCAGCACTGCGCGGCGCCGCTCAACTTACTGCTCGTTCTGGGTGCGACGCGGCGTGTGAGATCCAGGAGTCCTTGTCTGCACCATACTGGTCGATCACGAAGCCCGCGCTGTCCCGCAAACGCCACACCATACCGGCACCGGCCACAGTGCACACCAGAGCTATGGCAGCGGCGACGGCTCGGTTCACTCGGTCCATTGGCGTTTCCTCTTGCGGCGTCGTCTTCGGCTCCTGGCTCACTCTGAAACGCTGCAACATCAGCTTCGCCCCTCAACCCACTCACAAGAAGTGCTGCGGAACACCCCGCGATCCCGGCTGTTGGGAGTACACCGAGTACCAGCTGCACTGCAAAGGCGCCCCACTCTGGCCCGAGCCACCCGCCGAGGTGGCTCCCCAGCCGCCGTCCGCCCAGAGCAGCGAGATCGACGCCCAGCGCGGCGACGTACGCGAGTGTTGTTGGCGACACGCTCGCGGCACCCGGGAATACTCTGAAACCGGAGAAGGCGACGGCAAAGGTGGCGATGCCAGTGAAGGCCGCGAACAGGAGGTGCGAGTGCAGCGCCAGGGGGAGGTCGTTGTACAGTGGTGTTAGTTGGACGCGCTGCAGGGCGAAGAAGATGCTGAGAGTGGAGCCGATGCCAAAGACGACGATGGAGCCAAAGATCAACTCATTGGCAGATCTGCCAAACTTCTCGAGAAGACCACCGCGATCCTGGCTGAGCGATGCTGTCTCCCGGGTATCTGGTTGGGAGGGCGGGGCTGCGTCGGTCGCCGCCTTGGGTTTGGCCGCCGGCATCGCGGCGGGGCCGGTGAAGGGGCAGCGGGATAGTCGAGCGCTTCTGTATCCCAGCGCTTGCTCTTGGGGCTGGAGGGGTGTCTGATGGGTGGAAAGACGAGCGTGTGAGCAATGCTGACGTCGGTGATGGTCTTGCAGGGAGATGGACAAGTCGACGCTGTCTGGTGGAGGCCGATCCGTTCTTTACGCGTTTCATCCGTGCCTGAAATCCGGGACTCACTTTGGCTTTGGCCTCGCTCGACATCATTTGTCCTCTCGACACCTCGACTCTACGCTCGACTCTGCGCCTCTGCACCCATCTCATTCCAGAAGCGGGCAGCCCAACACCCAGGTCCACCTGCCATGGGTTCGTCCCCGCTCCTCGCGCCGCACTCACCCACACAGGCCTCCTCACGATCATCCGTAAGAACAAGGCCAAGGCGCGCGAGATGCGCGTGCTGTTTCTGTGCGTGCCGCCGTCGCTCCCACTAACGCCCCAGCGGCCTAGACAACGCGGGCAAGACGACAATCCTGAAGCGCGTATCCGGCGGCGACGTGACCACCGTGTCCCCGACGCTGGGGTTCAACATCCAGACGCTCGTGCGGGGCGAGTACACGCTAAACATTTGTGCGCAGCTTCTTTCTCCCCGACCTGCCAGCTGACACGCCCAGGGGACGTCGGAGGGCAGCGCACGCTCCGGCCCTACTGGCGGAACTACTTCGAGTCGACGGACGCGGTGGTGTGGGTCGTCGACTCGAGCGACGCGCTCCGGCTAGGCGACGGGGCGGACGAGCTGCGCGCGCTGCTGAGCGAGGAGGTGGGTGCGGGCTGCGTGCGGGGCTGACAGAAGCGACTCGCGGGCGCGACGCTGCTCGTCTTCGCCAACAAGCAGGACTTGGCGGGATCACTCAGCCTCGAGCAGGTGCGCGACGCGCTGGGCCTCGACGCCATCGAGTCGCACAAGTGGCGCATTGTGCCGTGCAGCGCCATCTCGGGCGACGGGCTCGACGAGGGGCTTGACTGGGTCGTTGGTGAGGTCGCGGGCCGCCTGTACTGGTCTGGGAGGGCGACTCAGCCCGAGTTTGCAAAGGCCCCCCTGCCGGCCGCGGGCGGTGCGCCTACTGCTGTGCCTACTGCATCGTGATGACAGATTGAGGTTGTATGATATGTATCTATGCTCTATGATCTATGCTGATGAGGTATGTACTTTTGCTGTGGCTATAAAGCCAGAAGTTGGTGTTGATCCTTCACACTCCTCCGCTGACGCTGAACTCGCCTCCGCTCCGCTCCCCTACGCCCACGCGACCCTCGCGCGCAGCTTCGCCAGCCGCGACTGCGGCGCCTCGTCGTTCCACATGTCCGGCACGCTCGGATCGGGCTTTGCCCTGCCGTTCGCCACGGCGAAGAAGCTCTCGTCGTGGGCGATCAGCGGGGAGATGGGCGACGGCGCGCCGAGCGGCGCGGAGGGCAGAGGCGCGAGCGCCGGGCTCGGCGTGTAGCTCGGCAGGCCGCGCTGCTCGACCACAAACGACGCCGAGACGGTCGCGTACAGGCCGGCCTCGTACGCGTCGCTGGTGTAGTGCAGGCCGGCGACAAAGCCGCCGATGAAGGCGTTGCCGGCTGGGCGTGGTCAGCGATGAAGACGCGAGGCGAGGGGCGACTCACCACCGGTCACGTCCTTGACCCGCTGGGGGCAGGTGTCGAGGTAGGCCGGGATCCAGCGGGTGCCGCCCGCGCGCGTGGCGACACAGGCGCCCTGCGAGCCGCACCGGACGACGATGATGCCGCCCCCGTCCTCGCCCACGCCGACGTCAAGCAGGTGTTCGACGACGGACTCGACGGCCGCCACGGTCGGCTCCCCGCGCTCGGGGGTGGCGATCCCGTAGAACTTGAGCAGCTCTTCGTGGTTCGGCCTGTCGTCAGCCCACTGCGACGCCAAGAAAAACCCACGACAAGACATGGAGCCGGTGCGCAATGGCCTCGAGGGCTTCCCTTTCGCCAGGGTTGATGATCTCGGGGTGTGGCTCAAACACTACTTTTGGGCGCCACGCCGTTTCGGCCGCAAGCGAGTCGAGCAGATCCCGCAGATGCGACGGCGCGTACGGCGGCGAGACGTGCAGATACTCTGCGCCAAAGAGGGGGCTCTGCACGATCTGTGCGGCGGTGCGCACCGTCGGGCTCACGATGGGCGTGTAGCTTTTGCGTCAGCAGGGGGCGTGTTTTGGTATAATTTTTGGCCTTTTTCCAACACGGCCACTCACTTGCGCTTGCCGTCGCCGTCGTACCACAGGTATGCGCTGACGGCACGCAGGCCGGGCTGGCGGTTGTACGCCCACATGTCGCGGCCGTACTGGGACAAATGGGCCTCGAGTGGCTGGGGAAAGTCCTCTGCCTCGGGCTCGGCAGGAGCGGGCGCGGGGGCCGAGCCGTTGGGCTGGGCGCTGCTGACGGCGGCGGCGATCGCCGTAGCCCTCGGAGCCGCGTCGATCAGTGTGCGCAGCTGGCCCGGCTCGATCCACATGCGTGCCCCGATCAGCGCGTACAGCGCGCCGCCGCCGATCGTGCCACTTGCGTAAGCCGGGCCATGGGCGTCGGCCGCGGGAAGAGGGGGGTGCGGGCTGCTCAGCGGCGTGAGGAGGACGTCTGCGGCCGAGCTCCGGCGCGACTGGTCGTCGAGCAGCGACGGGGAGAGGGCGGGCACGCCGGGGGACGCGACGGCGGGGGCAGCCGACGGGGCTGGTGGCGCTTCGAGAATGTCGATGCCGACGGTCCCTGGGTGTCAGTGCAAGCAGGCCAAGTACGTACCGATCGACGCGAGGATAAGACCGCTGCCCATGGGTGGTGGAGATGTCTAGATGGCGAGGGTTACTTCTCGTTCGCCGACATGGACACTGAGGTGGGGAGGATACGCTCGCTGGCGGGGCTGGCGGGCCGTGCGACTTCTCCTTGTGGCGTATGCTCCGGCCTTGTGGCTGAGATTGACTGGCGGTTGCGGCGAGCGCGTGACAGTGAGGTTGGAAGCCTGTCTGCTAACGGCGGCAAGGCCGATAGAGTGACGGCGAGAGCGAGGTGGGTGGGAGTGGTGGTGGCTCACGACAAACCGACCGACGTACCGACCGACCGACCGACCGACGAAAGCAGGACGGGGGATGATGCTCAGGCACTGAAATTACCCCAGCCGAGACCAAACCAAAACCCAAATAAGTCACCGGGCGCTGGAATGGGGGTGGTCCTCGGTGGCTCGGTCCGGATGTTGTTAAGAGAAGAAAGAGGGTGCGCGTCGTGCGTCGTCGTCGCTGCTGTGCGTGCGTCGGTCGACCTTGCGTGTTGATGCCAAAAACAGCTTCCGACGGCCCGGCCGGCCGTGAGGTGGATGGATCCAGACGCGTGCCGGGATCGAGTCGCGGCGCGCCGGGGACGCGGGGGGACGCAGGCGGGCGGGCGGGACTGATTTCACGTCGTGTTGCCGTGTGGGTGGTGGCAGCACGCGGTCGTGCGCGTGCGTTCCAGAGAAACAGACTTGGCAGAAGCACGCCGCCGGTCCGTGCCGCCCAGTCCAATATCAATGCAGCGCGGTCCGCTCGCTGCGCCACGGCAACAGAAAAAAAATATGCGTCTGCTGACAGCAACAACAAGCCGGCAGTTGAGGTTACGCGCAGGTCGTCAGCGGCGCGGCGGTGGCGTCGGGTGCGCAGCCGTCTGGCAGCGCCGCCGAGCCGGCGCCACAACGTGGTAAATCATTTTCGAGGGAGCGAGGGATCCTCGCGGCGGCGTCGCTAGCTACAGATCTCAGGCGTCCTGAGCCGCCTCGCCCGCCATCACCAGTCAAGTCCGATCGCGTGGGTCAGGAGCCGGCGCCGGCGCGCGCCACGCCACGCCACGGCGCACGGGGGTTAATTATCAGGCGGACGCAACAGCAGCGTCCCTGCGCCGCGGCACGGGGCACGGGCCTGTACGACTGGGCTGGCGGTAGTGGGCGGCGCGTTGGCCGTTGCGAGTGCCGGCGACGGCGACTTTTGGCGTGGTCAGTTGCGCGCCGAGCGACGGGAAGCGTACGGACGTCTGCCTCGCAAACGAGCATGGCACCCAGCGCGGGCGCCAGCGCCAACACGGCGCGGCGCGGCGCCGGGCCGCCCCATGGCCCCAGCCCCATGGCCGCCGGTGACGGACCCAGCGCCGACAGGGCGGGGTGGAGGCTGCCAAGCAGTCTACGCAGGCAGGCGGCGATCCCCGCCGATCGGGGTTGCAGCGTTGCGGAATGAGCGCGCGGGGATGCCGGCTCGGGGGTCGGGGGGTCGGCACCTCGGCGATGTCGCGGGGGGCCGAGGCGCGGGCGCGCATGCATACAGAGTTTGCGGCGCGGCATCGGCTCGGCAGGCGGCGGTGTTGGGACACTGGCACGACGAGGCGGATGGCTGGCGCGTGCAGCCCAGCAGCGGGCGTGCCACACCCACCGCAGTGCGACGGCGCCCGCCGCGACCGCATGCACTACCCATGCAAGGTATTCGCAGCACGCTCCGCTGCGTTCCGGCTCGCTCGACGATGACACACAAGGCCACAAATTTCCAGGTCGTTTCCGTCGCCTGACGCTCAGGGACGGCTACGGCTTGTTTTAGACACTGATATCAGCGGCAGCCGGCCATTGTGCGGCTGCGGCCGCGGCACCGTACGGCGCGTGTCACTCGTTCTCGGCGGTAGTGGACGGCGCGGTGCGGGGGGATATCTGACCTTTTGGACGATATGACCTTTGCATTGTCAATAAGTGTGCGGGCTTGCCGATGATCGCGAGGACACAGACGCACTCGCACTGTGCCTTCGCTTCGGGAAGCGACACAGGCCGGCGGCGTCGGCGTGCGCGCGTGCTCTGCGGCGCGGCGCAGGGGGGAGTCGCTGCGGGAGTTCCGTCGGCGTAGGGGATGCAGAAGAGGCGAGAAAGAAGAGGCGAGGAAGGCGGGCGAGAAGAGGTCGGGGTGTGGCGAACTCGGCAAAGACGAGCCACGAGCCACCCTCCGCCACGGCTTGTCGCTTCGGCGCTAGCCAGCAGCCACAGTGTACCATCACCACCGCCTGCCACACGAGGCAGTCACCCCCGCCGCGAGCAGTCACCACCGCGTGCTTGCCCACCGCTGCGTGCGCGCTCGCCCCGAGGCCCCGCACCGCACGGCAGTAGACGGCGCGTGTGCGGCTGCGGCTGCGGCTGGGGTCCGCACTGCCGCCGCAGCACCAACTGCCGCCGGCAGTGGCGACGCAGCCATTGGCAAGGGCAAGGGCTGCCTTTTGGCGATCCGCAAGCGCGAGCAAGCGCAGCAAGCGCCATATGGAATTGGGCGAGCAGCACGTTGCGGTCGGTGCTGGTCGACCACGACCGGAGACCGGACCGTGCGCCGCCGTGTCGAGTCGACGGCCGTCGTCGGCCTCAGTCGGGATCAGCACGGAGAGCGCTCGCTCGCTTGCTTGCTCGCGCAGATCTGCTCCTCTTCTCGGCTCGCTCGACACGAGATCGGCTCTCTGCAGCCCTAGTCATGACGTCGACGTCGGTCGCCTTCTGCGCCGTTCTGTCGCGCCCTGAGACCAGGAAAGGGGGTGGCGGCGGCGCCACGGCACCGACCGTCCATTGCCGACGTGTCGGCGTTGGGTTGAAAATTAATTGCCAGCCAGGCAGCCCGAGTGCTCGGCGTGCGGGAATCGGCGTCGGCGTCGGCGTGTGCGTGTTGCTGCACTGGCGGCAGGGGGGTGTGGCGGCGGCGCTGGCTGCGGCGGCGTGTTGGGTTGGCGGCGCTTGCTATCCCGCACGATCGGGGGAGGAGGGGTGGATCTGGATCTGATGATCGTGCCGGAATAGCTGGCGAGCGAGTGCATGTAGGCGTGCAGACAGCGATGTACTCTATGTGCAGTGCACGACCGACGCCGAGTGCAGCTTTTGTCGCCTTCGGGCCAGCGACGGACGACATTACACCCAATAGACCCGATGAGGTGACTTGCCCCAGTCCCTGATTACTCGTTCTGAGGTCATCGGTTTGTCGCCGAGGTGACCTCCACTGCCATGTACGCGTGTACTCACCCATAGACCCGACAGCTGCAGTAGCCCCGGTGGGCATGCAGTGCAGCCAGGAGCGAGCCAGGAGCGACCAGCTGTGCGGCCCAGCTGGGCCAATGATAACCCCCACGGCCCAGCTGACCGACTATCTCCATCAGCTCTGACTCGCGCAGATTTAATTCACCGTGTCCCGTTATCTGATGACGGTGGCCATGTGTAAGGTGGCGTTCTGCTGAGTGGACATCGAGTCGCTCAGCTCAGTTTTGCATCCCTCTTGGTGGCGACTAGGCAGCGCAGTATACATATGCACTGCTGCGGACTGACTGACAAGAGCTCGCACATTGATAACAGCTCGCTCGCACCGATCTACAAGCCACCATCGACCATGGAGGCCCTGCGACAGTACTACGCCTTCTCGCCACTGCCGCCAACCGACAGGCCCAAGAGCCCGATCGGGGTGACCTTCAGCGACGAGGGGCACACGGCGGCCTCAGACGACACACACGCCGAAGCCCCCTTTCAAGTAGAATTCGAGTCCGAGTCGGACCCCGCGCTCCCGGCAAACTGGCGCCCCGCGTACCGGCACTGGGTCGCCGCGCAGGCCGTGTGGGCCGTGCTCGCTGCGGCCGTCGGCGCGGCGGGGTCAGTCGGCGCCGAGAGCGGGGAGGGCGTGCCCCGCGCGCTGCCGACCGCGCTCTTCCTCCTCGGCCTCGGGGTTGGGTTCCTGCCCTCCGCCCCGCTATCCCAGCGTGCGTCCGACCTCTAGGCGAAGCTGACGCCCAGAGCTCGGCCGCCTCGTGCCCTACCTCGCGGGGCTGGCCCTCGCCGCGGCCTTCCACCTCGTGTGCGCGCTCGCCACCGCCCGGCCCCTCGTGCTCGGTATGCGCTTCCTCGCCGGCCTCGCGTCGGCCCTGCCGCTCGCCACCGCGCCGATGACGCTCGCCGACGTCGGCACCCCGATCCAGCGCACCCTCACGGCCCCGCTGCTGGCCGCTGCCCTCGTCGCTGGCCTCGCGGCAGGGCCGCTTATCGGCGACTTTGCGGGCGAAACGAGCGAGAAGGACGCGTACGTCGCGCTCGCGGCCGTCGCTGCCGGCGCCGCGCTCACGACGTTCTGTTGCATGCCGGAGACGTCCGCGCCCGCGCTGCTCCGGCTCAAGGCGGCTCGTATCCGCCTCGCGGGCGACACGCGCTGGGCCGCGCCGGGGGGTGCGTCGCCGCTGGCGCTGGCGGTTGGCACGCTCCGCCCGCTCCGTATGCTCGCCGAGCCAGTCCTCCTCATCGTCTCCCTCGCCCTCGCCGTGGCACTGGCCACGCTCCTCACCCTCACCGAGGCCTACGCCCTCGCCTTCGCCCACTTCCCCCACCCCGCGCTCGCGTACCTCCCCCTCATGGCCGGGGCTGCGCTTCCCCTGGCAGCAGCGTACCCCCACTACAGGCGGTACCGCCGCCTGGCGATGTGCGCGGGGGACGGCGACGTGTGCCTGCCCGTCGACGAGGCGCGCATCGCGCCAGAGGAGCGGCTCTACATTGGTGAGTCGGGCCGGCCGAGGGTGCCACTGACCGCAACAGCTATGGGCACGGGCTTCCTCCTCCCCGCCGGGCTGTTCTGGCTCGCGTGGGCTGGCGCTGGGTGGCCGGCAGCCGTGTCGGGCCTGCTCACCGGCGCCGGGTTCAGCGGGCTGCTGCAAGCCGCGGTCATGTACCTCATGGACTCGTTCGGGCACTTTGCCGCGTCTGCAGTGAGTGGCGCAGCGCTCTCGGTGCAACTTGCTCACAGCCAGCTCTCCGCCGCCCTCTTCGTCGGCGCCACCACAGCCGGGCTCGTCCTCCTCGCCATTCCCGCGCTCTACGCCCGCGTCGGCACCCCCTGGGCCACGTCCCTCTTCGCCTTCCTCACCCTCGCTGTCGTGCCCCTGCCGTTCGTGCTCCACGCCTACGGGCCGGCGCTGCGCGCGCGCAGCCTCTACACGGCCGCGCAGGGCGAGAGCGCGGCCAACCGCACCGTCGTGCAGTTTGCGCAGTAGTGCAGCAGTGCCACGCGCAGTAGTGCCATCTCTGCGCAGTTCGAAGTGCCATCTCTGCAGTATAGTATAGAATAGAATGTGTGTACCATGTATCAATCACCGCGCGCGCCCCTGCTCGCCCGAATCCGTGCTGTGCGACCACCGGCTCTCGAGCACCGCGTCCTCGCGCAGCGGCGGCATGAGGCTCGACGGGCCGAACGTGCTCCCCGAGCGCGTGCGGCGCGCGCTCGGCGCGTCGTCGTCCACGGGCGCAGGGTAGAGCTGGTACAGCGGCGTGAGGGTGGCCGGGTCGGGCGGGCTCTGCACGGGGTACGGCTGGCTCGGCGCTGCGTACGGCTGGCTCCCGACCGCGTACGGCTGGCCCTGCAGCGCGTACGGCTGACTCGACAGCGTATAGCCCCCCTGCTCACGGCGCGGGGCGTAGAACCCCTGCTCCTTGGGGCGTGGCGCCTCGTACGGCTGTGGCAGTGCCGTGGGAGCATCGTAGTACGACCCGGGCATGTCCTGCGAGTACCGCGACGGCGAGTCGGCCTCATAGTCGTCGGGGTAGACGACCGACTTGCGCAGCGGGCTGGGCCGGACGGGGCGCGTGCTGACACCCGCCTCCTCGTCGTCGGGCGCGCGGCGGAGGGTGCCGTACGTCGAGATGCGGGGGAGGTCGCGGCCGCCCTCGGTCGGCGTGAGCGGCGTGCGGGGGCGCGACGGGCCCTCGTACTGGTCCACCTGGAGCACGGGGGCCGAGATAGGCCCGCGGCGCGGCTTGGAGGAGCGGTTGCGGTGGAGGTAGTATGCCACGATTCCGCCGAGGGCTGTCAGGACGAGGATGGACAGCACGACGGCGATGATCGCACCGGGCCGCATGCCGCTCGGCGCGGGGGGAGCCGGCGCCACCGTCGAATTGTTGCGGCCGGGCGCGCCGCCAAAGTTTACCGCCGTGACCATGACGACGGTCGTGCGCTGCCCGACGACGGTCACGGTCGTGTAGTACGGCCTAGGGCGAGCCGTGGGCCGGAACCTGGTCGTCCGGCAGCCGGTGCACGTGCGCGTGCGGTGCGGCTTGAAGAGCGTCAGGGACGACTTGGGCGGCGGAGGCGCCGGCGACTTGGTCGCCGTGTCCTGCGGCGGCGGGGGGACCGTGACGGGCGGAGGCGCCCAGCCTGTCGGGGGGAGGGGGGTGGTCGGGGCTGGAGTTGGAGCTGGGGCCGCAGTGGGCCCGGGGACGACAGCGGAGGGGGGAGCAAGATCCGAAGTGGCGACGACGGGGCTGGGTTCGACCGGGTCGACGGCGTCTGGCGTCACGTCCCCGGCGAGGTCCTGCGCCAGAGCCCGCCCGGCGACGAGGGCCAGTACGACTAGCGACAAGCGCATGGTTGCGGGGAATGTGAGTGGGTCAGCAATCAGCAGTCAGTGGCTTGGCCGGGCTTTATGCGCGCTGCGTCCGGCTGGGTGTGAGCTCGAAAGTCAGAAGCGGCGCTGAGGAGGCAACGCAGAGAGCGCCCGGCCAGCGCCCCGCGCCCTGCCGCCCCCCAGCTCGTAGTCAGCATCATTCACTCGAGTTCACATGTGCGCATAGTGCTCTGCGCCGTGGCGACGGTGGCAGTGTGGGTGGGTGAGCTGCTCTGAGGTGATTGGGATGGTGGTGAGGTGAGAGATGGTGCAGTTGACAACAGCCACGCGCACTGCGGCAGCAACCATGACGCAGTGGCGCCTCGAACTGGCCGGGTGCCTCTATTGGATCACGTGCTACGAGCCGTATGCTTCCAAGAGGCTCGGTTACGCGCGCCTGTTGGATGCCGGCCCCCGGCGACGTAAGGTGGTGCTGGGCGGGGTGGCGAGTTGCAGCAAGCGGGACACTTGGCGGCTCGCGGCTCGGCGACTAGGCGGCTAGGCTGGCAACTAAAGTGGATGCGGGGGGGAGGAGGGGAGGAGGAGAGGAGCCGGGCGGGGAGGGGCAGGGGGCCAGCATTAATCCGCCCTGTTGCTCGGTCTTGTCAGTACTCGGTGCTCCCTCTTACTCGGCGTCGCGTCTCCCTCTCTGTGCTGACGCGGTCGACAATGTCCGCCTCCTAACTCGCTCACATTCAACAACCACAACATCGTCTAAACCCACTTCAAATCTCCCGCTCGTTAACCAAGCTACCCTTCAACACCTTTCCGCTCGTTCACCAGCATAGATACTCGCAATGGTCGCCCTACCTCCGTTTGTCGACACGCGCATCGACGCTCTTGACCAGGTGCGTGCACGGCGGTGGCGACAACGCCCCGATGGCAGCGTCGTCCACCTCGATGACGGCATTGCCGCCTGGTTCATTGCTGACAATCCACCTCGCAGATCTACGACACGCTCCAGGCAACCTTCCTCACAAACAAGACGCTCGACATTGCCTACAGGAACTACAACCTCAAGCAGCTCTACTTCCTCCTCACGGACAATGAGGAGCGTATCCACGCCTCGCTCAAGGCCGACCTCGACAAGGCCGGCTTTGACGCAAACGTCGGCGACGTGAGTGACCTGACCGAACAGAGCATTGCATTATCCCGTGCAACAAACGCGTCGGCTCGCACACGGCGCACACGGCTCACACGCTCAGATCTGGCCAGTCGTCAACCAGATTGCGCTCGCCATCAAGCGCCTCCCCCAGTGGATGAAGCCCGAGTCGGCGAGCAAGGATGCATCGCTCATGTTCAAGCTCATGAGTGAGTTGGGAGGACCGGGGGCGAGGTGCGGGGTGATGGAGATGGCGCTGTCCTCAGTGCTCGGACCATGCACACACCCCGCCAAGCCACAGCTGTGATGGCCGTGCTGACAGATACAGGCCCGCGTGTTGTCAAGCAGCCCAAGGGCGTGTCGCTGGTAGGTTGAGTGGTGGCGGAATGGGAGCAGCGCGCTAAACCTTGCGCCAGATCATCAGCGCGTGGAACTACCCTTGGCAGCTCGCCCTCGGCCCCCTCGTCGGCGCGATTGCTGCTGGATGCCCCGCAGTCATCAAGATGTCGGAGCACGCGCCCGCCTCGGGTGCCCTCATGGAGGAGCTCATCCCCCGCTACCTTGACCCCGAGGCCTACGCGGTCGTCAACGGCGGCGTCGACCAGACCACCGTCCTTCTCCAGAAGCAGTGGGGCCACAGTGGGTGTCGTAGGCCCGATTCTACCTGCTAACCCATCAGTCATGTACACCGGCTCCGGAGTCGTCGGCAAGATTGTCGCCGGCGCGGCTGCCAAGACGCTCACCCCGACCACGCTCGAGCTCGGTGGCAAGAGCCCCGTCATCGTCGCGCCTGATGCCGACGTCAAGATCGGTGCTCGCCGTATCCTCTCGATGAAGTCGTTGAACCTTGGCCAGGTATGCGTCGCGCCCGACTATATCCTTGTTGTCAAGGAGAAGGTCGATGAGTTTGTCAACGCGATCGTCGAGACGTGAGTGCCACTTGACCGACGGTGAGGGCGCGCCACTGACGGCGCAGGATGGACGAGTTCTTCCCTCGTGGCAGCGAGCGCTCCTTTGTCAAGGACGGCGCGTACGCTTGCATTCGTAACGAGCGCGACTACGAGCGCATCGTGTCGACGATCGACGAGCAGGACGCCAAGGGACAGCTGGTCTACCGCGCTGAGGCCGACGAGAAGCGCAGGCGCATCGGCATCAACGTTGTCAAGCTGCCCAAGGACGGTGCCGGCGAGCAGGGCCTCCTTGTCAATGACGAGATCTTCGGCCCCATCCTCCCGATCATGGCCGTCGACGTGAGTACGCGCTGATAGCCGAAAGCTGACTTGTACAGAGCGTCGAGGCGGCCATCAAGTACGTCAACGCCAGGCCGCACCCTCTGGCTCTCTACGTTCTCTCCAAGAACCGTTCCTACTTTGACAAGGGTGGGTGCATTACATTTGAAGGACCGACTGACCCCCAGTCATCCACGAGACCCTCAGCGGTTCGGCCATCTGGAACGATGTCGCCTTCACGCCCGTCGCCACCACGCTTCCCTTCGGCGGTGTCGGTGACAGTGGATGGGGCAACTACCACGGCGTCCACGGCTTCAACACGTTCTCGCACCACAAGGGTAAGTGTTCGCCCCTCGCCCCCCTGACCTCCCCACTCACACACACAGCCATCCTCGAGGTCCCCTACTGGCTCGAGCTTGCGCAGAAGTCGCGCTACCCGCCCAACCTTGACGCCAATGCCCGCAAGATCTTCAAGATGTTCATGGTCTCCAAGGTCAACTTCTCGAGGCCCGTCAGCGTCGAGGGCGAGCAAAAGCTCCTCCGCAGCCAGCAGAACCGCCGCACCCTCTACATTGGCGCCCTTCTCATCATCATCGGTGCATGGGCTGGCATCGCCGCCCGCCAGGGCGCGAACGCGTTCGGGTCCGTCGGCGGCTGGATCAAGGCCAAGCTCAATGTCTGAGCCATGCCCCAGCCTAGCAAGCCCTAGTATACCGTTGTGAATAAAAGGTCGACCCATCCGGTTAGTCAATGTCTTGTTCCCCTTCCGAGTCCTGTGTAGCGATATGCGGGCTCCCTGTCCCCGTTGCGCGTCTGTAGTGTTGTTTGATGCAGTGAATCCATGCTCGACATTCAAACAATGCGGCTAGTATAAAGACAAGACGGGTCCGAGTCCCACTCAGATGTGCTGGAGCGCTTGGCTCGTCGCCGGCCACTCGACGCTTAGCTGTCACCTCCTCTCCTGTTGGACGCAATGACGGTGCCGTTGGGGTCGAGGATGATGAGGGGGGGCGGGTCGGTCCAGCGGGTGCCGTCCCAGGCCCAGTGGCCCTTGCCCGGCTTGTCGGGCCAGTCCTGGCAACGGACCTTGCGCGGGGGCTCGTCGACCCACTCAATCTTCTCGGGGTGGGTGGCGTCGGGCAATGGGTACTCGACGTAGCCGCGGACGCGCGAGTCGTCCTTGCCGTACGTGAGGTGGATGCCGGGCACGACTGCGATGCGGCCAAAGCCGTACTTCCAGAAGTCCCACGAGATGAACGACGACTCGGACGCCTGGCACTCCTCCTCTCCGGGCTGCTGGTCGGGACGGCGGGGCACACCGCGCCTGAAACGGACGTTGTACGGGGGGAGGAAGGGCACGGGGTTCATGACGGCCATGCCGTTCCAGCCGGCAAAGACCTGGTAGGGGAGCACACGGCTGTGGCGCTCGAGCGTGGCCGGGTGGTTGATGAAGAGCTGAGTGGGTCAGTGTCTGGTCGTTGTGCAATCGCCATCCTGCTCACCCTCTGGGGGTCCTCCTGCTGGTCCTTGGGCACGGGGAAAGGCGTGTAGAGGTCGCCGGACATGTCGCGGCCGACCCAGCCGTCGTAGAACCACTTGCCAGCGTGGTCCCAGCCACACGTCATGTCGGCATCCTGGAAGAAGTGCTGGTGCAGGATCTCGAGGAAGTGACGGCCGCCAAAGTAGACGTCGTTGTAGAACAGGACAGCCGACCAGTTCTTGCCGTCGGGCGAGAGGCCAGGGTACTTGCTGTCGTAGATGGGCTGCATGACGGCGTTGCGGAGGTCAGCCAGCGTCTGGATACGGTGGCTGTTATCCCAGTCAATCGAGGGCATGTGGGTCTGGATGAAGAGGTTCTCGGGAGGCACGCCGAGGAAGAGGAGGTGCTCCTTCATGGCGGCTGCGATGATCTCGCCGGCGCCGTCGTCGGACGGGCCCTCCATGAGCGCAAAGACACACGACTCGGGGCCGAGGAAGTCGACGACGACGGTCCAGGTCGCGAACCAGTCGGCCAGCATACCTGTGGGTGTGAGCACGCGTACGCAGGCGAACAAACTGCCTCTACTCACCAGTAACCTGGCGACAAACAGTGGTAAAGAGGTACCTCTTCTCGCCACCCTCGATCCACTTCTTCTTCTTGTCGTCCCACTCGCCACCGAGGTGAGCGTAGCGCTCCATGAGCGCCGGGGTGAGGAAGGGCGGGTGGATGGGGTTGTTGAGGTCGTGCTCCCTCGGGATCTCGGGGAACCTTTCCTTGAGGTCGTACATGCGCGGGCGGAGGTGGGCGAAGGCCTCCTCGATCGAGGGCAGCGGGCGCAGCTCGTACTCGACCGGGTTGGTGTTTGGGATGATGACGCGCGAGTGGCCCGGGTGGTATGGGTTGGTCCTGTTGCTCGGGAGGGGGCGGTCGAGACGGAACGTGTTGGGGCGGGGCGAGAGCTTGATCTGGCCGTTCTTGTCGCGGCCGATCGGCGCCTGTGCCACCTGCTGGCGCTGGGGGGAGCCGGCGCCGAACAGGCGCGAGAGGCCGTCGAAGCGCGACCAGCCCTCCTGGGTGCGGCCGCGCTCCGACTCTGTCGTGGCCGACCACTGGTCGTCGACCTTGCCGCCGGCGCTGGCGACGAAATAGAGCGCGCCGAGGGCGAGGAGCAGGACGAGGCCGCGGACGAGCGGCCGTGGGATCGAGACCGAGGTGCCGCCCAGTTTGAGCGAGACGGGGTACCGCCTGCTAGGGCCTGGTTTTGAGCCGGACAAGCGCATGCCGCTCATTTCTTCCTCGTCGTAGTGGTAGCCCGAGTTGTTGTTGTTGTTGCTGCTGGCAGTTGTGCCGAAAGTGATGCCAAAGGTGCTGCTACTGCCGGCGTCCTTTTCCTTGTCTCGGACGCGTAGCCCACGTGGAGGGGGGGTGCTGGTGGTGGAGGCGCCGTCTGTCCCTATCGAGGATGTGATGGCGTGTGTGGTTGTTTTGTTGTCTGCGTGAGTTGTGGGTGGAGATGGAGTGCGAGGAGTAGACGAGTTGCGATGGTGCGTCGTGGTGGGAGGAGACATGCACGCGGTGTCGCAGTGTCGGTCGGTCGCGAGGGCAATAAGGGACCTAGGAGGGCTAAGGTGGGTGGGTTGTGCGGGGGTGGGTGGGTGCTGCGGCCAAACGGGGAGGGAGGGAAGGCGAGGCGAGGCGAGCAAGGCAGGGAAGGGCCAGGTTCCACCGTGGAAGATTGCAGTGCGGCCGGCGCTGCGCTGCGAGCAATGTGACCGAATAGCCCAGCAAGTGCGCGGCGGTCAGGCGTCAGGCGGCTTGTACGCACGCGGCGCGGGCAAGTGACGACGGCGACGGGGCGAAAATGCGCTAAGGGGTGAGCCGGTGCGTGCGAGGAGCTTTGTGCCGTGGCCCGGCTTATCAGATCGTGGGTGGGTGACTGGCGACTTGGGGGTGACTTGGCTCGGCGAGCAGTCGATGCAATAGCGAGTAGGTGAGATGGACAGTGACAAGGACAGCGACAGCGACGAGCAGTCGACAACTTGTACTTGACCGTGGTGTGGCTCGCCTCGCTGCAACGCTCGCAGCGACCAGGGAAGGCTACAGCAACGAGTCGCACGGATCGCGGCGGCGCTGGCTGCCTGCCATCGTCGTCGTCGTGTCGTCTCAGCGACCTACATGCCTCCGCCCCCGCGGCCATGTTGTTGTTGTTGCCTGTGCCGCCTCGCCGTCCGGCCTACGCACGACGAAACGAGGGAAAGGGGCGGGCTTGGGCGACAGACCCGCCGCCCAAGCCCCAAACGGTTTCGCTGGCTGACCTCTTGGCTGTGGGTTGGGGCCGTGGTAACCGGCGGCCTCCTGCCTCGCCTCTGTCGGCCTCCCGCGCTGCCGCCCAGCAGCCAGGTACCCCTCCCTCTCGACCACCCTGTTATCGGTGTCGCCAGACGCGGCGCGTGTGCAGAGCCGGCTCTGACGGCGACCGTATCCTGGTTACGGTTACTCCCACCCAAAGCCGCTGCTCAGAGCGGCAGGGCAGGCGAGCAGAGGCTGCCACCCGGTCGATGACCCCGCGAGCCACTGCTTCCCAGGCAATAGACTCCCTGGGCGCATTTAACCATAACCAGCGTAGGCTTGCAATGTCGCCGGTCCACAAGCATTGCTACAACGACGCTCGCTATCATCAACGACGGACACCATGCAGAGTGCAGATCAAGTACAAAATGTGCCACTCATGATCAGATCAGATCCGAGGCGCTCGGCGCCGGCGCTCAGGCGCTCAGGCGCACACCCGCCCACCCTAAGGCAGTACACGTTGCCCGCGTGGCGCAGAACACGGCGCGCAGTCTCGCTTGCGACGGCGCCACAAGTCCGACATTGCCTATCTAGCCCAGCTGCGCTACGCTTTCGGCGGCGGCGTGGGCGGCACGTCGCGGATCGCAGCGGACATCGCGACCGTATCCGCTGCACTCTCGGCGTCGTGCACGCGGAGCACGTCGACCACGCCCGTGGCCGTGCACCACGCCGAGATGGCCGCGTCGCCCGCGCCACGCTCGGCGGGGACGGTGCGCCCCGTCACGCGCCCGACAAAGCCCTTGCGGCTGCCGCCGACGAGGAGCGGGAAGTTGGCGAGGGCGGGCGTCGCGGCCAGCTCGGGCAGCGAGCGGAGGAGGCGCAGGTGGTCGTCCTGCGACTTTGCGAAGCCCAGCCCCGGGTCGAGGACAATGTCCCACCGCTTGACGCCCGCGTCGAGCGCCCGCTGGACCGACACGCCGAGCTCTGCCGCCACTCCGCCAACGACGCCCCCGTGCGCGCTGTAGTCTTGCGCCTCGGGAGAGAGCATCGTCGTCGAGTCGCCGCGCGAGTGCATCAGCACGACAGGGACGTTGGCGGCGGCCATGGCCGCGGGCATGCCCTCCTCGGCGCCGCCGCGCACGTCGTTGATGCAGCTGGCGCCGGCCTTCACTGCCGCGAGGGCAACCTCGGGGCGGTAGGTGTCGACGCTGATGGGGATCGACGCGAGCGCGCCGTCGGATGCCCGCGCAGCGGTCACGAGTGGGACGACGCGTTCGAGCTCCTCCTCTGTCGAGCAGGGCTCCGAGTTTGGCCGCGTCGACATGCCACCAATGTCGATGATGGCTGGGACGCGCGAGCTCGACGCGACCTGGGTGAGGCGCTCGAGCGCGCCGCCCGTTTCTGTATGTCTTTCGTTGCCGTCAGAGAACGAGTCGGGCGTCGCGTTGAAGATGGCCATGACGGCGGGGGTAGCCGGGGAGGTCAATCGGAGGGGCTTTGCCGGTGCGGGGAACGGGATGACTGGTGCGAGGCCACCTGGCGTGACGCGAGACAGGAGCTCGGCCACGCTGACGCCGAACGCGGGGTGGATGAGCTCGGGTGCGATGCTGCAGTGTCAGCGAACTCATGTCTGCCGTCAGTGACTTACTCTGCCAAGGGCCGCAGGACAAACTCGCGCTCAGCCAAGCTCGCGTGCGGGCACTCCAACCACCCCACGCCGTCCTCGTCCGCCGCGTCACCCGGCTTGCCGACGCGCACCACCTCGTCGCCGTACAGCACAAGGTCGAGGTCGATCACCCTCGGGCCGTTGCGGAACGTCTTGGTCCTGCCAATCTCCGTCTCGGTGCGCTTGAGCACACGCAGCAGGTCGAGCGGGGCGAGCGCCGTCGCTACCTCGATCACGCCGTTGAGGAACAGCGCCTGGTCCTCGACGTACATCGGCTCCGACTCGTACAGCCTGCTCGTGTCGACGAGCGCGCACCCCGCCGCCTCGAGCAGCTTGACGGCGCGGCGCACGTGCCCGACCCTGTCGCCGATGTTGGAGCCGACGGCGATGAACACGCGGGAGGGGGAGCGCCGTGCCGAGGTGTAGTATGGCCGCTGGGCGGAGGCGGGCGCGCTGGGTACCGCCGCTGGGGGCAGGGGGACGCCGCGCACCCCGCCGCGCTTGGCAAAGTCCTCGGCGCGGCGCGAGACGCTGATCGACGGCGTGGCGAACGGGAGCGCGCTCGGCTTGCGGATCTCGACGTCGACGCTGCTCTGCGCCGGCACGGCCGGGAGCGCGAGCAGTTCGCGGGCGAACGTGTCTGCCAAGGACTCGAGGGTGCCAAACGACGACTTTTCGAGCCACTCCCCGTCAGCGCTGTACGCTGCATGCACTTACCTCGAACGCGGCGTCCGCGACCGCCTTGTGGCTCCAGCTCTCGGCGCCGACGCCCGGCCCAGTGACGGTGATGTCGGCCTCGAGGCGCTGCCGCTCGGCCCGCTCGTGCGGGTGCAGGCCGACGATGCACGACGCGCGCAGGTCGCGGAGGGTGCAGCTGATCGGGCCGGCGGCGGCGGGCGTGAAGCTGCGCGCGTACTCTGCGCTCTGGGCGGGCAGGAGGGCGCGGGGCAGGCGCGCGGTCACACGGACACTCGACACGGCCTTGAGGGCGAGCGGGACGGCCGCGACGGCGTCGAGCAGCTCGGACGGGCGCGAGAAGGCGCGCGTCATGAGCGCCGCGTACACGGCCTTGGAGACGCTCGAGTAGTTTACGCCCAGGCCCTGCATGTCATCTTCGTCGACGCAGTGCGGGACCACCTCGGGCGCGAGGCTGATGTCGATGTCGAGCTCGACCGGGCACGGCGGGGGCGGGCTCAGGCCGAACGCTGATGGGCCGAGGCCTTGCGCGAGGTGGCACGAGAGCGCTGTTACGCTGATGCGGTCGGCGGGCATCAGCCGTAATGTGGTGGGTTGGGGGTAAGAATGAGATGGGTGGGACAGAGCAAAATGTCTGGAGGGAGATTCGTCGCATGACGTTTTCGTTGCAGTCGGCTTCAGGCACGGGTTGCGTCCAGGACACATAAAGTGCAACAGGCTACTAACTACAACTGCTCGTACTCGACGTGCTCAAGTGACTAAATGACTGTAAGTACAACAGAGTAATTTAAAGGTCGGTGGTCGTGATGGTGATGGGCGTAATGCCCAGCTCGACCATCAGCAAGGCCTTGAGCAGCTTGACCGACGCGCCGCTGGGTGCGGTACCTCCCAGGTCTACGATGCGCTCGCGCAAGTCGTCTTGGGTGAGATTGGCGAGTTGAGACAAACGCAGGATGGGCTGTGAGTCAGCAGGAGACGGCCCACCTTGACGCACTGATTGAATAGTGCCCATGGGTACGAGGTCGAAGCCGGCCGCGTGCCGCGCCGCGTTACTGTTGCTACACGTCAGTCTGAAGCAGCACCCCAGACTCACCGAGTCTGGAGGCTCTGCTTTAGAGTGGTCACTTCGCTCTCGAGGTTGTTCAGCGAGTTCCCGATGCTTTCGAGCGATGTCTTGACGGGCGCCAGCTCCTGCTGTAGGAGGGCGCGGATCTGCTCGAGTGTGACGGCGCCGCCATGCTGGCCCGCATCGCCGCGAGCACCGGGCTGCCCAGGCTGACCAAGAGTGCTGGCGGCGTCGGGCAACCCGCGACGACCGCGAGGGCCCTCGGCACCGTCCGGTCCAACGTCGCCATTGCAGGCGGACATGGTGGGGATGGTTGAGAGGTGAGGACGCCAGTGACGCGTGATGACCGGTTGTGCAACAAACGGTGTTTCGACAAAGCACCAACATCGACACAAGCAAATCTAGTCCACATACGCCTGCATCATCGTATTTCGGTGGTACTAATTACATTCACGATCTTCTCGGATTTCATGCAGCCAATGTCCTAGGTGTCCTCCCAACCACTGCACGGTCAGCAAGGACGCGAGCATTGTGAGTCACTCACCCAGACTTGAGGCAGTAGGTCGCCTCGCCCTCGGGCATGTCAGGCGAATCCTGGAGCTTGGCGATACGCTCCTCGCCGCGACCCTTGCGAAGCTGGATGCGAGTGGCCGAGCTGTGCCAGTGTTAGCAGGGTCACCCTCACCCTCCAACACTCACGCATGAGCAAGGATATGGCCGCCGACGGGCTTGGCACTTGACGCAGCAGCAAACATGGCGGCAGCCTGGGCGTTAGCACTCGTCAGGCCCAGCTAGACTCACACCCGGGTCGGCCTGGACTTGGTTGGTGAGAATCACGGCGACGTTGAACTCCTCGGACAGCTTCTGAAGGCGCGCAAGGAACTGGTTGAGCTTCTGCTGGCGCTCCGAAAGTTCGCCACGGCCTGAGTAATCCTGGCCTGTGGAGGTGAGCTGACACGCCTGTCCCCGGCCACCTACGGAACAGGTTCATGATGCTGTCGACAATGATCAACTTGTAAGTACGGTCCTCGACAAAGCTGCGTTGTTAGGCGAGTCTCTGGCTAGACCTCACCGAACGGCAAGCTCGATGAGGAGCTCGCACTGCTGCTCGGAGCTCCAAGCGCGGGCGCAGAGGACGTTCTCGAGAGCCATGCCGCTGTCGACGCCAAAGCGGTCCGCGACGGCGCGGACACGGTCGGGGCGGAAGGTTCCCCTGTGCAGTCAGACGGGTTGGTTGGAGGCGAATGAACATACTCTGTGTCGATATAGGCAACCTTGCCACCGGCGCCACCTTGGTCCTCAGGGAGCTGGGTGGTAACGCAGAGCGTGTGGCAGAGCTGAGTCTGCATGGTGGCGTCAGCACTGTCGATGTCTGCCCTTTACCTTGCCTGTGCGGAACTCTCCATAGACCTCGGTGATGCTCTGGGTGGAGATGCCACCACCAAGCATGCCATCGACAGCCTTGGAACCAGTGGTGATCATCTGAACATTCTGGCGGCGCTCGGAGAGCTCCGCGGCGGTGGCGAAGGTAGGAGGCTGGGGTGAGTTGGGCTTGCTGATGTCGTGCCACCTACGAGGAGCTTGACAGAAACTTCCTACGCTTGATCAGTCACATCCCCGACACCCCAGACCCAGACACACCTTGAGCTTTTCGATCTTGGCCTATTGGAAGCAAGACGTTAGTTAAAACGGCTCAACTCGAGTCCGACATCGCGGAAAAGTACCTCGGAAAGGCCCTGAGAGACGTCAGTGCCTCGTCCTCTTCGCTTGTGCTTGCCTTAATCTTCGCCAGGTTCTTGCGCGGGGTCTGCGCCACCCCGAGGACTGTGACGATTCCGGCCGCCTTGAGCTTGGTGATATCAGAGACGTTGATGCCCTGAGATAGTGAGATAAGATGTGATGATCAGTGGGACGGGTGGTTGGTGTGGTCAGGGAAGGTGAAGGTGAGGGCTGCCGGAACGCGACACTCACATGGGCCTGAAGCTCATCCACGGCCTGATGATCAGTGTAGCTCGAGAGTGCCGCTGCCTACCTCGTAGCCGTACATGGTCTGCGGCGCTGTTCAGCAGGCGGGTGTGGTGGGCGAGGGAGGGAAGGCGAGGAAAGCGCCGATACTCACGTCCTGGCCGTCGTCCGACATGGTGCTGCTTGTGGTTCTGGGTCTTGGGTGTGGGGGAAGGTAAGTGCGTGTGAGTGGGAGTGGTCAACAGTGAGGAGAGGAGGAGTAGGTGGTGAGAGATTGTTGAAGCGGTGGTAGAGCGAGAGCGAGCGAGGGAGCAGCGGAAAGAGAAGCAAGTGTGAGGGAGTACAGATTCAAGATGATTCATGCGGCCTGGGGGGAATAGATAGTCGCCACCAAGCAGCCCAGACGCGCCAGACGTGCAAAAGGAAGACGAGGAAGACGAGGAAGGTGAGGAAGGCGAGGAAGGCAAGTGGTCTGTGCGTCCTTGACCAAAGGCAATAGCAGTCACCATCGTCATGCACAAATCGGCCGTCAAATTCCGACCAGCCGTATCTCAGGGCCAGGTTGTAGCCAGAATGCGAGTCATTTGCTCGCTATAGTCGCTTTGGCTGCCTTCCTCCAACCAGCTCCCACCGTTTTCAGACCCCCCACACCCGACTTTATCGATCACTGGCCGGCTCGCGCTCTGGCCCACTCTCTTTTGCTTTCTCTACATTTCTCCTCTCGATCCTCTCACCACTCACCCACACCACTCCAAAAAGAGCAACACCAATGCTCGTTCAAAGATCACGCGCCCTCGGGCCCATCATGGCCCGCCGTGGCCTCGCTACCCCCTCGTCCGTCCCAGTCAAGGACTTCCCCTCCATCACACCCCCCTACCCCCGCCTGCTCAAGACCCTCGACGAGGTCCGCAGTGTCCTCCCCTCGGACCGCAAGCTCACCCTTGCCGAGAAGATTCTCTACTCCCACTTGAGGAATCCCGAGGAGAGCCTCGGAGGTGGTGGCCCCATCCGCGGCAACCGCTACCTCAAGCTCCGCCCTGACCGTGTCGCGATGCAGGTGGGCTTCCGAGCTGACATCTTGGTGCTAACCCCGCGCAGGACGCCTCGGCCCAGATGGCTCTGCTCCAGTTCATGACCTGCCGTCTTCCTGACACCGCTGTCCCTGCCTCGATCCACTGCGACCACCTTATCCAGGCCCAGACCGGCGCGGCTGCCGACCTCCCCCGCTCGATCGAGCAGAACAAGGAGGTCTTTGACTTCCTCGAGTCGGCTGCCAAGAAGTACGGTATCGAGTTCTGGAAGCCCGGATCTGGTATCATCCACCAGATCGTGCTTGAGAACTATGCTGCTCCTGGTCTCCTCATGCTCGGTACCGACAGCCACACGCCCAACGCTGGCGGCCTGGGCATGCTTGCCATCGGTGTCGGCGGTGCCGACGCGGTCGATGCCCTCACCGACACGCCCTGGGAGCTCAAGGCGCCTCTCATCACCGGTATCAAGCTCACCGGAAACCTCCAGGGCTGGGCCACTCCTAAGGACCTGATCCTTCACCTCGCTGGCAAGCTCACTGTTCGCGTATGTGTTGAGCGTCCGTCGAGATCGCTCGCTGACATTCCAGGGCGGAACTGGCCGTATCCTCGAGTACTTCGGCCCCGGCGTCACGGCCCAGTCGTGCACTGGTCTTGCTACCATTGCCAACATGGGTGCCGAGGTCGGTGCTACCACCTCGACGTTCCCCTACTCGGACAACATGCGCCAGTACCTCCACGCGACCTACCGTGGCCCTGTTGCCGATGCCGCCGACGCCGCCGCGAAGCAGGGCTTCCTCTCGGCTGACGAGGGTGCCGAGTACGACGAGGTTATCGAGATCGTGAGTTTGTGAATGGCAGCACGAGCTGACGTCGTAGAACCTCTCGGAGCTTGAGCCTACCCTCAACGGCCCCTTCACGCCCGACCTTGCGACCCCTCTGTCCAAGTTCTCCGAGTTCATCAAGGAGAACAACTACCCCGTCACTCTCTCGGCCGCCGCCATCGGATCGTGCACCAACTCCTCGTACGAGGACATGTCGCGTGTCGCCTCGATCGCCGAGCAGGCCAAGGAGGCTGGCCTCAAGTCCAAGGTTCCTTTCCTTGTGACCCCCGGCTCTGAGATGATCCGCGCCACCATTGAGCGTGATGGTCTCCAGGGCCGCCTCGAGGACGTCGGCGCGACTGTCCTCGCCAACGCTTGTGGCCCCTGCATTGGCCAGTGGAAGCGTGATGAGCACCAGGGCGAGGACAACGCCATCCTTACCTCGTTCAACCGCAACTTCAAGGCCCGTAACGACGGCAACCTGAAGACCCTCAACTTCCTCGCCTCGCCCGAGCTTGTTACCGCCTTTGCTTTCGCTGGTGACCTCAACTTCAACCCCACCACCGACAGCATCGAGACTCCCAACGGCCCCTTCAAGTTCAAGGCCCCATCAGGCGACCGTCTGCCTCCCGTCGGCTACACTGCTGGTGACCTCTCGTTCGCTCCCACTCCCTCGCCCAAGCCCGTCCCAGAGACTGAAATCGCCATCTCGCCCTCCTCGACTCGTCTGGAGATCCTCGAGCCCTTCGACTCGGTCTTCGCAGCTGGCCCTACCGAGCTGCCCGAGCTCACCTGCCTCCTCCGCGTCCGCGGCAAGTGCACCACCGACCACATCTCTGCCGCTGGCCCCTGGCTCAAGTACAAGGGCCACTTGAGCAACATCTCGGAGAACACCCTCATGACTGCTGTCAATGACGAGGGTGGCCAGATCAACGTTGCCCGTGACGCCCAGGGTGAGGACACCATCCCTCACATCATGCAGCGCTACAAGGCGCGTAACGAGCCCTGGATGCTTGTCGTTGATGACAACTGTGAGTTAGCTACGTGCTCGTCGAAAAATCACAAGCTAACAGTTCAGATGGCGAGGGATCTGCCCGTGAGCACGCCGCTCTCCAGCCCCGCTTCTACGGATGTGGCCTCATTGTTGCCCGTTCGTTTGCGCGTATCCACGAGACCAACCTCAAGAAGCAGGGTGTCCTTCCTCTGTGGTTTGCCGACAAGGCAGACTACTCGAAGATCTCGGCTGGGGACAAGGTCCAGACCGAGGGCCTCAAGGAGCTCCTCGCTGGCAACTCGCCCGATGGTCAGGTCCGCCTCAAGGTCACCAAGCCTTCTGGCGAGGTCCTGTCGATTGAGACGACCAACACTATGAGCGCCGACCAGCTCAACTGGCTGCGCGCTGGCTCTGCGCTCAACTTTATTGGTGAGCAGGCCCGTGCCGCCGGCAAGGCCTAGACGTAAAACTGTAAAGGGGTTGTAGCATCATCTTGCCATATGCATTTTCCATAGCATCAGTGATCTTGGGTTGCCGTTGAGTGAGGTGATTTCTGTAGTGGTCGGACGGGACCAAAAATTCCCTCAAGTGTCAATGACGAACGGGTACGCACCCCTTGTGCCAAGGACTGCCGCCGCCGCCGCAGCAGCAGCAGCAGCAGGCAAGGCAAGCAGTCAACCAGCCAGCCAGCAACAGCACCACCCACTTTGCAACAACTATCACGACGGCCACTGCATCTCTCTCTGCTTCTCATCTTCTGTCAAAGCACATCGACAAGACACAACCGAGCGTCTCGCGACAGGCATATGTACCCAGATCAAGAGCCAAACACAAATCAAACAACCCACCATGCCCACCGTAGGAAGTAATACCCTCCCTCTCCCCTACGCCCATGCCCACGTTTCGCAACAGCGTCGCGAGCCGCGACAGCCCATGCGGTGAGTGCCACCTAGGAGCGGGTAACGTGGGTGAATGCTGACAGCTGCGCGCAGAACGTCCAAGCTCGGCACAAGTGCGTATCCTGCTGCGGCTCAACAGCATCGCACACCCTCATGCTAACCACCTTCCTCGCACACAGAACTCAAAGTCCTCCCGACCCAGCCAGAACACCCCACTATCCCGGAGGAAGAGGACGAAGAGGACGAGCCGCTCCAGCGCATTGCTGAAGACACTGGAGATGGCGAGGGCGTCGAGGTGAGCTACGATCAAGGCCGTCGTGTCTCCTTTTCGCCGCTGGACACTAACACGTCGGTCAGTTCTACACGCCCCTCGCGCAGATCCCGGCCGGTTCGGCCCGGCGCGACGCGATCAAGCTCACAAAGTCGGAGAAGGCCAAGCTCCCGCGAGTGACGGCCTACTGCACTGCAGCGTGGGTGTATGGGCCACGTCGATTCTAACCCACTCAGGTCGTACAACCTCCCGGCCCTGCAGACATATCTCGCCGCCAAACCCGCGTCATATCGCACGCACCCGCGCGTGTTTGACACCGAGTGCCTGCACACGCCGTACCTCCCGCCGCCGACCACTGGCTCGGCGTTGAATCGCTCGCCCGCGCTCAAGCCGGTGCAGCCGCTCACGCCGGTGCCCGAGGGCAACCTGTTGAATCTGGACGACGACGACACGGTGTCGTACTCGCCCGCGCGCCTTCCCGTCCGGAGTGACGCGACAAAACGCAAGACGGGCTTTGCGAAGCGCCCCGGCGGCGGCAACCGCTGGCAGAACGGTGACGAGGCCAACGACAAGAACGACGCCGAGACGGACGACGAGGACTGGGAGGAGGAAGAGTGGGTCCCGGATGTCTTCCTGTTCGAGTACGGCACGGTCGTCATCTGGGGCATGACGGAGAAGGAGGAGAAGGCGTTCCTCCGCAGCATGTGGGTTTGCTGAAACGTCCGGTCCGATCACAGCTGACCCTGCTCAGCAAGAAGTTTGAGATCGAGCGCCTCAGCTCGGAGGACATTGAGATGGAAGATCTCAACTTCTACTACGCTGATTACTCGCGGTGGGTGGATCGGCTGTGTGGTGCAGGGGCTCGAGCTGATCATCGCAGCATCTACAACGACGTCATTACCCTGCGCAAGGGGTCCTCGTACATGTAGGTGCCCGAGTGAGAACAGCACTAACCCACGCAGGACAAAACTGTCGCTCTCGCATGCCCTGTCGCAGTCGGTCAAGATCTCGCTGTTCGAGGAGCTCATCAGCGCGACGATTGAGCAGACCAAGGACATCCCCAAGACGCTGAGCGAGACGGGCAAGATTGGCCTGCCACGCAGCGAGATCATGAAACACATCGGGAATCTGTTCATCCTGCGCATCAACATCAACCTTGTGGGGTCGATCCTGGATTCGCCGGTGAGTGATGCTTCTGGTTGCAACCGCTAACGTGTGCGCAGGAATTCTTCTGGACGTTCCCAGATCTCGAGCCGCTGTACAACGCGTGCCGCTCGTACCTCGAGATTGGGCAGCGTGTCGAGCTGCTCAACGGGCGTGTCGAGGTGCTGCAGGACATGCTGATGCTGCTCAAGGAGTCTGTCAACAGCTCGCACGGCGAGCACCTCGAGGCGATTGTCATTGCGCTGATGTGAGTGGGGTGGGGGGGGCGGCGCTGACGTTCAGTGGTATTGAAATCATTCTTGGCCTGGTTACGATCCTGGTCGACCTGAGCCTCGCGTAGGGGCATAATCATTAGTACATAGGCTTGTCATTGATTGTACGTTACTGCATGTACCACTGGGGGGGAGGAGGGGTGGCAGTGTCTGTGCGGGGTGGTGGGAGGTGGGCGTGCGGGCGGTCAGGCATGCAGATCGTTGCGGAGTGACGACGGCGGCCTCCACTGGGCTCGCCTCCACTCGGCCTGACGCATGATGCGTGCATAGAGAGGTCGGGTAGGCGCGAGCAGCAGCACCGAGCATCTGACACAAAGCATGATGCCGCAGTCATGCATTCCACAGTGTGTGTCACTGTGGCCGGGCCCAGACCCTGAGAGACTGACTGTGCAGTGACTGTGTCACAAGGTGGTGGCACTTGCGACGCCGCGCCGCCGCGCCGCCACGAGCCGCGGCAGAGCGGCAAGTACAGTGCCACCTCGTCCTGATGTCACCAAGTGTGTCGAGTGTGTCGAGTGTGCCGAGTGTGTCGAGTGTGTCACTGGCATCGTCAGGCGCGGTCAGCGTCGCCGAGGCACGCAGCGATGATGAGTAAGGCGCAGGTGGGGGCGACAAGGGGCGACGAGGGACATGGTATAAAACGCGTTGAAGACGATCCAGTGACGACCATCCTCCTCGCCAGACTCGCAACCAAGTCCTCGCAACCAACCCCGGCAAACCAACCCATCCCAAGCCCCCGCCCAACATGTCCCCAACCCCAGCCTACACGCTCTACCACCTCCCCGGCAGCCAGTCGACGGCGCCGCACTGGCTCCTGCTGACCCTAGCCCCGGGGGTCACCTTCCGCACCGTCAAGGTCGACGTCCACGCGGGGGAGCAGTTCGACCCCGCCTTCCTGGCCGTCAACCCCAAGGGCAAGATCCCCGCGCTCGTCGTGCACGACGCGGCCGATCTCGTCGTCACAGAGTCCGCCGCGATCGTGTACTACTTGGCCTCGAGGCACGCGCCGCACCTCGTCCCCAGCCCGACCGCCGCGCCCGCCCAAGTCGCAGCCTTCCACGAGCAGTTCGCGTGGTTTGCGAGCACGCTGAGCGCCGACATCCGGCTGTGGTTCTTCGCACAGGAGGAGGGCGAGCGCGCCGTCCCAGGCTGGAGCAGCGCCGACGCACACGCCGTGCGCCGCCTCGCCCGCAGCAGGCTCGAGAAGGACTACGCCTACCTCGACACCGTGCTCGCCCAGCGCGCGTACCTCACCGGGGAGGGGCCCAGCGTCGTCGACTTCCTCGTCGTGGCCGCCACGTCCCTCTCGGAAGGCTTGCTCGCGTTCGCGCGCGCACACCCCCACGTCGCGGCCTTCCTTGGGCGCATGTACGCTACGCCCGGGTGGAAGGCGCTCGTGGAGGCCGACAAGTTCGTGCCCGCCCAGGGCGACGAGGCGTGGGGGCTGTAGCCTGCGCCACTTGACAGCCTTGCTCCTGCTCGTGACTCCGTAATTATGTAGCCCCGATGTATGCCTGACCTTCAGTCCAGGTGCAAAAGACCCGCCCCGATCATACGCTGCGTTGTCTCATGCAGTCGAAACCGTCGAAACCTTGAGAACTGATCGAACTCAATCATCTCGGCGTGGGTCGAACGCGGCGCCGGCGCAGATCGGCACGCTGGCACGCACGCGGGCCTCATACCGCTGCGCGCTGCGCGCTGCCCACTGCCCCGGCCACGCCCGCCTACTCACAAGTACATGCAATACATCTAGAGCCCTAGTCCGACTCGTCGCCGCTGCCCTCGCCCCCCTCGGCCGCCCCACCGCCCGCCCCCTTCGCCGCAATCTCCGCCTTGAGCTCGGCAATCGCACCCGCAACCGCGCCCTTGCCGCGTCCGCGCTTCCTCTTCTTCTTCCTCCGCCCCGCGGCCTCCTCACCCCCCTCGTCCTCCACCTCGGCCTTCTCCTCCACCTCCTCCTCCAACCGGCGCTTCTTCCCCGCCTCCGCCACCACCTCCACCTTCTTCTTCTTCTTCATGCTGAGCGGGTTCGGCGCCTTGGCCTTGCGCGCGCGCGGCGCCGGCGCGCTGTCCCCCGCGCCGAGCACGTTGTCCCCGTCCACGACGCCGTCGAGCACCTTTGCGCCCTCGACGCGCCGCTCCTCCTCGTGCGCGTTCTTGACCCTAATCGTCGCCTGTGTCGGCGGAGAGAGCACGAGCACGCCGCGCGGGTTGAAGTGCACGATCGGCAGCCCGGGCACGTGGTGCAGGCTCGACATGAGCTTCGGGCTGCCCAGCGCCAGCACGTAGCGGTGCTTGTTGGTCGCTCCTGGCTGTCAGCTTGGGCCAGCCACGCGGCACCCACCGACCACCTCCTTGACACACTCCCACGCGTCGATCGCCTCGCGGTGGTTGCACTTTCGTCGCTCGCACTTCTTGGCCAGGTCGACAATCTGCTGGTGCTCCTTGCCGAGCGTGTACAGCGCGTGGATGCAGCATTGTGTGATCACTGGGGCGTGAGCAGAGAACCAGGGGGATGGCAATGCCGACTTACTCGGCTTGGTCTCGCCCTGCACCACGTCCTTGAGCATCTTGAACACGTCGTTGTCGCGCTGCTTGCCGGCTTCGAGCAAGAAGTCGTTGGTCAACAGCAGCTGGTACGGCTGGCGAAAGTTGAACGCCGAGACGTAGAGCGCCATGACGCGCTTGTAGGCCTTTGCTCGCTTCTGGCGCATCGTGCGTGTGGTGTTGGGTTGGTGTTGTGCAGAGTCGAGATGGTCGAGATGGTTCACAACATTAGGTGGCAAGGGGGTCAAGGATCTCAACTTTTGTGACGGTGGTCACGTGACCGTATACACAACTTCTGCATCCCTATTGATATTAGAATTCACACATCGCCGATTAGGATGCGCTCATTACACCCCAGTCATATCATAATGTGCATAGAAATCCGAAACGTTCTAATAATACGCGGTGAACCAAGCCGATGCAAGCTGTATTCACATCTGCTCCGTAGCCCACCTCTAGTGGAGAGCGCGAGCAGCGCTCAGCGCCCCCAACGCTTAGTCGATGAGAGCGCCCTTCTTCTTCGCACCCAGGTCGTACTCGTCGTTGCGGCGACCGGTCTTGCGCTTGCCCACACCAGGAACAACGCTGCTAATCGACAGCCCACGGCCACGCTTGGCAGTCTTGAAGCCCTGGCCCTCGTACGAGAGGATCTCGAACGGCGGGTTGAGGCGAGGCCACGAAACGTACGAGATGCCCTGTGCGCGTCAGCTGCCGATCGCCTCGCGCCGCCGCCACACTTACATTACCCCAGATGAACGAGCCAGAGATAAAGGCAAGGATGAACCAAAGGAAGAGGAACGAGTAGATCGACCATTCTGAGCGCGGGGTCAGCTGCTGTGTTTGTCCCGAGGACAGCAACTGACCAGATTGGCGGGGGAGCGTAAGAGCCGCAAGGATCATCGTGAGGGCAAACACGAGCACGTATGGCATCGAGCGGATGAGTAGCGGCCGGGTGTCGGTAAGAGGCGGGATGCCGCCGCGCTGGGCAACATAGGCACCGGTCACCAGATCGTAGGCATCCTGCCGGTCGCCGTCAAAGAAGTTGTTGCGCACGTAGCGCGACACCGAGTTGACCCCATCGTTGAGGAGACCCTGCTTGCTTCGCTTGCCAGTACGGGTGAAGTCCGTCTTGAGCGCACCAGTACCAGCGTACGCCTTGGAGACGAAGTCGGCGTGGTCCGCCCAGATGTTGCGGAAGATGACCATAAAGTCTGAGTGGTCCTCAACAGACTCCTTGGGGCTGAGCACGCCGACCTTGCGGAGCTGCTCGTTGAGCGCCCACTTGCCCAGCGCAGCCTGCGCAACGTTCGTGCGGTCAAGGCAGTCCATGCAGTTGGTGCGAATGACACCACTCTGCTTCGAGATGACCTTGTTGGGGGTAGCGGGGCTGGAGTTGAAGCCAGACCCAGCAGCCGCCTGCCCGTAGAAGTAGCCCATGCGGTTGAGGGGCTCGGCCAACTTGTCGATGAGGACCTGGATCCTGTCAAAGCGGTTCTTGCGGCACTCGTGATGGAAGTCAAAGTAGAGGTAGCGCGCGCGATCCGCAAGAGTGTGGTCCGCAGTGGCCTGCGTAATGTAGCGCTCAAACGCCTCCTTGACGGGCTGCTCGTAGCCCTTTTGGTTGATAAGGTTGACGAGGTACAGCGACTGGTACTTGTCGACCATCTTGTAGAGGTGCGACTTCATGGAAGCGACAGTCTCGGGCTTTTCCATAATCTGCAAGTCCGGCTTGTAGCGCAGGTTGTTGACCTCGGCCCAGTAGAGGGGCACCGAGCCACGGATCTGGACAAAGCTGAGGCGTTCACGGCCATCCACCCGTCCGCGGTTCGCACCAGCCACACCGTTCTCCGGAAGGGGGTCAAGAAGAACGATCTGCTCCGTCTCGTTGAAGTTTGACACATCGCCCTGGGCGTCGATACCACGCGAGAAGTAACGGGTACCGGCACGGTGGCGCGAGCGGCGCATGATAAGCGCGAACAGGAAGTCACGGTTGTTGATTGTCGATGACCTGAGCTCGACCGCTGCAAGTCAGCATGGCGCCCAACTTGGGCCACTTACAGCCAAAGATGACAGGCAGAATGAATCGGCTAAGGTCGGCCACACCGCTCTCGGTGAGATCGATGAGCTTGTCCTGCAGGAAACGGTTCCAGAAGAAGCGCTCATCAGCGCGCTTCCACAGCGGCGTGGTCGAAGCGCCCTGGCCTGCATCCTCGAGCTCCTTCTGGCGCTGGAGCGTGTTGGTCAGGTCCCAGCCGTACGAGAACCAGAGGTTGCCGTTCTTGAGACCGCGTTCGACGAGCTGAACCAGCTCCTTCTCGACGGGGTGGCCGAGGATCGCCTGCGAGGACGACGTGGGGTTGAGCGGCAGGAGGCGGAAGTCGGTCGCGAGGTAGATGGCCTGCGAGAGCAATCTCGACGAAGGCTTGCGCCCGGTGACAATGACTAGAAAGTCGGCTGGGGGTCGTTAGCCGGGGATCGCGGGCTTGGTGGACGGCGATATGCCGGCGTCGGTGGGCGCCTTTGCCGACGCCGTGCAACACGCTGGATCGGCTCCAATCGGCATGAACGTGTGCGTGGCATGCAGCGACGATGTGCCGGGTGGTGGGAGGCATGGGGACAACAACTTACTGGTTGCCAGGCTGATAACACCGAGGATACCGTAACACGAGATAACCTTTTCCTTGCCGTAGGGGATGGCAGAGGAAACTGGGATGTCAGCGGGGTGGTGGTCTCAGATAGGCAGTGAACTCACCACTGAGGCTAAGGGCGCCGGTCTTGCGGTCGATGTTCAGGCTCTCGCGGACGTCCTTCTCGTTCACAATGCGCTCAGCGCCCACGGCGGGAGCCGAGGACGACGAGGGCTCAAAGACATAAGACGAGGGCGAGACATAGAGGTTGAACGACTCGTGCAGCTGGTGTAGGGTGTCAGATGCGCGCGTCTCTGTCGTGCGATCCCTGGCCAGTCTCGGGGCCTTGGTGACTACTCACGGGCAGCGTGTTGTAAGTCTGGGCGGCCATGGTTCAGAAGGAACGTGTCCGGTATGTGGCTGCGGTGGTGACCTTGGTGGTGACGTGACAAAAGAGATGTTGTGGGCGACGCAACGAGTGTGGAGATGGCTAGGGGGGGTAGAAGGAGGAAGCTACAGAGGGCGAGGAAGAAGAAGGGGGGTGAGAGGATGACAGGATGCAGCAGTGCAAGAAGTGGGTGCTGCGACGAGGTGGAAATGGCGGCTCGCTCGCTGGCTGGATGCAATGCGCGCGCGCTGCTGGCCGAATTGTCTCTCGCTGACGAGCACGCCGCCGTCACCGGCCTGACGTGCCTTGTCGCGTTCCCCGGTGCCCACCGCCACGACCACGTGTTTTATCAATCTTGCAGTAAAATGACACGTGTAAAATGACTGGAACGCGTCAACTTGAACATGGCCCTTGCTGTACGCGTCGCGTTTCTCCCCCCTGACTCCCTCCCTCTCCCCCTCGCCTGACATTTACTCCTCCCCCCTTCCAAACAACTCGTCCTCTCTCCTCATCAGTTTCTTGCGCGCGACCAAAACAAACGCATTCTTAATCAACAACAATGCTCGAGGCTCGTGTTAAGCAGGCTGCGGTCCTCAAGAAACTCCTTGACGGTGAGTGAGGGCGGCCCGATGTCGACCACGGCCCATCACCTGCGCCACTGGGTACTGACCTCTGCTAGCCATCAAGGAGCTCGTGACTGATGGCAACCTCGACTGCTCGGACGAGGGAATCGTGAGTGCAGCTGAATTCCACACCTTGTCCACAGCTGACACCACGCGCAGGCCCTCCAGGCCATGGACAACTCGCACGTCGCGCTCGTGTCGCTCAAGCTCGCCGCTGAGCAGTTCGAGTCGTACCGATGCGACCGCAACATCCCCCTCGGTGTCAACGTGCGTCGGCTACTCTCATTTCACGCACCCATCCACTAACCTGTCCAGCTTACCTCGCTCACCAAGATCCTCAAGTGCGCCAAGGACAACGACATTGTGACGCTCAAGGCGGCTGACGACGCCGACTCTCTCGGCCTCATCTTCGAGTCTCCCAGTGAGTTTCCTGGCCCTGCGGTAGAGGCACAGCTAACCCGTCACAGAGGAGGACCGCGTTGGAGAGTACGAGATGAAGCTCATGGACATTGACCAGGAGCACCTCGGTATCCCCGACACGCAGTACGACGCGACCATCACCATGTCGTCGGCCGAGTTCCAGCGCATCTGCCGTGACCTTGCTGCTCTTGGCGAGTCGGTCAAGATCGAGGCGTCCAAGGAGGGTGTTCGTTTCTCGTCGGACGGCGAGGTCGGTTCGGGCTCGGTGCTGCTCAAGCAGGGCGCTGGAAACGACCGCGGCGCTCGTGCCCGCGCAAAGCCCGACCCGGATGAGGACGAGGAGGAGGAGCGCGAGGAGAAGCCCGACGTCGACGAGGAGGGTGGTGAGTGGTTTGATGATGTTGTGATAGACGTCGCTCACACCGCGCGCAGAGGACGAGCAGGACGAGGAGGACCGCCCCAAGAAGCGCAAGGCCAACGGCGGTGCCAAGGGCTCCAAAAAGGCCAAGACTGCCGGCGGCGGCGACGACGACGTCGGAGTGTCCATCATCCTCGAGAAGCAGGTCTCGCTCACCTTCTCGCTCAAGTATCTGTCCAACTTTGCCAAGTCTGCGCCGCTCGCGCGCGAGGTCTCGCTCAACATGAGCAACGATGTGCCGCTCCTCGTCCAGTTTGACTTTGAGCAGGGTACGCTCCAGTTCTTCTTGGCGCCCAAGATTTCCGACGAGTAGAAGAGAGAAGTGTAGCTGCTGTATTAGTTATGGATAGTCGCCCAGCCCATCAGATGCGGTGACGAGTGGAGCGGAGCTGCGAGTCGCTGTAGTACGTCACTGAGAATGCATACAGGAGAGATATGAGGGCCCTAATGGGCGGGCGGCGTGCAACCGAAGTAGTAGCAAAGCCTGGCGCCTATCGTCGTCGAGTACGGCAAGGCGAGAATGACGCTCGAGGTAAAGGACATTCTGCAAGTGAAGAGGAAGACACATCGCATGTTTACATTGTTTATCATTATATATGGACAACGTGCCCTACGTACATATGTAGATGTCTCAAGTTGAAAACGCATTCGGCAATCCCACTCAAGCGAGCGTCGCAGCAGCCTCGGCACACGCCTGGAGGAGCACACCGGGGACGTGGGGGAGAGACTTTGCGACCGTCTCCTGCGCGATGCGGACCAGCCCAGCGGGATCAACGCTGCCGTATACAACGTTGGCTGTGACGTTGACGTCCTTGAGCTCCTCGGGCCAGGCGATGAGCGTGCGCGGGCCAAGCTCGACTCTGAGGCGGGCGCGTGCAGACGCAGCGGGCAGCATCAGAGCCGCAGTGCACGTCAGCACGCCGTTGTCGAGCTTGAAGGTGGCCGGGTAGTAAATGGACAGGAGGTCGAGCTCGCCGCGGACGTGGCGGGCGGCGGTCCAGAGCTGGCCGACGGCGCGGACGAGAGCGGACAGAGACGGGATCTGGTGCGAGGCCATGAGCTCGGCCAATGCACTGCGAGTGAGCTCTAGCAGGCCCGAGGTGGCGGCGTTGCTGCTCGGGCTGACAAGGCTCAGCTGCGCCGTCTTGACGTCCTTGCTTTGAACGCTGAGCAGCAGCTCGGAGGCGAACACCAGCTCGACCTGCGCGCCCATGCGGACGACGCGGAACCGGTGCAGCTCCTGCAGGCTCTTCCACTCGCGCTCGAGGCGAATCACGTCCGAAGGCATGAACTGGTCGCACATGCTCCGCGCGACCTCGAGCGCCGCGTTGTGTTGCCCTGCCTCGGACGTGAGCTCGGTCAAACGAGTCGAAAGCTCCTCGTTCTTGGCCGTCTTGGTCTCGAGCTCGGATCGGAAACGCTCAATCTCGACACTAAGTACCGTTAGTTTCACGCCCACGAGCCTTGGCACCACCTACTTTTGCTCAACGACAGCAGCCTTGAGATCCGCCAGCTCCTCAGGGTCACATGCGGCGATCTCGGCGACCTGCGCGCGGTGCTTGGCCAGCTCAGCCTCGAGCTCCGCCTTGCGAGCGCGGAGATCGGGTAGGAGACTGTCGGACACCTCCTTGCTCGCGGCGTGGCGAGCCGCGTCGGACTTCATCTCCTCGACAATCTCCTTGAAATCAGGGATGATGCGCTCCATGAGGCTCTGCTTCCAGTCGTACCACTGCGAACGCGCACGGAGCTGGGTGTTGGCTTTGAACTCGCGCAAGGTGAACTCGAACAGCTGTCGGTCCTCGTCATTGGCGCTGAGGTACTCGCGCACAACGGCAGGATTCTCGGCGTCGCAGATGGCCTCTGTTGACGCGAGCTCCTCCTTTCCAGCGTCGATATCGGCCCTCATCTTCTGGATCGCCCAGTTGAACATGTTGAGTAGAATGCCCTCAATGTGTGCTTCGGCAAAGTCGTGGATGGCGTACTCGCGCTCACCGCCATCGCCACGTCCGAGGACACCACGACCCACGCTGCTGCGGCGTCGTCGTGGCGCGGCAGGGAGATCGTCCATGAATTGCGCTCCGACCATTTCCAAGAAGGTGGCGAGTTGGATTGGTGCCGCCTCTTCAGGCTCCGCGAGCTCGTCCTCCTCTGGGATGGCGGGAGATGGTGTTGGTGGTGGGAAGGTGAAACCGAAACCAAACGACTCGCGAACGACAATGCCCTCCGCAGGCGACTTGAGATGGCGAACAGGCGTGCCCATAGACCTTCGGGGCAAGCCAAGCGACTGGCGGCCAGGTGTGCCGGTGTACTGGGGGAGAGGGCGTTCGGGCTCGGGTGTTGGTGACCGCTCGACCTCGGGCTCCTCCTCCTGACCTTCCTCCTCGACATCCTCCTCCACTTCCTCAGCAAAGACGTTGGCTGTCGCCTGCTCGTGGGCAGTGTGGAAGTCGGCAGACGTGTCCTCGGTCGATCCCTCCTCATCCTGGAGGCCCTCGTCCTCTGGAGTCGTCTCCTCGGCAGGTGCAGAGGCAAAGATGTTCCTCACCGGCGACGGAGGCTTCGGCACAACAGTCTTCTTGGCGCTTGGGAAAACGACATCCTCGTCATCGCTGTCCGTACGGGGCCGCTTCCTAGCACTTGATGGTGTGGCGGGGGCGGTCTGGGGGTGGCGGAGCGGTGTAGGTGCCGAAGCCTGGGAAGTAGATGGTGGCACAGACTGCGACAGGGAGACTGAGGCCGGAGCAGACGTAAAGTCCAGCTTCTTGGCGACACTTGCTGCGGTTGCCATGCCCGTTGGGCGCGGAACTGATGCGCCGGGGGTTTCAGGACTGGCACCAAAGATGTTTCGCTTTTGTGGCGCTGTGGCAGGAGGCTGAGGCTGCTTCTGCGCCGACAGTGGTGCTGTTGACGACGGTCCGGCCGAGCCACCCCGAGCGTCCCTGCTCTTCTGAGCTGAAGACGTTGTTGGCCGGGCAAACGACGGAGTGCCACCCGCGTTCTTCGCCGGAGTGCGCTTCGGCGTGCTGGCCCCACCGAGAGACTGCCTCGAGCGGGTGCTCTTGGCAGGACTCTTGCTGCTGCTCGAGGCTAAGCCTTGACTAAACGTTGGCTCAGTAGCGGCTTCGACAGGAGCAGGTGCGAAGGGGTTCGATGTCGAGGCCTTGAGTGCAGATGGAGCCGCGGACTTTGGGACCTTGATGGGAGATAACACTGGGTACGCGAAGCTGCCAGCAGAAAGGAAGTCGCCTGTGTTGTCGTCGATAGGAGGAGGGGCTGGGGTTGGGGCGAAGATGTTTGTCGACAAGTTGTACGTCGCGGTAGCCTGTCGTAAGATGCCACCACCAACAGTGGTAAGTTCCATGGCGCTGGCGTCTCCGACAGTGTAGTTGAAAGTTCCTGTCACGGCGTCCGGGTCTCTGTTGCCGCCAGTGTCGTCTCCAGATGAGATGCTCTCATCATTGCCGCCGTAGACGCCGCCGTACACAGCCGTCTCCTCCATCTCCATCTCGTCGCCATCGTAGTCTAATCCGTAGTCGCCTTCGCCAGGGAGAATGGGGGCTCCGGCGCTTGCATCGGCGTGCGAGTAACCGATCGAGGCGCGGGAGCGCAAGGCGGTCTGAGGTGCGGTGGCCGGCATCGGTCCGCCAAGCGCAACGGTGAAGTCCATCGTCTTCTCCTCGTCGTCGCCATTGTCGGTCGCTGGCTCGCTTTCGAGTTCCATGTCGTCGTCGTCGTCTTCGTCCTCGTCCCATTCGTGCTGCACGATGCCACCGCCAACCATTGTGTCCTCCATGTCCATCTCGCCTTCCGCGTCCTCGTCCTCCTCGCTGTCGTTGGCATTGGCGTTGTCGTTGATGGCGAACGAGTTCATGGAGTTTGACGTCACCTGCGCGAGGATCTCGTCCGAATCCGCAGAGATGTCGGACGCCTCGCTGTCGGATTCAAGCTCCATCGACTCCTCGCCCTGCCCCTCGCCCTCGCCTTGGAAGTAGAGTGAGGCCGGTGGTTGTTGCACAGACTCGTTTGACAACGACTGGCGACCCTGCTGTCCGGAAAGCGATGACCGAGCCGAGCGACGCGAAGGGGATTGTGCTGAGGGCCCGGGGCGGAACGACGCAGGCACGCCAAGCGACTTGCGAGCCGGCTTCTTCTCAAACATCCTGCAATGTCAGATGGACGGACGGACGTGCGGGGCAGGACTTACCTGACGTGGGCACTGGGAGCGAAGCTCACTCGTCGCTTAGCACCCAAGCTCTCGCTCGCTGATGTGGCCGGTAAGCTCGCTCTTGGGCCTCTGCTCGAGCTCGAGTCCATGCGCGAGGGCAGGTCACCGAAGTGGATGGTTTCAGCCTGGGCATCACTGATGCTGAAGTTGAATTGCTCTGTCGATTCTTCTGTGAGGGAGCCCTTGAGGATGGACTTGCGGGGTTGCTGCGGCTGTCAGATGGGGCCTATGCGCAAGCATGAACCGGACTCACCGCCGAACGACGCAGCCGTTGTCCCTCGCTCAAGTTCTCCCATCCTACTGAGAAGCGCAGACTTTCTCCACCCATTGATACTGTAGCACGCTTGTGGCCCTTTGTGCGTTGTTGTTGTTTTGTGACTGGGAGAGTGAGGTTGTCGTCGAATGTGTTGAGATTGTGATCGGTTAACGAAGCTGCGGCCGACTGCCTGCGCCTCGGGGAGCGTGATGGGATTGACATGATCACAGTACCCCTGTTGCGCCCTGTCGGTGTCGAGAGTGTGTGTCAAAGAGGCGCAGTGATGACCAATGTGAGTGGTTTGAACAAAGGAGTCGAGCTGTGAAGGTCGTTGTGGATCGTTTCGTGACTGATTTGTGTTGTTGACGTCTATCGGCCGTGTTTGGCGCCAGAGTGTGATCGGGCGGATTTGATTCCGCACCGCCTATTTAAATTACATAACGACGCTGACAATATCACGTGACTAAATGAACACTCGGCGGTTGACTGTCCGGCGGGTGGACAAGAGGGACAGACGAGCCAGCCAGCCAGCCAGCCGACCCCCCCCTCCCCCGACCCCCTTCAACGACAGCCAGTGTCGAGCGTTATCCATCTCCCGTCCCACCTCCCATCCATCGACATGACGACGTTGGCCACCCCACGGCCATCAAGCATGGTCGATCCCATGCACGCCTACAGGGCGAAACGGGATAGGGAGCGAAGAACGTAGGTCACACGCAGGCATACTCCCAAAAGTGGAGGGCCTGCACCCCCAGCCGGAACGGTACAGAGGACCCTCGACTGACACGCCGCAGCGTCCTCAAGGCATACAAGATTCTAGGCTTCATCTCTTCGGGTGGGTGGACCGGTTGTGACGCGGCTGCCTAGCAGAACAGAGCTCACCATACTGCAGGAACGTATGGCCGGGTATACAAGGCCGTTCTCCTCCCGCCCCCGAAAGCGACGGGCAAGAGCGCGCTCTCGGCGAGCTCACGGTCTGCGCTCGGCGTTGGGGGATCCAAGTCGCCCTCTGCGACACCAGGCCTGGCCGACGAGCCGCTGAATAACCCCGAGCTGTGCATGCGCCCTGGCGATATGCCGGCCAAGGAGGGTGACGTGTTTGCAATCAAGAAGTTCAAGCCCGATAAAGAGGGCGACCAACAAACATATGCTGGTATCAGCCAGAGTGGAGCACGTGAGATTATGGTGAGTGCAGGGGTTTGGGGAGCTACTGCTGACGGCTGTAGCTGAATCGCGAGCTGCGGCATCGCAATCTCGTTGCGCTGCGCGAGGTGATCCTCGAGGACAAGGCTATTTACATGGTCTTCGAGTACGCCGAGCACGATTTCTTGGTGCGTGTGGACGTGGCGTAGTTGCGCGTAAGCGTGCTGACCTCGCTAGCAAATTATCCATCACCACTCGCAGACGTTGAGAACACCCATCCCCGCGCCGACGCTCCGCCGCCTGTTGCACCAGCTGCTCTGCGGGCTCCACTTTCTCCACTCGTCTTTCGTCCTCCACCGCGACTTGAAGCCGGCCAATATTCTTGTGACTTCGGACGGCGTGGTAAAGATTGGTGACCTGGGTCTTGCCCGTCTGTGGCATAAGCCCCTGGCGCAGGGCGGTCTGTACGGAGGCGACAAGGTCGTCGTGACAATCTGGTACCGTGCTCCGGAGCTCATCCTCGGCTCGAAGCACTACACGGCGGCGGTTGGTGAGTTGGGATCGTGTCGCTGTCAAACCAACTAACACCCCAGACCTCTGGGCCGTGGGCTGCATCTACGCCGAGCTGTTATCCCTCCGCCCGATCTTCAAGGGCGAGGAGGCCAAGCTCGACAGCAAGAAGTCGCTGCCGTTCCAGAGGGACCAGATGGCCAAGATCTGCGACGTCTTGGGCCCGGTCAAGCGTGAGTGGTGCGAGCCGGTACAGGCCGCTTACACCGCAGCCGAGCAGTGGCCGGGCATTCTGCACATGCCAGAGTACAAGACGTACCTGTCGCAGGGCCCATACAACATGAGCAACCCCCTGCCACAGTGGTACGCCAGCAGATCGGGGAGCACCAATGGGTTCGAGCTGCTGCGCCAGCTGTTTGAGTGGGACCCGGCCAAGCGAGTCACGGCGCGCGAGGCGCTGGTGCACCCATGGTTCCAGGAGGACGGCGGGTGCGGTGTGCCGAGCGTGTTCGAGGGCAGCACGATCACGTACCCGCAGCGCCGCGTCACGCACGAGGACAACGGCGACGCAAAGATGGGAAGGTGGGTGGCGCTGCTGGAACCTGCTAACCCGCCAGCTTGCCGCCGTCTCTCGCTGGCGGCCGCCTGCCGAGCAGCAGCAACTTCCGGCCTGCGACGGGGGCGAGCCAGCTGGCGAACAAGCGCGCCAAGCTGCGCTAGCCGCGGCGCGGCGCATACTGTCCCGCCACCATTTGTACTGGAGAGCATTTTGTTGTAACTGTTTCCCTAGCCTTAAGCATTGTACGTGGATATGCATGGAGTGTAGGCGAGGGGGTGACACTTGGGGTGGCTGTGACTGGCTGCAGGGGAGCGTGGTGCCACTGGGCCCATAACGCCGCAGGGTGGGAAATAGTCCCGCTCGGAGTCGTCGGGCAGTCTGTTCGGCGCTGGCTCAACAGTGACCTCGACGACTTCGACATCGACGACAACACCACTCCACAGCCATGTCGCTCCTCCGCCCCACCCTCCGCCTCGGCGCCGCCTCGCGCGCCTTCAGCACCTCGACCCGGGCCGCGGAGCGCTGGTCGACGCAGCACGTGCAGCCTGCCGACGTGGTGGCCGGCAAGGCTGCGGGCCCGGCGACGGTGCACGAGTCTGCGCGCGACATCACCGCCGACGTCGTGTCGGACGCGCCCCAGGAGCTGCGACACCGCGGCGTGCGCATCTACAAGCCGACCAAGAACACGATGCAGAGCGGCAAGGGCAAGACCAAGGTCTGGCGCATTGACTGGGACACGCTGCAGGGCGCCGGGCGCTGGACCAACCCTCTTATGGGGTGGCAGAGTTCTGCCGACTACATGCAGGGCACGAGCCTCGTGTTCCGCACGCAGGAGGACGCTGTGCGCTTTGTGAGTGCCGCGCTGAGGCGAGCGAGCGGAGCGAGCGAGTGGGCGGAGGGGCGGGGCCGAGGGCTGCCTTGGCTTGTCGAGACTGGCCGTGCCCCCCCCCTCCGTGGGCTAGAGGGCGCGCCGCTCTGCTCGTTGGCATCTCGGAGATCGGGTCGTGACAATGCTGACGCTGCTCTTCTTACTCGACCGACATCATATCGACTCTGCCAATGACCGCCCTCCGACGACCGACCCCTCCCACCAACTCGCCCCCGCCAACTCCCCATGACACTCATCGCACCACCCTCACCGCCCATGCTCGCTCCGCTCGCATTCCTCCCCGCCCCGCTCATGCTCGCTCCGCTCGCATTCCTCCCTGCCCGCTCATGCTCGCTTCGCTCGCATTCGCTCCCCAGGCCGAGCGCCAGGGCTGGGAGTACTGGATCCAGGAGCCCAAGGCCCCTCGCATCCCCCCCAAGAACTACGCCGACAACTACATCCACGTCGCTGGTCCTCTGCGTATCTGCCACACCAAGTAAACGCAGAATCGGACAGCGTGGGCGAGCCACGCGCAAGGTTAGAAGGGTTGTTCAGATGCATTCATTCGGATCGGCAGGGGCATGGACAGCCAACCTCTCTACGCCTCTAGATCTACTGCTGCAGCTCACCCCGCTTCACCCGCTCGGCCACCGACTCGAACGCCTTGGCGACGGCGTCAAAGTCGCTCAGCTCGTTCCACACCTGCGCACTCAGGCGCGTCCACCACTTGTTGTCGTGGACGTACACCGCGGCCCAGCAGTTGTGGCTCTGGAACTCTTCGTAGAAGATCTTGGCCATGCGTCCCTCCTCGGACGGCACTGCGGGAGGGAGGCCGGGGAGCTCTACGTTGACCATGGCGGCCGTGAGCTCGCCGGCGTCGTTCTCCATCAGCACCGTGTTCCAGCGCTTGGCGAGACGTTTGCCGCCACTGGCGTGTCAGTTGCAGGTCGCAACATGCCAACTTACGCAACGGCAAGCGAGTGGTTGTACGCAATGATGCGGTCCTCGCCACCAATCTTCTTTCTGAACGCGACCGTGTCGACCACCGTGACGACCGGAGAGAAGTCCTGCGTTCCGTTCCAGTGGAACTGTGCTGTGAGCTTGTTTCCACGCCCTGGTGCTCTAACCTGCACTCACCTGGTTGAGGAAGTTCCACGGGTGCACGTGCCCCGTAGTCGTAGGATACCGCTCCGACTCGTAGTAGTGTCCCGTGGGGTACGACGAGCGGATGATGCGCTGGTTGCGTTTCGGGACGTAGAGAATGGCTACGGAGCGGTGGCTGGGGGGTGAGCCTTCGGGACACCATCGCCACCCACCTCATGAGCCACTTGTGGCAGTTGGACACCCAGAAGTCTGGGTCAGTCTTCTTGAGGTCGACGCGGTGCTGCCCAATCGAGTGCGCCGCGTCAACGAGCGACAGGACGTCGTACTCGTGCGCCAGAGACACGACCTTCTCCCAAGGGTAAATTACACTGAGGTCAGCTGAGGAACTTGCTAAGGCAGCTCACCCAGGGTTCGACGCAATGCTGTCAATGACGACCATACGCACACGCTCCTTGCCGTCCACCGCCACCGCGTTGGGGACCGAGTCGCCGCGCGGGCCCTTGGCCTTCTGGTTGTACTTCTTGAACAAGGCCTCGGTCTTCTCGACAATCTCAGCATGCGTGGTGGGGAACGTGAGCTGGATGATCTCGAGTCGGATGCCGGGGTTGCGGTCACAGGTGTACTTGGCAGTCTGCGAGATGGCATTGTACGTGGTCGCGTACACAACGATAATGTCGCCGTCGACCCAGTCAGTGTTGGAGATGACGGTGTTGACGCCATGTGTCGCGTTGGGCACGAGGACCACGTCGTCGGCGTCGGCGTTGATGAGCGGAGCTACCGCCTCTCGTGACTTGGCGATCAGCTTCTCCACCTCGAGGCGGTTGAACGCGTCCGGGGCGCCCTCGATGTGGTCACCAAGCTTGTCACGCGCAATGCGGACGTCGTTGGGCGTGGAGCCGTACGAGCCTGCGGGTTAGCTGCGGGAGAGGGAGGACCCCAGCTAAACACACCGTGGTTCAAGTTCACATCTGTGGTGTCAGCTGATACACATTGGTGCACATTTGGCTGCTCACATCCAGGCCTAAACGACCACTCCTTGAGCATGTTGTGTCCAAAGTCGGGGAAGCCGGGGACCGTCTTGCCGACGAGGCCGTCGGCGTCGGAAGAGAACTCACCGCCCTCGACCGCCGCACCGCCAGCAACAGCACCACCGGCAGCGATCTGGGAGCGCGCCGCGTCGACGTCGGCGTACTCGTCGCCAAGGGTGGTCCACACGTCCGCCTTGTCGCGGAGGAAGGCATCAACGCTGGCGGTGTCAGCTGCTGTGAAACTCCCCTGACAGCTCACTTCCAAATCGCTGGGTCGACGCGCTCGATCGGAGCGTTCCAGATGTACACCCAGGCCGTGGCCTTGCCCCACGACGAGGCGTCCGACGACAGCGCGGAGGCGCGCTGCTCGGGGCGCGCGAGGGCTGGCGGGAGGTCGGCGAGGGTGCGGGGGTTGGTGAGGGTCTGAACAGGGGCTTGGATGCGCTTGTATTCCTGCGAAGGTTAGAGGTGAGGTCCGAAGAGGAAGAAGAGTGTGAGGGCAAGATCAAGAGCAGAGGGAATAGTGGGGAATCGGTGAACCGAATGAATGGCAGAACATGCCAACGAGCCACACGTACCGATCCCTCGAACACGTCGAGCAGGTCAACGTCCTGGCGCGTCAAGCCCGACACGACGGTGCCGCGCGTCAGGCGGTCATCAGCACTGAGCTCGCTGCGAGTCAGCGCATGGTCATAAGCCTCACTTACGCCGCATCGACCCCGAGCCCCTTCAGCCCCTTCTCGTCAATGATAGTCGGGTAGTCCTCGCCTTTGACGTGGTGCCGGGTGTATCCCTGCCGTCAGCGACGCCCTGGGCCCAACCCACGTCCAACACCGCGTCCTGGAACTTGAGGTCGCTCGCGTCGCGACCCAGCACGCGCCCAAGGATGGCGGGGACGAGGAGCGTGCCGTAGAAGAAGACTGGGGTCAGCTGGGCGGTGGGGCAGCTCAGCTCACAGTCGAACGACTCGGGGCTATCAGACGGCATGGTTCTGGCGTCAGTGCAGTCGAGGGCGCGCGACGTACACGTCGAGATGGAGTGTTTGGTCGGTTTGGGAGGGCAAGCGACGCGATGGCAGCCTCATCAACTGCGATAATAAGGTGGAGTGGGCCGAGTCGTTCGGGATCTAGGCTCGGTTACAGGGTAAACTCTTGACACGAGTCGGTATGCCGGCCAGCGCAAGTGATTACGAAGAGTCGACGTGAGCGGTGAGCAAGTATTGCGAGATTGCAAGATTGCGAGTCTAGTTGGCGCTCGAGTCGTTACTCAGCTGGCTGGTTGGGGTCGACGAAGAGACAGGCAATCCCGCAGCGAGATAGGATAGTGCAGCACATGGCAGCCGCGGCGGCCATCTGCGATCCGACTTCACGTCATGACGAAGGCAAGATCCGGCGGCGCCTAGCACCTCGACCAACAAAATGTCGTGCTCGCTGTCTACTCGACTATTCTCTCGCACCCCCACCCCCCGCAGCTGACGCGGCTCGGTGCACGAGAGCAGTCAGTCGGCCGATGCGCGCCGCCGAGCCGGTGCATGACTGTGCGAGCCGCCTCGGCGTCGAGTCGGGTTGGGGCCGAAGCTGCAGATCGGCGGCGACTCGTCCGCCTGGCTCGGTGATCGGTTGCGGAATCAAATCCACGTGGCCAAATGCGGCTCCTCCACTCTCGATGTTGACGTCTACTGAAATTTCGGCGCTCCGGCGGATCGCACGTCCATCTCACAATCTCGCCACGGGCAGCGGCAGCACGACGGCTCGGCGACTCTCAGACGTAACGACTTGCCTACAACCCCTACAACCCCCACGAATCACACCGCCATGTCGCGCAAGACAGCCGCCGGCCGCACCCTCGTCCACATGGACCCCGACGACATCTACTTCACGCACGCGCGCATCAGGCCCGTCTTCACGGGGTGCAACAAGCGCATCGAGGACACGCTCGAGGAGATCCTCTCGGGGCAGACCAAGATCGAGGACGTGCCGTACATCACGGTGATCGAGAACTTTGAGGCGCCCGCTGCGGCGCCGGCCGGCCCGTCGAAGGGCAAGAAGGGGCGCCGCGGGGACAGCGACGACGACGAGGACGACGAGCGCGGCGGCAAGCGCAAGGGCCGGGGAAAGGCGCCAGCAGCAGCGGCGACCGCGCCCCCAGTCCCCTACTACTTCTCGCTCAACAACCGGCGCCTGTACCTGTTCAAGACGCTCAAGGCGATGGGCAAGCTCGACAAGATCGCCGTGCAGGTCAAGCCGGCGCTCGAGCGCGAGCGTACAAAGTACACGCGCGAGCGGTGTGTCCTGCGCGCGAAGATTATGGGCGCGGGGGAGAAGCGCGTGGGCGAGGGAGACGGGGGCGAGGGGGCCGAGGACGGCGAGGAGGAGGAGCGGTGATGGGAAGGGGACAGGGGGCGAGAGAGGACGACAACCAGACGACGACGCGTGCACGGTCCCGCGGCAAGCACGCACCACGCATGATGGGTCAACACGCGCGGCAGGGCTCAACATGAGCAACAGGGCGGTGGCCAGCGACACAACAACGCCGCGGCTCGGCGTGAACAAGCGACACGCCGCCATCAAGCCAGCCGTGCGGCCAGCCAGCAGCACCCGCACAACACTCTACACATCTATGCATGAGCTAGGAGCTACAATCACGATCTCGGTCTCGGCCTGACGGCCTTTTTGAAGGGCACGGCGGCGGCCCCGCCGCACCGGTATGGCCGCCAGCCTAGCTAACAGCCGTTGGGCTTCTCCCCGTTGAACAAGTACCGCGGGTAGTCTGCCATCAGCGCCGCCCGACCTCCCACTCACGGTCGTCGCAGAAGTTGTAAAATTCGGTCGTGTGGTCCGGGATGGTGTGGTTCCCGTCGCCGGGGCAGCCGCGGAAGTCGCACCACGGCGCGTCGGTAGACCACGACCCGCCCGACGAGTTGCTGTCCGTCGACGAGGCCGAGTCGTACCCCGACGACGAGGAGGCGGTCGAGTCGTTCTGGTCACGCGGGCTGGGGTCAGCGGGGAGCGGCGGCGGGCGTACGCGGCGGAGGTGGAGTTGGCCATGGTGTGTGTGTGTGTGGGTGGGGGTGGGTGTGGGTGTGTTGGTGGTGAGTTGGTGACTGGTGAGGAGAGAGACACTGGTGAAGGAGACGGCAGCGCAGCGAGCACGCATTTATCCCCACGCCAGGCGTCTCATCCCATCAAAGTAGCTGGCGACAGCGCCCAACTGCACGAGGCCGCCCAGGCCCGCCGACACTACACACTACGCACGACGCACGACGACACGCAGCCCTCGCCCCGGCGTCACGGCGTCGCGTTGCGCTGTGTGTCGCGGCGCGCCGGGTGTGTGTCGCGGCGCGCCGTGCGGCTGTTGTGTGTGTCGTGTGTGTGTGTCGCCTGGGGTCGGGTTGTGTGAGTGGCATCGGGTGTGGCAGTGATGATGCGCAGGGGACTGGCTCCGTGTGCCGTGCCACACTCCGCTGTCTTTTGTGCGTTTGGCCCAGGACAACAGAGTGTGCGTCAAACTACGTGAAACTGACAACAAACGCGGCCAGCGCGATCGACTGTTTGATTACACGGCCTATTCATCTCCCTGCGTATCTGACAGATCTGCTCCCCTTGCCCTGTGTATCCGACCTTGATGACTACCTTGTCTATTGAGACGCGGCGGATTTGGCTGATGTCCCCGGCGGACTGAGGCAAGAGATTGATGTGCGACCCGGTGCTGCCCCTCACCCTTGTGTCCGACTCATGTGCTACATGCAGATGCCCTCCAACTTCTCCTCGCCCTGGGTATACCACCGGCCTGCTACATACACGCACCGCCGCCCCACAAAGTCTACAACGACGGCGCCAGCCGCGGAGCCGCCAGCGTCCGCTGCGCGATCGCCTGCCCCTCGTCGCCGACCTCGCCCCGCCCAAACGTCCACACAAGCAGTTCCTGAACCTCGCTCCCAGCCACCTCGCCGATATCCAGCAGGCGGAAGAGGGCAATGCGCTGCTCGTCCAGGAGCAGCCCGTACCCCAGCCGCGCGTCCGACGGCGTCAAGCGCAGCTCGGGCGCGAGGCTGCGCCGCGTGGCGAGGAACGGCAGCCTCGTAGTCACGGGTGCCGCGAAGCCGTCGAGCACCGTCGGCTCGGTGTGCAGCACCGCGCTGCCGCCCACGAGCCCGCGCTCGTCGGCCGGCGCGAACCGCACCTCACCGACGCCCGGCGCAAAGTCATACACCTCGAGATCGAACACGCCGTCCTCGGCCACTGCGTCCGCCTTGCTCGCCTCGTGCCCGCGCCCGCGGAGGGCGGCGAAGCGGTACCCGTGCGCGCGCGCCTCGTAGTCTGGTTCCCAGTAGTTCTGCCGTCAGCACGCTCGTAAGTGGTACCCACATGTGATATCTCCTCGTCCTCGTCGCGCTCCTCGTCCTCTTCGTCCTCGTACCTCCGGGCATATAGCCTCTGCGGGAGGATGCGCGTGTTCTCCTCACCCCACTCCTCCCACTCGACGATGTGCGTCATCTCCTCTGTGGGGTCGATACGATCCCGTGCCAGGGCAGCCAGCTTTTCGCGGAGCATGAAGAGGGTGTACGACCTCCGCTCTTTGACCTCGATATCCTCTGTGAGGTGTACCACGGTGAACCCGAGAACGAGCACGCCCGTGTCGCCGTCGCTGTCGAACGCACGGGGCACTGCGTACGGTGAGGGGATGGATTCCCGCGCCGACACCACGTTCTGGCCCAGTAAGACCACGTCCTCGATTGCCTTGTCCCCGAGGGGCCCGAGGGGTGGGAGGACGAAGCGGACATTCGGCACGAGCTCCTCTTCCTCTGGGTGCATCATTTCCTGCAGCACCTCGCCAGTGTCGAGTATTGGCGGCCTCGGGAGGTCGCTGTCATAGTCGTCGGCGGCCGCCTGCTCGGGGAACACGTCGGACGCCATGTCGGGGAACGGGTCGTCATACAGTGTGCTGGGGACTTCGGGGGCTTCGGGTGTGGTGTCGGCGGGCGCTGCTGTTGCTCTCAGAGGAACACCATCGGCCGCAGCGACCGCCTCTACTGCCGATGCAATGAACGCATCGAGGCTGTCGTTGTCGCTCTCCCACTCGCTGTCGCCGTTGCCACTGTGGTCGCGGGCAAACTCGTCCGGGTCGCCAACACTTCCCTCCCCGTCGCCGCTGCTACCAGCAGAGTTGTCGGAGTCTGTATCCAACGTCTCATCCGTCGCGCTGTCCGAGTCGTCGTCGTTCGGGAACATCAAGTCTGCCCAGGTATCTCTTGGTGGGATGGGGTACACCTCGAGCGCGAGCCAAGGGTCGTCGAGGATCTGGCAGTCCGTGAGTATGCTCTTTAGGGGCGCCACAGCGATCAAGTCGTCTGCGAGGAACGAGAACGTGGGCGAACCGTAAGTCGGGGGCAGGGGGATGGTCTGTCGTCAGTCATCGCAAGCTTTGACAGCACTCACACACGCCACCTGCCCTGTCTGCCAGTCAAACACGAGCAGGAATGTGCCCTTGAGAGTCCCGCGCTCTGTGTCGCTGTACTTGAACACAAGCGTCGCGACGAGGCTGCCCCGCAGCGCGAGACAGTAGCACGCGCCCTTCCAGCGGTCGCGCCGGGGGCCCATGACCGAGGTCGTGTACGCCATTCCGCGCTCGCGCTTGAGCGTGACCACCGGGCTTTTGGCGCGCGGGTGCGCCTGGCCCGTCTGTAGGGAGAGTATGTGGAAGCGGCTCGTGCAGACAGTGTTCGAGTACCACACGTCCTCGTTGAGCAGTAGCAAGTCGGCGTGCGCGTCAATCGCCGAGATGCACGTCCAATCGTTGTACAGCAGCCGGCGGGTGAACGGGAACGGGTTGGCCTCGTTGACCTCGTCGTCACCTGCCAGTTTCTGATCCACGCGTCCAAAGTCGACGCTGATGAAGTTGTCGAACAACCCGAGTTCGTCGGCCTCATCTTCGATCTCATCCATGTTGGCGCTCACACCCGCGTGCCGGTGAATCACGACGAGCCCGCTCGAGAAGTCGTGCTCCTCGGCCCGGTTGCCCGGCATGTCGAACCGCTGGAAATTGTGTGGCGTGAGCGTCCGCCAGGCGGCGTTGTGTGCGCGCAGGACCGCAGCTTTGGAGCCTAGGGTCTGGCGCTCGGGCTGGGGCTGGGGTGCCGGCGCCGCAGGTGTGGGCGCAGGCGTGGGCGTGATCGCGCTACCGGCGGCTGCCGGAGCGGCGTCGCCGTCCTTCTCTTCGTCCTTGTCCAGAGCCGCCGGCTCAATGTTGACGTATCCGCCGCCCGTGACAGCAGCGGCATAGCACTGTGCGGCTGAGCACGAACTGTACGCCGAGCTGAACTGGCGGCATGTCTGGCAGGCGGGGCGGGGCGTCAGGGAGGGCGAACCGAGGAAGGCGGAGGACTGACCTGGGACAGGCGTGCGGCGTCGCGCACCGACGAGTGGGCAAACACTGCGTGCAGCAACTCGTCGGGGAGGTGGAGGATGCTGCTCGTGGCCATGCTGCTGCGTGGGGAGATGGGCAGTATGTTGACGAGGGGAGAGCAAACGAGCGAGTATCGAGTCAGATGTCGGTCCCGTCATTATAATCTCGGCACCCGCGCGCCAAGCCGTTCGCCGTCGCGTCGGTCGCGTCACGTCGCGTGTTTCGATCCGTCATTATTACCACCACGTGTTTCAACTCGAAGCCTCGAAAGTGGCAGCGCGACCCGCCATATGCCATCATGCGACCAGCTGACCCGCTGACGCCCACGCCGACGCCGACGCAAACGCGGACGACCAGCAATATACATGTTAGACGATGGGTAGCCCCCATTCGTCGTCCTCACAAGTCAGTCGCGTCGAGGCCCAGCGGTGCGGCGACCGGCCCGAGCTCGGTACATCACAGCACCGACCGCTGCGTCCCACAACCCCACAGGTACACCCCGCACGGGCGCTGGCGAGCGAGCGCTGGTCGGCTGACATGTCGCTTGGCTGGGCTTTGCTGGCCACTGGCTGGCCGCTTACTCGCGCGCCGCGCCGCCGGCGGTCACGCGAGCCGCACGCCCCTCTGGTGTGCGGCAAGAGCTGCGGTGGTTCTGTAGGCGAGCGAGCGAGCTACGCTACAGGCGACTCACGCTCGCAGGCGAAACACAAGCGCATATTTGCCGCCAACCCCGGGCCGCGCTGCTGCCTGCGTCGTCACACGACGCCGTATATAGCCAGTGAGCTGGGCGGCTGGCTCGCCCCCTCGCGTCCCTCCCTCCCACCATGTGCTCGCTCCACCCCTCGCACCCGTACGCTGGCTCGCTGCCCTCCCCGCTGACGCCAGATCGCCCGCCGCCAGTCTCTTCCCCCGCCCACTGTCAACCTGTATCTGGGAGAACTGCGCCAGCAGCGCGTCGATCAACGCCAACACGTGTCTGTTCTGCGACCTGCGTGAGTTTCAGTGCCGTGGCGGCGCCGGGGCGGGGCCGTGGCGTCGGCGTAGGCGTCGGGAAAGAGACGAGGGAGACGAGCTCATCCCAGACTACGCAATGTACTTTTACCACAACACGCGGCCATCCTGGGTCAAGACGTAGCGCGCGGGCCGTCCCCTGCCCTGCTGCTCCCCCTCGCTGCCCGCCCCGACCGCACGGCCCACCGTCGCTCACGCACGCCACCCCCGCCCGCCCTGTACCCGTTGTCCCATTGTACCACCCCTGCCATGCACACGTATCGGAGATTGTCAGCCGTCAAAGGTACGCCGAGACGCCCGGGCAATGTGACTGGACTGACAGACTGGCAGTCTCCGACAGTTTCGTCGGCGCGCACGGCCTCCCCTTGGCGGCGAGAGCATGTCGTTGTGCATGCGTCACGCGCGAACAAAAGCGAGGTGCACCAGAGGCCATGTCATGAAACCTGAAACCGCGCACCGGCCTCGTCTGGGCTGCTGACACGAGGCAGACATGAAGAATGCAGGCAACGGGGGCAACGGGGGTGAGGCAGGGCGACACACGAGGCTTGCTGGGGCCGCCGGGCCCGTGAGTGGCGCTGGATCGCTGCCAGCGGCGCGGCGCGGCGCGGTTGTTGCCAGCGGTCATGTCCTCGCAGCGACAACAGTGCTGCACCTCCGCTCCCCGCATTGTCCGTGCCAGTGTGCCTCTGTGCCTCTGGCGACAACACCACCACGCACCCGCTCGCACCGACACACACATCACACACTCGCGCCACGGCGTCACCCGCCACCGCGTGCCACACACGAGCAATCACCCTCTGGATGAAACAGACGGCCATCAAAGTCTGCTTTGTTGTGCGCGCGCGTTGAGTAAGGGGGCGGGGGGGCGAGGGATGCTGGCAGAGTATAAGAATTGCGAGGGGTGTCGGTGACTACTGGGCAGCACACACAACTACGACAACTACGACAACGACTCAAACACAGCCAAACCTCATCCAACCCAACCCAGCCAAACCCAACCAAGCCAAACCCAACCCAGCCACAACCAAAGCCAACATGTGCCAGCAGATGTAAGTAGCCCGAGTAGCCGCCCCGCTGCATGCTTCGGCGGGCTGGCGACAGCAGTGCTTCCCAGCCGCGCTTCTCCCGCCCACACGCTCACGCACGCAGCACCACCGCCCCGGTCAACCACAACAACGACTCGCCGACCGAGTTCGACTTTGAGACCTCGTACGAGGGTATCTGCTGCTGGGAGTTCTGCATGGTCCCGATCCAGGACCTGCCGCGCACCGACAAGCTGTGTGGAGTCCGTAAGTGTTGTGTTGTCCGCTCTCGGCCGGCCAGCGGGCTTTGTGGCCTGGCCGTTTTGGACCACCAGCCCGCCTTTGACTAACTGAGCGCCAGACTACATGGACTACTACTTCTACAACAAGATCCCCGGCTGGACCAAGTGAGCGCGCCCGCCGCACGCCACAAAGGACCCGACGCCGACTCGGGGACTTGTTTTCGTCACGCCCACGCACTCACGCTGTGCGGTTCCGACCGTTTCAGCCCTACACTCCACTCATTGTTAGACTTTTAGATGTCATTGTTCACTCGTCAGAGGGGCGGGGAATGGCAAGGACGGGGCGGGCGTGGCGCTGGGCCCCGCCGCCACACTGACGGGTCGGCCGCGCCGTGGCGCTGAGGCAGGCCAGTGGATGGATGACCTCACGTTGGTTCCGTGCACTGGGCGGGGTGTCAGCGAGGCCAAGTGCGACTGGGTTGTGACATGGTCTGGTTTCGTCCGCCAGCGCCACACTCCGAAAGCAGAGTGCCACACTCGCTGCGGCACGGTGGCTACTGTATCTCTCCGCGACGGCGATCAGCTCTGACACAAGCAACCTGGCGGCTCTGAGAGCAAGGAGATGCAATGTGACCCCGATGACCAGACACACCTTACAGCGGTCGGCGCACTCCACGGCCGATGCTGACTAGCCGGGCGCTCAGACGGACGGCGTGGCGTGCCACACTCCCACCCGCCCGTGTCCGAGGCATGTGCTGGATCTCATATCTCCCGCTCGCTTAGATACGGCCTGCTCAATACAGCCATGACGCAGGTATTAGAAGTCATCGAGCCCAGTGGCAGCTGACTCCACCATTCCCCGATCCGAAGGAATGCAGATCAGTCGGCTCTCGACGCCGGCCGTCGCCATCGCAGCTTCGCTCGGCTGTCTACATCGGGCAGAGTGCGTGCTTGCCCCCGGTGTGAGGGGGGCGTGGGTTCGCGGGCTGGGTCGTCGCCGCGAGACACTACATAACTCCCCGCCTAGCCCCCGCAGCCCCACCAAGCACCATGGCCCCACGTCTCGAGAACAAGATCGCGATTGTGAGCTGCCCGCTACGCCACTGACCCCAGGTGACCGGCGCAGTGGGCGGCATCGGCGCGGCCATCGTCGCGCACTTCGTGGACGAGGGAGCGCGCGTCGTGGGCATTGGCCTCGTGCCGGGCGAGGTGGAGGCGGCCGGTGGTGTCCTGTTCGTCACAGGCAGTGTTGCGTGGGTCTTAAGCTTCACTCGCGTATGCGCTGACCCCAGCTCGCCCGACACCTGGGACCAGGCCATCGCCGCGGCCCAAGCCGCGTGGGGAGCCCCCAAAGTCCTCGTCAACGGGGCCGGCGTGCTCATCCAGCAGGCGCTGGCCGAGACGACGCTCGCGACGCTCGACGCCGAGCTCGACGTGCACGTGCGCGGCCCGCTCATTGGTGCGCCGGGTACGCCGCGGCGCTGACGAAAGGCATGCAGAAGTTCGTCGCCACGCTCGACGGCGCGCCCGGCGCCATTGTCAACATCTCAAGTGCAAGTACACCCGCTTTCGGCCCGCTCACACCCAGATCATGGCCGAGCGCGTGCTCCCCACGTACGGCGCGTACGGCGCGAGCAAGGCCGCGCTGGCGCAGCTCACGCGGTCCGCGGCGGCCGAGTTCGGCGGCGCCGGCGTGCGCGCCAACGCCGTGGCGCCAGGCGCGGTGGACACGGCGATGACGGGGCACACGCTGCGGCTGCCGTCGGTGGCCGCGGCGATTCGGGCACATACCCCGCTCGGCCGGTGGGCTGAGGTCGGGGAGATCGCGCCGCTCGTCGCGTTTCTCGCGAGCGACGACGCGGGCTTCGTCACGGGCCAGGTGTGGGCCGTTGATGGGGGCTTTGGGATTCTGTAGCGCGTGCTTGGGGATGCTTCGCGCCCCAATGTCCAGAGGGAGAAGCTGCCGGAATGGATGTTGCTTCTGAGTGGCAAGTGGCAAGTGGCAGGTGGCAAAGTGGCGCCCGTCAGCGGCGCGGCGCGCACAATGCGAGCGCACGGGCGGCTTGCGTGCGTGCACGGATCGTGTGGCCCTCGTCGTCGGCTTGCGCCGGCGCGCCGGTCCTCGCCCCGCCCCACCCCACCCCACCCCACGCGCCCGCGCCAAGCGCCCCCCGCCACGAGAAGACGTGCTGCCGACAGACGCCCCGTCCTCGTGGCCGTGCCGCCCGCCATGTGCCGCCGCGTGCTCCCCGGCGCGTGAGTACAAGAGAAGAGGGGTAGCGTCATCGTCTTGCCATCCTTCGTCGTCTCTGCCAATCGCCACCCACCACCAACAACCATGGCCCACTGGCACTTCTGGTGCGTAGCCGCTGCCCCCTTCCCCCGCCCCCCCCCAACTCACACCCCAGGCCCCCAATCAACACCTGGCAGCCGCCGCCGTGGAAGGCGTGTATCTGGGAAGACTGCGAGCGCGAGGCGCTCCTCCTCGTCTCGAGCGAGCTGTTCTGCGGGCCGCGTGAGTGGCCGCCAGCCCACGCAGCAGCTGACGCCAGACAACGACGCGTACTTCCGCCGCTGGGAGCGGCCGCGCTGGCTCAAGGCGAGCCAGGACCCGGCGTAGGAGGCCCACAAGCAGCGCACCGCGGGCGGCGCGCGTTCTCTCGTCTCGTCTCGACTCGTCTCGTCTCTGTATGTCCAGTCTGATGTATCCTGTCCGAAGCTGTCGGGCGTGTGTCTTTGTCCGAGCCGACGCCACGCCCAGGCTGCTTTGCTTCTCCCCAGCGCCAGCGGAAGTAGGATGCATCGGTACAGAAGCCGGATCGGCGCGCGTGGTGCGTTCTTTCCTTGGAGATGGGCGGGCGGCGCCGGCGAGCTCTTCTCCGAGCCAGCCAGGACCGGAAGGCCCCAAGGCAGCAGCCACGCCGCCCCGTGCACCAGCTGCATCGCTGTGACGTTGCAAGAGGTGCGTCGGCGTCCAGCGGCGCGCGCGCACGTGCACCGGCACGTCCGTCACGTCCGCCCCGATCGGCAGGTGGGCGGCGGGGGGTGCCAAGTTGGGCTGGGTTCGGTCGTCGCCATGCGGTTGGTCGCCTGCCGCGCTCCGTCGACTGCGCCCAAGTGGCGGCAGCTCCGAGGCACGTCGGCGCGCCGCCCCCTAGCCCATGAGCAGCCCGTACACGTCCCACGGCCCACAGCACCCCACCCTCGGTGCGTTTGTCGGCGCGGCGCAGGCGGGCGGCGCGGGCGTGTGGGCCGTCGGCGCAGGCGCGCGCCACGCCGAGATGTGCCACGCCCCGTATGCCCCGCTTGCTGGCCAGCTGCTCCGCCGCGCGGCGAGCGCCAGCGCCAGCGCCGAGGCCGGCGCGGGGGGCACGTACGTCGTCTTGGTTGTCGGCGCGGGCATCTCGTCGTGTGCATGCGTGCATGCATGAGAAGGTCGCGCGCATTTGTGGCTTTGGCACAGCGCACCCACCCCCCACTGCCACCGGATACTTGTTCTCCGCGGATCAAAGTACAAAGCCGCAGCGCCGTCGGCGCTTCTTTCCGGTTTCCGTGGCGCATTCCTGCTCGATGCTGCCTGCGCTGCCTGCGCTGCCCCACACGCTGCCATCGGGGTGTGCATGGCCGTGTCGTGGGGTGAGCGGGTGCCCCACTGCATGCGTCGCGACGATCCGCAACGCCTGCTGGAATCTAGCCGGTGGTGTCGGAATCTGGCGGAGGCAGTGGGCGGCCCACGGGCGATAACCTCCTACACTTCGGCGCGGCATCGAACTCAACGCCCCCGCTACCCCCACCCCCACCCCTTCAGCTGACATCTCATGCATGCCCTGATACATCTTCGCCGTCTACCTTCGCCCACCTTCATCTACCCTCACCTGGTCTATGCAGACCGTCTAGTGCCCCAAGCACAGCACAGCATCGCCGGCGCGCTCATCGCAAAAGCCTTTTAGAAGAGGAACACCTGGTCCTCGAGCTTGGAGACGGTGCGGGCCGCGGGGTAGCCAATGGTCGTGAGGTGGCCCCTGGGTGGGTTAGCGAACCACGGCATGAGTCACCCACTTCATGGCGTTGAGCATAGGGGGAGGGCCGCAGAGGAGGACCTTGCCGCCGGCCGAGATGCCCTCAGCGTGCTTGCGCTCGTCAATCATCTCCTTGGAGACGAAGCCGATGCCGCCAGTCCAGCCCTCGGGGGCGTTGTTGAGCACGTACTGGCGAGTCAGCTGTAGTCCAGCCCAATGTCAGCGAACTCACGAAGACACGGAGACGGCCGTTCGACTTCTCGGCAAGCGTGTCGAGCTCCTTGCGGAGGACTAGTTGTCAGCACCGCACGCTCACACCGCACCCACGAATGTCGTCCTCGTTGACGTTGGCGTAGATCAGGTCAATCTCAGTCTTGTCGAGGGGGTCGAGGATCGAGCTCTGGATGATCTGGTACATGGGCGTGATGCCCGAGCCACCAGCGAGCATAAGGAGGTGGGGGGCAAGCTTGCGGTGGTAGTTGAACTTGCCCTTGGGGCCGCGGACCTTCATCGTGTCGCCAATCTTGAGCAGGCTGAGGTGGCGCGAGATGTTGCCCTTCTCGTAGGTCTGGGGACAGTCAGCTTTCCGCGGTTTCCGGCAGGGCGAGCGGGCTAGGGCCGTGCGTTGAGCGATAACGACAGGGGCTTGGCCTGTGCTATTCGCAGCCGAGCGGCTAGGACTGCCCCAGCTGCTCGAGCTGCCCTCGAACCTCCCCCGCGGCGCTCCAAGCATGACCCACCTTGACGACCAGCTCGAAGTAGCCCTTGTGGTGGTCGAGGGTGGTGGGGGTGTACGAGCGCATGACCTGCTTGCCGTCGATCTCGGCAGCGAGCGAGATGTGCTGGCCGATGGGGAGGCCAAGCGAGTCATCTTTCTTGGGAAGACCAAAGCGGTACCTAGGACGTCAGCACGAACGTGTACAGCACGCCCCCAAGGCCGCCGCCGCCGCACTCACTTGGCCGTGTTGTGCGAGAGAATCTTCTTGCCGATGAGGGGGAAGTTCTTGAACTCGGCAGCGTCGAGGATGGGCTTCTTCTCTGGGGGCAGGTGTCAGCTGCTGTTGCCGGCGGCAGGGAGAGGCGAGACACGGCACTCGTGACGTGGGAGAACTCATGAGCGTGCCAGTGGACATCGTCATCATGGTGGTCCAGCTCTGGCTCCCACTGCGGTGGTGGGAGTGGGCGCAGACGAGGTTTAAGGACCGAGAGGGGCATTAGATCGTCATGGACAAAGGTCGACGACTATGCAAGTGGGGATGGAGAGAGAGGGAAGTGGGGATTGCTGCGGTTGCGAGTTGCGGCGTGAGATGAGATAGGGACGAGATGCGCCGTGGCGCTTGGCTCGGGCTGGCCGGCTCGCTGGCTGGCTGGCCGCCCTCGACCAGCGGAAGCAAGCGCGCGTGCATGCTTGCTTTGTTGTGCACACGGACCGTGCGCGTGCGGCGCCTGCGCCGCGACGTTTTCTTTCCACGACCAGCTCCGATGCGCGCATCGAGCGCAAAGGCAGCCGGCGCGGTGACGAGCAAACGTTTGTCGGCGACGCGTGTGAGGGTCCCGAGTTCCGCCGCGGATCGTGGATCGTAGCTCAGGCACGGCGAGCGAGAGCGAGTGGGGGAGAACGGAACTCCGGGGGTGGGAGGGAGCGAGGGGGAGAGAACAGAAGAGAGGGGGGGGGGGGGGGCGAGGGCGAGGAAGGAAGGTGGCCTCGGCGACCACGGACACGGCTACAACAACACGAGCCATGGCGCGAGCCACAACAACAAGACTCACCGGCCCAGGGCAGGTCGTTCTTGAGGACGACGAACCAGACGAAGACGGCGACGACGAAGAGGCCGGCGCCAATCTCTGTACCGTAGGGGAGCAGCTTCTCGCAGTACTTGTCAAACTCTACGAGGCCGTTGAAGATGGTCTCGTTGAGCCTCTGCTGGATGGACGCCATGTTGGATGGGAGGGCTGTGATGGACATGTCAGGGGGTGGGGACAGCAACGGGCTGGGGTTTGCGCTGCTGCTCACTGTTCGGCTTGGGTTAAGAGAGAAGAGGTAGAGGGTTGTTGTCGTTGCTAGTCGGGCAGACTATTTCCGCGTGCCGCGTCGAGGTCGAAGTTGGGGGAGTAGAGTGGGCAAACACACCGGCAACGCAACGGCAACGGCAACGAATGCTGCGCGGCCATCGACGGGCGCGACGGGCGGACGGCATCCAGACGCGCTGGACGAGGCGCGGGATTTATTTTGGGGCAAGTGGGGGAACGTGGCATGAGCGTGCGTGCCACGCGAGGGTGTGTTACGTAAGACTTTGCTGTTTCGGCACCCCCGCCCGATAAGGAGTGGTCGCACGACCCCTGAGTTTTTACTGCGAAAGTGGCTCCTCCCACCTGCCAGGGCGGTAAGCGACGTCGACACCATGCGGTCAGCCAAGGCGACGACGAGGGGCCGTCCGGGCTCCTCAGGCTCCCATCAGCAGCGACAAGCACCCCGCAGCAGCTCGGGCAAGTGAGACCGGGTGGGATACTTGTTGCACACACTCTCACCATTGTTTGCTTCGTTTGCCCATCATCCACTCCGGCCCATCGACCAGCCCCCAGCCCCCGGCTCCACCCTCGGCCGACGGCTGCGCACGCCCCACGCCGCCATGACCCCGCCCACGCCGACGCCGCCCTCGCCGTCCTCCAAGCCGTGGCTGCTCTCGACGCCCTCGGGCTCGGGCAAGACGTCGCCCACGCTCGGGAGCACGGACAAGTACGCGGACAGCACGGGGGACCAGTACGCCGACCTCGAGGCGGGCGAGGTGGCGCTGGGGTACGCCTCGCCGCCAGACGACCGCATCGCGCTCCCCGGCGCCGAGAGCGACAGCGAGCCCCCCAGCCCATGGCCAGTCCTCCGCTCGCGCCTCGCCCGCCTCCCGGGCGTCCCCCCCGTCCTCCGCGTAGCCAACCGCATCCTCGGCCCGACGCACCGCAGCCCCCCGCCGATCCCGAGCGCGCCCCTAACACTCGCACTCACGGCCGGCGCGCGCGACTACCGCCTCAACCCAGACGGGGGGGTCGCGCGCCTCACGCGCCGCCTCGGGCTACAGCACTACTGGCTGGTGTACCTCGCCGCCTGGGCGGCGCTCAACGTCGGGCTCATAAAGGCGGCCTACTACCTCCCCAACTCGCCCGAGATGATAGGCTGCACGGCCACGCTGTGGCCCGACTGGCCGCCCGACACCTGCGGGCTCAACGGGACCGCGTGCCTCCCCGCGCTAGAGGCGGGCGTGTACCGCTGCCCCGGGGGCTGTGGGCGCACCAAGCTCGGCAACCCGCGCTGGATTGGCGGCAGCCGCATCAACGGCAGGCCGCTCGTCGTCGGCGGCGGCGGCGGGGGCACGTACCGCGCCGACTCGTGGGTCTGCCCCGCGGCCGTGCACGCCGGCGCCATTAGCCCAACGTTCGGCGGCTGCGTGCGCGTCACCCCGCTGCCGTACCCCGCCGGAGGCGCAAACTACACTGCCTCTAGCGCGCGCGGCATCCTCAGCTGGCCGTTCGAGGCGCACTTCCCCGCGGCGTACACGCTCTCTCCGTACGGCAGCAGCGCGGCCTGCATCGACTACCACTGGCCGATTACGTCGACCAACGTCGTCCTCCTCTTCGCCTTCACTTTGCTCTTCGCCCCGCCCCCGCCTGCGCTCTTCGCGACCCTCCTCGTCGGGGGGTACGCGCACCTCGTCCTCGTGTCCAACCCGCCGCGCCAGCCGCCCAACTGGTCCAAAGTCTTCGGAGGGCTCCCCGCCGTCCTGCTGGGAGGGTACTGGATCTACCGCGTCTCCTTTGAGCGCACGCTGCACGGCTGGGCGCGCGCCGCGCTGCCGCTCGAGATGGCGCTGTGGCAGGGGTGCGGGTTCTGGATCGGGATTGAATCCAGCACCGTCTTCTCAAAGGTGCCCATCCAGAGGCTGGGGTACGGCGCGCTCCCGGCCGGCGGGGTCGTCGCGCTCGTGCTCATCGTGCTTGTCGTGGTCGCGATCGTGGTGATCCAGGCGCTTGAGCTGAGACGGCTCGGCCTGCTGAGGTACTACCTCGCGCGCTACCTCCCCCTCGTGCTGATCCTTATCGTGCTCGCGAACCTAGGACACGACAGCTACCTCCGCCCGCACCACTACCTCCTCTGCCTCGCCGCGTTCCCCGTCATCTCGCTGCCGAACCGCATCAGCCTGTGGGCGCAGGCGTTCTGCCTCGGCTTCTTCCTCGACGGCGTCGGCCGCTGGGGGTGGGACAGCATCGTGCAGGGCTTCGCAGAGCTCGTCGGCGACGCAAACTTGGGTACGATGCAGCCCGCGCTCGTGGCTGCTGGCGCGGCGCTCTCCTGGCCTGGCCTAAACGACACGCTCACCGCCGCCGGGTTCACCGGCGTGTCTATCCTCCTCGACGACATGGTCATCGCGGCCAACTACACTGGTTCGAGTGAGTACTCTGCCCCGGCTGCGCTGACCCCAGACTTCTCCCTCGCCCAGACCAGCGCCTTCACCCTCCCCCAGGCAAACGCCACGGTCGACGCCGCCGTCAACCACTACTTCCGCATCGCCTACATCGCAAACGGCTCCAGCCTCGACTTTACACCCCCGTGGACATGGCTCGCGGCAAACCAGAGCTGGACAAACAGCACGGGGCTGTAGAGCGGCACGACAGGCACGGCCACCTGGACACTACTCATCTACACTCCCATCTCCCGTTGTATCTAGACTGATAGACATACATGCATGTAACGATTACGCCCACAGCCACTCCCCTACAGCCCGCTCCCAAGAGGATCGCTTTGCGCTGCGCCGTCAGCTCCCCTCCCCCACCGCAACCCTCCCACTCACAATTAAACGACACATCCTCGTCGTCGCACACAAAGCTGCCCAGCTCATACTCGTTGTCGCTGCTCCGCTCCTCGTCAGACACCAGCACAGGCGCCCTCGCCTTGCCGAGGAACGCCTGGTGCCACTCGTCCCGGCTGTTGCGGAACTGCAGGCCCATCCGCGACCCAACCTGCGTCGACAGCCCGGCAGCGTACACCGCGCGCTGGTTGTACCCTGTCGGCGCCTGGGTCGCCTGGAAGTCGTCCGCGAACAGGCGGTCCTCTTTCGTCTCCTCGTCCGACGACGGCTCGTCAGACGACTCGGAGCCGGATACACCAGCATCCAGATCAAGCTGCGGAGTTAGATCCAGGCCACAGGATGGCTAACTCACCATCTGGCGGACGGCCCCCGGGGCTCGCCTCGGACGCCGAGATCCTCGCACCGGGGCAACAGCTTCATGAACGCCAGCCGGGCTCGAGCTGGTCACGCGCCGACGGAGACGCTGGAGCGGACGAGGCGCAGGACTGACATCTGGCGGGTCGCTCGACGGGAGAAACAACGGCACTGCCCGATGCCCAGGTCGCCGGACGGGGAACTGAGTCGCGCCACCGCTGGCAAACGGTGACTGCGCCAGTGGCGAGTCGCCGAACCGGTTCGCACCTCCGGTGAAAGGCGTCTGGGGCACTGGCGGCGGCGGCATCTGGTCGGTCGAGCGGCTCGGCACCAGTGGCGCCGTGCGCTGCGCCTGCACCGTGGCCGGAGGTACCGTCGTCTCAGGCGGGGGTGATGGCGGAGGAGACCGTTGCGTGAAAACGTTACCGAGGTCCTCGTCGTCGTCCCAGAACCCGTCGAGCTGGCTGAACCCAGCGGCAGCAGCAAGACTCGGGCTCAGACGGGTCCCATTGCCATTGTCTTTGCCCTCGACCTCGTCGTTCGCCGCATACGCGTGCGGGGACGACGGAGGTGTGCACCGAACCGGTGAGCTCTTGCTGGGAGACGGCGTGCGGTCTCGGGGAAGGCCTTGGGTCCGAAAGAACTCGAGAGCACCTCTATTCAGCTCCTGGCGGCGCTCCTCCTCTTGCTGCTTGCGCTCCTCCTCTTGACGCTTTTCCTCGAGCCGCTGCTCCTCGTCCCGCTCGGCCTGGCTCTTCTTGGACTTGGCAGAGCCCGTGGCGCCGGATGAAGGCCGAGAACCCAGCCTCGCCTTCTTTGTTCCACGTGCGCGGGCAACCTTCTGGGCGGGACCACTCCCCATGCGCGACGTCGCGACGTTTCCGTACAGCAACTCCGAGTCGTCCTCGTCCTCGTCGTCGCTCTCGTCCATCGCACTCAGGTCGATCGCCATTGCCTCGTCCTCGGATTCGTCAGACGACGGGTCCGCCTTCCGTCGCCGCTTCTTCTTAGCGGCTGACTCCTTCAAGAGCGCAGCGACCGACTTGAAGCCGTGGTGGGCGTCCTCAGGGATATCATGTCCCCGTTTGGTTGTCGTCGGCTTGGCCTTGGCCGACTTCCCAGAGGCAGCTGCCAGCTTGACCTTGTGCTTCTGCTCCGAAGGGTCCCAAGGGTCCACCTCCATCTCTTGTTCTAAGACGGTAGGGAGTGGCCCAGGAGGAAGCAATCGTTCTACGTCCTCGAATAGCTCAAGGTTGCGGCTGTGAAGAATTTCCTCTTGGATATCGCGGTGGACTCGCTGAGCTGTATCCAAGTTAGTGTCCTCACGGCCTTCGGACATGAGAACATGGACGTTGCCGTCACGCTTTCGACCTGTGCGGCCTATGCGCTGGAGCTGAGGTGTCAGCGGGGCCGCCAAATCTACTCACCAGCTTGATCGACTGCTTCGGCATATCGTAGATGACGACAAAGTCGACCTCACCAATGTCCAATCCCTCCTCGCCGATGGACGTCGACACGAGGATATTGAACTTGCCCTCCTTGAACTCGTTGATGGTCTGAGGTCAGCCACTGCTTGGAGGCGGCCACAACTCACCCTCTTCTGGTCCTTCTGGGTGAAGCCCTTGTCCACGGCCTGTTTACCCTGCGACTGACCAACGAACTTGGTTGCACGGAGGAGGGCCGGGTGCTCGTTGAGCATGTCCTGAGTAGGTGTGAGATGGGCCAGGAAAGGATACTTACCACAATCTCAAGGACACATTCGCGAAGGGTGCAGAAAACCATCGCTCGGGTGTTGTTCTTGGTTCCGTGGGTCTTTTCATCCTCTTCAGCCTGGGCAAAGTGCGCGAGTAGCTGGGCCTGGTGAGCACAACAGCGGGCATAGATCCACTCACCAGCTCAAGCGTCTGGTGCATCTTGGGATGCCGGTCGGCAGCCGTCTTGCCATCCGTGTGTTTCCGGATATCGTTGAGCTCTCCCTCAACATCGGTCACCAGGCGGTGGTACTCGATGTTGTTGCGCATAGAGTTGGCTCCGGCTTTCGTGTTGCCCTTCTTGCCAGTCGATGCTGACCCCCCACCGATCTCCAAGAGTGTCGTGTGGAACATGCCCAGCGAGAACTCGAGCTGCTGGGTTAGATGGTACGTGCGACGCGGACCTACCAAGTAGGTCATGGCTCTTGCCATCTTCTCAATGTTGTTGAGAGCTCCAAAGGCCCAGGCCAACCCGCTGCTGCGGTCTTTGGCAATCTCCAAGCGCTTTGATGTCAGACGGTACGGTTTCATCCGTGTGACATCCAAGTCTCGGTGATTGAGGACGTTCTTGTCGACCAGCTTTGCAACAAACGGCTGTAGTATGAGCGACGTCCGAACAGCCAATCTGCTCACCTTCATCAACGCTGCCCAGCGGTCTCTAATCTCCACGAATATGGGGGACATGCTGACGACATGCTTGTCTGTTTTCTGCCTGTCAGCGTTGCACTGTCACGTTCCCTTACCTTCTCATTCATGTACTTGCGGATCTCTGGAGCCTCAGCTTCGCGGATCTCGATTCGGCTGATGTGCAGCGCGTCGACAACTCCTTGAACCTTGGGCACGTCGCTGCCAGGTGTCGCTGTGAGGGCAAGAACGCGGAAGAAGGGGTGATGGGCGGTGATGTATGCAAGAATGGTGGTGTATGCGTAGGAGCCAGAAGCCTTGTGGGCTTCGTCTGGGCGGTCAGCCTTGCAGGTCACAGTCTAACTCACCAAAGACGGCAAGAACAATATCGCGAGGATCGACAGCGCCACGCTTCAAGTCGTTATCCAAGGTCTGCGGGGTGCAGTAGAACACGCGTCGCTCGTCCCACTGAAGCGTCAGCTGAAATTGGGTCAGGGGTCAGAGCAGCTCACCAAGCGGCCGCGCTCCTTTGCCGATACATTGCCCGCCATGACAGCGGCGTCGGCACTGGGGATGCCACATGTGAGCTGGCACGCCTCGATCTGCTGGTTGACGAGCGGTTTCGTCGGCGCTAGGAAGACAATCTTGCCAGTGGGGAACCAGCGGTAAACTGATGGGTTAGCCAGCCGCCTCTCACTGAACCCACAGTTGAGCATGACGACACCAGCGACAAACGTCTTGCCCAGGCCGGTGGGCAGCGCGACGAGGCAGTTGTCCGTGAAGCACGCGCGGATGATATCGAACTGGTAGTCGCGTTTCGGGTGGTTCGTGGGGTAGATGTAGTCCTTGATCGTGGAGCGGCTGTACTCGTGTGTCTGGGGTCCGTACGGCTTGGCTGGGGCGTCAGTTGAAGACCATCTTTTCAACTCACAAACATCGACGAGGGGCTTGGGAGGCGGAGCGAGCGGCTCTCCATAGTCCTCCTCTTCCTCTTCGTCCTCGTCATCCTCCTCCTCGTCGCGCTTCCGCTTGCCCTTCTTCTTCCCCTTCTCGGCGCCGACGCGCCGGCCGGAAGCAGCGAAGGCGGTACGGTCCCAGCGCTTGCCCTTGGTGTACTGCTGCTCTCTCCGGAAGCCCAAGTGCGTCTGGAACATTGCGGTCCCGCTGGCCGTGCGTGCAAACTTGTTCCGGTTCGCGGTGCCGTTGGCGATTAAGCTCTGGCGCTGGGGCGCGCGCGCGGCCACCGAGTCGAGCTGCACCAGCTCGGCGGGGTCGATGTCAAACGTCGTGTCGTACTCGTCGTCCGAGGGCTGGGCGCTGGGCCGTACGCCGAGCGCCGCGGCGCGCCTCGATGGCCCGGCATCGGGGTCGGCATACGCGATGGCTGCGGCGCGGGCCGCGGCGCCGGCGTTTGGCTGTCTCGTCGGTGCAGCTTGCCGCGTGGGAGCAACGGCGGCGCGCTTCTCGACTTCCTCGACCTCGCGGAGGAACGACTCGTCGAGCTCGAACGCGTCGAACTCGTCGTCGGACATTGGGGGGCAAGATGACAGTGATGGTGGTGTGGTCACACGGGGTCCCAAGATGGATGTGCGCGGCCGGTGTGACTAGATGCCCCGTGCCATTATCCACGCTTTCCAAGAGACGGGGTATGCGTTGTGGTATGCAAGATGTTTGTGGGCAGACGATTGAGATGAGAAATCAAAAACAACAGCGGCTTTGTTGTGGTTGACCTGGCTGGGTGACGCGTAAAGTGGAGGCAGCGAGGGGCGTAAACACGCGTGCCATGCACGTGGGTTTGGTTCCGCTCTAGGCGTGGTGGCACTCAGAAGGTTGTGCGAGCAACATGATGCAGCGAGCGTCGCGGCGTTGTGCGAGGGTGCTTCTGCAGGCTACCCCTTCACAGCGAAGGGTATGGAATCTGAGCGCAGAGCGAGTGCTAGTCGGCAGTCTTGCCACCAGAGGAGTGGCAGCACCGCGCCGCCGGCCAAGGCTAAGCCCCGACACGACGCAGCATGCCACATGCCGATATCGGCAAAGCATCCCCCTACCCCTCTCTACTCCCGCCGCATCGGACGGCACAAGGACAACAAGGTGAGTGGCAGCCACCATCTGGGTAGTCAGATCGCACAGTGTGGCGCCGCCGTGGCGGGGCAGTGGCGGGGCACGCACCCGCGCACCCGCCCGTGGCGCCTCGTGCGATCCGTCCCGAGCGCGCCGGGCGTGTCCGCGGGCCGTGCCGTGCCGCGCTGGCTAGTCATGCTCGTCGAGCTCGCCTCGAGTCTGACGGACGCGTGGTCAAAGCGCTAAAATCTAATGCTATTGTGGTTGCGGTGCGACGACGAGACGAGCTGCAAGCTGCACGCCGACAAGGCTCGCAGCTATACTTATTGGGCGCTGTCACCCACACCCACACTCCCACTGCGCTCCCACCCTAAGACACCACCGTCACTGCACGACCCGCGTCGAGATAAGGACACTACGACGTGACTACCACGGTACGTCCCACCACCTCGGCGACCACCGCTGACCCACGAAGCGTCCACCGACACTATCAGCCCGTCCGAGACACCCCCCGCCCGCGATTACCCCCCACACGCGACAACCCCCCACCCGCCCACCCACAATGCCGGCGCCCGCGCTCTCGCCCATGACGACGCTCATATCCGCGCTGCACGACATCCTCTCGGGCCTCCTCATCGCCATCATGGCCGGCATGCTGCTCGTCGTCTTCGTCGTCGGCATCGACTACGCCGTCTTTGCGTGGCAGCAGGAGGCGAGCGCGCGCCGCGCAGAGATGATGACGACCCGCAACGACGAGGCCCATGTCGATCACATCCTCCATATCGTGTGCGACGAGCGCAGGGGCGGGTGGGAGATGAAGCGCCTCGAGAGGAACGACTTTGAGCCGTTGCCTTGTTAGTCGACGGCGGGGCGCACGGCTGTGCAGCTGGCCCGGAGGGAGAGAGGAGACGGCGACTAGTGGGCGGCGAGACACGCCGCCCACCCACCCCACATCAGTGTTTGTACGATGGCATGAAGAACTACTCGAGACACAGCGAGGGCACACACTCAACCTTCTCGCGGGACACAATTCATCCCACGGACTATGTACAAGCTACTGCATTGGCTCACTCGACACGGTGCCAGCTCGTATTCACACTACAACGGTTGCTCACACTACAACGTCGTCAGGGCATTGTTCGGCATCTTCCATGCCTGCGGTCGGTCGTAAAACGGAACTTGGAGGGGTCGGAATGGCTACAAGGGTGGGGACTGGGACTTGGAGTGGGTGGATCTCTGGCCCACTCTTACGACGCGGCGATCCTTGCGCCACCGCTGTTGTCGTTTGCTGGGTTCCTACTCGCTACAGAGGCGTAGCTCGGCGCCCGCGGGCCAATGGGGCCATGTCCAATTGGCATCGGTCCGCCCCCACTGAGCCTGGACCCCCCGCGGCGGTCGGGGTGTCCGAAGGGGCTGACAGGTGGGTAGAAAGGCGGTGACTGCGCGGCGTGGCCGTAAATGTATGGGTCGGGAGGACCCTGGTGCGCAAAGGTCCAAGTGTTGTACGGACCATTCGACCAGTTGACGTTTGACTGCATTGAGAGGATCGGAGGAGCCCAGCCGCCGTCGTTCATGAAGGCATGCGGGGGCACTGGGAAGCTGGGGGGTGGAAGCGGGGGACCTTGAGGATAGACGTTCTCGAACCCAGGAGGAGGGCGCACCTGCGGCTGCGCCGGTAAGGACGGAGCGGCAGAGGCTGCTCGTGGCTGGAACGGCTGCACCCAAGGTCTGACCTTCTTCTCTGCAGGCGTGTCCTGGTGAGAAGTCTTCGAAGAGCCCGGCACGGGCGACGCCGGTGTCGAAAGCGAGTTTTCACGCGAGTGCTTGAGTATCGGAGTGGTAACGGGGAAACCTGGAGGGCCGAAATCCGGAGACTTGAGAACCGCTGCAGCAATTGGAGAGCGAACAGGCTTGGGCTGGCTGAGGCGAATGGCCGAAGGGGCAGGCTTGAGCCTCGAGGTGGGGCTCGAGAACATGGCAGCTAACGCATCACTGCCCGACTTGCGGGACGGGGTGATGAGCTTTGATGAACCGAACACGCCACAAACGCAAGCGATCCAGTTGCGGACGCACTGGAGCCGCTCCTCAACCTCGTGCGCGATCTTGCGAAGCAACCCCACGGCACGAGCCATGCTCTCAGGCTCCTCGACATTCCCACTCCAGATTGTGCTGACAGGCTGAAAGCATCAGTCCAGCGCCATCACAATGTACTCACAAAGGTGCCATTATCCTCGTCGACCATGGCAACCAGACGCCACATGACGCCACAGGTCTGGAGACCGTACGCGATTGCCGTGACATGTGCTCGTGGCTGGGTGAAAACGGGCTTTACGGTTCGGGCGGCTTTGAAGAGCTTGCTGTAGATGCCGAGGGCCAGGCGCATGGCAGTGAGGAGTCGGACATTTGCCGCGGCTTGGTCGCCGTGAAGGCCGAGCGGCTCAACGAACAACCAGGGGAACCATCCCTCCGATTCGGCGTCTATCATAAGCATACAGATTATCTTGCAAAACTCACGAGGAGACGGACTCCATGCAACCCCAGCGATGGCCATGGGGTCGACGAGATCCCAGCCGACTTGGGACTCCTTCTGCGACGGGTCGCGGCTGAGGGGCAGTCTGATCGAATCGGGACGCACTCCTACGGCGAGAGCTGGGCGGGTTGCAATTAAGTTGCCGAGTTGAAGAAGCTCCAACAGTGCCACATCCGTCCCACTCGACATGCTGTTGGGTCAGCCAAGCACCCACACCCAACTCACTGGTAGCTCATCACTGGCGCATCAACCAGAGCCGACAGGAGGCCCCCAATAATCTCCTCGTACGTGCCGTCGGGGGCGATTCGCACGTCCGCGTCAAACAGGTCGTGCAGGGCGCAGTGGGCGTGCCCCAGGGCCATGGCACGCACAATGTCGTCTGCGGCCCCATAGTCTGCCGGCCTCGCAGCCACGGCTTTGGATGCCGATTTCGGCCGCATCTGAGTGAGTCAGGTCAGTACGGATCTAGGGGCGGCCCCGTGTTCTGTGCGCGCGACGATCACTGGTACGTCACGCACACACACGCCTCCACCTACCGTGTGGAGAACCGCCGAAAAGTCGCTCGCCACCGTGACGAGGTCGGCGAGGTACGCGCTTCCCATGATGGAAGGCTTGAGGCCAGGCGGCGGTGGTGGTCCGGGGCGGCGCGCGTGCGCGCGAACCTGGCGGATACCAAAGCGCACCAGCGTGAGCATGTAGTCGACCGCGGGCGGCGGCGAGGGGGGGCGAGTAGGCGGGAGGTCGGCTAGGACAATGCCGATAGCGTTGCTGCTGTTGCCACCGGTGTCCTCGTCATCAAAGTCAAAGTTGAGGTCAATGTGGAGCGAGGGGTCGGTCGGGGTCGCGGGGTCGCTAGACGGCGGGGTCTCCGTGTCGGGGGAAGGCGAGGCGGTGAGCGGGCGGCGGACGGCCGACGGCGACGTGAGCTGAAGCAGCTGGTGCAGGCTCTCGTCTTGGGCCTGCGCGTCGGCGACGGTGCGCAAGGCCTCACCCAGCCCCAGTGGCGACATGAGGACAACATGTTCGTCGTCGCCCTCGGGTGGGAGTAAGACGTCGCTCGGGGAGAAGTCTGCACGCACCTCCTCGACGACTTCGTTCCATAACTCGGCGGATAAGTGCTCCTCCATCTGTCTGAGCTGGTACCGGTCGCGGCGGTGGGGGTACGGATACCCGCCTGGCATGGTGGGTGGGTGTAGCGGGTGTGGGGAAGGCGGCGGCGGGGGCGGCGGCGGCTGGGCGTCGAGAGAAGGTGATATGCCGAGCAGACTTGCGAGGTGGCCGTCGTCGTCGTTGTCAGAGTCTGATGGGTTTTGAGGTGGTTGTGCGAGTTGAAGAGTGACGGAAGCGAGTGCGAGGGATATGTAGAGGAATGAAAAGGAGAGAGACATTGAGTTGTGGAGTGAGTGTGTGCGAGAGGGGGATGGGGGATGCGAGTGGGAGTGGGAGTGCGAGTGCGAGTGCGGGCGGCGAGTGTGGGTGGGGGAGAGTGATGATATTGTGACTGGTGGCGGTGTGTGTCGCGACGGTGGCGAGTGTGTGCGTGTGGGTGGCGAATGGGGGCGAGAGTGGGGGGGTGAGAATGCGTGCGCGTGTGAGCGAGAGAGAGAGAGACAGAGAGGAGGATGAAGGGCGTCGCTGCCAGAGCGAGGCGTGGAGAAGAGGAGGAGGAGGAGGAAGAGGAGGAGGAGGAGGAGGAGGAGGAGGAGGAGGAGGAGGAGGAGGAGGAGGAGGAGGAGGAGGAAGAGATGAAATGACGACCAAAGTGGACTGGGCCAAAACATTGTCATTGTCAACAAGCCATGTCGTCAGCAGTCATGTCTCGCACCACCCGTCAGTCTCAACCAAACCCCGCAGCAACAAACACACTTGTATAACTGCATGTCTAGGCATTAGATGGCAAGTGTGCGCAGAGGCCGCACATGCAGACGTGATCAGAGCTAGAGAAAAGGATGAGATGAGGAGACAACAAGTGTCAATGTCCATGGGGTGGGTAGGTGGCAGCTTCACAATGAGTGAGTGAGTGTCCGGGGGGGGGGGGGGAGGCAGGAGTTGGGGGGCTAGGGGCTTGCCTGCCGTGCATTGCTGGTCGTGCGTGCGTGCGTGCGTGCGTGCATCTCGGGGGTTCTAGGTCGGCGCTGGCTCGCGTCGTTTAGTCGCGGTACTGCTGGGGGTATCCCGAGGGGGTCGAGATGCCAGAGTTCTGACCGGGGGTAGGGTAGTCGCGGTAAGGCGACTCGACGCCGGGAGCAGCGCCAGGAGGGAGGTCACCAGCACCCAGAGTGCCGTACTCGGAACCAGAGCGGGAGATGGAGCCCTGGCCAGGCAGGTCGTGCGTGGCCATGGTCGAGATGGAGGGGGCCGTCGAGAACGGACGGTTGGGGGGCTGAGGACGGCCGCCGGGGACGTTGCCCATGGCGAACGAGTCCTGCTCGCGGTAAGCCTCTCCAGTGTCCCAAGCACCGTTGTCCTGGGTCGCGCCCTGGGCGTACCAGCCCTTCTCGTCGGCGGCCTTCTTCTGGTTCCTGCGGCGGCAGCAGCAGAGGAAGGCGAGGATGGCGAGGAGGATACCGGCACCGACACCGACACCGATTCCAATGCCGAGCTTGGCGTTGTTGGAAAGACCCTTGGAGGCGGGCTTCTCAGCGTTGGCAACGGCCGAGTCGGTGGCCTTGCCGGGGAGAGCGGTCGACTCCTGCTCGGTGGTCGAGGCAGTCGACGACTCGGGGGGAGGAGGAGGCTTCCAGTTGGCCTGCTTGATGATGTCGGCAGCCTTCTCGGCGATACCGTAGGTCGACTGCATCAAGTGGGCCGAGACCTGGAGGGGCATGATCGAGGCGTCGACGACACGAACGTTGGCAGTGCCGTAGACCTTGAGGTTGGTGTCGACAACACCACCGTCCTCCTGGGGAAGCATCGAGCATGTGCCGAGAGGGTGGAACTCGGTGCCAGCGTTGGAGGTAGCGTAGCGGGTCAGAGCGTCGCCAGTGAGGCCGACAGTGCCACCCGACTCGCCAGTGATCTGCTGGCCGAAGGGACCGGCCTTGGCGAGAGCGCGAACCCACTCGGAGCCAGCACCGAGGATCTGGGCGTCGGGGCCGACCGAGAAGTACGATGGGTCGATGGTAGGAGCAGTGAACGCGTCCTTCGAGTTGATGAAGATGGTGCCGCGGGAGAAGGGGTGCTGGATACCCATCTGGATACCAATGTTGTTGGCGCCCGCGCCCCACATGGTAAGGATGATCTCGAGCTGGCCAGTGCCGTCCGTAAGACGGTTCTTGAGGAGCTGGTACTGCTTGGCGAGGCCGCGCTGCACGCTGGGAGGCAGGTTGTGCATCTGGGTGACCGTGTTGGCCATGTCCTGGAGGTTGAAGGCGTTGGCGGCGGCAGTCGAGCCGTTGCCGATCAAGTCGGCGTACGAGACGTAGCCGACGGCAGAGTTGACATAGGTCCAGAGACCAGTCTTGCTGTTCTGCCACTCGGTGAGGGCCTCGGCCTTGGCGCTGTCGCTGCCAGCGAACTGGGCCCAGTTGTCAATGTCAACCGTGTTGAAGTTCATGGTGTACGAGGCGTGGTCCTGGAGGTTGTGGCCGACGGGGAGGTCGACGCGCACGGGGATGTCAAGACGGTTGAGGACGTCGGCGGGACCGATACCCGAGAGCTGGAGGATCTGGGGCGAGCCGACGACACCACCCGAGAGAATGACCTCCTTGTTAGCCTGGGCCGAGTAGACAGCCTGGCCCGAGCCGGCGGAGAAGGAAACACCCGAGGCAATAACGTTGCCCGAGGCGTCCTTGGTGCCGTTGAAGAGGATCTCGGTGACCTGCTGGCCGGTGAGGATGAAGAGGTTGGCGCGGGGCGGCAGAGGGTCAATGTAACCAATCTTCGAGTCGACACGCGACTGGTTGGCCTGGTTGAGGGTCGAAGGGCAGATCATGACACCGCGGGTCGTGCCGTCGTTGAGGTCGTGGGCGGGGAGACCCATGGCCCTCCACGAGGGGATCCAGTTGGCGGCGAAGGGGTAGATGAACTGGGGGAAACCGGCCTGGATGGGGCCCGAGGTACCGTGGACGCTGGCATCAAAGGTCATGTTGAACTGCCTGGCCTGCTCCTGGGGGGGAGCAGTGAACTTCTCGGCCTTGTTCATGTACTTGTTGACCTCGGCCCAGTCCCAGGTCTGGTTGGCGCCAGGGTTGAGCTTTGCCCAGTCGTCGTACTCGCCCGAGTCGCCACGACCCCAGAAGAGGCCGTTGACGGCGGCCGAGCCACCGAGGACCTTGCCGCGGGGCCAGCGCTTGGCGACATCACCGGCTGAGCGCTGTGACACGGTCGAGTACTGCCAGTCGGTGGCCATGCCGGGGCGGGTGAGCGAGTTGATGTACGAGTAGCCTGCAATGTCAGCCATAGTCCAACAATCCTACACGTCGCATGCCACGCCGTAATGGGCACATGTCGCACGCCCCGCCCTCCCGCCTGGGTCGCACTCACCGGGAATGTTGATGTTGTCGGCCCACTCGGTGCCATCGCCACCAGCCTCAATGACGAGGACGGTCTGGTTGGAGAACTCGGACAGGCGGCCGGCGAGCGCGAGGCCCGCAAGACCACCACCGGCGATGATAAAGTCGAAGGCGTTGCCGCTGACCTGGCTGACATCCGAGATGATGCCTGCGCGGCGGAGGATGTCGCGGTGGATGTTGCCCTCGAACGCGTTCTCGTTGCTGGCGAGCGCGGGGGCGGCCGCGGCCGCGAGGGCCGCAAGGGCGAGGGTGGGGATCATACTAGTGCTGTCTCTGATTTTCGCTGATCACGTCAGCCTCAGCCACTCGAGGGAGGCGCCGGCGGCAGCGGCGGCGGCGGTGGCGAGCGGCGCATGCACTGCGCATCCACTCGGGCAGTCACTCACGTCTGTGCACCAGGACTGATGGCGTGTGATTTACACGGCACGGGGGGGTGGTCGGCACGCGAAGATGCCGCAGTGGTGGGCTGCGCAAGGGCTCGATGCCTGAGGGGCAGCGAGGGGCAGCGAGGGGGAGAAGAAAAAAAAAAGTGGCGAGCGTCAAGGATGCGCGCTCGACGTTGATCTGGCCGTCGATAAAAGAATGTACAAGTCTAAGAACGAGTGTTTAGACAACAGCGACGGAGGATGAGAGTCGCCGCGAGACGGAGATGGGATGGGGTACGGTATGGCACGGAAACGCCAAACGCAAACGTGACGACCCAGGGCGATGGGAGTGTGGGTGCGTGGCTGTCGCGATGGACGACCTTGGCTTGCGTAGGCTGAGCCGGTCGTGTCTTTGTGCCAAGCAGGAGAGGCTGGCAAGAGGACCCTTGGCCCTTGGCTCTGTGGCACAACACGGTCTGGCTGGCTAGCGCGCGGGGCGACGGCAGCAGAGGAGAACGGGAGCAGCACCACTGTGGTCTGAGAGAGGGAAAGGGAAGGGGGGGGGGTGCGTACCTTGTTTTCTACTTTCTCTCGTACTATGTTTCGTTTTCCCGCGGCGGGCTGCAGGCGGTGATGCGCCAAGACAATGCAACCCTGGGCGCGTTGCTTATTGATGTGAGTGGGCGGCGTCGTCGAGATCGATGTAGTCAAGAGAGCGTGAGGAACCGCGATACAGAAGCGAGGTGGGGCTGCATGTAGCAGGAGGAGTGAAACGACGCTCATGGCCATAAGAGGCGAGTGGCAGCGTCGTCGTGGGCCGAGGGCCGAGAGCGCCGCACGCCGCAAGCAAGCCAGCGGCGGCGCCTCTACGGCGGCTGCTCAAGAGCTGCCCGCCTGCTGGAACACCGGTTCGGGTGCGGCGGGGGAGTAGGCACCCTCTTCGCCGAGCCGCCAACAGCCTGGTGCCACCTCCCCCTCCTCCCTGGGTGGCTTCGGCCAAGCAGCGGGCACGGGTGTATGAGGGCGAAGCGGTGCAGCGATCCCTGCCATGCATGCATGATGACGCGGGGGCCGTGATGGGGAGCAGCTAAGATTTTAGAGGGTGCAGCCGCCGGTGCAGCAGTGGGTCGTCGAAGGTGGCAGGGAAGCTCCGCCAGGGTCAAACGCGAGGTGCACCCCGGAGCAACCCCTGTGCACCCCCAGTAATTTGTAGACCCGGATCATCGTCATCTCCAATGCGCCGGAGTGTACGAGTGCGCCGAGGCGGGCGTGCCGAAGAGGCCGAAGGGTGCTAGCCGCTCGCCGCGAGCTGCTCCACGAACTAGCTGCGGTCTGCGCGCGCTGCCAATTGCACCAGTGCAGTCGCCGCAGCACCAGTGGCGCAGGCGCGAGTGGACGCACGCTTGGCGGCGAGCGCGCGCGCACTGCCCCGCCGTCCCGCGTAAGCTGTCGCACTCAGCGGGCAGTGGCCGCCGAGTGCTGGGCCGGCTTGGCTGGGGCTGGAGATCCCATTCAGGCGCAACACCCGGCGGACGGCGCGCATCACCCGACGGACAAGACTCCCACACCCGCCCCCACCCGCTCCCACACCCGCCGCGGCCACCAGCTGCGCCGCCAGCACGCACACGCTCGCATGCATGCGGCGGGGCTAATGCGGGGGGCAAGCCGCCGGCAGAGGCACGGCGCTGAAACGCGGCCAAGCCGCCAAGCCAAGTGCGAGGCGAGCGGCGGGCGCCCCCCTCAGCGGCGAGTGTCCGCTGCGGATGGCGCTGCGCTGTGCGAAATACCTCGCGCGAGGTTGGGTGTGCGTGTTCTCCCCCCGATCCCCCTCGGACGAGCTGGGCGTGCAGTGTGCACCACGCTGTCCGGGGCCCGAAATGCCTCGTGCTGGTGAGGGGCTGAGGCGTCGCCCTGCGCCTTGCGCGCATATGGCGCAGCCACATGCGTGAAAAGACACTCCGTGCCGGCGCGCGCGTGTGCGCCTATGCCGAGGCGCTGCCTGAGGGACGGCCGACGCGTCGGCGGCGATTTGATCGTGTGCGGCGGCGTCCATCGGCGTCCATTAGCGGGGCTGGTCGCCGACGCGTCGTCATGCGCCGCGACGCGCCGGGCGGCAGCGGCGTGGCGCGGCGTTGCATGGAGGAATCGAGGAATCGAGGAAGGAGGGTGGTGCTCGTTGACGGCGCGATGAGCTCTGTTCGGGCGAGCTGGCTGGATGTGGGCGGCACCTTCGCCCACGCCTCTGCCGCCTCGCAGCCTGTCACCTCCTATCACCACCACGCCCCGGAGTCACCCTGCGCCGAGTGCGGCAATGCAGCCCCAGCCTCCATCGATCACTGTGCAGCAGACTCATCAGAGGCACGCACGGCCTCTCCGTTCAGTGTCTGCACCGACGCGCAGACCAGCTCCAGAGGCACGCACCTGGCCAACTTCACACAAGCTGACGAGAGCTAATCGACCGGGATCTATCCCACTCCACACTCGACAATCGTCGCAGCCTCCCACCGGCGAGATACTCGCGGCCCATTCAGCACCTGGCTGCCTGACTGACTGGGCGGTACACCCACCCCAGGCGAGGTCAATTGCGCGAGCCGATACTGGAATGGGCCGGCTTCCAAGTCGAGCCTGGACTCGACCTCGCCGCCCACCTACCGCCCACCTACGGCGCATAGCCCTCCGTCGGCAGTGTCGCGATAGTGCCACCGCGTAATATTCCAGTGAGACATTGTCGAGTGAGACAAGTATATCAGCGAGAATCTAGAATACTGGGATTTCGGCGCTCCAACTCCCCTGGCCTAGGCAGTTTTGAGGCGCTCAGCGGTATGCATACTGATCGACCGAGCCCACAACACTCACGCCCACTTGCTCGACGGGGCCTGGAGTGTCGTGTCGCGTTCACCAGCCGGCTTGCCCTCGTCCGGACGGCTTCACCGCCGTCGCGACACTGCTCGGTCGTCGGCTGGACGCTGGGACAGCCTGATACGGTTCGCTTCGTCGCGATAACGACCGCCACACTTCCGCCCAGTACACAATACATCGGTCTCACATCCCCATCCTCCGCCCACGCCCTACCACGCGCTGTTCTGCCCCGTGAGGTAGCTCGCCGAGCTCTTCCACTTGTGCCCCTTGGCGTTGCCGACCTTGCGCAGGCCCTTGCGCGCGTGGTGGCTGCTCTGCCCGCGGCGCTGCTGCTCAATGTCCTTTGCGACAATCTCGCGCAGCTCGTCGACCGCGCCGAGCTTGGACACGTTGGGCCGCGCGCGCGGGGCGCGAGGCGCACGCACGTACTGCGTGTAGTCGGACTGCGCGACGCCAGAGTGGCCCGAGTCCGAGTCGTTGTCCGACTCTTCCTCTGACTCGGTGTACTCCTCCTCCGGGAGCTCGTCCTCCGGGTTGCCGTCGTTGCCTAGTGCGCGGTGGATGCGGAGGGCTTCGAGCTTGGCTGTGGCGGATGACGCCTCGGCCTCGGGGTCGGCGTTGGCATCGACGTCCTCGTCCTCGTCGTCCTCTTCCTCGTCGTCCTCGTCGTCATCCTCGCTGTCCTCGTCCTCGTCCTCCACCTCGGGGTTGGGCATGTCGCCAATCTCAAGCATGTACTGTTGGTCAGCGGCGTCTCACACCCACACTCACGTCCTCGAGCTCGCGCTGCATTTGCCGCCCGAAACCACTAGCCTCGACCAGCAGGTCAAGTCGGACCCGCAGTTCTGGCTCCTCCTCCTCAGCCGTCTCCTCGGCCTCGCCAACCACCTTGGCCTCGGTCTCGCTGGCCTCTGCCTTCTCCTCTCCCTCGACCTTAGCTTCTCCCTCCGCTGCCTTCGCCTCCCCCTCCGCTGCCTTCGCCTCCTCCTTTAGCCTCCTCTCCTGTGCCTCGTATGCCTCCTCCTCAGCCAGCACGTCCTTCCACACGGGCCATGTAGCACCCTCGAAGCGGAACCGCTTGCGGAAGAAGCGCCTGATGCAGTTGACGTCGCGGTTGAAGAAGCTTTGCGTCAGCTCGCCCCAATCTCCCCACCCACAACTCAGCGTTCTCGTGCCGCGTCGACACCATCTGCGGAAAGTCGATGACGATCGGGTCGCCGCCGTTGCCCTTGCCCTTGCGGGGCACGAGGATGTTGAACTCGTTAAAGTCGCCGTGGATGAGGCCCGAGCGCGCAAAGCGCATGATGAGCTCCATGAGCTGGCCGTACAGGTCGGCCACGTCGTCGACCTGCATGACGGCGCGCATCGGGTCCGCGTCAATCAGGCTCATGACGACGCAGTGGCGGCTCTGGTCGATCGGCGTCGGGACCGGGAACCCGTGGTCGTACAGGATCTTCATGTAGGTGAACTCCTTCTGGGCCGACAGGCGCGACATGTACATCCACGACGCGGACGAGCGCTTGCCGAGGTAGTCACGCTTGGACTTGATCGCGCGGAACGAGATACGGCCGAGGCTGGTCGTCAGCGGCGAGAGAGGCCCAATACGCACCGGTGCAGCTTGAGCACGCGCTTCTCCTCGGTCTCATCGCGCACGAGGTAGATGTCACTCTCTTTTCCGACGCCAATCTTCTTGCCGACGCTCGCGACGCTCGCGGGCTTGCGGCGCGTGAACGTGCGGAGGGAGAGGTAGTCGAGGCCGCCGTACGTCAGGCGGTAGCCGTCGTAGCGCGCGTTGACGACGCGCGCGATGAGGTTGCGCTTGGCGAGCTGCCCGCAGAGCTTGTTGACGTTGCCACCGGTGAGGCCGGAGAGCTGGGCAATGAGGTGCGAAGGGACGACCTCGTGGTTCTTGGATCCGATCTCGGTCTGGGATTGTCAGCTGGGAGGTGGGGAAATGACAGCCGACGCACAGCTGTGAGCACACGGAACTCGTCGGCGGTGATGTACCGCAGGTCGGTAGCGTCGAGCCTCATGCTGGGTGAGTTGTTATGCTGTTGCAAGTGTGCAAGAGGGAGGCCTGGTTGTGCTCTTTGGCGCGGGTGGATCGAGCTCACAACAGAAATCTCAAGAGATAGTTGAGGCACGTGATCTATCGCGTGGCACGCACGTGGCATCCCTGAGTTCACCATTCCATCGTGCTCGCCCCGACGATGCAGCCATATGCTGTTCAGATGCTATGAGTGATGCATGCAGTGTCTCCGTGTCGCCTCTCCCTGCCCCCGCTCAAATCTTGCCCGTCTGTGCGGCCCAGAAGATGCTCGGCGCCAGCCGCCAGTCGTGCTTGAGCAGCTGTGGGCTGAACACGTCAAAGTCGGCCTGCTCCAGGCGCTTGAGGTAGCGCTCGGCCGGCACGGCGGCGAGGAAGAGTGGCAGGCCAGCCGCGGGCACGACCTTGCCGTTGTCCTTCTTCAGGTCGCGGCGGGCGGTGATGAGCTCGTCGATGCCGCGGGTGGCGATCGTAAACGCGGCGTCTTTGAACCCGTCCGCGTCCGCGCCCTTTCGGAAGACCTCCTCGTCCACGAGGCCGTGCTGCGCCGCGACGTCGGCGGGGATGTTGAGCTCGCGCTTGGCGACGAGCGCGGGGATCGCGCGCAGCAGCGACGTAACCGTCAGCAGGTGGGCGAGGTGGGAGAGTGTGTGGGCGAGGTGCGCGGTGCCCGGGTCCGTCGGCGCGACGAGCAGCGGCAAGCTGCCCTGGAGGAGCGCGCTCGCCACCTGGCCCGCGGAGGTGAGGTGGCCCTCGAGCGTGGTCGCCGCCGGCGGCTGGGACACGGCCTTGGCGCGCGCCTCGACCAGCTGCGAGAGGTAGTACTTCTGGATTGGGCGGTGCTCCTTCGCGGCGGCGAGCGCGACGACGACGGGGTGCTGCGGGATGGGCTTTGAGCCGTCCGGCGCGAAGATGGCCGCGAGGGCGTCGCGCCAGAACTGGAAGCGCATCGCCGCGATGGCCGGCTGCGTGACTGTCGTAGAGACGAGGTGGAGCTCGAGCTGAGGGTCAGCAGTGCAGGCTTGTAGGACCCACGTTGAAGGCGCGGATGGCGAGCCACCACTCCTTTTCCCGCCGCGGCCAGAAGTACGAGCATAGCCACGCGTCCGGATCGAGCTTCTGCACCAGGCTGGCGCAGTAGGCCGCCGACTCTTGTGGGCCGCCCGAGGTCGTGGGCGTGTTGAGCGGCGTGCCGGGGGTGCGGCGGGGAAGTTCGGCGGCGGCGGAAGAGGACGACGACGACGCGGCTGGCGCGGGTTCGGGCGCCTTGGCGGGCTGGTGCCGTGCGATCGCGGTGCTCGAGATGCTTGCGGCGCGCGGCTGCAGGGCCTGCCGTGCGGCGCGCACGACTCGTGCTGGTGTTGAGGTGCGCATTGTGGGTTGAGTGGGTGATGCGAGGTGTGAGATCCAACTTTTGCGTGTTGTGACGTCGGCAAAGTCGACCGATTCGTACAAATCCGCCGACGGTGACTGGCTGGGGCAGAGCACGACGGCGACGCCGCTGCCGCCGACGCCGACGCCGAGGACGAGTAACGAGCACACGCCATACAGCCCCGCGCAACGCCCAGGTAGTAGTACATACAGTAGTCTATCGTGCATATGGTCACCGACGCGGCTGGCCGCCCTCCACTGGGCTCGTCCCCCCCCCCTACCCCCTCCCCTCACGCCTCGCCCTCGGCCTCGTCAAAGCTCAGCAGGCCCTTGACAACCTTCTTCTTCTTCTTCGTCTTCTTGTCTGCCGCCGTGTCCGCCGACGCGACGGCATCACCCACGAGCTTGCGCTTGGCGCCGGCCGGCGTCGGCCTGTTCGCCTTCTTGCTCTTCGCCGGGGGGGGCGGCTCCTTGCCCTGTGCCTTGGCCGTGCTCTCGCCGACCAGCTGCTTGAGGTTATCCAGCGCGTCGCCGCTGCTTCCAGCCTGCGCGTCGCCTTCCATCAGCCCTTCCCACGAGCCACACGCACCCTTCTTGCGCTCGCGCTCCACCTCGTCCTTGGTCAGATGCCGGCCCTCCTTGAGCACGACAATCTGCGGCCCGTCGTCCCCGCCGCCAAACTGCGCCTCCCACTCGTCCTCGCTCTCGCCGTCGCTCCCGCCCGCCCACTCGCCGTCCTTGGGCCGGGAGGGCAGGTCGCGCGCGTCGCGCCGCCCCGGCGCCGGCTTTGTCGGCTGCCCAAAGTTTGCCAGGAAGGCCGGCTTCTGCGCGACGTACTCGAGCTTGTTGAGCTCTGCGCGGCTGGGCTCGCGGGGCATGCTGCGGTGTGTTTCTGGGGTGAAGGCGGGCGATGCGTCGGCGCTGTCGGCGAGCTGTCGGCGATGGGATGTTGATGTCGAGGGTGGTCGAGTTGATGGGCGAGTTCAAGTTCGGCCCTGTTCGGTTTTGACGCGCCAGCAGATGGCACTTTACTTATCTCGGCATCGGCCGACAAAGGGCGAGACGACAATGACGACGGGCATGACGCTCGCAACTCATGCCAATGGGGTACATAAAGCGCAGCTATAGCATCCAGCCAGCCTCACAGCTCACTACACATCACACACAATGGCACAGTTTGCAAAGACAACGTTCGACGCAGCGGGTTACCTCGCCTCGCGCCCGTGAGCCACCCCCTCCCCCTCCCGCTCACACACACCCCAGGACCTACCCAGCCCGCGCGTACGACCTCATCGTCGCGTACCACCGCCTACGGGGCGGCCAAACCGGCCATGCCCTCGACCTGGGCTGCGGGCCGGGCTTCATGGCGCTCAACCTCGCCCCTCACTTTGAGCGGGTCACCGCGCTCGACCCATCCGCCAAGATGGTCGCCGTCGGCGTGCAGCCCCAGCCCCCAGCCGCGAAGATCACATACGGCGTCGGCACGTCCGAGGACCTCGGCGCGGCCGGCATCGCCCCAGGCAGCGTCGACCTCGTGGTCGCGGGGCAGGCGGCGCACTGGTTCGACCACGCGCGTACCTGGCCGCAGCTGGCGCGCGCGCTCCGGCCTGGCGGGAGCGTGGCCTACATCGTGAGCAGGAGGCTGGGAGGACGAGCTGACAAGCAGGGATACGGCGAGCTCACGTTCCCCGCCCATCCAGCCCTCAACGCCCTCGTCACGCGGTACCACCACGACCCGGCCGGCGTCGGGGCGTACTTCGCCCAGCCTGGCCGCAGCATCGTCGAGGGGCTGCTCGACCGCGTGCCGTTCCCCGTCGCGCCGAGGTTCGACGCGTCGCTCCTGCAGACGCTTCCGGACGTCGAGAGCGAGGACCCCGCGGCGCACCCCGTCGCTGCTGTCGTGGACGAGCTCCCGCCCACGCCCGCGGACGGCGGCGACGCGTGGGACGCCACCACCGCGGTCCGGCTCAAGGCCGGCACTGAGGGGCCCTGGTTCATCCACCGCCAGTGGACGGCGAAAGAGTTCGAGGCGTACCTCCGCACGTCGAGCGCCGTGGCCGGGTACCAGGAGGCGCATCCCGAGGACAAGGCCCGGCGGAGGAGCGCCGGCGGGCAGGGCGACATCGTCGACCTGTTTGTTGACGAGGTGCGCGACGGCCTCAGGAAGGAGGGCGTAGACTTTGACAAGGAGCCAGTCCACTGCGCGTACCCCCTCGTCCTCGTCCTCATCAAGAAGAAGCAGTAGTAGAAGCGGTAGCAGCTCGGATGGATCTAGTAGCATACAGTACAGGTACAACAGCAGCGGCAGCGGAGCACGTGTGTGGTCTAGAGCAAGGGGGTCTAGAGGAGAGAGGCGGGTGAAGGCGGGCCATTGTCCTCGGCAGCTTCATGTGTTGGCTGCCACGACACGAGCAGCTCGCGCAGCTCGGGGCTAATTGTTCGGCGCGCCGGTCGCGACTCGACGGCCGACGACGACGCCGAAGGCCCTGCCACTGCGTTGCCGTCGTCGCCGCGTCGATTGCGCAGCTCGCTCGAACCGCTCTCACCAGCCTCACCGGCCTCCTGGTCAACCTCCTCCACAATCGAGCGGAAACTGAGGAAGAGCACCTCGGCCTGTGCGAGCGTCGTGTCGAGGTCGATCTGGACCGCGGGTCAGTGATTGTGGTACGGCTTCACCCCCAATACTCACCGTTCCAGTCAAGTCATTGGCGTACTTGAGCACCTCGTCAAACTCTGTCAGGTACCGCAGGATGACATCGCGGTGGCTGTGCAGCACGGCGAGCGTGACAAAGAGCACAAAGTTGGTCGAGTAGTAGTTGGTCCAGAGCACCTCCCACAGCTTGATGACGTTCTCAAACTTGAACTCGCGCTTGAAGTGGATGAGAATCCAGCGGAAGACGAAGAAGAGATTGAGAGAGCCTGTCTTTTCTGCAGGGTTAGAGGACCGACGATTCTTGTTAACCCACCCAAATGCGCGTAGAGCTCGGGGTCCATGAGCTGCACAAGCTGCTGGAGCGTGCTGAGCTGCCTGCGCATACCGCTCTGGTCGCGGAGGAAGTGTGATTCCTGATGGGTCAGAATGGTTCCGAGTATTCTACCCACCATCATCTTCATCACGCCCACCAAGCCCCAGAAGGCGTCGGCCTCGTTGGCGTCAAACACGTAGTAGATGGGGCTGAGGAGGTCGGACATGCCTGGTGGGTTAGATGAGATAGGGGAGGCCACCCACCTTGGACATATCCCAATTCGGGAGCATAGACGTGATACGTCATGAGCACAGAGCGAAGTGCAGCAATGTGCGCTGGGGGATATCAGCTTCGCCCAAAGCAAGAGTAGCTCACGATTCAAGGCCGCGTGCCCACCCTCCTCCTCCTTATCGTTCTCGCCCCAGATGTCAGACCCCGCACCTCCACCCTCCTTCTCCTCGTTTCCAGCTGCAGCAGCCTCGGGAGTAACAGCGTAGATGGCCTGTTGGCGATCGGTACGGCGGCAGTCAACCTGGGCGGGTTAGTTCCCAGAGCACAACGCCAACCCACGTCAATTCGGTGCCACTCTTCACGCCAGGCGTCAGGAGCGTCGCCACTGTTGGTCTTCTCCCTCCAGCCCGACAGGAGCTGGACATATTCAATCCGCTTGTCCTGGAGAAGAGTCTCGCGCGCCGCCTCACGGTGGTCGCGAGCGCCTGGACCAGTGGTGATGCCTCCGACGTCCCAAGGGACGACACCGAGAAGCACTTCCCAACCCTCACGGCGGGTGGCCTGCTGATCGGGCTCCGGGCTGTCGGTGAACCCGCGACGGAAGATCTCACGACGAACAAAGAGCTCGTCCCTGCCCTCCTCGATGAACTCGGCCCAGTCGGCGGCCGTGATCGGGTGGTTGGGCGTGCGCGTCGTCTTGGGAGCCGGGCCCCTCGATGCGTGGGGGATGACTGAGAAGATACCGAGGGAAGTCTCGTCGGTTCCGCTCTCCGAGCCAGCGCGCCCAGCCTGGGCCGCGAGCTCATCACGACGCGACTTCTCGCCTTCCTCGGCAACGACGCGAGCCCAGCGGGCCAGGTACAGTCTCGCCGACTCGAACTCGCTCGCGACGTCGGGGCTTCGCTGCGAGCCGAGCTTGGGGGTGAGGCGAGAGGAGTTCTCCCACTCTCCTGGCGCGTTCACCAGGCTGCGGAAGGCCGGGGGAAGGTGGGGAACGACCGGCTTGGCCAGAGGGTGGTTGAGCACATTCTGCGCGGTGTGCCTGGCGATGTTGGTGATGCTCGACAGTCCGACAAGGAGGGACTCGCGCGGCGAGGCGGCAGGAACGGCAGCGAGGCTGGGGTACTGCGGGTGGGGTGGGTAGTGCTGCTCCTCTTCAGCTCCAGCCCTGCGGGGTTCCTCGTAGCCTGCCTCGTGGACTTCGCGGTCGGCCCGGCTTGGGTTGATGAGCCAGAGCTCGCCTCCGCGGTTGTTGCTTGCCGTGATGAGGCGGGAGCGTAGGAGGGTGGCGTGTTGACGGAGGACATTGAGGAAGGGAGGGAAGCCCCAAGGCGGCGTGGGGGGGTCCGAGGATCTTGGGGTAGTCACCAAGGGTGTTTGGTCATCATGGAAGAACAGGGTTGGGAGAGACACGCCGCCTTGGAGGCTGGGAGGTTAGCTTTAATCGACTACTACAACCTCACTTGAATGTGGCAGAGCCGTACCAATGCGACAAGCTTGGCTGGGTGGTGTCAGCTGCTGGCGTACACGAAGGCGCGTCAGCTCACGGGATAGACCAGGATGCTGTAGATGTTGGTGACCGGAATGGAGAAGGCATACTTTTCTCCCCTCGGCGCGGGTACCGAGACAAACACATAGCCTGTGGGGTCAGCGTGCATTCAGTTCACCTAGCACCGCCTTGGCTCCGGAGCATTTCACAAGCCGACGACGCGAGCAGCACTCACCGTCTTCCTCGGTCGGGGTGCCCGCCGGGCGGCCCTCGACGAGCAGATAACTCTGTTGGTCCTCGTCCGACATGCGCATGAACAGCTCGTCGGGGACCCACACGACAAGTATCTCCTTTGTCGTCGTGGGGCGCGCGCGCGCGCCGTGATCGGCCGTGTCGCCCGGGTTGCGGGGCACATCGCGGTCGACCTCGACGAGGCCGAGCATGCCCGTGATGTTGTCGCGTTTCAGCTGGGTCGGGTGGATCGCGACGTGCGACTTGGCGTAGATGAGGCGCGCCTTCTTGTTCGCGTTGTCGTTGGTACTGGCGGCCGGCGTCGCGGTGCCGGGAGTCGGCGCGGCAGACTCGGCGGCGGGACGCGCCTGGCCTGGACTGGGGACATGCTCAAACGAGTCTGTCGACGCCCGCGTCGCTCGCTCGTTTGATCCCTGGCGGAACGGCTGGGGGGGGAGGTTAGCCAAAGTCGAGGGCGGGCGAAGCGTGACGCGAGGGTGGGAGGGTGTGGGTGGGTGGCGATCGCGGGCGGGCGGAGCGCCCACTCACATTCTTGTCTGTCCTTGCCATTGTTGCCGCTGGTCACTTGTCTCGCCGGGTGCGTGTGTGCTGTGGGGTACAAGCTGTCTGCGGCTGCTTGGGGACAAGAGACGAGGCAGATGGGGAGGGGATATGTATAGGAGACTTGCGAGTCGCGGGGGTGGACAAGGTCGTCGTTGTTCGGAATGCGCGTCATAATCAGACGCTGATGGTGCGTGCGGCGGCAGATCACTTAAACAGACACCCCACTTTGTGACTCGCTCCGAGGCCGAGCAGTGACGGCGACGCGGGTTGTGGAGACATGAGCGGCAATGCAAGCGCCGAGCAGGCTTGTGACGATGCATGCGGGTGGAAAGCGAACATGTATGAATGCAGGATGTTAGTGGGAGGACGCAACCTGGAATGCCCTAGGCCTGCAACCAGCTGGCTGACGAGAGCACCGTCCCCTTCAGTCATGCCCTGCCACCAACACAACCTCCATCTGTGCAGTTTCGCACACCTACGACAACTAGAGTCTTCCTATAGAGCACTATTTTTTTCCTGCCAGAACACCCCGTGCGCGCACCACGGTCAACCATGTTGATTGTGGCAGATCGCCGAAAGTGGCACTTGCCTACAGCGTCTTGGACGCTTTGACGGGGTTCGGCTGCTCGTAAATCCAGTCGAGCTCCTCGAGGGTACGTCCGCGTGCCTCGACACTGGGTGTAAGCACAATCCTCCTGCACTACCCACCCAAAGAACCACCAGCACGCCGCCTCGACCACGTCCCAGACGACAAACACGAAGATGTACCTGGGGTCAGCTCCCCCTCTCCCCCGAACCCACCTGTATCCGATGTTCCCGAGCCCGACAGGCCCAGCGAACATGTTGATGAACGACATGCCCTGCATCCCGACGTTCAACACCGCCAAGCCCTTGGCCCGCATGGCCGTGCTCAGCGCCTCGACAGGCACGACGGCCTGGAGCGGGGTGTACGTGAACGCGCAGGCGATGCCGAAGAGGACGCTGTGTGCGTGAGTGATGGGATGCAAGTGAGACGTACTAAACCGCGATGGCTGCCTTGCCCACGCCCTCATTCATCGGGACGCCGCGCAAGAGGTCCTTGTCGATGATGGCGTTGAGGCCCGTAAAAACGCCGAGGATGACGGCGAGCAGCAGCGTACCAAAGGTCAGCACCATGCGCCGCGGCATGTGGTCGGTGAGCGCGGCGCCGGCCAGCGCCCCGACGGCACACATGGCCGCGTAGAGCAGGTTGTAGCCCAGCTGCGCGGTCGTGCTCGTCACCCCGATGTTGGCGTAGATGACGGTCGCGAAGTAGGCGAGGCCGTTGCCGCTGAACTGGCCGAAGACGGACATCATGATGACTGGGGGTGTCAGCGGGGAAGCAGGAACATCCTGCTGCCTGTCCGCCGCGGATGGTAGCGTGCAGCTGCAAAGGCGACACGAGGTGGCATGGCTGCTCGTTGGCACCTCGCCCCCGCCACACTCACCCTGGGCCATGCGCCACCGGCTGGCCTTGGTCGCAAAGAGCGGGCGGTAGTCCCACCAGGGCGCGGGGTCGGTCGCTGCGAGCGACGCGCGCATCTCGTCGAGCTCGAGCTTGACGAGCGGGGCGTCGGGGTTGCCGTTACCGTCTGTGGCATCAGCTCCGAGGTGCATGCCCCCCGCCACCGCCACTCACGGTACTTTGCTAGGAATGTCCTCGCGTCGTCCTCCCGCCCGCGGGACATGAGGAAACGCGGCGACTCGGGGATGAACGGGCAGAACGCGAGGACCAGCACGGCGGCGAAGCACTGGAAGATGAGGGGCAACTGCCAGGAGAGGTGGGAGTTGATGTAGTTTGTCCCGACTGGTCGTCAGCTTCCTCCTTCAACTATGTGCACCCACAGGTGATAGCAGCGGCCGGTATCGCGCCGCCGTACCAGCCCACGTTGTAGATACTATGCCTGTTAGCAGGTGCCGCACGCCGCGACCTACCCGGTGCACCTGCCGCGCCACTGCGGAAGTGCCACTTCCATCGTGTAGGCCGGCGCGGCCATCTGCGCGAACGCAATCCCGAAACCGAGCACGAACCGGCCGATAATAAACTGCGGTGAGCATTGCACGCCCAGACACCCACCTGCACGAGCTCGGTCGCCGTCGAGGTGAGGATGGACCCGGCGATGATGAGCGCCGAGCCGGCGCACATGCCGGCGCGGCGGCCGAACCGGTCCATGGTGTACGCGCCGAACGGGCCGCCGACGAAGCAGCCACTGGGGGTCAGCTGTGGCAAAATGGCCACCTACGCATTGTACACGCCGAAAATGGCGCCGACCTTGCCGCCCGTCGTGCCCGACTTGAAGCGGCGCTGGAAGTGGTCCATCTGGGCGGGCGTCAGTGCCACCCCCGGCCGCCACGCACCGCGATCAACGCCGTCATCACGCTCCCGTCGTACCCGTTCGCATAGGAGCAGCAGAGGGCGACGAAGATAGACACTGGGGTCGGGTTAGCGGTGCGCGAGCGCAGACGCACGGTAGAGCTTGAGCGCGGCGCGCGACCAGCGCGGGAGGGGCGTGGCCTCGAGCGCGGCCGTGAGCTCGGCGGACAGGTGCTGCTTCTTCTTGGTCGCGACCTCGACATGGGTCTCGAGGCGCTTCTCGTCTGACGGTGCGGGGGAGGGGAGCGACATGTTGTTTGTTGGGGACCCTCGTCCCACTGGCCGCCAACTCGCCTTTAAGACGTCTGTCTCTAGTCGACATGGCACCACCATGTCTCACTGCCACTCTGGAGCGCCAGAGGCCCCGCCCGTGCCTGTACAGGCAGGCATCTCAGACCGCCAGTAACCGCTGTTTGAGATGAGCCTGAAACAGAACGGGAATACTGATGGCGCTAGGGCCGACAAATGTGCCACGCGTCGATGGCCGACAGCAGACCCAGCCGGCCCAGCCTCGCCCTGCTAGGCATCCTGCGTGCCTCGACACGTGAGAAGAACGGGAATCTCTGCAACAGATTTCCACTTGCCGCGGGGCCGAACGTGCCGCGCCGTATCTACCGTGCGCTTGGAAATCGCTCGCGTGTGGAGCGGATGTGGGCATGTGGCGGGCGAGTGTTGTTGTGGGGCTGCTGTGGGGAATGCGGCTGCTCGACGCGGACGCTTGGCGCGGACGTGGGGTACATCCATCTCACTGTCTGCGACGGTAAGGAGCGGTGTGGCGCGGTGTCCGGGGTGATTGGAGCGCCGCACGTGTCGTGCTCTGTGCAGAGGATATCGTACACATCCCGAGAATGATCCGGCAAGGACCAACGACGAGCCCCGGCCAGGACCAACCATCCTCGCCCACCCCCACACCCCCAGTCTCACCACGTCGGATACATTGCCTGAACGAGCGGCGCCTCAGCCAACACTACATGCCGGGCCCCGCGAACGGGAATATCGCGCACGACGAACGGGAATGCCCAGAGTCAATGGCAACTTGCACCAACCACGCTAGCAAAGTCGCCGCACCCGGCGATTTGGCCGATAACACTGACGACAACAACCAAGTCACCCGCCACTATTAAGCCCAGCTCTGCGCCGCGATGCATCCCCCCAAGCAAAATGGCCATCCCGCCGACGATCCTGCCCTCCATCACGCGGCTGCACGCCCACCACCCAGGCGAGCACGAGACGTACGCGCCGCAGAGTGGCGCGGCGGCGCCGCGCGCCTTCTCCTCGCTGCGTGGCTCAGCGCCGGCCATCAGCCTTAACGGGGACTGGGCTTTCCGGCTGAGCGCGCGCGCCGACGCGCCCGACGACTTCGCCGACCCCGCGTTCGACACACGCGCGTGGGACACGCTCGCGGTCCCCTCGTCCTGGGTGCTGTGGCGCGACGAGGCGGGCCAGTACGGGCGGTACGGCGCGCCGGCGTACCAGAACATCAAGTATCCCTTCCCGGTCGACCCGCCGAACGTGCCCGACGCCAACCCGACCGGCGATTACCGCGTGCAGTTCGACATTCCTGCCTCGTGGGAGGGCAAGGTGGGTCGAGTGGGTCTTGTGGCACGCGCGGCTGACACCGACGCCAGGCCGTGCTCCGGTTCGAGGGCGTCGAGTCGTGGTTCAAGGTGTGGGTCGACGGCACGCCGCTCGGCTTCTCGACGGGCTCGCGCCTGCCGACCGAGTTTGAGATCCCCGCGACCCCCGGGGCCCATACCCTCGCGGTGCGCGTGCACCAGTGGTCGGCGGCGTCGTACCTCGAGGATCAGGACCAGTGGTGGCTGCCCGGTATCTTCCGCGACGTGTGGCTGCTGCACCGGCCGGCGCGCGCCGTCGCCGACCACTTTGTGCACGCGAGCTACGACCACACGACGGGCGAGGGCACGCTCAAGGTCGACTGCGACCCGCAGGGGCGGGTGACGGTGCCCGAGCTGGGCGTGGACATTGCCACGGGGGAGAGCATCACTCTGCCCGTTTCGCCGTGGAGCGCCGAGACGCCGCGCCTGTACGACGGGCTGCTGGACACAGGAGACGGCGGCGAGACGGTGCCGCTCAGGATCGGGTTCCGGACCGTCGTGATCGAGGACGCGCAGATCAAGGTCAATGGCCGGCGCGTCCTCTTCAAAGGCGTCAACCGGCACGAGTTTGACCCGGACCGCGGGCGCTCCGTCACCCGCGAGACGATGGAGCACGACATCCAGCTCATGAAGGCGCACAACATCAACGCCGTGCGCTGCAGCCACTATCCGCCGCATCCCGCCTTCCTCGACCTGTGCGACGAGTACGGACTGTGGGTCGTCGACGAGGGCGACTTCGAGACGCACGGGTTCGAGCTGTGCCGCTGGCGCGACAACCCGACCGACGACCCGCGCTGGGCCGACGCGCTGCTCAACCGCACCCGCCGCATGGTCGAGCGCGACAAGAACCACCCGTCCGTCGTCGTCTGGTCGCTCGGCAACGAGGGCGGGATGGGACGCAACATTGGCGTCATGGCAGAGTGGATACGTGGCCGAGACGCCTCCCGCCCGATCCACTACGAGCGCGACCTCGAGCTGCGATACGTCGACATCTTCAGCCACATGTACCTCTTCCACGGCATGGTCGAGCGCATCGGCCAGGGAACCGAGCCCGCTCTCCCGGACGTGGGGCAGGAGTCGGTCACGCGCGACACGTACGAGCCTGGCGCGCCGCTCGACCCCGAGCTCGACGCCAAGCGCAGGCGCTCGCCCTACTTCCTGTGCGAGTACGCGCACGCCATGGGCAACGGGCCCGGCGGGCTGAGCGAGTACCAGCGCATCTTTGAGACGTACCCGCGCACGCAGGGCGGCTTCGTGTGGGAGTGGATCGACCACGGGCTGCCCAAGCGGCTGGCCGACGGGCGCGAGTACTACGCCTACGGCGGGGATTTTGGCGAGGAGATCCACGACAGCAACTTTGTGTGCGATGGGCTCGTGTTCCCCGACCGGCGCCCGAGCCCCGGGCTGCTGGAGTACAAGAAGGTGATTGAGCCGGTCGGCATCTCGGGCGACGCGAGGGCCGGGACCGTGACAATCAAGAACAAGTACGACTTTGCAAGCACGGCCGCGCTCGCGTTCGCCTGGAGCCTCGACGTCGGCGGCAAGGTAGTCGAGAGCGGCACGCTCGCCGTGCCCGACGTCGCCGCGGGCGAGAGCGCGACGGCCCGCCTGCCGGAAATCATCTTGCCCCCGTCCCTCGCGATCGGGGAGGGCACGTGGACCGTGTCGGCGACGCTGGCCGCGCCGACGCGCTACGCGGGGCGCGGGCACGAGGTCGCGTGGGGTCAGTTCCCGGCGCGCTTCACCGCGCCGACCGGGCTCGGCGTCGACCACTCGCCGGTCGTCGCGCAGCCAGAGGTAACCGCCGAGACGGTCACGCTAGGCCCGGGGGTGTTCCGCGCGTCCGACGGCGCGCTGCTCAAGCTCGGCGCGCTCGACGTGTCCGACCTCCGCCTCGAGGTGTGGCGCGCGTCGACTGACAACGAGCGGTTCGGCGGCGACGCGGCGCGCTGGCGCGCGGCCGGCCTCGACCGCCTGCACAGCCGCACCGACGCAGTGTGGATCCAGGACAGCTGCCTTTTCGTGTCGACGCGCGTATCGGCCGCAAGCCACGACCGCGCCCTGCACACGACGTACCGCTGGTCCTCGGACGGCCGGGGGCTGCGGCTCAACGTGGTGGTTATCCCCAAGGGCGACTGGGCGGGGGTCACGATCCCGCGGCTCGGCGTCGTGCTGGCCCTGCCCGCCTCGCTGGCGAGCGTGCGCTGGTTCGGCGCCGGGCCGGGCGAGGCGTACCCCGACACCAAGGCGGCCGGACGGCTCGGCGCGCACGAGCTGCCGATCGACGACATGCAGACGCCGTACGTGTTCCCGCAGGAGAACGGCGCGCGGGCAGATGTGAGGTGGGCAGAGGTCCGTGGGGACGGGGCTGGGCTGCGCATCGACGGCGCGCCGAGCTTCAGCCTCACTGCTCGCCGGTGGACCACGGCGGATCTCGACAAGGCGACGCACGCGACGGCTCTGGTGAAGCGCGACGCCGTGTACCTCAACCTCGACAAGGCGCACGCTGGGGTCGGGACGGCGAGCTGCGGGCCCGGGCCGCTGCCGCAGTACATTCTTCGCCCGTCACCTACGGAGTTTAGTGTGGTGTTCAGTCCGTTGTAGCGTGGAATCGCAGAGATTGATTGTAGTTTGGAAAATGATAAACGTAGAGCCTGTCGCCCCCGCATGCATGAATGGTATATCTGAGCCCTCGTCAGCAGTGCACCCCGCGCACTCGCCCGCTCGCCGACTCACACAAAATGCTGGTTATACAACTGCCACGTCGCGCTACTTTGCCAGCGCGGCGGCGACCACCTCCCTGCCCTCTGCGAGAATCCCGTCGAGCCCCTCGACCGCGCCATAGCCCTTGAGCTCTGCCTCGGTCCTCTCCCACGCGGGCTGGAGGCCGTCGGCGCCCGCCAGCGCCATGAGGCGGACGCGCTCGAGCCCCTGCGCGGCGGCGGCGCGCGCCCGCTCGGCGTCGGAGAGCGCCGGCCTGTCCGACAGCGCGACGCTATCCGCCAGCTGGCTCATGTCCGAGAAGCGCTCCTGCAGGCTCGTGACGATGCTGAGCAGCTGCGGCGTGCGCGTGTTGAGCTGCGCGATCGTGTCGCCGGCGCTGAAGAGCTGGTGGTGGTGGTTGTACACGAGGGTATGGCGCGACGAGTGGAGGCGGCCCACGTCGGCCGCGAGCACGCTCGTGCTCCCCATCAGCTCGGAGAGGGTCGCCTTGGCAATCAGGTCCTCGTAGTACTCTGACGGGGAGAAGTTGGGCGACGTGAGGTCGAGCGCGTCCCCGCCCCGCCGCTTCCTACGCGCGCCGTTACCTGACCCCTCGCCGGGCGTCGCGGGCGCGCTCCCGGGCCCAGGGGAGGCCGCGCCGTCGCGCTTGAGCCCGTAAAAGTCGCGCAGCTGTTCGCGGCGGGCTGCGCGCCGTGCCTCGGCGGCCGCGTTGATCGGTGTTCGGGTCGGGCTGAGCACGCGCTCGGGGACGGGGCCGGGGGCGGAGGGTGTCGACTGCATGGACGAGGTGCGAGGGGGCAGTGGTGTTGTCGACATTGTTTGTGGGTCAAGGAAGCGTTGTCGTGCTTGTGATTGTTGCTTGCTCTGGACATGGCGAGAGTGGTGGAGGTTGGTGGGAGCAACAGGCGCGGCGAGAGAAGGCGTGCCCCCGGCTCGGTGCGCCTATCCACCGGCAACAGACGCCGCGCATCTATGATCATTGCATACGACGCTGCACGTACGCTCGCTCCTGCGGGGCTCTGCAGCTCCGGCAACGTCGACGACGCTGGCGCCGTACGTCCGTCGGGGCATGCACGACGCGTACGAGGCACTGCTTGTTGCACTGCAGGACGCGGACGCGTCTCACTGCCTCGTCGTCGGGGGCAGCACCGCAACGTCCTTGTCGTCGACATGCCTAATGCACAGAGGCGCGGGGCGGTGAAGGATCTGCTCGATCAGACGTTTCCAGCTGTCCAGTGTTTGTTGCTTGCCCCAACACAACACTCTGAGCGTTGTTTGAGCAGCGAGGCCCGATCGGGGGCGTGCCGATGCTGCTCCAAGGCGATACCAGCCACCCAAACAAGCACAAGCAGGCAGGGCTGCCCGCGCCGACGCCGTCGGGGCTTTGCAGCACGCCGCACGACGCGCACGACGCGAGGCCCAAAGCGGCGGCGGCGATGAATACAAGATCTGCGGCGGTGGCGATGAGAGAGATCGCCCACTGTAGCTATATGCAGCTGCTGCCAGCTGCTGCCACACCGGCATCTTATTCATTCAGAGCCGTGAGCCGCGAGCCGTATGTACCAACACAAGGCGAGGGGCTTGGCCCCATGACGGGCTTGGGGTGGGCCGACTGGAACCAAACACACCAGCCAACGAGATCTGGCACGACCGCGACGAGGAATGCACGAGGCGTGGCGCCGAGTGAAGCGAGCGCAGCGCCCAACGACCGAGGCAGCCGACGAGAAGCTGCCGGCTCGGCGCCACGCCGCCGCATTCCGACAGAGGGAGACGATGCACCGTACACAGGCCGAGCCGGTTGGAGCTGCGGGCGGGCTTGGCAAGGTGACCCGGCCCAGTGGCCAAGTCTACGTCGTCTTGTTGCTCTCTCTCCCCCTCTCCGGCCGCCGCGTCACGATATTATGAATCATCACGAGCAGTGTCATTGTACGGCCGAGCGGTTTTGGTCTTGGCGAGTGCGGAGCGCGGCAAATTGACGTACAAGTGAGACGACGAGAGTTGACCGAGGAGGAGGTGGTGGGACGAGGAGGGGGGGAAGGTTGCCGTGCTGCTCTGCCCTGGTACCTCGGGCGTGGACGGTGCCAGTAGCAGACGGTCTGTGCGTCAGGGAAAACAAAGTGACGTCGAGATGATAACTTGGTGGAGTGCGACTTCCCTGAATGACACTGCTGTCGTGACGCCACGCCGCCGCCGCCTCGCCGCCTTCCCTCCGCCGCGCCGCGCGCCGCCGCACCCACACCCGGCAGAGCGACAAAAGTTGAGTGAGGCCACTCCGCAGCAAGTTGGTTTGCTCGCCTCGCCTCTGCTCTGTCGCCACCCGCCTTTGACTCATCTTTGCCTGGGTCGACTCCACCGGCCTATTCCGACGACAAGACTACTTAAGCAAGAGCACGTTCCCCCCTTGCTCCTTCCTCCTTCTCACACTTTACACCCAAGGCCCCGACCCATCTCTCAACCGCGCCCCTCCGCGCCCCTCTTAAAGGACAACAACAAGCCTCAACTTCAACCTTCCTCTAACACCACACACTCAACACAATGGGCCTCTCCAGCACCATCCACACCGGCCTCTTCGCCTTTGCCGGCTTCTGGTCGCTCCTCGTCTGGACCGTCACCGCCGGCTTCCGCGCAAAGATTGCCGACAACAGTGAGTAGGGTCGGGGCTTGGGGCAAGAGGCGCGGTGGAGGGTGTCTGGCGGCCGGCGGCGGGCGCCGAGGCGTACGTGGTGGCAATGTGTCCTCCTCGCAGTGTGTGGGCGGGCCCACTTGTCCACCGCCGAGCCCAAGGCCACGGTCATCGGGCAGGGAAGACGACGAGGACGGCGACCAAGGTGGTAGCCCGCCCGTCGCCACTCGGTGGGCCCGCCTTTGGTCCGACGTCCTTGGCCTCGCGGGCCCGAGGTCGGAGCCGACCCGATGTCGCGTCCGCAGCGGACTGCAACGCCGCGGGCACGATCGTCGCGGCCATGCCCAGCAGCGCCGACACAGCTTCCCCACCCAACGCACACGGCTAACCACCTCCCCAGCCCGCGGCATCAACTACTACAACAACCCCTACACCAACAGCGTCAATGCCATCCTCGCCTGGGGCCTGATCAGCATGTTCTACTTCATTGCCCAGTGAGTCGATGCTAGCGGCATGGGGACAGGCCAAGCCTTCTCCCCAATTTCTTGTTTGTTCAAAGGACGCATACATTGCGCCTGGACCTCCAGATCCAAACAAACGCAACGCCACCGTCACCGCACGAACCCCCGCTAACCGTACACAGCGTTGTCGTCCTCCTCTTTGTGAGCTCTGCGAACATCTTCGTCTCGGTCATCTTCGACGTTGCCGCCCTTGCCTTCCTCTGGCTCTTTGGCATCGTCTCGGTCGGCATCCTCTCGCAGTGGGGCGGCATCTTTGCCGACTACTCTGGTACTTCGGCTGGCAGGTGAGTGGCGTGACATGTGGCATGGTTCGCAACACGTGCTGACGCCCCGTCCCAGCCTCGGCTCGGCCGTGCTTGGTCTTGGCTGGATCCTTGTCCTGACTCAGATGGGCCTCCTCGCCTGGGAGACCATCTCGACCCTCATCCACCACGGTGCTTCCTTCGGCCCCTGGCGCTCTAGCTTCCACGACCTCAACGAGGGTGGCAGCTCTGCGCGCTTCGGCGGCGGCTCGGGCATCACGAGCGAGCCCAAGACGGCGACTGCTCAGGCCCCTCTGTCGGTCTAAGCCGACATCTGTCACATCCGTCACATCTACAAGGTTAATGGTCTTTGGTCTCCTCTGCGGCGCTTGCGCCGCTGGCTCTCGAGTTTTGCCTCGTCGAGTCCTGCCCGGGTGTCTGGGGTTTAGTTATACACGTGCTGGCCCAGACACTGGAAACGGGATGTGTAGCGCGTGATAATAATCGTATAATGTGTCGCGCGACGCAGCGGCTGCCGCTGAGCGGCGGCGGGTGGGCGGCTGAAGTAATGCACCTGTGGCGCGATGTCTGCGAGTCGCGGAGCGACGAGCATTCTTTGACAGCAGCGAGTCGCGAAGCGACGAGCAGGAGGAGTGATGGCAGTGGTATGGTCGTGAGGAGGTTGTGGGACGTCGGGTGATTGATGTCGGTGATCGACGCGGTTGTTGCGCTTATCATCCCGGTCGCCCTGACGCGATGCGGGGTGATTGTGGTTATCGGCGCGACGACAATCTGACGCGCGACGAGCGGCGGAGCGCGGCGCGTGCGCGCGTGCATCGGCGCAGCACATGGTCGCAGTGCATCGCTTGCGATCGCTACGCAGCGAGCCCAGGCTGCATCCGCAGTCCGCGACATGACGAATGATCAGGCGGAACGGGTCGACAGGGGGCATGTGACCGAGTTGACCTCCCGCCACCGCGACGACCTACACCCGGCTGCGGCGACCCGGAGCACCAATCCCCACGAGCTGATTAACAAGCAACCCGAAACTCATCCACACACACCACCATGGCCTCGCCGCTCAACCTCTCGGTCCTGGGCGTCGAGCTTGACGGCGTGCGGCGGGCACGGCGGCGTGACGAGGCTCCACCAGCGCCCTCGGCCGAGACGGATTCCGAGGCAGACACCTCCGAGGCGGCCGACACGACCGAGTCGCCGCCCACCTCGCCGGACGTGGCCCCGCGCGCGCTCCCCCCGCGCGCCGCCCCCGAGGACACGCCGCTCCCGCTCTGCCTCCTCTGCTTTGCGCGCACCCCCAGCGCCGTGCTCCTGCCGTGTAAGCCGCCCCTTCCCTCGCCGCTGACGCCCAGGCGCACACCTCAACCTGTGCTACCTCTGCGCCCCGCTCCTCATGCACAAGAAGGCCAAGGCGGAGTGTTTTCGAGAGGTAGCCGAGGTCGACGGAGCGCCAAACCCAAGACCCGGCTTCGCCGCCGCCCTCTCCCGCGCCGTCGGCTCCAGCCCTAAGGCAAGACGGCTCAGCATGGGCGGGTACGTGCCCCCTCGGGAGGGGGTGCGCGGCGGCGAGATGCGCGGGAGGGACTTGCTGCCTCTGCGGGAAGGGGCTTGCGGGGTGGGGGCGACGGGGCTCGCGGCGAGCGCTGGCGCCGACGGGCGGGTCGAGCTCGCGCTGCAGGGCGAGGGGGCGGGCGCGCAGTGTCTTGTTTGTCGGGCGGAGGTTAGCGGGTGGCTGAGGGTGTATACGGGGTAGGGGGGGGGGGGGGGTGATGCATGTTGTACTGCGAGGCGAGAGGCGACGCCGCGAGGCCGTCGGCGGTCGTGTGGCCTCACGTCGAGGCGGGGGATGGGGGTCGCCCATGACGTCAGGGCAGAGTTGCTGCAGCCAAGTCCATTTCTCTGCGCGACGCGCGTCGAGCAGCGAGCAGCGAGCGCGAGCCTGCATGCATGGCGTGCGCGACGCGTAGGTATCAGCGCTCTGCACGGCCTGAGAGGTCGATCTCGACGCTTGCCGAGGGCGACTCGCGAGTCGCCGCGACTGACTCTTCGGCCCGGGCCGAGGGCACCACATGCTCCCCTCGCTCCCAGTCGGCTCCGACGGCCCATCGCACTCACCAGCTCGACGAACGCTTCGTCACTGTCCATCCGCCTATATCTTTCCCCAATGGGCCTCGCAATGGGCAGCAACCACGCCGACGACCCGTACACGCGCACCAGTATGGACGAGAAGCGCTCCCCGCCCGCCGCGCCCGCCGCCGCCCCGAAGCGCAAACGCGCGCTCGTCACGCTCAGCGTGCTCAAGCTCGTCGGGCTCGTCTCCCTCGCGCTCGTCATCCGCGCCGCGCTCACCGGCGAGCCGATCCGCCTGCCCTCCTTGCTCGGCAAGCACAAGCACGGCCACGGCCACAAGCACAAGCCCTGGGACGCCGGCAAGCCCATCTTCCGCAGCCCCGGGGCCACGCTCGGCTGGCACGTGTGCCCCGACAACCCGGCCAACATCACCTTCTACTGCGCGGTCTTTGAGGCGCCGCTCAACTGGAACGAGGTGGAGGAGGACGCCGAGCAGCGCGACTGGCGCAAGTGGAAAGGCGGGGCCGACGTCAAAGACACCGCGCGCATCTTCCTCCGCATGTACCCCGCCACTGGGGACCGCCTGGGCTCGATGCTCGTCAACCCCGGCGGGCCGGGCGGGTCGGGCAACTACCTCGTGTACAAGCTCGGCGAGGAGATGGCCAACGTCACCGAGGGGCGGTACGATATCGTCGGGTTCGACCCGCGCGGCGTCAACATGACGAGCCCGCGCATGAAGACGCATGCCACGGATTACGCCAAGGCCGTGTTTGATCTGGCCAACGCGCCGCCCGTGGTCGAGGGCGACCCGACGGCCCCGGGCAACGTGTCGATTCCGGAGGAGGTGGGTGCGGCTGGGGGAGGAGGGCTGACGCCAGTTTGACCGCGAGCGCGCGCGCCTGTCCAAGATTGCGCAGCTGGGCGAGACGCAGTTCACGCTCGTGCGCAACTTTACGAGCGAGAAGGAGCGCAGGTCGGTGTCCACGCCGTTTGTTGTGCGCGACATGGCGGCGATCGTCGACGCGCTCGGAGACGAGGACCGCCTGCTCAACTACTGGGGCTTTAGCTACGGCACCATCCTCGGCGCGCACTTTGCGGCCATCAAGCCGGAGAAGGTCGGCCGGCTCGTGCTGGATGGCGTGTCGCGTGAGTCGAACCTGCTGCAACACTGACGGCGGGCGCGAGTCGGGTTGGGACGCGCTGACACACGCAGACGCGGGCGACTACACTGAATCCCTCGCCGCCTGGGGCCACTCGTCCATGACCGACACGTTCAAGACGTACGAGCAGTTCTTTATCGAGTGCATCAAGGCCGGGGAGGCCCGGTGCGCGCTCGCCTCCCGCGCACCCGCCAAGCTGGACGCCGAGACCGACGCAGAGTTTGTCCCCCGCGCCGCGTTCGCCCTCATGATCACCACCGGCGAGTTCCTCTCGGGCCTGTGGAAGAAGCCGCTCGCCGTCTCGGAGAGCAAGTACGGCCCGGGGCTGCTGACGACCGAGCAGGTGTCGTTTGGGGTGGGTCGGCAGTTGGGGCAGTACTGACGGCCAGCTCGGGCAGATGCTCTACCAGCCCGTCCGGTGGCAGGCGACCGCGGCCGCGCTGCACGACGCGATGGGCGGCAACGGCACGAGCGCGCGCGACCTCCTCCCGCAGCCGTGGCACAAGGCGCTCGTGGCTGACCCCGACGCCGCGCGCCGCGCCGACGAAGACAACGCGTTCGGCATCCCCATCGCCGAGACGGCGCCGGCCATCTTCAGCATCCTGTGCAGCGACCAGCCAGAGTATACCGAGGACGCTCTCGACGACCTCGTCGGCCTCAGCTGGGATGTGAGTTGCGGCGTAATCACACACCCACGCAGCGCTGACGCCCGCCCCAGCTCCGGCTCAAGAGCCCGCTCGCGCACATGTGGATGCTCATCATGACGCCGTGCACAAAGTGGCAGGACCGCCCGTACGAGCGGTACCCCGGCCCGTGGACGCGCAAGGACGGCTTGCCCAAGCCCAAGAACCCGATTCTCTGGGTCGGCAACACGTACGACCCGGTCACGCCGCTGGCGTCGGCGCAGCGCATGGTGGAGGGGTTCGGGCGGGACGCGGCCCGGCTGCTGGTGCACGACGGCAGGGGCCACTGCACGACGGCCGAGCCGTCGCTGTGCACCGTCAAGGCGCTGAGCGACTTCTTCGTGCGCGGCGTGCTGCCTGCCGAAGGGACCGTGTGCAAGGCCGACGACGGGTTCATCTTCCCCGACAAGAATGCCACGGTGGCGGCGGGTGTGGCGGGCGGGCGCGACGCCGAGCTGCGCGACGTCATGCGCCGCATGCAGCAGCGCATTAGCGAGATGTAGTGGGCGGTGGGGGCTGCGGGCGCCGCGAATCCGGCGGCGCGGGAATCCGGCTGCCAGGCAGATACAGATAGAAGCATGCACAGTGTCCGACCGAGGCGAGGGCGAGGAATGCGGGGGGGTGGTGCGACAGCCGTGTGTCGCGGGTTTCGGCGTCCACCTCGTCGAGACGTCAGCGGGCGTGAATGCGCGTGCATGCTGCGTGCAAGCTCGCCGTCGTCCTTGTCCCAATGCCCATCGGGCACGGCTAGACAAGCCATCACAGTGGGAGTACTTAGCCGCCCCGAGAGGTGGCAGGTGATCAGCTGACGCCTGCCGGGCGCCGGCACGCGCTAAGCCGTGTGCCTCCATCCCCCAAGTGGTGCCTCTGCCATACTTAAACGCAGCAACAAGATCCTTTGCGCGCTCTACCCCACACCGTTGTGCACACCCCACCATGCACTACGCCTACGCGCTCGCCGCTGGCGCGCTGCTGCTCGCGCTGCGCGTCGCGGCCGTCCGCCGCGCCCGGTTCGCGCGGTACGACGCGCTGCACGCCAAGTTTGCCCACCTCCTCGAGGATCCAAGCAAGATGACGTACCAGGAGAGCGAGGAGATCCAGAAGGTTATGCAGAGTTATGTGAGTTGCGAGCTGCGAGCTGCGCCGCCAGGCGCAGCGAGTGGCGGGCGGGGCGAGCGACTCGTCGAGCGGCGCGTCGCTGCCAGCTGCCAGCTGCCAGTCTCGCCCTCGCCCTCGCCCTTCCAGCCGCCACCCCCGCGACCGCGCGCTGACGCGCGCTCCTCGGCGCAGGACATGCCGTGGATCGCCATCCTCTCCCTCTCGTTCGCCCTCTTCAAAACCTACGCCATCCCGACCATCTCGCTCGTGCTCAACAAGTCGGGCCAGCTCTCGGACCCGGCCGTGGCCGCCCGCCGCGCGGAGGACACGGCAGTGTTCATCGGCGAGTTCCTGTACGGCGGGCTCGATAGCGAGCGCGGGTGTGTGGCTCTGGCCCGGCTCAACTGGCTGCACGGGCGCTACGGTGCGCTGATTACGCGCGACAACCTGCTCTACACGCTGAGCTTGTTTGTGTTCGAGCCGGCGGTGTGGGCGAAGAAGTATGAGTGGCGCGGGATGAGCGAGCTGGAACAGGAGGCCAGGTGGGTCGCGTGCACCGCGGATGATGGGGCTCGCTCGGTCGGCGCTGACGCGCCGCCCTCGGCCACAGGTACATCTTCTGGCGCGAGATCGGCGCGCGCATGGGCATCGCCGACATCCCCTCCACGCGCGCGGCGCTGCTGGAATGGAGCGTGGCGTACGCCGACCGGGCGGAGAAGTACGCGCCGCAGAACAAGTCTGTCGGCGACGCGACCTTCCACGTGCTCCTCAAGCCGATGCCCGGGCCCCTCAAAGCATTCGGCAAGCGCGCCGGCATCGTCTTCCTCCCCGACCGCACGCGCGAGGCGTTCGGGTACGCGCCCGCGCCGTGGGTGCTGCGGCAGCTCGTGCCGGCGCTCCTCAGCCTCAAGGGGTGGGTGTGCGGCTACCTCCTCATGCCGCGCGCCACGCCGCCCGACTACGTCGAGGCCGTGGTCGTCAAGGACGAGAAGGGCGGCGAGAAGCTCGTGAGGCATGGGTTCCTCTTCGAGCCGTGGTACTGCGCGCCTGGGAGCACGAGCATCGGCGCGCTCGGGACGGGCAAGCCGGGCAAGGGGTGGCACGAGGGCGGGTTCATGCCCGAGACGCTGGGGCCGGAGCGGCTCATGGCGCAGGGGGTCGAGCTGAGCCTCAAGAACGGCGCCGAGATGCGCACGGCGGCGATGGCGTGTCCGTTCTTCCGGCCGTCGTAGGCCGGCGGGGATGCCGCCGCTTTGAACAGTGAAAGCAAAGAAGAAGAGTTTGTAACCACGTAAACGTAGCATGTATGTTGTGAAGCGGCGCGGCAGCAGCAGCAGCAGTAGCAGACACCGGAACGGAGCAACGCCACACTCCACTCCCACGCGGCACAACCCGCACCACGCCGCCACTCCCACCACAACACCACCCCACCCCACCCGCCCCACCCACTCTCCCTTCATAGATGCATGTTAGTCTAGCTATCGTTTAGTGGCCGCCGTGCTCGGCCTCGTGGATGGCGTGGTGGCCCTCCTTGGAGTTGTAGTAGGCGTACCTGGGGGGGTAAGCGGGGGTTGGGTTGGGTGGGGGCGGGGGACAGGTGGTTGGCGGTTCTACGGCCCGCCCACTTGTCCCACCGCGCGCGCCCGACTCACTTGTTGTAGCCCCAGAGGTAGACGGCGTAGCCAGTCGCGAAGGGGACGATGAAGTAGGGCACCTGCTGGGCGATGCGGCGGAAGCCCCAGAAGACGTAGCCGTTGAGCGCGCCGGCGAAGGGGCGCTGGGCAAAGGGCGAGACGGCTGTGGTACACGAGCACACGAGCACACGAGCGCAGCGAGTGTGCGAGTCGGGGCGGAGACGTAGGACGGGGTGAGTCAGGGGGAGTCGAGGGGGAGTCGGGGAGGAGTCGAGGGGAGCCGAGGGGTCAAGTGCCGATTGTTGTCGGGTGGGCGCAGATCACAACATAGACAGCGGAGGCGGGCAGAAACGGGTCGAGCAGAGCGTGCGCGCGGATCCACGGCGAGGAACAGAGCAGAGCATGGCCGAAGATAGTCGAGAGGCGAGGCATAGGAGCGAGACATCAAGTTGCAAGTCGCACGCGTCAGTTGCGTCCTCCGACACCACACCACCCCACGCCACTCACAGTAGGTGTAGATGCCCTTCTGCTTGGGGCCCTTCATGTCGCCCCACCAGCCGGACTGGGCGCGTCAGCATGCGGCGTGTGTGCGGCGTAGCGGTGTCGCGCCGCTGTCCCATCTCCGCGTCGATCCTCGGAACCGCGAATCGCACCAACGCCAACTCACCCAAGTCTTGCCTGTTTTCGTCAGCACTAACCCCGTCCTCGCCACCACGCCACTCACCGGTGGGCATGCCGCTCCTGACGATGGTTGAGGGACGCATTTTGTGATCAGAGTGGTGTGGTGGAGTGTCGAGGTCGAGCTCGTCGTTGTCGTAGCCTCAACTCTCGTTGGATTCGCAGAGTTCCCGATTGGACCCGGCGCCTGGCCAGGGCGCCAACCCCGGCGTTTTTTCAAATCGCCGCCACCGGCGACGTCCTGGCTGCGTCGCGATCACCTTGCATCGATAGCATCGACAACAGCATCGACGACGACGACAACAGCATCGACGCCGACCCGCCCCGCCATGTCCGCCATCCCCACGATCCTCGGCTTCTCGGCCTTTGGCTTTGCCGCGCGCTGCTTCCAGCTCGGCATCCAGAAGCGCCCCATCTTTGCGGGTGCGTGCGCTCGTGGTCGGGGCGTGTGGTGCTCGGCGGCGGTCGGCGCCAGGCGGTGGGACAGCCCACGCCGCTACGCCGCGCCGCGCCGCGCCGAGGAGCCCGCCCCTCCCGACCGACTCAGCCCGTTCTGCCCGCTAACATCCCCAGCGCCCCAGGCCCACATCGCCATCTCGACCGTGTTCGGCGGCATCGGATACTACGTCTACAACCTCGAGCAGAGGCAGTGAGTAGCGGCGCGCAGCGAGCGGGTGGAGCCCGCGAGCTGGGGTTGGCCAGCTGGCTGGGTTGTCGTGTCGCCCCGTCAGACGGCGCTGCTCGAGGCAGCAGCGTCGGGCTCGACCAGCAGCGCCCCGGCCCCAGCCAGCCCAGCCCCGCCCGACCCCCGCCTTCCCCCCCCCCCCCCACTAACCCCCCCAGAAACGTCCTCCTCGCCGAGAAGAAGAAGGAGCTCAAGGAGAAGCGGGAACGCGAGAACGCCGCCCACGCGGCTGCATGAGCGCGGTAGACACGAGTGGAGGGGCGTTGGGCCCATGGCATGCAGCATATTCTCGGCAGCGGGGCGTGGATTGGGCTTGTCGCCACGGTGTGCGTGACGGTGACAGATCTCTGCGTCGAGCGAGCCGCGGTGCGGGCGAGCAGCGTGGTGCTGAGGGCATTGGAGGAACGATGGTGTAGTGGCCGTCCGGAGACAGCGCGTTGCCCCAGCCTTGTCAGGTGCAACTCGACGACCGCCACACGCCGCTCGCTGCTTCGCAGCTCGCATCCCGCGGCCTCTCTCATCAATGTATGCATGTCACAGCTACTCCCTGCACTCTCTACCCCTACACCTCAACCTCCGGCTCGAGGTCGCCAAACGGCCTGCTCCGGAAGTACGACTCGTCAAACCAGTGGACGCGCACAAAGCCGTCCTCGGCGCCCGACGCATATGCCCTGCCCTGGGGGTGCACAGCCAGCGTGTTGATGGGGCCAAAGTGTCCCTTGACACGGCCGACCTCCTCCTCGAACAGCTTGTGCCAGAACCGTGACTCGAACTTGCCGGCGCGCGACGACGTCGTCGTGACGTTCATGGCGTCCTGGCCACCGCCGAGGATGACGTAGGGACGGAGGGGGGCGATGCACGCAGAGTTGAGCGGCGTCTCGGTAGGGAACACCTTCATCTCCTGGAGCGTGTCCGAGTCAAAGATGCGCGCAGTCTTGTCCTTGGACGACGTGATAAAGTACGTGCCGTCGGGCGAGAGCTGGATGTCGGTGATCGACGACGTGTGTGCGTCGTCGACATAGTTGACCTCCTCGCCCGTCTTGGCGTCGTACTTGGCGACCTTGCCGCTGTCGTGGCCCGTGAGGATGAACTCGGAAAGGGGGGCCCAGAGCGCGACCGTCGCCTTGGAGCCGGTGAGGATGATCTCCTTGAGGGGGGTCGAGGATGACGCCGCGGGGTCCTCGCGGTTGATCTTGAACGTGCGGATGACGGATGGCTGGCCCGTTCGCTGCTCGGTGATGCAGAGTGCCAGCTCGTCGTCCTCGCTGCGCGTGTGAGCTCACGCTCATCGCCGTGCTCGCCGGCGCGCACTCCGCCACGCCCACGCCACTCACCTCCAGTCCACACGCGTCACGGCCGTCAAAAACTCCCACGTCTTGAGGCACTTGCCCGTCGACACGTCCCACAGCTTCATCGTGTTGTCGGCCGCGCCGGTCAACAGGTATTTTGTTTGCGCTGGCGCCCGTCAGCACGCGCCACCCAACTCGAGTCGCAACCCACAGTCACACGCCACGGTCCAGACCGAACCGTTGTGGCCGTTGAATGTGCCCAGGCGCTCGCCGTTCGACGTGTACCATGCGTTGACAATCTTGTCCTTGGACGCCGAGAAGAGCAGGTCGCCCTCGGCGTTGAAGACGATCTGGGTGAGCGAACGCTCGTGTCCTGGAAATGTCAGTTCGTGGTCCACAACCGCGCGTTTCGGCCCCCTCCTTCGCTCGACACCAACCTTGCAGGATGATAGGCTTCTGCGGAGCGTGTCAGCATGCCCCGGCGTCGCTGTCGGCCTCGTACGCACCATGATGACGGCCTTTTTGGGTGTATTCTATGTCGTATTCAACTTCAGTGACAGTAACGTCGAAATCTGGCAGACCACGCCGCAGACTGCAAAGATGGCGGGGAAACGGCGTTTCGGGCCAGTGGCGCGGTTTTCTAATCGGGCAATCCTAATCACCACGTGGCAGCTGTCCTAATCGACTTGATTAGAAACCGGCAACCGCCCTCATCAACCGAATGGGTATCGCATGCACAACAATGAAATACGAGAATGCAGTAACCTGAGCCCCTCCCCTCCATGCATCTAGAACCGCTGCTTCATCCTCGCGCCGACAGTCTTCAAGTGGGCGTAGACCTTGCCTGGGGAGGTTAGGGGCTGAAGATAGAGATGATGATAACAGCCACTCACCAGGAGGCGAACCGAGAATGAGCGACACGACCGCGTCACGCGCAATCTTGATGTTCTGGACAGAGCCCAGGATGTGGATTTGGCTGCGGGGTTAGTACTGCGCTCGCCGAGTCCGACGACAGCACTCACGTCTCGGCGAGGACGATACGTGTCCGGCTGGCGTTCTCGATCGAGAACTTGACCTTGCCGCCTTCACCAGCGATACGGCCTGATTGGGGTTAGCTTTTGCTGCAATAGCATAGGAGCGTGAGGGCGGATAGACGAGCGTGCAGAGTTGCTGTGGCGAACGCGCACAGCAGCCTGCCCTGTTCGAGCCTCCCCGGTGCCACTCACCAATAGCACGCGACAGGTGGTCGCCGTGGAGCGTCTTGACGTCCTTGACCTCGAACGAGTCGATGTACAGGTCGTCGAGACGGAGGAGAGCGAGCGCGTCCTGAGACGTTAGTCGGTGCACATATGATCATCGATGTCCGGCCTTGGCTGGCCTTGGCTGTGCCCGCCGGTTGCGGCTCGCAGCCAGCCAACACCCCGCTCCACTCACGTTAACCTCAAAGCCAAGCGCAAACGCCTTGACAAAGTCGGCGCCCTTCTGCACGGCGCCAGAGTCGACGGTGTGTCCCGAGGACTGCAATCATCAGCACTGCTCCCCCACCAAACCCCACTCAACCCACCTTGATCTCGACCGCGCGGCGCTTGACGTTCATGCGGACCTGGAGCCCGAGCATCTCGACGAGCGGGGTGTAGATGTTGACCCACTCGCGCTTGAGCGGCGTCATGCGGTGCGGGGGGATGGGCACGCGACGGAACTCGCCCTTGAGCGTCGTCGACGTCTGAGCAGCCGAGAGTGGTGCGAAGCCCGAGGACGATGCCGCTGCGCCGTCCACCTCCATCGAGGTAGCCGCAGGCACAGAGGAAGGGCCAGCCTGCTGGTTGATGAGGACCTCGTTGTCGTCGGAGAAGCCGTCGCCGTCGACGTCCATGTCGGCCTCGACGGGTGCTGTGACGGGCGCCTTCTTGGTCTTTGGCTTTACGACCGAGATCTCGCGGGGCGCCTCGAGCTGCGCCTGGAGCGCCTTTTGACGATGTGACTTGTGAGCCATGGTGTGGGTGTGTGGGTGTGTGTAGAGTAGAGTAGATGTTAAGAGTTACAATCTCGCTGCAGCGACTGGAATCGTCGGTGCGTTCAACAATCTGCTCGCAGTGGAGAACTTTTGACGGAGAATCACGTGGCCGACCCTGAAACAGTGCTTGGTGGCAAAAACTGGAAATTGATCCCGTCAGAGTCGGTGGAGGTCGTCCGAGCTGGGGAAGGGGCGACGGGGTAGAGGGGGAGGAGGAGCATGTCGACCAACTGCTCAGCTCACGTTGGGGGCATCGCGGAACAAGGCAGAAGACAAAGAGCTCGTCCAGGTGAGACTTTCAAGATTGAATTGCTGGAGATAGAGGAGAGACCAGAGGTCAGTCTTGGTTCTCGGTGAGAGGCCCTGGGCAGCTCACCAACCAAGGGACGTGCACTACTATCGGCCATCTCACGCCTCACTGTGACCCGCGAAGACCGTACTCGGCTCGCAAGCATGTCCAAGACATGGGGTCCTGCAGAAGAGAGAAGCTGTTACCTTGTCAGCAACCACCAAGTCCGAGAGCACACGGTGTTGACGGTGAATGGTCCTTCCCCTCACTCTGGACATCTCACTTTCAGGGTTGCAAATGACGTGCTGTGGCGATAACAACTGGTCATTGTCGGCAAATACCTCGAACCACCACCACATCTAGCGCCAGTTGGTGTCTGTCCAAGGCATGAACGGGCTCTCATCACTCTACTCTGTTTCTCTACGCCACGCACAATGCCAATCGCCGTCGCACCCACCCAGCCCCTCGCTCCTTCACTGCCCAAGTGGCAGCGGCCCTCCAAGACAACGGCAGACCTTCCCTGGGCAGAGATCAAGGTTCTCGATCTGGCCAAGTTCGATCTCCCGGGTGGCAAGGAGCAGCTCGCAGAAGAGCTGAGAGGAGCGGTGAGCTCATACGTGCCTCAAGAACCCAGCTCACCCCCAGGTCCATGACACCGGCTTCTTCAGCCTCATCAATACAGGCTTCACGCCCGAGGAGGTGCAGCGACAGTACGATATCGGGCAGGGGTTCTTCGCGCTCCCAAAGGAAGACAGGGACCTCCCTGGGCTCCGCTGCGACTTCACGCGGGGACACTACTTTGGCTACCGACCGGTGCGTTGCCTGTTGGACCAGACTGACCCCAGGCGCATGAGAAGACGGTGCAGGGCACCGACGTGCTCGACAACATCGAGTCCGTCAACATTGCCAAGTTTATCCCTGCGTACGAGCTCGAGCCGTTCCACCCGTTCTTCCTTGCGCACAGTGCCGAGATTGAGGCCTTCTCGAGGGTACGTGGCGGCGCGGTGACCCCGCTAACCTCAGAAATCGCAAGCCCTCGCGGCCAAGGTCTTCACCCTCTTCTCACTCATTCTCGAGTTGCCAGAGGACTACTTCTCGAGCCGGCACCGGTACGACGACACGTCCGAGGACCATCTTCGCTACATGATCTACCGGCCACGCCCGCTGTCCGACGACGAGAAGGTCGGGCGGACGTGGTCGCGCGCACACACCGACTTTGGCAGCCTCACGCTCCTCTGGAGCCAGGACGTGGCGGGGCTGCAGATCAAGACGGCGACAGGAGAGTGGCAGTACGTCCCGCCCGTTGACGGCGGGATCGTGTGCAACGTCGGCGACACCCTCGACTTTTGGTCGGCGGGGTACTTGAAGAGCACGACGCATCGCGTCACGCGCCCCCCGGAGGACCAGGCCCACATCCATCGCCTGGGACTGTTCTACTTTGTCCGCCCCGGCGACGAGGTTGACATCAAGCCTGCACCGAGCCCCCTCCTTCGTCGCCTAGGCCTGATTGGGGACGAGCAAGCCACCGCCAAGCCTGTCCGCGGGATCGACTATGTCCGAGCGAGGGTTGAGAACTACCACAACACTACCGACTATGGCAACAGGAAGGGGCAGACCTTCAAGGTTGGTGACCTGGAGATTGAGGACGAGGCGGAGTGAGTGCGAGTGAGGGTGGGTGTGATGTACTGGGCGCGCGTTGTAGGTCTACGATGATTATTATTGATGCAAGGTGTTTGCTGTGCTGCTCGTGCTTGGGAATGCAAGAGTGACATTGAGGACTGGGGACTGGCGATTGTGCAGGTACGATCCTACGACGACTGGTCGACCTCCACTCTGTTGACCAGATGGATTGTTGTTGACGAAAAATGCTTCCGCTAATGGGTGCGCGTCTGTGCCGTCTTAATTTCGTCATTTGGCCCATTTGCCACCCATCGCGACGCGTTTAGAAATTGTATCATCACTCTGACTCGACTTTCGCTGTCTCATCCTCTCTCTCACTCTCTCTCTCTCTCTCCCCATCCTACGTTCAAGCACCTCTACAATGCCAAAGACACCGAGGCGCAGAAACAGGACAGACTCCTCGCAGGCGTCGGCAACCGGAGCACACGGTCATCCCTACCAGCGTGCAAAGGACGACGCGAAGGCTCCAGCCGCGCCGTCTTCCTCGGCCTCCACCCACCCCAAGATGCCCAACCCCGCCGCTGTGTCCCCCGCCAAGGCGGCCGAGAACAGAAAGGAGAAGAGGGAGCGTCACCGAAAGGAACGCGCATCAGCCGCCGGTGGCGACGACGGTCCTGCGCCAGCACCTGCCCCGGCCCCAGCCCACGCACCGCCCGCTCGCCCAAGCCAGGACGACCGCCCCAAGAAGAGCAAGAAAGTCAAGGCGGCGGAGAGCGTGGAGAACATCTCCGACATCTACGCGCGTTTAACCGGCACCGATGCCGCGCCCTCGCACGCCCCTTCCGCAACCCCGAAGCCCTCCACCGAGGCGGACGCCGGCGCCCAGTCGACCCCGCACGCCCTAACCAAGGACAAGCAACGCATGCGCCAGGAAATCCGCGCGCTCCAGGCAAGAGTTCAAAAGGCCGAGGGAATTGCCTCGCAAACACAGCTGGAGATGAAGAGCAAGCTCGCCGATCTCGGCAACCAGCTGCGCGAGAGGGAGGCCGCATTGGTGGCCAAGGACAAGGCGATCGAGGACACGGCGCGTGAGCTTGCCGCGCAGAAGGACGAGCTGGAGACAAAGACGACGGTGAGTGGCGCGGGGTAGGCGGCGCTAATCGTTCAGCTTCTCTCAGACCGCGACCGTCACGCCGATGCGCTCCTCCAGTCACTGTCCTGCACGGTGTGCTTTGAGACTCTGAACGACCCCCATGTGTAGGTTGGGTGCGGAGGAGCTGTGCTGACTCTGCAGCCTCACTTGTGGCCATGCGGCGTGCAAGCACTGTCTACTTCAATGGTTCCGCTCGCCAAACGCGTACCGCAGCGCCGAGATTGAGGACGTCCAGCCGGACAGCAAGCTTACGTTCCGCACCAAGCTGTGCCACCTCTGCCGCGCGCCCGTGTTCACGCGCCCCGTCCGCATGTTCGTTCTGCAGTCGGTTCTTGAAGCTGTTGGGTTGGTCGACTCGAGTGTGCCGACCAACAGCCCCGACCACACGACGGCCGACCGCAACCCGTGGAAGAACATTTTCCCTCCCGACCCAGTGTCGTACACCATCCCCGACGAAGACGACAGCGTCGACCGCTGCCCCCAGTGCGGCCACGAGATTGCCGACGGCGAATGCTCGCAGTGTGAAGAGCAGTTCTCTGTCGACGGAAGTGTGTCCGACTACGATGGCGACAGCTTTGACGAGATGTTGGACGGCAGCGATACCGAGGTTAGCGACGAGGAAGGCGACGCTCTGCTCGAAGCCGCTGCCCAAGTCTTGGACGCCTATGGTGCTGGGAATAGTGCACCTCGAGGCGGTGTCCCGGGCGTGAACCGCCAATGGTCCCCTGCGACGATGGCCAACTGGGAGGCCTCGATGAGACTTGCCAACACGTTGGCCGAGCGCTCGGGCTCGGAGAGCGGCAGCGAGTCACAGTCTAGTGGCGGCAACGGCTCGACCAGAGGCTCCCAGCGTGACCACGACGTGTACTGCGAGTGCGACGAGTGCCTTGGCAACTCGGGCGATGAGTCAATCGCCTCCGTTGTTGAGCCCGCTCCGCCTGCGCCACGCCGTCGCGGCCGCCACGACAGCCCCGACTCCGTCGTGCCCCTCGACTCCGATGGCGAGGAGTATGAGGCGTCGTTCATCGACGACTCTGAGGGCGAGGACGAGGGCGAGGGCGAGTATGAGAGTGGCGGCGGTGACAGTGGCGACGGCAGCGACTCGGAGGACGAAGTGGACGAGGTGGACGAGGTTGCCGAGGTTGCCGAGCCCGACGAGCCAACGATCGACGAACTGCGCGCCCGCCGTGCCAACCGTTATGCGTGAGTGGCCGTGTGGATGGCTCGATGACATTGGCTGACAATTGCAGTGGCAGCGACGCCCCTGTTGCCCCCGCCGCTCCCGCGGCCATCCCCACCTCTCGCCGCCGCCGTGCGCGCGTTATCGATGTTTCCGACTCTGAGTAGACGAGTCTCCCCCATTATCCATTGCATGTTCAGCACTGTCAATACAACCACACATGTGTATTCCATACCCAGCACGCACGCCACACCACGCAAGTTACACGACCACCTAGTGCATCATCGTCATTTGTTTCACGCATGCATCATTGTAGAATAGTCGCGAGTTTTGTAAGTTACTTCTTGCACCGGCTGCTCAGAGCTTGGGCTTGGCCTCCTTCTCGTCGAACGCGACGACACTGGGGGGTTAGTAATGTTCGCTGGCTCGCCCGCCCGCCCGCCCACTCACGTCTTTCCATAGTTCTTGCCGTCAAACATCTCCTGCATGGCGGGCACGCAGCCGTCGAGGCCGCCGCCGACGACGTGGTAGTCGTACTTGAGCTTGCCCTTTGCTGCGAGGTCGGAGAGGTATGCGCGGGCCTCGGGGTAGCGCTTCTCGTAGTCGAAGGCGATGAAGCCCTGCATCGTCGCCTTCATGGTGATGAGCTGGGGCGTGAGGCGGACGCCGTAGGGCTTGTTGGTGTTGTACTGGGAGATTGCGCCGCACATGACGATGCGTGCGTACGGGTTGATCTGGGCGAGGATGACGTCGAGGAGCTCGCCGCCGACTGGTCAGGTCAGCGGGAGCGAGCGCAGCGAGCGGACACGGCGCCGCGGGGGTCATGTACCACCCCGCAGTGCCAGCCCCCCACCCAACTCACCATTGTCAAAGTACACGTCGACGTTGCCGACGGCGCGGAGGCGGCCGGCAAAGCCCTGCTGGTTGTAGTTGAGGACGACGTGCGCGCCGAGCTCGCGCAGCTTCTCGCACTTGTCCTGGCTGCCGGCGATGGCGACGACCTTGCAGTGGGGGTGGGCGACGGCGATTTGCGTGACGATGAGGCCGACCGAGCCGGCCGCGCCAGAGATGACGACGGTTTCGCCGTCCTTGAGGCGGCCGATGTCGAAGATGCCCTGGCGAGGGTTAGCGAGCCGTTGAGCGAGCCGTCCAGCCGCTCAGAGGCGAGCCTCGCGCCGCCTCGCGCCTGCGGCGCTCGCAAACTCACAAAGTACGCCGTCATGCCGCTAACACCCAGGAAACCCAGGTGGTCAATCTCGTTGCCGCCGACCGGCACCTCACGCGCCTCGAGCACGCGCGCCGGGCCGACCCAGTACTCCTGCCACCCGAGCGTGCCGTGCACGAGGTCGCCGACCTTGAAGCGGTCGGAGCGGGTGGCGACGACGCGGCCGAGACCGTTGGCGCGCATCGTCTCGCCGATCTGCACGGGGGGGAGGTAGGAGCGCGTGTCGACGAGCCACATGCGCATGGCGGGGTCCTGGGCGTGTGAGCGAGCGGAGCGAGCGAGCGAGGCTGCCGGCCGACGGGGACGACGGATCGGCGGCGGGAGTGGCGCCACAGCTACGGCTGGCCACTATGCACCACCACCACCACCACCACCCCGCCTCCGCTCGCCCTACGGGCTCGCGGCCCGGCTCAACACTCACAATCGACAGCAGCTCCACCTTGACGACCACCTCGCCGTCGCCCGGCGTCTTGAGCGGCACGCTCTCCTTCCTAAACGTCTTGGGCGTGATCGGGCCGCGCTCGGGGCGGTTGGCGAGCGCGACGCGCGTGTTGGCAGACGGGACGGGCATCGTGGGTGTATGTATACAAGGAGTGGGTGAGAGCAAGATGCGAGACACGACGCAGGCTTAAGACCAGCCGGGGAGGAGCACGCCTCCGTGATTTGCGGTCCCCCCACTTTTGTGTGGGGGCGGGCGGGTCGCGGGTCACCGGCAACTGCTGCCCACGGGCCCCGGTTATCAAGCGGCGCGGGGGACAAATCATGCCTGACAGGCTGAGGCATCGGCGGCTGGCATCGGCGGCGGGCCGAACCATGCATACCGGGGGCGGCGCCGAGCCTGCGGGGCACGGTATAAGAGCTCGCCTGGCCGGGGGAGGAGGAGGCAGCCGCTTGCCAACGCCGACGCCGACGCCGCGCTGTCTGTGCACCGGCCAGGCGTCCGGCACAGACAGGACCGGCAGTGCGGGGCCGGCAAGACGCCGGCAACCGACGTAAAGCGGCCTCGTAAAATCCACCACGCTGAAAGCCATCTGCACTTCGTCTACTCACACACCGAGACCGACGGCGACGACAGCGGCTTGGACATGCTGGACGGCGTCGTGGGGTTATGCGTCTGACGTGACGCAACGCCGAATCCGGGCCGCCTGCATCGCAGAGACACCGAGCCGCGAAGACTCGGACTGACAACCTTCATGACCTCAAAGTACAACTAAGAAAAACAACCACGGCCCTTCCTCCTCCCTCCACACTCACCACGTCGGTCCCCCCCCCCCCCCTTCACCACGTCCGGCGCCCCTCGGCCAGACGCGTCTCGAGCTCGGTCGGGCCATAGTACCGCTTGCGCCCGTCGACAAACCACACGATGGTCGAGAGGATCGCGACCGTCGCCAGCACCACCACGGCGTAGTTCATCCCCGGGCCGGTGACGGGCAGCGACGGGGGGAGCGAGAAGAACGTACACGTGACGATGAGGAAGGCGATGGACGTGCCGTTAACGAGGCGGCGGTAGCGACCGAGCGACCAGGTGCGCGGCTGGCCCTCAAAGGCCGCCTCGCCGCGGATAAAGGCCATGAGGACTGCGTCACGTTAGCACGGCCGAGCGAGCGACTCACTTGGGATAAGGTAGCTGAGCTGCACGAGCGTGAGGCCGGACGCGGCGATCGCGTTGAAGGCCACGTCCGAGCCGAGGTAGATGCACCCGATAACCACGGACACGCAGAGCACGAAGATGAGCGAGCCGACGGGGACCAGGAGCGTAGGGTGGACCGGCGCGAGGAAGGGCGACACGTGCCCGAGCCCTCGGTCGCGCGAGAAGGTCCAGCACATGCGCGAGGCAACGGTGACCACGCCCTGGGTCATGAAGACGACGGCGACAAAGTTGAAGAGGAGGAGGCAGGTGGCGGCGACGCGGCTGTTGGTCGCCTGGAGGTAGATTGTCACGAGCGGGCCCATGGGCGAGGTCATGACCTCCTCGAGATTCTGCACGCAGAGCAGGAGGATGACGAGGAAGAGCCAGGCGGTGACTGCGCCCATGGAGATTGCGAGCATGCTGCGGTCAGTCAGCGGGGTCAAGACGACAACGCACATGACCTTGGGCGCGTTCTTGGACGGCGCGGGCATCTCCTCCATCATGTGCGTGACGGCGTCGTAGCCCGCGAGCCCGAGCGTGCTCTGCATCATGCCGAGGAGGAAGGCGACGCCGGAGGGCCACTGGGCGGGCGTTGGGTCAGCAGTCGTCCTAGCCTGGCTTAGTTCAAGGCGGCACTCACGCCCGTCTCGTTCGTAAACGTCGCGAAGACGGCTTTGGGCGGCTGGAAATTCGGCGCGGCCGTCGCCAGCACGGTGACGCTCACGGCAATGATGCCCACCACGCCCCAGTAGAAGGCCGTCTTCTCCACCATCGGCAGCAGGCGCACGGCAAACGTGTTGAGGCTGAAGCCGAGCGCCGCGAACAGCACATACAGCAGAAAGATCTGCCACTTTGTCATCTCGACGTCGGGGTTCCACAGGCCGACAAATCTGGCGTCAGTATCGCTCGACGGACCACGCACCCAGGGATCATGGAGGCGCAGTACGCAGCGCAGATGCCGAGGAGGGTGCACCACCCCGCGGACGCGAGCCAGCCGACGACGTACGCCAGCCCGACTTTGAAGCGCGCCGGCGCGAGGATGTCTGTGTCAGCTGTACCCCGGGGGGCCACTTACAGATCCAGTCGTACTGCCCCCCGGTGACGGGGTAGACGTGGCACAGCTCGGCGCTGGGGTCAGCGGGCGCCTCGACGGCAGACGTACAGCGACAGGCCGGTGGCGCACGCGCCGAGCGCGGACACCATGCAGCCGTAGACTACGGACACGGAGCCCCCGGACGAGAGGACGAGGTTGAGGCTGGCGTCAGTGGGGCCGGCAGGGACACTTACGCCGAGGACCTGCGCGAGGGGTGTGGTGAGTATCGTCGCGTCAACATGCCCGCGTCACCTACATCCCTGGGCGTCAGCGCCGCCGCTCGGCAGAGTACCAACCTGTCCAGCTGTTGAGCATCATGAACGCCATGCCGAGGCACGCCATGAAGCTGAAGCGCCGCTCGAGGTGGACGACGCCGTCGTCGTGGACTGTCGAGCGGGCCTCGACCTCGAGCGTGGTCACGACGCACGGGGTCGACGCCTTCTCGTCGGTGCTGGAGCGCGCAGTCTTGGTATCTGGCGAGGACATGGCAGCGGTGTTGTGCTGCTCTCTTGGCGCACTGCGCCCCTTTATATCAGATCAGATCGTCGGATACCGGGTGTACCAACAATAGCAAGGTTGCGTTCCGACGAGCACATTCACTTCCGCCGGCACTGCGAGGCTGTTGGGGCGCCGCGGGGATGTGGAGATACGCGCTGTGTCACATGACGGCAGCGACGCTGCTCGGGGTGATGGGCCGGTCGGAGCCTTGTCGCGTATACGAGGGTCGATGCACGTCGGAGGCAGTGGGGAGTTGGACGAAGATTGCGACCTGCCACCTCCCCCGCCACCCTGAAATACGCGATACCCGCTCGCCGAGCCAGGCTCCGCCCAGCCAGTCATATCATATCGCATCGGCTGCGTTCCGAGCATCGAGTATCGAGTAGCCGGTGCATGGGGGTCTGGGCTATTCGTGTCCACGGGACGGGGGCGATGGATGCGATTTTGGAGGGTTAGAGTCCGCTGGGTCTGATCGTATGCAGTAAGAAGAGCCACGTACAAGCACGACAGGAGTCGTCGCCTAAGTAGTTGGCAAGCCACTTTGACCAGCTCGGTCTGCGAGCGACCACGGTTCGATCCCGAGTGAGTACCAGCACAGGGGGCAGTGCCACACAGCTCAACCGGGGGTCCGGTCAATCAACACTGGGTAGTGTCTAACAGCTCAGCGGGGGGTCTCTCGCAAGGTGTCACGGCTACATGCAGTAGCTGCATCCCTTTTGGCGCCACGGCATGCGCTCGCCCCAGTGTCTACTTCTTCTGTTGGGACGATCTTACACGTCCTTCCGAGGCCAGGGCCCTTGGTAGGTCTGGAAATGCGCCGGCTTCCTGCATTCGCGGCTCGTGCCGCCCCCTAGTCCGGGAGGCCCTCCTCGTGCCCTAGAATGACGAACGCTCACTGTTCAGTTACTGTTCAGCTGCTCGGCAAGTGCGTCCCGTCTGTGGGAGCTAGACATGCTATCCTGGCAGCCTCGAGGGGGATACGGTTCACTAAGTTAGGTGTTACCGAAGTGTAGTGTCCGGCGGACAAAGCTTGGGTTCACCGCCCAGGTTTTATGACTCTCTCCTTCCCCATCGTCGTACAGACGTGAAGCCTCTACAAGCGAACTGGAGACACTGGCAATGGGGAGGCTCCACAACGTCTCCGTTGCCCGAATGGTCCTCCCACATTTACCGCCAGTGGCGAGTCCTCGACGATCGTCACCGAGGGCAAGGTAGAGGGCATGATTCCGTGGTCTACGGTTCCTATCGAGGGTGAATCACGCCGATTCAAGGAGCCAAGGCGACGGAACGTGTACGTCTGCACACTTAAGCTGTCAGCCTTGTCGTCTTCGGGTCTCGGCTGAGAGAGCTGCTATAAGTGTCGACGAGCATCACTACAGATTACTATGGACGCCCCCTGCAGAGATTCCAGCAGGGAGTCGACCAGCACATCTCAAGTACAGTATCCATACCGCTGTTGCAATGCATGGCGAGGGACTGCCAGCGCAGTCGTTTGCAAGTGAGGAGGCGAGGTGTGGTTGGTTCTTGTTAGCTCGTTGGTGTATGTCGCCTATCTCGGACCAGCTTGCAGTCTATGGAACTTGACTCTTAAGCTGCACACCTATGCATCCAAGTTGTAGCTGGGCCATGGGCCAGAGTCCAGCTTGGGCGATGAGGACATGCATCGTGCTGGCTGGGATGATGCCCAGTGCCTCATGCCACTCTGCTGCCCTCCTGCCACGTGTTGCCACATGGCCAATTTTCCTCCATTCTCCGACCTGGCGGCGGCGCGCGGCGCTGCACTTGTCGCTGTCGCCACCCAACAATGTCGAAACATCTTTGTCACACTTCGACAACAACAACAACAAAAGCCTTTGCACCTCCCTAGCTACCCCCTGCACGCGAAACCCAGCATGGACGACCTCCAGACCTTCCGCGACCAGCTCGCACTCGTCAACATCCAGCTCGAGGGCGACCCGGACAACGAGGACCTGCTCAACCTCAAGAGCGAGTTCCTCGAGCTCATCAGCCTCACCGAGCAGGCCGCCGCAGCCAGCGCGCCCAAGGGCGAGTCGAGCAAGGGCAAGTCCAAGGCCAAGGACTCTGGCAGCGGGGGCAGCAACCTGAACTGGCAGGAGCAGGGCGAGTACAAGGCCGGCATGGACTGCATGGCCAAGTACGCAAAGGACGGCAAGTGGTGAGTATGGTGCGGGCTCTGCTCTGGCACCGGTGCGCTTGCTGACGTATCAGGTACCCCGCACGCATTAACGGTGTTGTCGGATCGAAGGACTCGCCGCTGTACACGATCACGTTCAAGGGCTACTCGTCGTCCACCAACGTCCCCGTCACCTCGCTCCGCCCTCACGACCCCACAGCGCCTATACCCCAGCCTGTGGAGCGCAAGCGCCAGCACGAGGACCTGAGCGAGCGCGAAAAGGAGAAGAAGAAGAAGAAGGGAGAAAAGTGGATGGAGAGCCAGAAGGCCAAGTCGGAGGAGGCGCGTGGCAAGCAGAACGCCTGGGAGAAGTTTGGCAAGAAGGCGCAGAAGAAGGGCATCTTCATTGCTGGCCTCGAGGGCAAGAGCGTCTTCCGGACAAGCGAGAGCGCGACGGGTGAGTGTGGTTACGGACGGGGTATGGGCGGTGCTGACTCTTCCAAGGCAGGGTAGGCGTCTACAACTCTGGCAAGCCCATGACCGACTACGAGCGCGTGGGCAAGCACAAGTTTGAGCGCGGCAACGTCGACTAGACGGCGTCGGTTGGACTCTGGGCGACAGGCAAAGGCCGGACGTGTCTCCCGTCGTTCACTCGTTCACCCCCACAGTACTGCCCGAGCGTCGGGTCCCGATCCAATGCGGCGGCACGGGCGACAGTGGCTCGTGTCCTGCAACAACCAATGTAAAAAACAACTATACTCGTACGAACCCTCCACCCCTGTCCCCTCCCCTCCCTCTGTATTATGCGCTGAGTCATTGTTTGCCAGACGACGACCGTGTGTCTGCCAAGGTATGTCTCGTGGTCGTGGGTCTGGTCGTGGGTCTGGTCTCGTTCGTGTTATTGGACTTCCGTCACATAGAAGTAGACAGCTCATGAATGGTGTGTGCTGCTCCGTGGGGCTCAAAGTAGGGTTGCCTCGAAATGATTAGGGATGCATGTAGTGTACAGAGGTCGGCGGGCCGTGTTGTCCACAGCGCGACATTGTGAAAGCTCGAGTCGTCGTATCCGAGGCAGCCGCGGCGTTGCCTACCGCCTCAAGAACCAGACAATGACAAAGATCCAGAGAACGATGAAGAGGAAGCCCATGAACCAACACCAGTTGGACCCCTGTCGCTTGGCCATCTTGGTCATGCGCTTCCACGTCCCACTGAGGAGGTTGCCCGTGGACCCGAACGTGTCGTTCTGACCGGTCAGCGGCGCCCCACCTAGCCACCCACCATGCCCGCAAGCTCGAGGTTACCATCGCGCACCTCGTTGCCGATGCCGACGGTGAGCTGGAGGTCAGCACCGCCCCACGCTCGGCACCCACATTCTTGAGAATGTCCACCTTGCCCAGCAGTCCGCCTAACCGGTCGTCGTTGTGCTGCTCGAGCTCGTACGCTGTGCGCGTGTACCCCGCGCCGCCCGAGCTCATGCCGCCGCCGAACGGGCTCTCAGAGTACGCGCTGGCGCCTGACCCCGGCCTGGGGAACGGGCTGGCGCGGCCGCCGCTGGGGGGGGCAAAGCCCGAGCCTGGCCCCGCGCCGTAGGGCTGCGCTGCGAAGCCCGAGCCGGGCCCGCCTGGGCTCGCGCGCCCCGACGACGGCCCGCCCGACGGCGGGAGGAGCACGGGCGAGGGCGTGCCGTTCGGCCTGTCGGCGTCGAGGCGGCGGTTGACTCGGCTCAGTCTGGGCGTCAGCGGCGTCCGTTGGGCGGCACGTACCCGCTCATTGCTAGGTTTGTTTGAGGATGAGGAGTTGATGTCGAGGGATGCGTCGTGGATGACCCGTCATGACGCCGAGCAAGTGGGTCATGGGTGGGAAATTTGATTCCGTCGATGTGGACTTGTGACTTTCCAGCGCTGTCATTGACGGCGACGACGTGTCGAGAACAAGTGTCACCGGGTTAGGCCCATCTCGACTTTGTCTTCCACTCCTCGTCGCACCCACACACACGCATCATGGCGCCTCGATCACGGCACGCAGTGGACCCCAGCCTCACTGCGCCGGCTCAGCAGGACGCATGGCAGCAGCACCAGCCGGCGCCGCAGCCGAACCCACAGTACGGGCAGGGGCCGGCCCAGCACCCGCCGCATCATGGACAGCCGCAGCAGCAGCCGCAGACGTTTGCGCCGGCCTTCGGCGGTGCCCAGCAGCACGACTACGCGCAGCAGGGATACCAGCAGGGCTATCAGCAGGGGTACCAGCAGCCGTACGTCAACCCCGCCGGGCCGCAGATGCACCCCTCGGGCGACGAGCGCGCGCCGGCCCCGACAGGCCCGTACGCGCCGCCCCAGCAGCCCAGCGGCAACGCCCACCCGACGTCGCATCCTCGCACGCAGCTCGCGCCGCCAGAGCAGCAGCACACGCCAAACTACCCGCCCGAGAACCACATCCCCCCGCCGCCACACAGCGCCGGGCCGCAGCTGCGCGGCCCCCGCATCCGCGTCGACCCGAGCCAGATGCCCGACCCGATCGAGGCGCAGGAGCTCGACCAGAACCTCTACGATGACGAGGACTTCCAGACGTGCGACACGCATGGATTGATACCGCTGGCCGTGACCGACTACCGGGGTATCGACCAGGGTGGGTGCGGTGGTTGAGGGAGACCGCTAACGACAGGCAACTCGCTCCCTCGCCATTTGAGGCCCACCCTCCCGACGATCCCTTCGACGGCCGCGCTTCTCGACACGACAGGGCTCCCCTTCTCGCTCGTGATCCAGCCATTTGCGCAGCTTCGCTACGATGAGGCGCCTATACCCCTCGTGTCGAACTTTGTGGCTGGGGAGAGCGCCTTTGACGCGCCCCGCGCGCCCAGCGGTGCCGAGGACGACGGGCCACCTAGGTGCGACAAGTGCCGCGCGTACATCAACCCCTGGGTCCGGTTCACCGACGGCGGTCGTCGGTGGGCGTGTAACCTCTGTGGCGCCGAGACGCCGGTGCCAGCGGCGTACTTCTCCCACCTGGCACCGACGGGAACGAGGCTGGATCACCAGGAAAGGCCCGAGCTTCTTCACGGTACCGTCGACTTTGCCGTGCCCCGCGACTACTGGTCCGTCCAGCCCTCTGGGTCGATTCTCGACGTGCCAGACCACACGGCCGATGCCCTCGCGACGACGGGTGCAGACCTGCTCGGCGCGCTCCAGTCTAGCTTGGGCCAGACGCCGACGCGGGGCAACACGCCCGCACCAGGCCACAAAGGCGCCGCTGCCCACAAGGAGGACCGCCGCCTCCGCCGCCCCGCCCCACTGGGACGAGTGTTCATCCTCGACGTGTCGGCCAGCACCGTGCAGCGCGGCGTGGTCCGCACCGTGTGTGAGGGCATTCGCAAGGCATTGTTTGGTTCCAAGCCGGCCGGTGCCGAGGAGACGGAAGGCGACGATACCGACGAGGAGGTCATTGGCGCCGGTGAGCGCGTCGGTTTCGTCACTGTCGGCGACAACGTCGGATTCTGGAACGTCTCGGCTGCGCTGGACGGCCCGCAGCTGCTGGTTGTCCCCGACCTCGAGGACGTGTATTGCCCCCTGGCTGGCGGGTTCCTTGTCGACCCCAGCGAGTCGAGGTGAGCTTTGCGGGTGAGGCTCGACGCTAATACTGCAGAACACAAGTTGAGGCCCTCCTTACTCTTATCCCCGACATGTACGAGAGGCAGCCCGAGGGAACTGCGTGTGCGATCGGAGCCGCCATCAAGGGATCACTCGATGGACTTCGCCACATCGGTGGCCAGATCAACTTCTTCCTGGGTGGACTGCCTCAGATTGGTCCTGGCAAGCTCAAGCCTCGCGACGACATCAACCTTGCTGGCACGGACAAGGAGAAGGCGCTGTTCCAGCCCGGCGACTCGTTCTGGCGCACGACAGGTGACGAGCTTGCCGAGGCTGGTGTCGGCGTCAACGCCTTTGTCTTCCCCGACAAGGCCATGGACTTGGCATCGGTCGGTGCGCTGTCGATCGTGACGGGTGGCGAGACGTTCTTCCACCCCAGGTTCGAGGTAGTCCGCGACAGGCAGATCATCAGCGACGAAATCAAGCGTGTGGTTGTCGCCGAGACGGCGTACAATGCCACTGTCCGCGTCCGCTGCTCGAACGGTCTGCGCATCAGCGAGCACACTGGCAACTTCTACCAGCGTTCCATGACCGACCTCGAGTTTGGCACCCTGGACGAGTCCAAGGCTTTCACCGCGACCATCCGCCACGAGGGCCACCGCCTCAACGACCGCGACTTGTCCTACATTCAGGTCGCAACCCTCTACACCAGCGCGAGCGGCGAGCGGCGAGTACGCGTTCTCAACATGTCGCTCCCGGTTTCGAGCCTCATTGGCAACGTCTTCCGCTTTGCCGACTTTGACGCGAGCGTCACGACCCTGTACAAGGAGGCTGTTGCTCAGCTGCCGTACAAGGGATTGAGGGAGATTCGCAAGCACTTGATTGAGCGGGCGAACCGCGTTCTCCTCATGTACAGAAAACACTGCGCACCAGCAGTCCAGGCCGGCCAGCTCATCCTTCCCGAGGGATTCAAGCTCCTGCCGCTGTACACATTGTGTATGATCAAGTCCAAGCCCCTCAAGGGAGGCAACGTCGTCGCCGATGTCCGCACGCACTACAAGATTTCGGCCAAGTCGGCATCGGCCACCGCGATCCTGAGCCAGCTCTACCCGCGCCTCCTCGCCATCCACGACCTCAAGGACACGGCTGGCTTCCCTGGGCCCAATGGCCGCCTCCGCATCCCAAGGTTCATGCGCGCCTCGTACCAGTGGATGGTGGCCGACGGCGCCTACTTGCTCGCCAACGGCGAGATTGCCATGGTCTGGCTCGGCGCTGCCGTCAACCCACGCGTCCTCGACGACTTGTATGGCGTTGAGAACCTGGATGAGCTCGACACGCGCATCACCCAGCTGCCAAAACTCCCTACGCTCCTGTCCACGCAGGTCCGCAACCTCCTCACCCACCTGGAGCGGATCATTGGCCACTCGTTGCCAGTGCTTATCGTCCGCCAGGACCGCGACGGCCTCGAGCTCGAGTTTGCAAACTCGCTCATCGAGGACAGCAACAACGATGCGCTGAGCTACGCTGATTGTAAGTTGGCCTGTGGGCTTCGCGGCCAATGCTGACACGTTCCCAGTCCTCATGACGGCGCACCAGGCGATTACCAACGAGCTGAGTGGCAAGAGCGATGGTTGGAAGGCGCCATGGAGCTAAGTCGCGGGGCGAGGTATGGGGGGGTGGGTGGGACTAGACTAGGATTCGTTTCCCGAGGGCTCGACAAGCAACTTGTCACGACAGCATATGCATCTGGATGCTTTTGTTGGACGTTTGAAGTCGCTGCAGACGGTTGCATGTGTTGTATTTTGCCTCATTGGGACGGACGTCGTTGGAGGCGGGACGGGACCAAACGCGCCTGATGCCCCGCGCGAGCCCCCACCGCCGCCGCCGAGCACAACGACGACCGCCGCACATCCATCGACTTGTGCTCTACACTCTCTCATCTCTCAACTCGACTCATTTCCTCGCGCGCACCCCAATCCTAGAGACCACCACGCTCATTCACAGCGCATCGTCATCGCCAAAACTCGCACGAGGTATTCTCACCAAAACACCGCCGCTGTCGACGCCGCCCCTCGCCAACACCCGGCAGCCAGGCTCGACTCGCCAGGCGTAACCCGTCTGCCTTCCCTTTCGCCTCACATCACCTCCTCCGTCCCCCCTACCGCATCCCCCACCCCACCACCATGTCCGACTCCAACCCCATCACGTCGGTGGCCCCGTCGACCAACCCCATCACCTCGGTGTCCGCGTCATACCCCCAAGGCGGGCAGATGTACACCAACCAGGCGCTGCTGAGCCAGCTCAACCTCGACCTCCGGGGCCGCCTGTTCCTCGTCGAGCGCGAGACGCTCATGCTCCTGCCTGAGAGCGTGCTCCTCGCCCTCTTCCCCCAGGGCCTGATCCTCAGCAAGCCGGCCAGCTGGGAGGGCGGTGACGACGGCGTGTTTACCGTCGACGTGAGTTGGCGGAGGCTCGAGACGAGCACGGCGCTGACTGTGCAGTTTGACCCAGACTGCTTTGCCTACATCCTCGACTTTTGGGCCGACGCCCAGTCGGCCTTCTACGGCACGCCGACGACGCCAGGCCTCTTCCACGCGCAGCAGGCCATGCCGCCGAGCCCGACCGACCCCAACTCGGACATCAACCAGAACCCGCTGTTAACCAAGCAGGCCATCATTGTTCTGCGCGAGGAGCTCGAGTACTTTTCCATCACGACGCCTGGTGCGCTGGCGCGCGTCGACGAGCAGGGCCTCGCGAATGACGAGCTGCGGGCGCTCAAGCGCGCGGCGGGCGAGGCTCTGGCGTCCAAGCGCCAGATTTTTACCGCCCTCCAGCGCAACGTGAACAAGGAGAACAACATGGCCGAGCAGCACCTCATCGACATGCTCTGTATGAGCGGATTCAACCGCGACGACGAGTGGGGCTTCCGCGCGTGCGAGCCGACGCGCAATGTCATCTCGAGCATGGCCCTCGTGCTCCTCAAGACGGGCATCATCCACCCTGGCACGCCGGGCGCGCCGGCCGACATTACGACGCCCATCATTGACGACAAGCAGATGGGCACGGCGCAGAAGCTCTTGCTCTTCTGGCGCAAGCCTGCGCGCAAGTGCTGGTGGGACGGTGTCGAGGTCGAGGTGCCCAAGTCGAGCACCTCCAAGGAGACGATGCCGGTCAAGGTGTGGGCGCGCCGCGTCTGGACGCTCGAGTTGTCTCTAGTGAGTGCGGGTTCGGAGGAGCAGCAGTCATTGGGTGCCCGACTAACCCTCGCAGATCTAAGTGTGTAATGGGCACGGCTCGAGACTTGTACGACTGTTCACCTGTACGAGCTCGCCGCACCCTCGTGTGTAAACGCACAATGTGTAAAGCTGCATATTCTATGGCGGGGAGAAGGGCGGGGTCGGGGCGAGGGCCGTGTAGGGAGCGGCGCGTATCACGTCTCCGCCCACTCGCTCCACGCCAACTCCCACGCCGGCCGCTCAACCCGCCCCAAGACCCACCGCCCGTCTGTACTTGCATGATACTTCTTCTACTTGTGGCCCGCGCACATGCATAATCATACCCCGAGGGTGTCGGTGTCGCTCGCTACAACTTCCTAGTGCCGACGGCCCAGACGAGGGGGATGTCCTCGCGGCCGGTCACAATCGACGGGAGCACGCCCCTCCTGCCGGCCTTGACGTCGACGAGGCCGTACTTCTCAAACAGGGCAGTGAGCTGCTCGGGCGAGAAGGCGTGGTGGAACAGCCCGGGGCCGTTGACGGTGCCGGCGGGCGCCTTGCCCTCAGCCTGAGCCTTCTCATCGCGCGCCTCCTTTGCGGGGTCGCGCCCGTCCTCGGTCGTGCCAAACTCGGTGACGACGAGCCTGCCGCCGTCCCGCAGAATACCAACGGCACCAGCGAAGAAGGCGTCCAAGTCGTCGACGTGGTGCACGACCAAGTTAGCAGCAGCGACGTCAAAGCGCTCGCGGTGGGGCAGGACCCAGCGGCGCGGCTCCTCCTCTGTCGGGCTGGGCTGGGGGAGGCCGCGCGCGAAGGCCGCGGGCGAGTCGCTCCCGAGCGCGTGCAGCGTGTGCGTCACGTTCTTGCGCACGCTGACCGGCTGCGTGGAGAACGTGAGGAGCATATTCGCGCTCGTGTCGATGGCGTGGACGTGCTCGAACGCCTTGGCGAAGTGCGCGGTCACCGAGCCGACGCCGGCGCCGATCTCGAGCAGGGACAGCTTCTTGGTCGCCTCGTCGTCGAGCCCGGACTCGGCGAGCGCGTGGGCCACGGCCTCGGCGGAAATCTTGGCCGTCTCCTTGCTGAGGGGTTAGCTGGAGGCAACGGTACGACAGCTTACAGGCCGGGGCGGGCGAGGTACTCCTCTCCGTTCCAGGCGTCGCCGCCGTGCCCGTGCCCGTGGCCGTGGGCGTGGGTGTGCGCAGGCGCGGCGAGGACGACCTCCTCCTCTGCGTCGCCGGCGACGGGCGCGCTCTTCGGCGCCGCGCCGGCCCGCTCAGAGTCGAGCAGCGCGTGCAGGGGCGAGTAGTTGGACATTGCGGGGGTGTGAGGGTGGGGGTGAGGAAGTGGGAGGATGCGGTTGTGGAGGGCGAGGTGGAGGTGATGTGATGCGCCTGGCTGATGGCGAGCTTTTAACTGTGCGGCGTTAGCAATGAGTCCAGCCGCCTGTCCTCCCCCGCCACTCACGAGACCTGCTGCGACGGCGCCGAGGGTGACGAGGGCGAGTGTAAGTGTCGCTGCTGTTGCACGCCGCCGGCTGTCGGTCGCCGAGGGATGCGGGGGCGGGGCGCGGCTGCCGGCCATTCCGAGCCAATCAGGGGTGGGGTGGGGAGGTGGGGTGGTGGTGGCGGGGCTTGAGCGGGGTGCGTGCGATGTCGAGGCGACCGTCTCTGCTCTTTATGCATGCGCACGTCGCGGTCGCCGGGGTGCTGAGGGCCGGCGCCGGCATCGGCTTCGGTATCGCGGCGACGTCAGTCTGCCTGCCTGCGCTCGTGGACGCCGGTCGCCGGCAGCAACCGCCGACAGCACCACCCCCGCCCCTCGGCGACCGCTCTCGGCCTCCGCCCCACCCCCCCCCCCCACCCCACGCCTATGCTACAGATGCATGCCTGCCACTACCTAGTCGCGCCGCCGCCGCCCGCCGCCCGGCCGCGCACTCTTGCCAATCTCACTGACCCACCCAGGCGCCTTCTCGAACCCGTTGCGCCCGGCCTGAAAGTCCTTGACGGCCTGCGCCGCCGCCTCGCGGCTCGTGACGACAAACGGGCCCTGCTGGACGACGGGCTGGTCGAGCGGCTTGCCGGCAATAAGCACTGCGCGTGTCGGCTTCCGGCCCGACGGCTTGGACAGGAGCACGCCTGTCTCGTCCTCGCCCGCGCTGAGCACGGCCGCGTGGTGCGCCTCGAGCGTCGTCTCGCCGATGCGCAGCGTCCCGGAGAGGACGTAGACTATGGCCGTGTGCCCCGGCTCGACGGCTGCCCACGCCTCGGCGCCGGCGCGCTCGAGGCTAAAGTCGGCGAAGAGCATGCCGTCTGCTCCGGTCGGCTTGATGGGCCCGCTCGCCCCGCACACCTCGCCCACGACGACGGTGACGCTCCCCCCGTCCCAGGCTGCGCGCCCCATCGAGGACGCCTTGCGGTCCTGGTAGCTCGGCTTGACCATCTTCTTGGCGGCCGGGAGGTCGATCCACAGCTGGAGCGAGGTTGCCGTCCCCGGCCCGTCCTCGGGGAACAGGGGCATCTCCGAGTGCACGATGCCGCGGCCGGCCGTCATCCACTGCGCGTCGCCCGTGCCCAGCACGCCCTTGTTGCCCAGAAAGTCCTCGTGCTGCATCGTGCTGCCGTCAGCTTTGGTGCGGGCACGGCGCCCACTCACCCGTCGAGAACCCAGGTCAGCGTGCTCATCCCCCGGTGGGGGTGCGTTGGGAAGCCGGCGCCCCGCTCCACCGTCGCCCAGTCGAGGATCAAGAACGGCGACGGGTTCCACATGCCGGGCGTGCCGACCGACCGCTTGACGCGGGCGCCGACGCCCTCGGCCGTCTCGAACGCCGCCATCGACTTTTGGACCTTGCGCGAGGTGCGAGGGGGTGGTGGTGGTGCTGCTGTTTCTGTTTCTGCCATGGTGGGCGGTGGTTCAAAGTTGAGAGCCGGACTTGTTGACGCACTTGGCACCACACTTTTATGACGTCCTGCCATCGTTTTTATCTTTCAGGCGACTCACGTGGCATTTTCGACATCTTGGTCATCTTTCTCAGTTTGTATGAATCGACTCCAGCGAGCCAGTACCGTTGAGAATGAGGAGCAGATGCAACAAATCTGCCTGGGACGAGGGATATGGACGCATCCAGAGTAGAGCAAATCCCTGCACGGCCATGCAAAGCCTATGTACCCAGCCAACAGCCCACTGGAACCAAACACATTTCATACTTCTGCCACTAAGCTGCCACCCTGCGATAACACTTTCACAACAACCCCACCCACCACCCCACCCCTACTTCTTCACCGAGTTCGAGTTATCCGCGCACGTCCACGGGCCGTTCTTCGCCTGCGCCTTGATCAACTCGACCACGCCGCCATACGTCCCCGAGACGATGATAACAAAGGCCAGGACCACAATGAACAGGTTGAGCGCGCCGGCCCACTTGTTGCGCTCGGCCCACGTCTTGCCGCGCCACGAGTCGTACCACCACATGAGCGGGAACGGCAGGAGCGTGCCCGGCGTGCTGCAGATGGCGCCGATGAAGCTGACGATGAGGGAGAAGATGGGAATGGCCGACGCGAGGATGTACGCCGCGGCCATGATGGCAAAGTTGACGCCGAGCCACACAGCCCAGTGCTTCTTGGTCGGGTGGCTGAGGTCGTACGTGCCCACGAGGAGGCGGACGAAGACGAACTTGGCCGTGATCTGGCGGTCAGCGAGGCCTTGTGCCGAGCACTTACGTGGGCGTAGAGACAGAGGGTGACGAGAAGTGCAGGAAGCACAATGCCGTACGAGATGCGCTTGACGAGGGGGCCGGCCGAGCCGAGACTGGGAGAGGAGATGTACTGCCCGCAGTAGTAGTACATGACGGTACCGATGGCGAGGTAGCACGCGCAGCAGAGCCACATAGAGATGACCATTGTGCGCTGGTACTTGCGGGGCTCCTTCATCTCGCACAGGATGGAGAAGTAGACGGGGGTGGCGGCGTAGGCGAAGATGACGGTCGTGACCGAGGTGATGGTCTGGGAAAAGTTGGGGTGGCCGATGATGCGGAACTTCTTGTCCCACGGCCCCGTCTGGGGCGCGGCGGCTGGGCGGTCCTGGATGCCGACGGCGACGGTGACGATGAGGAGTGCGACGACGATGGAGACGAGGCCCACCCAGGCGAGCCACGTGAGCTTGTGCAGCGTGCGGATGGAGGAGAGGAGGAAGCCTGCGACGGCGGCCACGGCGATGAAGACGGCCGTGCATGCGCCGTGGACGGACACGGCGTTGAGGGCGGCTGGTGGTCAGTGGAGCCTGGCATGCCGACTTACTCGAAACTGAGACGAGTGCGCCGGCGACGACGAAGGTCTTGCCTGGAGATGTCAGTGGCGCCACAAGCACGACTCACCAAGTACAAACTGCACGCTCATGATCTCGCGTCCGACCTTGCCCCAGATGAGGAAGAGGGCATCGGCGACAGAGTAACACTCGGGGTGGTTGCGCTTGAACGGGCCGATGACCATGACCGTGTCTAGCTGTCAGCGCGGTCCCGTGTTGCCACTCACAAGTCATGAGGGCGCAGATTGAGACCAGGAGGATGTAGCCCGGGATCAGGCCGACGGTGTGGAACACGGCGGGCAGGCCGAGCACACCCATCCCGAGGTTTGCCTTTGTCATGAGCACGAACGCGCCCATGGCCGTGACGGAGCGGTACTCTTTCGAGTCTTCGTCGAGGTCGCCAAAGACGCCGTCGGTCTCGGGCGCGCGCTTGCCGCCCTCGACGTCGTCTGCGTCTGGCGTCTGGCTCTGGACGGTATCCAGCGCGTCGATCTTGTCGCTCGAGTCGGTCTTCATGCTGGGCGTGGGCGTGTGCTGCTTGAGCAGGCCCCGAGACGACTCGCCCATCGTGCCCTTTTATTCAGAGGCCGACTGTCGGTCCCACGGGGCGCCAGAGTGGGCGCCAGAGTGAATGAATCGTCGCGCGCGCCAATGGCCAGCAGCCACCTCGGGTTGGAATCCGAAGCCGAAGATAATGACCAAGCCGGCTTTCGGCGCGATAAAGAGAGAGAGAGTGAGTGGTGAGTAGTGAGATCGTTGTCCATTTTCTTGATCATTCGGCTTGTTGCCGCATCATTGACAAAGAGGAGCACTGTCTGACAAGGGAGATAGACAGGTGGAAATGTTGTGGGTCCAGACGTGTGCCAAGCCGACACCGGCTATAGCCGGGCGTCACGTGGCAGAAAGTGGCAATCAAGCCGAGTATGCCGAGGTGGTGCATATCATCGTCGTCGGTCGGTGGTCGGGAACCAGTCGGGAACGTACGTCGAGAAGGCGACATTTCTCGAGCTTCTATACGCAGCGCAGCACTCGGACGGCCCACAAACCCCTATCGCGAACGCCGCACGAGCGCGGGTGGCGGGGGTGCGGGGTTGGTGGCCGACGAAGAGAGCCCCAGCTCCAACGACCTCGGGTCGGGTTCGGCTCGTGTGGAGAATGTGTCGTGGCCAATGCCGTCTTCTCGGCGTTGACGGCGCCCCCTCAGAGTCGATAAAGAAGATGGCGCAGGACAAACTCGCTCCACCTCCCATCCACCCACCATGACCGTCGCGCTCGACCCCTCCCCCTCCCCCAAGACACTGTTCACTAACGCGCGCCTCGTCGGCTGGCCGGCGGGCGAGTACTCTGTGCTCGTTGAGAACGGCGCCGTCACATCTGCATCCACGACCCCCACCGACGCGGGCGACGCCGCCGTCGTCGACCTCGCCGGGCTGTGGCTCTCGCCCTCGCTCGTCGACTGGCACACGCACTGGACCAAGAACCTCGTCGGCATCCGGCGCTACTCGCTCGAGCACCTCAAGTCTGCTGCGGCCGTGCTCGAGGCCGTGGCGGCGCGGGTCGACGACCCAGAGTGGGACGAGAGCGGCTTCTTCGTCGCCGTCAACATGCGCTCGGGCGAGTGGCCCGACACGGAGGCGCTCAACCGGCTCGCGCTCGACGCCATCTCGACGGCCAAGCCCATCTGCCTCAACTTCAACGGGCACCACAGCTACGTGTGCAACACCAAGGGGCTTGAATTCGTTGGCTTCTCGCCCGAGTCGCACCCCGACGGCATCCTGTACGAGACGGACGCGTTCAAGCTCAGCGTCGCGCTCACGTCCCGCCCTGACGCCGACCTGCTCGACACGTGGAGCGACGAGATGGGCAAGCACGCCGCGAGCCTCGGCGTGACCGAGATCGTCGACCTCGAGATGGCGTTCAACGACATCCACTGGCAGCGGCGCTTTGCCAAGGGCTTCCGGGTGGGTACTGCCCCCCCGACACCGCTGACACCCAGGGCCTGCGCGTCCACACCGGTATCTACCCGCAGCACCTGGACCGCGCCCTCGAGCTGGGGTTCAAGACGGGCGACATCGTGCCCGGCACACACGGGCAGGTGACGATCGGGCCGTTCAAGCTCGTCACCGACGGCTCGCTCGGCTCAGCCACAGCATACTGCAAGGACCCGTACCCCAACAGCTGCAACCACGGGCTGCTGACTCACGGGCCAGGCGAGATCGACGCGCTCTGCCTGCGGGCGACGCGCGGCGGGCTCCGGCTGGCGGTGCACGCGATCGGGGACGAGGCGCTGCGGCACACGCTGGACGCGCTCGACGCGCACAAGGCCGCCGGGTTCCCCCCATTGGCGGGGAGCACGATCGAGCACGCGCAGCTCGTGGACGCGCCCGAGGTCCCGCGCTTCCGCGAGCTCGGGCTGGTCGCGAGCATCCAGCCGCGGCACCTCGTCGACGACGCCGAGCTCGCGCACTGCCACTGGCCGGGGCGCGAGGGGCGCGCGTACGCCTTCCGCACGCTGCACGAGGCCGGTATCCCCCTGCGGCTCGGGAGCGACTGCCCCATCGCGCCGCTGCAGCCTTGGGAGGCGATCGCGTGTGCGATTGCGCGCTCTGGCGGCGGGGAGGAGGCCGTCTTCGAGCCGCAGGAGTGTATCGACGTCGCGACGGCGTACGCGGCCAGCACGCAGAACGGGCGCACTGGGATTGATGTTGGGGGGCGGGCGGATCTGGTGGTCATCGACGCCGACCCGCTCACGCTGGACGCAGAGGGCATCCGCAGGGTCAAGGTGCTCGGCACGCTGCTGGGCGGCAACTGGACGCACAAAGCCAAGGGGTTTGCGGTGTAGCGTTGTAGTGTATGCAGGTTGTTTGGACGGGCAAAGGTCGGTGGCGATGACCCGGTCGACCGTGACGCCGCCACGCTCGACGCTGCCACAGCTCACGACGCACGAGGCACTCGTTACTATCACGGCCAATGCTCGTGCGATCGGTGACCAGTTCGCGCCTGCCACCAACGGGCAATGGACCCCGCCCAAGATTCTGCCTCATGGCGTTAGTGGCGCGGCCAGACACCGGCGGCGGCCCGGTGAGGCCACCTTGGTCGCCGATTGATGCCGATGGATGGCGCACGGATCTCAATCTCCGCGGCGTCTGTGTGCCTGCGTGCGCAGCTGCTCTCGAGTCGCCGGCTCGGCGGGGCCGACAGAAACTCGAGAATCGAATCGACAAATGCGCCGAGCTAGCAGCCCATGAAACAGCTCCGAGATTACACGCCATACTGACGAATACCACCGATTCCCGGTGCCGTTCCAGCCACGGCCAGGGGGGAACGTGAAGCGTTGCAGGCGTCACGGGCTTGCGGCGGGGTGCGGCGGGGGTGCGGGCAAGGACGCGGCGCGCCGACGCGCTATCGACGCCAGCGACGCCAGCGACGCAGCATTCCGCCGTCGTCGAGGAACGCAGTGGTGTGGTCCCGCCGGGCCTGGCGAAACGTGATCGCGACCAGTGTACATAGTCGCTCGTGAGATTCTTGTCGCGACAAACAATTATCACCGACCAAAGCGGTTAGTAACGCGCTCGCGAAGGCACACGCCGCTGCCGTCCATTGCAGCAGCTCGGCGCCGGCGCGCGCCGTAGCGATGGCGACGGTTTGGGCGTGCAGGGGGTGGGGTGGTGAGGCAGCGCGACGGACGGCGCCGGGCCGCTCGCTGGGCGGTGCACGAGGCACCAGTATGCAACTGATGTAACTAGCCCCTTCCGTGGTCAGCAGGTCATCAGGTCAGCAGGTGAGGCGAGGCCAGGCGCCACATGGCCCTCGTGCAGCGGCGTCGTCAGCCTGCGATAACGCGTGAAAACTGCACCGCTGGCACGGGGGATTGGGTTTTGTGGTGCGTGGCGTGGCCTCACGACGAGTTTTTGAGCCACCGGCACCACGAGCACAGCGGCGCTGGCCACGCCGAACCACGCGCCGGTGTGCTCCCTGCCACCCTGTGGTCGAGACCGCCGCCGGCGTCGGCGAGGTGGAGCGTGCGGCGACCATTCGGTCGCCCATAGCCAACCCTCATTACCTCCTGGCTAATATCCTGGCTTCCTGGCTATTATCCTGCTTTGCGTAATAATGAGCGCTCCCTGCTATAGCCCACCAGCTAGGGAGTGCAATGCCAGTCGCGAGGTGCCATGCAAGTGCTGCACCGGCACACACCGCACCCACGAGCGAGCCCCCGAGACCCCCCGGATGCAACCTACCTCTCCCGGACCAGCGTGACGCCACGCCCACCGGTCTACCCGCCCCCGGTTCCAGCAACCCCCCCCCCCCACCCCCCGCACTGCCGAGAGCCAACCCAACTCTATCCCTGCCGCGTTCATTAGGTTTCCCGTCTGCATCACGCCCAGACACCTCGTTTCACCTTTTCACATGCTAATGGGGTGGGTGGGGTGCTAATGCTGCAAGTAGGGCAAGCAAGGCAAGGCAAGCTCTGGGTTGCGGGGCGCGGGCGTGCGCGGGGGTGCACTCGGGGACACTGTCGTGTGCGGTGCCGTGCAGTGCCGTGTGCCTCTGCCGCGGCGAGTGCAGCTGCAGCCGGTTCCTCGCGGCCTCGTCTGGCAAGTGCCAGCAGCCTCTCCAGCACCGGCCCCAGCACCGGAGACTCTGTCGGGATCCCCGTTCCTCGGCGTGTTCTGTGCCGTGCGTGACGGCGCCGCGGCACGGCCGGGGAGGGGAGGGAGGCGGCCCCGCCGTCGCCTCCCGGCGCCACGAAATCGGCTGGTGTGGTGTGGATCGCTCGACATTGCTCTGGCGATAGCGCCATGCCAGCCCCGGGCCCCGACATTGCTCGCTCGACATTGCTCGGTGGATAGCGCCATGGCAGCCGGCGCCCGACAGCTCGCCGCTCGCGTGACTGGGAAAGTAATGGCCACGCAGAATAATGTGGAATGCACCCCCGCATGCCGAGCCCAAGAACGCAAGCAGCCTCGAAATTACTCGCCGACGGGCGTGCTGCGCGTGCCGCTGCCCACTGCCGCACCCCGTTCTCGACATGGCCTCCTTGTTCCCACACAAACTTCCGTCGCGCCGAGATTCGGCCAGCTTCCGTCGAGAGTGGGGGACAGCCAGCTTCCGCCGCCTCCCGGTAAGACAGGCACCTGCTGCGGCAGCGGCTCGTCGACGATCTCGAGCCCGCGAGTCGTAGGCGTCCTCTGTTCCTCGTCATGGGCCGCTGGCCTCGTCACGCTCGTCAGCCAGCAGCCCAGTTTTCTTGTCAGCGCCGGCGGGGCGGCCGGAATGAGGATGCCAGGAAAAGTGGAAAATCGGCGCGCCGCTGAGCAAAGTGGCCGCCGCGGCCTGCCCAGCCACGGCAAGCGCCTCGTGAAACCAATCTAGAACGCTGCGTGCCGATGGCGTCGGTTCACATCAGACACACAGATTGAGCGTGGCATCCTCGTCGTCGCATTGACACTGACATTGCCGCGGCTACGCAGATCTCGTTTGTCGCGCTCGCCAAGCACCGCGTCGTACACTTTCAGCGCGTCACAGATCACCTTGGCGACGACGACAACATTGACACCAGATGATGGCATGCCAGCTGACGACGCTGTAGCCGCTGCAGCCGCTGCAAGCTGTAACACTGACATCATGAGAACCGCATCGCAACATTCGACCGAGAAAAAAAGTTGAACCCCGCCGGGGCCCTCGCGACCGGTGAAACACTCTGGGCGGAGCAATGATGCATGCTGTTCAATTGGTGGTGCGTACAATGACCTTCTCTATTCTCTCGCCGACGTCTACGTCGTCGTCAAGATCTCCCAAGGGACCCGGACCCGGACCCGGACCCCGTTTCACTCCTTCATCAGTGCCGAACAAGGCGCTATGCCTCGTGTTCGTGAGAGATCTCAGTTTCCGAGCGCAGGGCAGCACCCTCGGAAGCACCGGGTCTGTCGAGCTTCTGGCCCGACAGCACCTTCTTGACCTCGTCGGCATCGAGCGTCTCGTACTCGACCAGTGCCTTGGCCAGCGTATCCAACTCGCCACGGTGCGTCGACAGGAGCGACCGGACGCGGCCCATTCCCTTGTCGAGGAAGCCCTTGACCTCGGACTCCATTTCCTTCTTGAGCGACTCGGAGAGGTAGTACTGGTCCTGCTGGCTATGGGCCGCAAGGCCGACCTTGTCGCTGAAGCCAAAGCTGCGGATCATGCTGTTGGCGACTTCGGTGGCCCTCGAGAGATCAGAGCTGCAGCCCGACGTCGTGTCGTCCTCGCCGAGGATCAGCTCCTCGGCAGCACGGCCGCCGAGGCTGACGTCGATCATGGCGTTGTACTCCTTGCGAGAGTACGAGTCTGTGTCTGTTAGCTATTGCGCCGGTGCCTTACTCACCCTTGTCGGCCTCGGGGAGTTGGTACGTGAGGCCGAGAGCAGGGCCGCGCGGCATGACGGTGACCTTGTGCAGGGGCATGGCGCCGGGGGTGTGCAGAGCGACGAGCGCGTGGCCCGCCTCGTGGTACGCCGTCTTGAGCTTGGCGTCCTCGGTGACATAGTGCGAGCGGCGCTCGGCGCCCATCAGGATGCGGTCCTTGGCCCACTCAAAGTGATTGAGATTGACCGTGTCGGCGCCGTCGCGGGAAGCCTTGATAGCTGCCTGGTTGCAGAGGTTCTGGAGGTCGGCGCCGCTCATGCCGGGCGTGCCGCGGGCAATGACGCTGGGGTCGACCGAGGGGTCGATGGCAATGTCTCCCATGTGGTGCTTGAGGATGGCGATACGGCCACGGACATCAGGCAGGGGGACGACCACGTGGCGGTCAAATCGTCCAGGGCGGGTAAGGGCAGGGTCGAGTGACTGGGGAATGTTGGTCGCGGCAATGATGATGACACCCTCCGACTGCTGGAAGCCGTCGAGCTCGACAAGAAGCTGGTTCAGAGTCTGACGGAGGTACTGCTGGTCCTTCGAGTTACGCTTGGATCCAATGGCATCCAGCTCGTCGATGAAGATGATGGCGGGGGCCTTTGTGCGGGCGGCCTTGAAGAGCTCGCGCACACGCTTGGCTCCGACACCGACGTACAGCTCGTCAAAGCTCGAGCCAGAGGCAAACAGGAAGGGGACACCAGCCTCGCCGGCGACAGCGCGGGCGAGCAGGGTCTTACCGGTACCAGGAGGGCCAGTGAGGAGGACACCGCGGGGGAGCTTTCCGCCGAGCTTGGAGAACTTCTCGGGGTTGCGGAGGAACTCGACAATCTCCTCGAGCTCGCCCTTTGCCTCCTCGACACCGAGGACATCGCTAAACTTGACGTTGGTCGACTCCTCGGGCTCAAACTCCTTGGGCCCACCGCCGGCAGTCTTGAGGAGACCCGAGTTCTCCATGACAAGAGAAAGGATAGTGAGGCCAAGGAAGGTCCAGAGGAGGAAGGCGAGCAGCCAGCGGATGTTGCGCCACGCGCCAGCCTTGGGCGCCTCGGCGATCTGGACATGCAGAGGGTGGAGGGGCGAGCCGGGCTGCGAGATGACGCCAGCGGTCGTGGTAGTCGCCTCGGCCGTCTTCGGCGACTTGCGGAAGGCCGAGAAGATGGACGAGAGCTTGGACGGGGCGGGGGCGGGGTCGGCAGCGGGCGTGGGAGTAGCAGCGGCAGCGGGGGCAGGGGACGGGGCAGCAGGAGCGGGCGAGGGAGCGGCCGGCGCAGCAGCAGCCGCAGCAGCCGCGGCCGCTGCCGGAGTCGCTCCGAGCGCCGCAGCCGCCGCCTGGACTTCCTTTGGCACCTCTGCCTCAGGCGCCAGCCCAAGGGCCGCGAGGCGGGCGTCGCGGCGCCTCACGGCAATCACGAGCTCGTTGACGCTGCCGTCGTGCGCAATGGCATCAGCGTACAGGTCGAACGCCTCTGCGCTCTTGACGAGGGCGTCGCTCCCGTCCGGAGGGGGCTGGAGCGCAATGCTCTCATAGTATCCAATGAGGCCGCGGTACTCTCCGCCCTGGGCGAGGGCGCGGAGCAGCGCGACCTGCGGCTCGGGGTCTGCGTCGGCGCGGGTCTCGATGGCGCGCGTCTCCAGCGCGGCGATCTTCTGCTGAAAGTCGGTGAGGGGGAGGTCGTCGTCCGCTGGCGGAGAGGGGGAGGGGGTGTCGTCCTTCTTGTCGCTGCGGCCGAGCCAGGCGCGCGGCGCGGGCGAGGTGGAGAGCGCCCGCAGCCCGACGCTGGTGGCAGCGGCAGCGACTCGCTCGGGCCGCCGGAGCAGGGCGCGCACGGCGGCGTGCGCGGCCGGTCGGAGAGCCATCTGTGTGTTAGGGCTGGTCGGGGCGAGGGGAGCGTACGTGGAAAGGAATGGGTGTTGACGTGTTGATGGAAGAGAGGGTGTATGCCTGGCTTTTTTTGATCCGACGAGCAGTCAGTCAGCGCGCCGCGCCGACCGAGCGACGCCGCCGCCGCCGCCGCCGCCATGACGAAGACGCCAGACTGGACGCGCAACTGTCGGAAGCTGGAATCGCGCGGGAGTATACTCGCGTGCAAGCCATGTGGACCGCGTGGGAGTCACGTGCGTCGGTGGCCAGAGCCTAGGCCCGGCCCACGCCCCGCCGTGACGAGTTTGATCCCGCTCGTTACCGCCGCCCTCCGCGACTTGTCGTTGCCCACCTTGCTGCGCGCCGAATTGACTTGACGCGCCGCGTAGAGCGCCGCGCCGACTGACGTCACTTGGCGCGGCGTGCAGGGCCCTCGCCTCGGGGGGCCCACCCAAACCACCAAAGGTAAAATCAACAACCGGTGCCGCGGTTCCTGGACTAGTCGGTAAAGACAGAAAGACGCGTCACGCCAAACCAAAACCAGTCACAACGCGACGGCCCACATCCACCGCGATCCACCACCCGGCCGGCCACCACAACGGCCACCCCACCACTCGCTCGTCTGACACCGCCTTGCCCGCGCCACTCACCCCAACCAGTGCTACCCTCCCCGCCCCTCACCCCTCGCCCCCCACCCCTCCCACACCGCACTTGATTGACTTCTTGCATAATACATTGGCAACCGCAAACGGTGTCTCTATCAGACTCGACTCGACGTGGAGAGGACCGGAAATAATGATGAGGGTGTGTTGCTGAAACTCGAGCACAAAACCACGAGTGTCGTTAAACAATGACAAATGACGGAACCCATGACCGCGTCGTGGTGTTGGAGGCTGGATTGGTGTGTAGTGGTGGTTGCATGCGCCTCGTCTTGCCTTGCACCTTTCCTTTTAGGACTGGCAACATCCTAGATGCCAGTGGTGGGGAACAGTTGCAAGAGCAGAGGCGGGTTCGGTGTTGGGTGGTGGGTGGCAGGAAACTTGCGGGCGTTACATTGAAGACACACCAAGACCAGACTTGACAAGAATTGAAGAGGAAAAATGCGCCGGATGCTTTCGACGTTTTGGGGCGGGGGGTGGTGGACAAAGACTTGATGTACGACTTTGGCCGATGCAGCGTGTGTTGGATGTGGGGAAACTATGCCATGCAGTTGTGAAGGCCATGGGATGAATAGTCACCGTCGATAGGCCTTGGTCGAACGGTGACACATTGGTAGGTCGTCACAGAGTGGCAAAACTTAATTGCTCCTCCGGCGGTTGTTACGGTTGTCCTGCTCGCTCGAGCTGGCGATGGACTGAAGCGCGGGGCGGACCGCGGCGACGGCGGGGGGAGCCATGGCCTTGAGGGCCGTGGGCGCTCCCGATGGCACCATGTTCTCCTTGGAGACGTCCTTGACCGACACGTAGTCGAGAGGGCTAGGCTCCGAGATGGGAGTGATGGGGGTGACAGGGTCGTCGCCAGCGTCCGAAGAGGCGCAGCTATATGTTCCGCTGGGGCTGGTGGCAGCAGAGCGCTTGGCGGCCCAAGACGAAGGCGTGAGGCCGGGCGTCGAGACGTAGGGCACGTATGCGGTCGAGGTGCGCGGCGGGTTGGGCGCAAAGCGACGGCCAGAGAGGTAAAACTCGCGGATAAACGTCGAGCAGCGGTGGTACTGGTTGACGTTGGCGTACTTGCGGATGAGGATCTCCGAGACGTTGTCGAGGCTCTCGTGGAGGATGGTGTCAATGGCAGTGGCGACGCGAACGGCAAGAGCCTCGTCGGGGGCGATAAAGTCGGGACAAGGCTTGCGGAGCTTGCCGCAGATGAAGCGTGCCAAGACGACGGATCCCCAAGCGATCAGCGACGGGCGGACACCGACAAACTGGCGGTGGAAGAGCGTGACCTCCATAAGGAAGCGGGCGGCAGCGGCGACGCGGACGTCGTCGTTGAGCGAGCTGTCCGAGTGGGTGATGTAAGAGCGGAGCCAGCCCTCACCGGTCGGGTGAACAACGTTCCAGCCAATGGTGGAGAGGATGTGTCCCTCCATCTGGATGAAGGCCGACTGCTCGTACGCGCCACAGCACATGTCGTGGAGTTCGCGAACCAGGGGAACGCGCTCCTTCGAGTCCTCAAACTTGGCCGCGATCCACAGGGACGCGCAGCCAACGAGCTGGTAGTGCTTCTTGAAGACGACGCGCTTGGACACGTAACGGTCGACAATGTTGCAAGCCAGATAAAGGACCTCTGGGCGCAGACGGAACTGGGAATGGATTTCCACAACAAAGTCGATCAGGTACGGGCGCATGCGCCATTGAAGTTCTGGTTGCTGGTCCATGAGTTCGGGCTGAGCAAGAGTTTGCGACTGGGGATGATGGTAAGCGGCTGTTCCGGCGCGGGGTGGAAAAGCAAGCGTACCTCGTTGTCGAGCATGCACATGACGTGCTCGTCGCGGTACTCGTCCTCGTAGTAGTAGCCGTCGTCGGAGCGACGAGGAACAAAGAGTTTTGCGTCGGGCGACATGTCGACGTCGTCGGCCGAGCCCTGGATGCCAATGACCTTCTTCGACGAGGACGCCTTGGCACTAGGGGAGACGGAGCGCTTTCTGCTCCAACCCTCGATGGAGGTGCGTGCAAACTTGGTAGGGGGGACGGGAGGCATGGCGAGGGGCGAAGAAGTGTTACGATGTGTGGGGAGGGGGTGGTGCGTCGATGTTGGGCGGTGGCGCGGGTGGTGTGACTAGACAGTGCGTGACGTGACTGTTACTGTTGATGGAGGATGATGATGATGGCAATGCGATGATTGCGCGAGACGTGAGAGGTAGGCGTGAGAGTGGTATGTTGGTTGGCGTGACAAGATGTAGAAGAGTCGGAGTAGCGAGTGGATGTCGGGACGCGTCGTTGAAAGAGTGATGGGGCGCGTGGAGACGAAAGTTTGGTGGTGGTCGGGCGGTGCGATGTGGCAGCGAGAGATGTCGTGAGCACAGGCAATCTATGCAATGCGAGCAGAGAGCAGTGTCGTCAAGACTGGCGTTGGGATACGCTGGATGGGAGGGGTTGTGGGGATGGGGGGATCACGGAACAAGTTGTCTGAGACGCGACAGACGAGATACCAAGAGACGTGGCGATGGGTGGGTGGTGGGGGGAGGGTGATTTCGAACGAGAAATGGAGAAGAGGCTAGAGAGACATGAGATGGGGGTCGAGTCCGTTGGTGCTGATTCCCGTCACAGAACGATGTCTTTCGAACCAGAACAAGCAGTACCGCGCGGACAAGATGTAGCAAGAACGAGGGGCACGAGAGGGGGGAGAAGGCGACTCTGATATTTAAAGGCCAAGCGCCAGAGTGGGAGCGAGCAGGCGAGGGGAGAGGGGTTTGGGTGCGACTGAGCGCTACCTGGGCGGGACTGTTTCGAATGATGCGAATAGCCCATCCAGGGGGTACGGGGGTGCAACGCCATAGCAGGGGTTCAAGTGGTAGGGTTGGCATTAGCGCAACGAAACCAACCGTCACGCCTGGTGCCAGCCAGGGAGGTGGTGCCCGCCAGTTGGCCCGCCGGTGGGCGAGCAGACACGTTAAGGGTTTCGTGGGACGCACGTACAAGACTTCAGACGCACGCACGAGCAACAAACGACGCACGACCAACACACGCAGCCACCACGCAACCTAGTTTCAGGGTGCAACACGATTTTTTGACCCGTCACGCCCAGACGACTCTTTGCGCAAAGCGTGACAAATAGTTTCAAGGAAACTGTAGACCACCCCTGCGTCGCCTGCCAAAAGGCAAATCCCTTGAAAATTAAAGGGAAACGGCATTCACCCAAGTTTTCTGGGCAACAGACGTCGTCGCCCATCACACTGAAGGGAAAACTCGCTGGCGTCCCACGACCACAACCCTGAGACCACCGCGACACGACTGGGATGCACGACAAAAACTCACGTCTCAATGGTGAATTTCCTGCCTTGGTCGCGCGAGTTTCGTGTCGACCACTCGGATTCTACTTTGGTGTAGGGAAAGCGTGAGGGGTAGATCAAGTTTGGCGGACGGTCGAGCCTGGGCCGGGGTTTGGTGATGCGAGCTTTGCCGCTGCTCCTGCTTGCCTGTTAGCGTGGGAGAACACTAAAAGGGTGGGTGGGTAGGCATTTGAAGGGATAAGGAAGCTCGGGTTGGTACGGAGGTGACTACAACCTTGAAGACACATGGACAGGAATGGGGTGGCCGCGGTGGTATATGCGAGGCCATGCCATGCCTATAGCGGTGCCGTGTCATCAGACCGGTCGCGCGAGACGGCATAATGGCATGGCTAGCAGATGACCGACCGAGCCCGTCGTGTGAGAGCCACGGAGAAGGACGAGCGATCGCATGTGATTGCGGGTGATTGCAGACACGTCTCGCGATCACCACCACCACCATGACCACCACCACAAGCAGCAGCAGCAGCAGCTGCGGCTGCTGCTTCTCGGCGCGTGTAACCAATGCCGAGACACCGGCACGAGCCACAAAACACCTGATGGAGCCAAGGCGCGGAGCAGTCTCGCGTCACTCGGTTAGGTGGGCTCCGCCACGCCACGGCACGTGAGGGTGAACTCAATGAGTGTCTGGTGGCGTGGTCTAGTCGGACCAACTCGAATGCGAATGGGAGGCGTTGAATGTGATCGCGACCAACTCGCCTCCAGCTACGCCAACTGTATCTGCGCATGCATGCACCGAAGTGCGGCCCAGATATGGTTTGAAGCCAAGCATTCGAACCAACCCCATACAATTGGGAACCGACTGTTTGGTGACAGCCATGGGCAACAACGTCACGCTAGAACACCAAATGCCCAGCGAACAACGTATGCGCTGCCCAGACCTCATGACCTGACGATGCCATTGACGCCAGATCCGACGTGATGCGACGACAGCATCGACGACGACGGCAACGACAGGTGGGCAAGACACCAACCGACCGAGCCACGAGCCAGGACCGCAGCAAGCTAGACTCACTGATAAGGGCCACTTGGAGGCTAGGGTTCCAGAGGCGGCGACTAGAACGTCAAGCGGGGAGGATGCGGCGGGGGGCTGCTGATCGACCGCAAGCCGACGGGAGCGGGGGGTTGGGGAGGTGGGCCGAGGGGGGCCGAGGTGCCGAGCGGGTACCGAGTCGGCAGAGGGAAGACGGGCGAGTCGGTTGGTGAGGGAAGACACACTACGTGACTGTTCGTTGACTAACGAGTGTCGGCAAGGATCGTCAGTGATGCGTGGTCGAGTGGGCGAGGAGGGTGTAGCGCTGACAAGAGACTGATCAGAGGAGGGAGGGGGGAGGGAAGGAAGGACTGATGGAAAGGAGACAAGGACGAGGAGGAAAGAGGATTGACAAGTGAGTGGTCGGTGGAGTGGAGGAGGGAAGACGAGGAAGACACAGTGGCGACTGGCGACGAGCACGGCACGGGGCGGGGCAGCACGGCTCGGCACGGCTCGGCGCGACTGTGCAAACCTCGCCGTGCGTCTTGCTTCTCGCCGCGCGCCGCATGCGCGCACGAGCACGAGCACGCGACGAGCAGAGGCATGGTTCACGCCGTCACCGTCACCGTTACACGCCGTTCGCTCATGCCACACGGCCCGGCGCACGCCGCACGCCGCACACACGAGCGCCGAGGCGAGGGCACACGGCACCGCCGAGAAGCTGTGGCGTGTGTGTGTGTGGTGCGTGCCCATGTGGTCCTGATAACGACCGTGGTGCGGGGTGTGGGGTGTGGGTGTGGGACAAGGGAAGGCGAGGCGCTGGGGTGACTGGACCGACTCACCGAGTGTGTGTGGGTGTGTGGAGAGAGAAGGGCACAGTGGGGTGGGTGGGGAGCGATCCGCCGATAACCTGGGCAGAGGCGTCCGGGGGGGAGAAGGAAGGCGAGGGAAGGCGGGAGGGCGTGGGCGGGGGCGTGAGGAGGGCGCGGTGCGTGTGGGTGGGTGGACGGGCGGGCGACCTTTGATGGGCGCGCCGATCACTCAATGTGGGACGTGTAGTGGTCGTGTGGGTCGTCGTGTGGGGGCAAGCAAGCAGGCAGGCGAGCAGGCAGGTCGTCGACAAGTGTATGGTTGTGGGTGGGGTCGTCGGTGGTCGTCGTCGTGTCGTGTGCTATGCGCTTTATGCTATGCTATGGGTAAAGGTGGGAGCGGAGCAGTGATGGAGAGGGCGAGTGGGTGGGTGCGAGTGATCAAGAGGACAAGGGGGTGGGTGTGGTTATAACAGTGCCGAGTTTGAGTGGGTCGCGAAGGCAGTCAAACTCGCCTTGTCGCAGCAGTCACCGCCGAGCTTTGCTCTCTCTCGGCGTGATCTGGGCGGCACGAGGCCAAGGGGGGAGCAAGGACGAGCAAGAGGGCTGTGGGTAGAGTCGCGGCCTCTACAGACTTTGGTCGCGGCGGCCCTCGCACGGTCAAGGAACGCAGAGTTGGCAGTGCATGCCCTGGGCGGGGACCACAACGAGGCGGGCAGGCCAAAGGCTGGGGTGTAGGGGGCCGGAGGGGGAGGGGGTCGAGGGACCAGGGGTACGAGGTGGTGGTGGTGGGGGTCGAGGGGGTGGTGGTGGTGGTGACTTGTCAAAGGCAAGGCGAGGCGTCGGCGTCGTTGTCCTTGTCGTCGTCGTTGCCGGAGCGAGTTGGAGCCAGCGGCACGAGCCATTGTGGTGGCGCAAAGTGACTTGTGACTTGTCGTGGCCGGCCGAGCCGTGTGGGTGTGGGGTGTGCATTGTGGGTTGTCGGCGCCGTCGTCGTCGTGGCCTGGCTCCTCGTCGTCGTCGTCGCTGTCGTCGTTGCCATGCCTCGAGTGTCACGGTCCAGAGTGAGATTGCCGTGACCCGCGGGCGGGTTAATACACGCACTGGGCGTCTTTGGCGCCAGTGACCTGACCAGTCCTGACCGCTCCCCAGCGCCACGAGCGACGACGAGCAGCCGCCCCCAAGTCTGCGACGCGCGGCGGCGGCTGTTGGCGTCGAGGGGGAGGGGGTCGAGGGCGGCGGGGCATCGAGGGCGCCGAGTAATCTGCAGACGCTGCGTCTGAGCTCGCGGCAGCGCGGCACACTGTTCCGGCCAAGAGGCGTCGAGGCGTGAGCGTCGTTCGAGCGCAGCGTGGGTCAAGGCGTAAGGGTATCGTATCAGCGGGACCCCCGGGGACGGCGACAGCAAGCACGAGACAATGACATGGCATGCGCAAAGGACTGCATTCAAGAGGGTTCGAAACATGGCGCCGCCGCGCACAACCTGCTGCTGCCTTTCAGGCGACAAGGGCAGCCGCACGCCGCTCAGATCGGGGCCGGCGGCGACGACGAGCACGCCGGCGACGACAATAGCAATGGTGCACGTCGCAAGTTGACCCGGGTCCGCGGGTATGCCGGTATTCCTGGGCCAAGCGTCACGCAGACAGTCGAGCTCGAGCTTGTGCGTCGTGCCGCGTTGCGCGGCGTTGCGGCGGAGCCTCGTCGCCGCCCCCCGCCCCGCGGCTCCGCTCTTCCCACGCACGCGCCGACAGTCCAGATCAGCCTGTACGCGGCGGAGAGCGCACATGCCGCGGCCCTGGCAACGTGCAGAGTGGATCTCCGAGATGTGAGCTGCGTTGGACCAGCCAGGCCTTGGTTGCGGTCGTTCCTGGTAAAAGTCGAGCGCGGCGGTGTCGGCGCCTGTCTCGCCTAGGCCAGCTGGCCCCGATCTCACTCGCTGCGCACTGCGATGTCAGAGCAGCGTGTGACGACAGACCAGAGCCGACAAATGAGCAATGAGCAGCCTCGCCGGGATCACGGGGGGGCCGGCCGCGCAGCCCTGCTCGATGCAGTATGCGCGCCGCCGCCGTGACCGCAATCAAGCGCTCAATACCCCGTCATGATTGTCGCCTGAGTGTCAGTGCGCCTGGCTCATTGCCACTGATTGCTGTGACGGTGACGCCGGGGGATTCATCAAGCGACGACTGGTGCCGGCGGCGTCGGAGCTGCCTGGTACGCAAAGGGGCACTCCCAGCCCCATGAAACGCGCCGCCGCCGTGGCGCGCTGCGATCTTGGGGACGGCGGTCTACGGCCGCGGTGGGGGAATGGCAAAGGACGAGGCGAGGCGGTGAGTGAGTTGCGTGCCGTCGCTCATTGTCCCTGCGGCGGCGGCGGTGTCGCCAGCGCCGTTCTTGCCGGGCGAGTCGTATCGAGAGGTCAGGTTGTGAGCTGGGAGCTTCCCCTCGCCTCCTTTAGTGCTGCGTTGCGTGCTGCCCGCCTCCGGCGGCTCTGCACCGCGTGCTCCGCCGACCACCTCCGTCGGCTGCGTGCCTGCTGCACCGCTCGCGTCGTCGGCTCGCAAACGTGCGTCGGCGCGATCGTGTGCGCTGCGCCGCGACCGTCGCCGGCTCCGCGCGACACGTCCGCTCGCGCGACAGGCACGCACGCGACGTGCTTGCTGACTGCTGGAAGGGGGGTGGTTGTCGAGCGAGGCGAGCTGCGAGGCGACTTTGCCTAGTGGCTGCTAGCCCCACGCTGTGGCATTTAATTCCGCCAGTAGCCGCGCCGTCGATCAGGCATGCATCCACCTGGCCTATATCTGGAAGCCGCCGTGTCGGCGCGGCAAGGCCCGCCGGCGGCCGGCAGCAGGCAGCAGGCAGCGAGTCGAGTCGGGGCTAGCTTGCCCACCTGGGACCGACAGGTTCCGAGAGGAGAGACAGACGACGACAGGCAGGAGCGAGCCGCTACGAGACTGATTTTTTCCAGCAGCCGACGGCCGAGGTTGCGCCGGGGTGGGCAGGGGGAGAGAGAACACCTGAGCCCTGGCCTAGGACGATTTTACGCACCTCTCCACAATGGTGGTACTTTGTGTTATGCTTAAACATAAAGAGAGTGCGCGCGCGTGTGGGTGCCGCGAGCGAGGCGGCGCGCGCGACAACGGCGACCATGACGCGGTACGGTACGCCGCGACCCCGGTGAAAATTCCAAAAATTGAGGGAAGTTGTCGCGACGACTTTTTTTTGTGGAATGGAATTCTGATTCTGCGTTTCACCGCCTGCCTTGCGCGAGATTCTCGGCGCTCGCTGCATGCTGCTAGCTACTGCTGGCTGGCTGATGGCTGCTGCTCGCTACCTGCTATCTGATGCTGAGCCGCTGCGTTGCGTCAGGGTTGAAACGGTGATCTGGCACGAGACGGTGGAGCGGGGCATGCAGGTTGCTGGCAGGCGAGATTATGTGGCGAACGCCCGCCAGAGCGCCTACACGCCAGCACGCCGCCGTACAGGTCACTGCCGCGCCGCCGCCGCAGCAGCGCCGAGCGAGGGCGGTGGCAGGTGGCTCGGTCCACGCATCCAGCGCCTCGTCGCCACGTTCAATGTACACGATACGCGTAGTGTCGGTGCGAGCGAGCCGGCGCACTCGCCCGTCCCCTCCGCACCGCACCGGTCCGCACCACCGCACCACCACTCGCCCTCGCCCTGGCAGACTTTTACAACGTTCTAGTCGGATGCAAATGGCGTAATGGACGCGAGGCGAGCTCAAAGGGGTGCTTTGCTGCTGCGGTCTGAGACAAGATCCGTCTTTGGCAGCGCACAAGTCTGGGCCGGCCGACGCGCGGCACTGCCGTTGGAGCGGTGGGCTTCGGTGGTCGCCGCGATGAATGCGTGGGAAGCCCGCATGGCCGAAACGCCTCGTTGGACGAGCCTCGCTGGCGGGTGTAGCCAGCTGCATCTTTTCCCTGGCTGGCTGGCTCGCTGCACCATACAACGAGCGCATGCCGGAATCGGTTTTGCGTTTCGTTGTGTGCAGTGACGCACCGTGCATCCTTCCCTGCCAGGAGCGGCGAGGCAACGCAACGGGGGTCGGGGGGCGACGGTGACGGCGACCAGGCGACCGGCGGCTGCAGCGCGGCGCGGAGGCGCGCGGCGCCGCGCCCACCTTGATACTGAAAACGCGCGGCCCGCGCTCGCTCCTAGATACAGGTGAAGGGGCCTGCAGGCGGCAGGCGGCGCCAGAGGGGCCGTCGCGCCGTCGGCGGCTTATCAAAATGCCATCAAATGCCAGCATGCAGGTCGCTGCAGGGCTAGCTAGGTTTCTGGGTCGGCTGGGCGCCCAGTCCCCGATGCAGCGATGCCGGCGACATTTGGCTCGCGACTGGCGACTGGCGAGGCGAGGCGACATTTGGCTCGAGGTTTGGGCTCGACCCGACCCTCTTTTCGCCCTTTGCCTTGGCTCGCTGGCTCGCCGAGGCCGCCGAGCGCAGCGAGCTGCTCGCTCGCTCGCTCGCTCACGACCGACCGAGCAGCCCCCGCCCAGCCCCGCCCCCCGCCGTTCCCACAGCACAAGGAACGTTACGGCTGCGGCATGCAACACGTCGGCGGCATCACCCATCCGCCCGTTTCCATATTTCTGATATACAGTATCATGCCATCATGCCATCATGCCAGCGTGCCCTACTGCCGTCTCCCGCTAGGGGGAGAGGAACAGCGTCAGAAACCAAAGGCCTGGAGCGAGTAGGGAGCTACCAGGAAAGCAGGCCCCGCAGTTGGGATCGGTGACGGCGCTGACGGCAGCCTGGGGGATTTGTCGCCGATTCGTCGCCGGAGGTTTTCAGTCCGGGGGCTCGGGAATGGAATCGACAGGCCCAGTTTTGCAGGCCACACTTCACTGGCCAAGCGAGAACCGCTCCGGTCTCCTGAGAGGGTCACCCAGCTGGTATCAGTAAAATCCAGCCTCGCCTCGAGCTGGTATCAGCAAAAATCCATGTCGATCATTGCGCGCGGCGACTGCGGAGGGTCGGAGGGATGGCGACGCGCCAGCCCACCACTTTGCGGGTCGAGCATTGATACGCCTAGCTAGCAGTAGCAAATTCGAGCCGTGCCAGCGAAGAAAGCAGGCCACCCCGCGTGCCTTCCCCACACCCGCGCCGGGCAGAGCCCCAGATTTCGCTAGTGCACTTGCTGGCCGCGTAGATGAGCACGCGGGCGAGGCAGCATGCGGGTGCGGTATGGGTGCGTGTCGGTTTGGGCCGGCGACTCGACGCGGCTGCCGCTCACGCCACGGCACCGACAAGAAAGCCGCGAAAAGACGACCTGGGGCGAAGTGGACAGGCGATTTGGACAGAAACGAAGGAAAATTCGGCGATCGCCAGCGGGCGGTGACGCAACGCGTTGGCTGTGGCGCGACCTCGATGCAGAAGCCGCCCGCCAGACGCCAGCCAGCCAGCCAGTCAGCAAGCAAGCAAGCCAGCCAGCCAGCCAGCCAGCCAGCAAACCGTGGCTGGTCCCCGCGCGGCGTCTGCACAATGCACGTCGGCTGCGAGCTCGTGTGCGCGGGGCATGCGACAGCACCGGCCTGCACCCGCCAGCGCGAGCAGCAGAGAGCGAGACGGTGCGACCTGCGACGGTGCGACCAGGTGCGACGGCGGTGCGACTGCCCGCTCGCACTTCGCGCCGACGTGTATGCTCGCGCTTGCATCCTGGGTGGGACGCGGCGTCGTCCTGCAGGATGACGCCCGCGCCGCTGCGCTGGCGCCGCCACCCTGGGGCAGTGTTCCATGGCGCCTTGGAGTACCTTGGAGCCACCCAGCCACGCCCACGCCCTGCAGCGCGACATTATTCGCTGTCCGTATCCAAGCCCGCAGCGTCGTCGACGCGTCGACTGTGCGGGGCTTGGCGCGTCCTGCTTCTCGAAGCAGCCACCGGCGGAATCGAGGCGCGGGGCTTGGTGGATGCATCCCGCGTTGCAATGGCCTGGTGCGGCCCATGTGCGTCTGGTGAATGGCGCCGCGCTGAATCGACGGCGCGAGGCGGCGCGGCGCGAAGCGGCACCATGCGGTTTTGTCGGCAAGTGCACGAGTTTTGGCCTCCGCGGCCGGTATATCGCGGGTGAATGCAGCGTGCTGCGTGCTGCGTGCGTGCACCACGCAGCACGCTGCATCGGCGCTCGGCCCGGACCACTGCGCCGCTCGTTCCTTCCATTGTCGCTGGAAAACTGGGGCAGCCTCGCATTCCATTCCATTCCGCACGCGGCATATCCATCTTGCTGGCCCCGGTGGGCTGGCCGTGCCGTGGCGGTCTCAACGGCACCAGCATCATCTCCTCTTCCAGTGGAAACCAGTCGAGCTGGCTCCAGTCCGTCATGACGAGTGCAGTGCTCACTCGGTGGGCAGCAAACTCTATACCCAATGCGAACAATTACCCCCTACAACTGGCGGCTGTAATTGCATACGGCACTTGCCAGGGAGTAGGCCGTAGGCATTGTGATACTAGAATGTGGTGATTCAGGAATGACGAGGACCCCACTTTACCCTCCGCTGCGCACATCGAGCAATCCGCTCTTCCGGCCGGCCTGCCAGTCCGGCACGAGAGAATGACGCCGCCTGCGCGATTGTCGGTCGGCCCCAGCCAGCTGGCGGTGGCATTCCAACACCAAACTGGTAATGTCACACTACCCGTCCCAATCGGCGCTGGCGCTGCTGCTATCGGCGGTCGCGACACGGCCGGTGCACCGCGCGGTCGTGCTGCCAAGCTGCCGGGGCCACCATGCGGCGGCTCGCAGCTTGCTGCAAGCGGCTAAGCCGTCTCGTCATGTCGCGGCTCCGCGACATGCAACCGCGTGCAGCTGCGTTTCAGACGGCGCGTCGTGCGTCCTACGATCCGCCGTGTGCGTGTGCGACGCCTGCCGCTGCCGATGGATGGCAGCATGGCCGAAAATTAGGGAGTAGAAGTAGCACCCGCCAGGACCACTCGGATGGAATAACCTTGTCGCGCACACGCAATGTCGTCTTCGGCATTGATCTGCAGCAACGCCGGACGTACGGCAGCACCCCGTTTCACTGTCCGTCTGCGGTTGCGGTTGCGGTTGCGGCTGCGGCTGCGGCTGCGCGCTGCAACACCACACGTCACAGGTCCCGCTGGCCCGAGACGAAGCTCGAACAAGTCACCTTGTTCCGTCAGGCGGCGTGTCGGGCGGGCGTGGGCGTGTTCTGGGCTGGCCTGTGCTGCCGCGGGCCGCAAGGGGGGACGCCGAGCCGCAGTTCCCACGGCAGACGAAGAGATCTGATCTGATAACCAAATGCTGGGCAATGCCACTTGGCAAGCAGCAAGCGAGCAGCGGCACGAGCCGGCGAGCTGTCGTCAGTCGTGACGAAAAAAGTCGCTCTTGCAAACGGGGCGATGGTCGCGATCGCTAGCTAGCTCGAGACAGCGTCGCGCGCGCGTTTCGCGTCACGACACGACACGACACATGCGACATGCCTCGTCTCATGCTGCATGCCTCGCGCACTCCTCACACGACACGTCGGGCGAGCAGCGTGCCGCCAGCCTTGAGCCGTGACAGCCCGCGACGCCAGCACGACGCCAGCACGCCAGACGCCAGACGGCTGGCTGAAACGCCTGGCCCCCAGACCCATGACGACGGCGATCAAACCCTCCAATGTACGGGACGCGCCGGCCGTCCAGCGGGGCTTGGTGGACCTGGAGGCGACACCCGCGCTGGCCCTCGCCCTGCCGCTTGCAGCAACCAACGGTAAGAGGTACGGGCTAAGCACATTACGTTGGGCGTCGCGGCCGGCGGGGTACGCACGCGCCGGGGGGGGGGCATGGAAACTTGTAACTGACAGGGGGTGCCGAAAACTCTGTTGGCTGCTGGCTTGGAGCAGGCAAGAGCAGGCAACGACGCCTCGACCCGCGCCGCTGGAGACTGGGGCGTCGTACATGCACCAGCACCCCAAACCCCGCGCGTGTCAGTCTCCCTGTCGTCGTCGGCCGCGACCAGGGCGGGCGGGGTGCGCCGTGAGCGCCGCGGTTGGCTTTTATTCGGCCTGGTTGCCTGGCTGCTGGCACGATTGCAGGCAGGTGCCATCCGACGCACCCGTCCCACCCGTCACCGCTGTGCTGGATCTACCCGGCGCCGAAGGACTCCCCGCGCCCTTGAAGCTTGGAAACACGAGCCTGGGCCTCGCTGGCCGGCTGGCCTCGCTGGCCGCGCTGGCATTTACGTAAATCCGCACTCGAGACGAAACGATCGCAGTGTCAGGTGCGTGAGTGGGTCGCGCGGTGGTGGGTGTCAGGTGGTGCAGGCGGGTCCGTTAGTGTGCAGGAGGGAGAAAAAAAGTCGGAGCTGGTGCGGTGCTGGTGGTCGAGGCACTCGGTCGTCAGTGGTCTGCGCGACGTGTTGCTGGTGCGTTGCGCGCCCGCACGCCGCTGCCACGTCGCGGCCGTGCAGCACACACGACCTGCACGCGATCACCATCTGCGCTGTCAGCACGCACCCCAGCCAGCCCACCCGCCCACCAACCCACCCACATTAACTCGCGCCTCCACTGGAATCCTCAGCCTCACGGCATAACCTAACCATCTCGACTTGATGGGTGCCGGCAAGCAAGCAGTCGGGAGGCATCACCCCGTTTCACTGGAGCCGCGTTTTCCTAGCCACCAGTCCTCGTTACCGCTGCCTTGTTCGTTTAGCAGGTCCTTGTCTCGCATTAGGCCAGCTCCCGTTGATTTCAACGTGACTGGCAGGGGGAAGATTAGAATTTGCCCCCAGCCCAGCAGTGGTTAGCAGCGTCTGCTCTGATCGAGCAGGCGGGTCCGCAGCTCGCTGTCGTAAGGAGTCGAGAAAAATCAAGGGCAAAATCATGGTTGATACCTTGTTGAAAATATCCAGGAAAGCACGCGCTGCCAGAAAACTATAGGTCCGACCTTTCCACTCTGGCAGAAGTGCATGCAGCCGCGCGCGCGCACCCCGGCCGCTGCTGCCGGTTCCTGCCAACCTTCTCGTGGTTCCTGCAGACTGCCGACTAACCTCCCCTCGCCCGGGGGATACACCCCAGAACCAGCGACCCAAGAGGCACTGACGCGCAATAGGTACCAGCCAGACACGGCACGGTGCGCTCCGCCCCGCTGGCCCCTCGGCAGCTGTCGGACCGCGCTCAGCACGTCACCATCGCGCTGCCCGCCGCACTGCCCACCACCGCATGTGCTACTGCCGCGCAGGCAGGATGCACGGCCACCTGATGGCCTGGCCACCGCCTGCCCACATCCACAACAGTAGCTCCAACCACGGGTTCCTCAACCTAAAAGTCGAGTCCTGGGCACCCCGAGTTGACGTTAGCTCCAGGTGCCGCCCGCCCGCCGTGGCGCACATCACTGACGGCGCATGTGCCGCACAAAGACTGACTTTTGAGGCGTCACAAAGGTCTACCGGTTTACCATGCACCGCAGGCGCCTCGTCGCGTCGCCTGTCGCTGTGCCGTACCTCTTGGTTGGTTGAGGCAGAGTACGACGCCGCCATCGGCCGGCCCGATATCATCCCCCTCGTACATACGCGCCGTCACACCTGCGGGAGTGTGTTTTGCGGAAACAAGTGGAGCCCGCGCCCAAGGTAACACAACATCGTATGCAGTAACGAGTGTGCATGACAAAGAGTAGGACAAATGAAAACACGACACTACGATACGTGTATGGTTACACCCACAGTACCGATGGAAACACCATCCTTATGGCACACCAGGAAGCTCTAGAGTCTGTTCGGGACGGCCAATTCGCGCCAGCAAAGTCACCGCACACACTGGCGTCGTCACAAGTGACGGCGCTCAATGTAACAGTGAATCACCTGCACTTGGTGGCAGAGTCTAAGCAGCGCCAACAACCTTGACGCCGGCACGCGCGTCAAGGGCAACGCCAAGCGCGCGCACCCACTCGACCGCGTCCGCAGTCTCCTTCGAGACCTTTGGCGCCTCACCGGCAGTGATACCGGCAAGCGTCGAGAGCATGCGCTCGATCTCGGGCTTGAGGGCCTTGGCGACACGAGGTCCCCACTCCTCGGCAGGTCCAAAGCCAGACAGAACCTGGCGGTCGTACTCGGCCTTGGTCCAGCCCCAGATCTCGCCAGCCTCGCGGATGCGGAGGGTGGAGGCGTCCTTCTCGCTGACGTGGTTGACGTGCGAGAGAGCAACGTTGGTGCGGCGGATGATTGCGCCGAAGAGCGAGACCGACGGCAGGTCCTCGAGGGCGTCGTCGAGCTTCTCATCCTCGTCGTTGTCAATGTCGTCGCGGAGGCGGATGACAGAGGCGAGGGTGCGCTCAGCGCCGTTGGGTCCGTGGAGAGCAGCCGAGCTGATGGCGGCCGACTCGAGAGCCTCAATGGCCTCGGAGAGGGCCTCGCGAGCAATGTGCTCGGCCTCCTGGTCGCTGCTGTCGACGGCGGTCGGCGCGGCCGTTGGCGGCTGCACGAGGCCGACAACGAGGCGCTTGACCAGACCCTCAAACGACAGCAGAGCGTGGGTGACAGGGTCGTGGGCAGGGCCACGAGGAGGAGACGGGGCGCGCGAGGCCGAGCGCGACGGAAGGATGGAGAGCTGGGTAATCTTGGCCAGCGAGGGCGAAGGGGCAACGGTTGGGCGGCCCTCCTTGTCCTTGACGTCGACGAGCGCCTTGGCGATGTGGGTGGGGCTGGGCGTGCGGCTGAGGGGTGCGCAAGGCTCATTCTCGCCAATGAGGCGCATGCCCTTCCACACAACCGAGACGACAACCTTGGCCACCCAACCCTCACCGTCGTGCTCGCATGGCTTGGCGACAGTCTCAAAGACCTTGCGAGCGCCATCGACACGGCTGGCAAACTGCTGCAGGCAGCATGGAACCGTCAGGGAGCGGGGGTGGCCGCCACCAGAGGGCTCCTTGGTGAGGCGCGAGCCGCCGGGCATGCTCAGAGTCTTGGTGACGGGGACGTCGGCCAGGGGGATCGTAGCGGGGCCGGCAGGCGACTTGTGGGCCACGCCGTCGGTGCGCGTCAGGCTGGCCTCGAGGTCAAGCTTGACAGCAAGCAGGATGGGGCGCACAACCTTGCTGACAATGAAGTCGAGCTTGTCCATGCTTGGGCGAAGCGTGTCCTCGACAAAGCGAGGGTAGGCAGTCGTCTCGAGCATCTGCTCGAGCTTCTCGCACGTCTCCCATGCCGTGTGCGCAATGGAAACGGCAAACAGCTGGGTGGGGTTGAGGGGCGTGATGGTCGAGGTCAGGTTGAACGCGGCCGCCCACTGGGCGTCCGACAGCGCAGGCAAAAGCAGCGAGTCGAGACGGTTGATGTAGATGGCGAGCGAGCGGACCACGGTGCGAAGAACAGCGCGCAGGAGGTACGTGTCGGCCGGAGGCGGAGGAAGCTCCTTTGCGATGCCCTCGCCAATGGTCCAGCCAGCACCCTTGCGGGCGCCCTTCTTGGCCTTGAAGTCGATGCCTGCGCACGACTTGTTGACCGTGTCGGCGAGGCGGAGGCCAATGGCGTCCATGTAGCCGCCCTGGGGAGTCTCGGGGCCGTTGCCGGGAAGTCCAACGACAGAGTTGCGAGGGGTGGCGGGGCGCGAACCAGTAGGGCTGTTGCTCTTCTTAGCAGGGGGAGCCATGCCGGGGGCGGCAGGAGTGGCGGCACGAGACGCAGGGACCGGAGGGGGACCCAGCGGCTGCACGGCTGCCGAACCGGAAACAGCAACGCTTGACTGAACCGGCGTGGCAGGGCGAACCTGCTTGTTGATGAGCGGAAGGGAGCGAATGGCGTTCATCTTGAGCGATCAGTGTGTTGCTAGGTACCGATCGGGTAAGTTTTGTGAGATTTGGAGGGGCTTGATAGAGTGTTTGTGTGTGTTTTGTTGGAGGTTTTCGAGAGTGGAGCGGAGTGGACCAGAGAATCCCGTGTGCGGCGGGAGACTGGCGGAGGGAGGGCGTGCGGCGGGGGGTGTATTATCCCATTCGTTGACTATCGTCGTCGAGGAAGAAGTGACAGGGAGCTGCGACTAGCAGCTGGCGGCGCGCGCGTGTGTTGACTTGCAGACAGCCAAGTTAGGGTGGCTTCTCACCGCTGGCGAGGAGCGTGTAGATCAGGGGAGGGAGGCGGAGCTGGGACGATCCGGCAGAGTGGCTGTGTGTGTGCATGGTTTGTGTTCGAGTCGAAAGCGGTGGGGGAAGGAGTGGAGAGTAGGCCGGGAGCGACAGTGGCGGCGGCGGCGGGAATCATGGGAAGGCGACGAGTGCGGGAGGGGAACAAGGAACGTGCTTGTCAGTGACGGCTTCCTTCAACTTTTTTTTTGCGCTGTCCATGTCTTCGCTGCATGGGCGAGCGAGGAGACGAGGAACAGGGCCCTAGTGGACTCACCGGACGTCCAATTTCAGATTGTGTTGACCACTACAAGGAAGCTTAAACTTCTTCATGGATTGAAGGCCGGGGTGGGACGGCAAGGGCTGGGGAGGGGTTGTTGGGGTGTTGCGAGCGAGGGGTGTTCGCTTGCGACTAGATGCTCGGCGCTGTTTGTGCGTCGGGCTGTGGGTGGTGCAATAAAGGGAGCAACGGGGGTAGCAAAGAGTGCTGAAGCAGTCGAGTTGGAGTTGTTGAAGATCAAGAAGTGGAAGATGTGAGAGACTGACTTGGTTGTTGCCGTCGCCCGTCGTTGTGGGGAGTGAAAAATGGCGCCACTTGATTGGCCCAGCCGTCACGGGTAACGAGAATTTTGCTCCCGTCTGCAACGGCACACGACCCAAATCCAAGCCAATTAGCAACAAGTCGGCCGTTTTCATATGGATTTTTCGCGCATTCCAGCGACGACGACTGTAATGAGCAATAGGAAAAACGACGAATGCGACTAAATCGCGCAGATGGGATGGAGCAGGCAGGCAGGCGTCATTGCATCGGATCAACGTAGACTGGGGTGTTGACTGACTGGGCTCGAGCTGGGCCAGCCCAGGCTCGGATCGCAATGACGATGCAGGCGGGCGTTGTCTGTGCATGCTCGAGCGGTGGCGTCGGCGCGGCGCCCACCAACGTGCATGAGGAGCCGGCGGGTACGGTTTGCCGGACGCAGCCTCGCTCGCTCGCACCTCTGCCCGCCCCCGCCCGCCGCTCGGAGCGTGCCGACTCGAGCCCGAGCCCGCGCCGACGGCCGGCCCCCGCCGCTGCCCCCGCCGCCGCTCGGACCCGGCGCTGGCGAGTCATGTCGCGGCGATAGTGGCCGGCCCTGCTGCGCCAGGGCTTGGCGGGTGCGAGCGGGGCAGGGTGGCGGGCGGTGCATGCGATGGAGGGAGGGTGGCGGGGACGGACGATGCATGTTCGAGTTGTTGGGTGGCAAACTTTTCGCCACTAAGGAATGTGGGGAAGACGTCATGAGCGAGGAGACGCGAGCACGAGCAAGACGAGTACGGCAGCGACGAGCGGGTGCACCCAACGCCTGGCACAGCCCACCGTCACTCGCTACGTACTCGCTCACGCATGCACGCACGCACTCACGCACACACACACGCTGTCTCACTCGGCGTGCAAAGCTGCAGTGACATCGGATTGTGCAAGCGCCGTGCTGTGCACGACACGGCCGGCGGCGTTGGTCAGCTGTGGAGGTCGCCGCCGCCATCAGCTGATGCGAGGCCGAGGCCGGCAGCTTAGCGATCTCGGTAGTCACTCTGAATGGCATTGCAGGGGGGCTGCAGCCGCCGCCGCCGCCCACCGCAGCAGTGACGGTCACGGTGGAGCTTGGCGGAGTGCGTTGCCGCGGTCGCGATCACGACAGTCACTCGCCCGTCGGCCGACTCGTGGAGCTCGCCGCCTGGCTGCATAGCATAGCCGCGAGCTCTGTGCCGTGGCGGTGCCACGGCACGGCTCGTCGTCCTCGTCGTTGAATGCATGGCGGTGGAGAGCGGCGCCGGGTGCCAAGACGGCCGGCTGGTAGGCGGCGCCAGGCACAGCGGCGTCACGGCTGCTGTTGCCGATCGCCACATTGTCGCCACCCATTCTCTGCTGCTCGCCACCCATTCGGCCCGCCTCGACCCGCCCCCAGGCGTGTTTGAGCAGATTATGCGTTTGAGCAGTGTTTGAGAGGCGAGCTCGCTTGCAGGTGAGGCGTGGCTAGCCACCCGCCTGCTTGTTCGGAGAAGAAGTGACGCCCATGGTGATCTCCCGTGCGGGAGCGTCGAACGGCCGTCACAGTCTTGTGTCGACGAGATCTGATCTGAGCAGCTGCGACGCACGCACGCACGCTGCTACGCAGTAGAATTCTGCGAGTCCTGAGAGAATACTGCACCGTACGGCGGGGTCTGGGCGAATCCTGCTGCCTGGCAGGCCGTCGGAGGTGCCAAACGAGCGGTAACAGTCACGGCGCGACCAATTACCCTCCCGTCACTGGGTGTGCCCTGCGCGGGAATGCTGCCCACGCCCTATCGCGACGTAAAGTTCAGAGGGTGACTACACGCCCAGGCAAGTAGACAGGCATACATGCGTTGCAGTGCCGGCGAAAGCGGCCTGAAACGCGCTCACCGACCTCGGCCCGTCCAATGCGCCGGGGAAGCGTAGGATGGGAGAGTGGAGCATTAGATCTCTCGCGGCGACACGAAACGCTGCCCCTCGTCGTGAGGCATGCCACATGTATGCCCGACGAGCGGTGGCTGGCTGTCGCGGCCGGCCGTCGTCGGGCACTGCAGTGTAGAGTTCGTCGTCGTCGACGTGACTGATTTCGCTCGCGGCGGTGACGTGCCTCCGATCGCCCCACCCCGCCAGATGTGCGACGCCGGTCACATGCTGCGTTGGCACGTTCACGCTCACGTTGCGGCATCAGCCAGCCGGCGGGTGCGTGCAGCTGCGTCGCGGCCAGCTGCATCGATACCAGGCCCGACACCTACCGGTGACGGCCGAGCACGCGAGTTGGCACCGACGCAGATCACATGGCGACGGCGGCCTAGGCGCCGGGAATACCAGATCGCTACAGGATTCTACAAGATTCTCGACAAGATTCTCCCTCGAGTGCCAGTATTCTCCTGCGCCAGTGCCAAAACTTACGGCGCGTAAGACTCCCAGAACGGGCTGGGCGCAGAATTCTACACGGCGCCACCAGCAGTGAGACTCAGCTGGCGCCCGCCTAGTGGCGCGTCGCGTCCGTCGCGAGCGCGCAGCCGAGGCTGCCGCCGTGGGGGCAGGCAGAGATAAGCACGGCCGCCGCGTGCCACGGAGAGGTAGTGCACGTGGCGTACGAGCCGCGCGCGCCGAGTGAGCGAGGCGGGTGGTAGCAGCCCCGGCGCACCGCACACGCGCCCCGCCCCCCGCCGCGTCCGCGCCCGCGTCCATCGAACAGCTCGCCGACCCAGCGCTCGACTCTTCGCCGCTCGACTCTGCACCGCACTCGCAGCAACCCCCCCCCCCCCCTCGCCCCGATCGCAGCGGACAAGATAATGACACTTATCGCCCTTAGCCACAAGTAGCTGGCGGGGGTGGGGCCGGCGGCCGGCGGGTGGGCGGGCCGGTGACGCCGAGCGACACGACACGCAACGCCGCACCGGCTGACGCGCGGCGCACATACAGCCGACCGAGGGCCGACAGGCCAGCCCACAGCCGCGGAGTTTTGCGAGTTTTGGTGGGCTGGCGCGGGCTGGTGCTGGCGCCTTGTTGCGCCAGCTTGCGGATGTTTCACTCGGCGCGCCGTGTTCTGGGCACCGAACATGGTGGGCTGGGCCACGGGGCACGTCGCGCCGGCGTCGCTGCCGCGGTGACTCGCGCCATGACTCACCGGGCCAGGGCGGTGATCGACCACGAGCGACGGACCACTTATGCCACCTACCCCGCATGCCGATCCTCGCTCGTGTTTCAGTGACATGGCGCCGGGCCGGGCCGCCGCGCGCCGACACAGATTGCGCGTTTGTCGCGTCGATGGCGACGGCGACGGTGACGGCGGCCGCTGCTCGTCGACGGGCAATTGCTCGAGGTTAGCGGCGCGCGCGGCGGCTGCTGCTATCGAGACCAGCGGCTCCACGCCGGTGGCTGCGATCGATCGGTGGCGGTGTGGCGGCCGTGAGCTTAGCGGTAGTGAGCAGTTAGTAGCCCGGGTATGTAAACCACACCCACAACACGACCTTGGCATCAGTCGTCGCCTGCCACTCTGCCGACGCTCAACGCCACTCACCCCTACTAACATACAGGTGGTCTGATAGACACGATGGTACAGAGAAGGCGGATTATAAACCAGGAGTAGTAGAATTAGATGTGGAGAGAGCTCAGTAGCCGTGGTAGCGGGCTGGGACCCGGCTTGGGCGGGAGCGGCGGCGGCGGCGAGTCTGGCGCCTCCGAGTCCGCTGGGACGGCCGACGACTCGCGCCGCAGCAAGGTCGAGCTGGGGCGCGACGGCGATATGGGGCGCAACGAGAAGGTTTCACCTTCACTGGGCACGCGTCAGGGTGGGTTGTGCGCAGCTGCTCACAACATGGTGTCAGAGGTCGCGTCCGACGGTGTCTTTTGCAGCTCGAGTCGCTTGAGTTGCTTTTCGACCCAGCGGACGTGTGACCTGGAGGATGGGTTAGGTGGGCGTCCTCGCAGCTGCCTTCTCCCCCCGTCCATCTACCCCGCGACACTTACCTCACCCGCACGTTGGCCACATACACGCCCTGCACGATCCCATCCCCCCCAATAAACACAGTCTTGCGCTCCGGGAGCGACCCAAAAAACACCTTGACGCCGTACACCTTGTTGACGAGCCGGTTCGTGTCCGACACAATGGGGTACCGCAGCCCGTACTTGTCCTGGAACGTTGTTTGGTTCTCGATCGGGTCTGGGGGAGGGTTAGTGGCTAGGCGGAACAGAAACGGTGCCACGCGGTGCCGGGCGTCGCAACTGCCGACAACAGGGTCGGCGCGCGTCGCAACCGCATGGGCGTATGCATGCTTGCAGCAAGCTGCAGCAAGCTGCAGTAAGCCTGCAGGGTAGGTCGCAGCGGCAGCTGGGGCTCGAGGCACCCTTCGGCGGGCGAGAGCTCGTCGGCGCCGGCGCGAGTGGGGCGAACAAGCAGTAGCGCGGGGCAGGTACACCTGCGGCCGCCAAGTGGCTCTGAGCTGAGCGCTCGCTCGCACCAGCGACAGCGAGGGCAACGGTGCCCAGGCCACCACCCCAGTCATCAACAGGCCCCAACGGACAGCGAGCGTAGAGGACGACCCGCCCTGCCCTGCCCGGCACACCACCCCACCCCCATCCACCCCACCACCCCACCCCACACTCACCCCGACTGATGCCAATGACCTCGAGGTCTGGATGCCGCAGGAACACGTCGCGCTTCTCCTGCGCGTCCCGGAACGCGCACGCCTCGAGGGTACAGTGGATTGTCATTGCCTTTGGGAACTGGGTGTGTGAGTGGGGGGTCAGCGCTGGTGTCTCGCCGACGGGTGCCGGCGGCGACGGCGACGGCGACATACGAAGAAGATGGCGATGGGCTGCGGTGTCAGCATTAGTTATCGGCGGCGAGGAGCACCTGCAGTCCGCTGCGACGTCCTTCCCCGCCTTCCTCGTTGCTCGGTGGCTCGCTGCGCCCCGAGATGGTGGGTCGAACCCACACCCCGCAGCGCCGGGCAGCGAGACGCCACCCGCCCGCCAACGACGCCGAGGTGGCCACCGCCGACCCCTTCCTCCGGGCTCAACCCACCTTCTTCCCAATCGGCGGGGAATACAACTCCCCAGTGCCAGCAGACGGCAGCTTGAAGCTCGGCGCGCGCTGCCCCACCAGCGGGTCCTCCATGCCCAGGAGGTGCTGGATGGCGTGGGCCGCCATGGTGCGGGGGGCTGGGTCGATGTCGAGAGGCGGAGAGGAGTGAGAGCGACGAGGTGCAGGGGAGGAGTGCAGGTGATGTGACCGATGCTTGGCCCAGCGAGGAGATAGCGCGACCAGAGATGTTGCCTAGGCACCGGACCAGCGGGCGGGGGGTGGAGTGATCCGATCTGCGCGGGCGGGCGGCGTCGTGAGTCGCCTCCTGGGATCAGTATGGCGAGGTGATGGCCTGCTGCTTGCGGTCGGTGTAGCGTTGATGAGAAAGCAACGACGACAGCAACAACAACGTGCATTTCGTTACTCGCCAAGGCTCTACCCCCGGCATGACATCGCGCCCATCCAGCTCGTCCCTCGGCTCGGTCAGTATCACGCGGCGGGCGTTGCTTGAGCCGAGCGTCAAAGGCGAGCGAGGGTGGGTGGGGGAGCGGGGGGAGGGAGGGCAAGCGAGAGAGATTGCGAGCGGTGACTGCTGCTGCTGCCGCGGGCCATTCCAGCGCGGGATGACTGCCTCTGCAGGGCTATTGCGCTGGAGAGATCGAGCCAGCCCGCGGAGCATTCTTTTAGCGGCTTGTGGAGCGAGCCAGCCAGCCAGCCAGCCAGCGAGCGACCTCGACGAGCTGCTCGCGGCAGAGGGCAGCAGCGCCGAGAAAACAAACAGGAGCAATCACAGGAGTCGTGTTTTGGACTTTGACCGCTCAGCCCGCCGCCGCCAGTCGCTCGGTCCGAGGGCCGCAAGCCCTTACAGGCACGGCCTCTCTCTACCGCGCGCGGCCTCGGAAACCCCGTCTTGTCCCCCCCCCCCCCTCCGGTCTCGGAGCCAGTATGCATGCAGCGTACCACAAATCGGCGTGGCTACTAGAGATGATAATGACTGGGTGGCGTTCCGTGGCCCATGCAGGCCCTCATCACGGGAGACGCCTCCGGCCATAGAGGGGCGGAATGTCGTTTCGAGGAGACAGCTGGCTTGGGTAGCCGCCGCTGTGTACACCTCGACGAGCCGCTGCTCTCGTCGAGCCGCTGTTACACCTCGACGACATCCATCTCGTCGTCGGCGGCCGACTTCTTGGAGACAATCTCGTCCAAGCGGTCCTCCTTGCTGTCGGCGCCCTCGTCACCCTGCAGCAGGCCGACCAAGCGCTCAATCGCGTCCTTGATCTGCTGGTCCGTCTCGACCTTGTGCGCCTCACGCACGACCTGGTACGTTCCTCGCTTCCGCAACGCCTCACGGCCAGTGTGCGCTAGTGTACTGTCAGCGGAAAGCACTCGGTGGGGACTCCTCGGACCTACTTGTGGACAGCAGCAAGAGAATCTCGACACACATCATGCGCAGGACAGGGTCGCGCTCGCGCGTCTTCTCAGGCGGCAGGAACTGCAGAGTCTCCGGCAGCAGCTCCATGTCGTCGGCATCGTACTCTTCGGGGCCCATCAGAGGACCGAGCACCCACGGCAAGACGTCCACGCCCTTGACGCTGCGGGAGGGGTCCGAGGGGAGCCTCACGCGTTCGTCTGGGAAGAGTCAGACAGAGCAGCGGGTTAATGGCAGTTGAAGACAACCCACCTTCCGTAGCCAGCAGCCATGGGTGGCAGGCGCGGTCCATCGCGCAGTTCTTGATGGTGCCCAGGGTTCCACCACGCCTGATAGTGTCCGGGAACTCGGAGTAGACCACAATCTTGGAGAGCAGCGGCTCCTCGTCGTCCGACGGTGTCTCCTCCTTGGAGGGTGCGGGGAACGTAGGCTGGGGCGTGAGGAGGATACCGCGAGTGGCGGGGACCTGTGTCTGTCAGCACTGACCCATGACGCCGCCCTCACCATTGAAATGTTGGCAAACACGGACGCGAGGAAGTGGCAGTCGCCCTTGCGCTTGCCCTTTCCCTCCTTGACACCCTCGCTGGCGCCATCTTCGAACGCCTGGACGAGCGCGCGAACGGCCTCCACCTGCCGTTCAGGCTCCTGCCCGGCCTCCTTGTTGGGAGGCACGAAAGCGGGGTCACGGTAGTCGGGGTGGATAGTCGACGAGGCGCTCGCACAGGCCGGGAAGTAGTACGGGGGGAAGTGCTTCGACAGAGGCAGGGCAACGATCGGAACGGTGAGGTGCGCGATGGTCGGCACAATTGCGGGGTGGGACGAGAGGTTGGAGAGCAGCATGGATGTGAGCGGGGAGAGGGGGGAGGTCGTGTTCTGGGTCGCGGGTCAGCTCGCTCATGCATCATGCCTCATGCCAGCCCCACCCACCGCAGTGTACGACACGAGCCACACCAAAAACTCGTCGCTGGCCAGGTGCCTCGCGACGCTCAGGTTGTCGCTGAGGTTGATGAGGGCCGACAGCGCATCGTGCGCAATGGCCGCCTGGTCACGGCACAGGTCGGCGAGGTCGTGCAGCGCCTTGACCTTGGCCGCGTCAGCCTCGTGCTCGGCCTTGCGCTTCTGGGTCTGGAGTCCGCCGCCGTCGGCGGTAGTCGTCTCGCCGGCGAGGGGGGCAAACGACGAGGGGATGAAGATGTGACGCTGGGGGTCGTTCTTGGCCGTGTGGCCAACGAGGTTCTGGAGAGCGATCTGGCGCGCGGCCGGGTTGGGTGACGCCAGAAACTCGAACAGCTCTGTGAGGCTCGCCATTGTGTGGGACGTCGTTCTGTGCAGTGACAGAGGGGAAGAGTGAGATGGAGAAATGTTGGTGAGTCAGACGGTGTGATGGAGACTTCGAGAGTGTCCAGACATTTGGAGGTTTGTTTCCCACGGTGGATTCCTAGAGTTGAGCGGCGTAACAATCATCATGGCCGTTGAAACGACTGCAGGTTTGGAGAAACAATACACTCTCCCACTCTCATTCTCTCGACACAGTTCGGCATTGCTTGCATCGTCTCGACAACGGAGACGGCCATACGGTTCCAGACGCTTCTACGAGTGTGACAAACAGCAAGCCAGCAGCAAGAGCGGACGAGAGAGCTGCCTCTCGCCGACCCAACACCGCCTTCCTTCTCGAGCGACCCGCCTCCCCATCCCCCTCGCCTCCCGCCCCACCACGATGAACTCGTTCCGGCCAGTGCAGCGGGACATGGAGCTCGTGTCTCCCCCACCCGACTCGGTGTCCAAGATCTCGTTCTCGCCCACACAGGACATCCTCGCCGTTGCCAGCTGGGACAAGAATGTTGGTGTGTCGTCTGCAACTACGCTGATCCCCTAGGTCTACCTGTACAACGTCAACAGCGCGGGGCAGTCGGAGCCCAAGGCTAGTTACGCACACGAGGCGCCTGTTCTCGATCTCTCGTGGAACAAGGTGCGTCAATCATCCAAGCGATGGCTGACCTTTCCAGAGCGGCTCGCATCTGTTCTCATCGGGGTGCGACAACGCCGTCTACATGTACGACGTGACGACGGGCCAGAAGCAGCAGGTCGCCGGCCACGATGCGCCGGTCAAGTGTGTCGAGTCTGTCGAGGTCAACGGCTCGTCGATTCTCATCACCGCCGGCTGGGACAAGGCGCTGAAGGTGGGTGGTGTCGACGAGTAGTGGGCTGACGCTGCAGTACTGGGACACGCGGCAGCCGCAACCCATCAACGTGCTCCAGCTGAGCGATCGTGCGTACGCCATGGACGCGACGGACAAGATTGCCGTGGTGGGAACAGCCGACAGACAGATCCACATCTACGACCTCAACAACCCGTTCCAGCGCTACCGTAACGTCGAGTCGCCGCTCAAGTGGCAAACGCGCGTTATTTCGTGCTTCCCCGCAGCTGTCGGCGGAGACGGCTACGCTGTCGGGTCTATCGAGGGCCGTGTCGGCATCCAGTACGCGCACCAGGTTGACGAGAAGTAGGTTTGCCGTCTGCATCGTGAGGCTGACAATGTCCAGGAAGAACTTCTCGTTCAAGTGCCACCGTACCGAGATCCCAACGGGCAGCATGGGTCCTCCAGCTGTCTCGGGCTCGCAGAATGTCTTTGCCATCAACACGATCACGTTCCACAAGATCCAGGGCACGTTCTGTACCGGCGGCGGCGACGGCTCGCTCACCTTCTGGGACGGCATGGCCCGGACAAAGCTCAAGGGTGGGTGGCATCCCGTCGGGTTTTATACTGACAAGCGCAGCCTTCAGTGCCAAGGAGCTCGGCAACGGCGACCCCGACGCGCGGCCAACACCGCAGTGGGGCGTGCCCATCGTCTCGTCGTCGTTCAACCACAACTGCGAAATCCTCGCGTACGCCTTCTCGTACGACTGGTCAAAGGGCCACCAGGGCGTGCCCCCCGCCGGCTCGAACCCAACCAAGATCATGCTCCATTCGGTCAAGCTCGACGAGGTCAGCAAAAAGAAGAAGTAGGGGGAGCGGGCGTAGGCGAGGCTGCCAGAGCAGACTTTTGTAGCGCGTCTCGGCCGGAGTGGTGCGTGCTGCGAGATGCGGTGGGCCACTTGATGGCCAGATGCTATTTGATAGCCAGATGCATATGATATGTAGAGTGCGGTGCGGGGTGAGGGCGGGAAACGATTGGCAAGCTCCAACACAGCCCGTGGCAAAACACCCACACCCTCAATACTTCTTCACAGATGCATCCACTAGATGTCTATTGTACAGTACGGGCGAGGCCTGGTGGCCAGCCGCTGGCGGTGTGGGGAAACAGCGTGTTTTGTCTAAGGAGGGGACGAGGTGGGAGGGGGATGTGGCTAGCTAGCTATCACGCCGTTTACAGCAGGAGGGCCGAGGCACCAACGACGACGCCAAAGACGGTCGCGACAGCAGCAGCGGCGCTAGCGCCAGCGCCGACGTTGACGGTGCGGCGGCCGGCGTTGTCCTTCTTGCCGGTCTTTGTGGCCTCAGCGGCGGAGACACCGCTCGTCTGGGCAGCCGAGGTGAGGTTGTTCTGGACGAGGAAGGTGGGCGTCTTGGCCATGAGGGGCTCGTACTTTGCCGAAGGCACGGACGAGTCGTCGACGCCGTTCCAGCACCACGTGTTGAAGCACTCGGCGCACTCGGCCGTGCGGTTGGCAGCAGTGTAGCCGAACGAGCGGTCGGTGAGCGCGCACGCGAGGCACTTGGGCCAGGTGGGGACGGTGCCGTTAAGGGTGAGGGCGCGCATCGTCGACTCCATCTGGGCGAGGGCCGTCGCGTTCTCGTAGGCGAGGGTGAAGGTCGACGAGTTGGAGTAGAACGACCACGGGTAGTTGGGCACGTAGATGACGATGGGCGTGTCCGTGTTGTTGCAGCCGAAGAAGACGGGGCGCTGGTTCAGGCCGCCGTTGACGAAGCCGTTGGTGCTGGGCACGGGGGGCATGCGGATACCGGCGTTCTGTCCGGCGGCGCGGTTGTACGTCGTCCAGAGCGACGATCCGTTGGGCCACGAGTAGTCGGTGTCGGCCGAGTTGTCGAACGCGAGGATGGCGTCGACGTTGCGCGCGGGCATGAGGAGCGGCTCGAGGGGCACGTTCTGGTTGGTCTCGCCGCCGTCAACGAGCTCGAGGTACTGGTCGTTGGCGTTGGGGTTGATGAAGTTGGGGCTGGTGTAGTTTGCGAAGGGGTTGGGGATCTGCGAAATGTCGTTCTTGTCCTTGGAGATGTCGCCGAGAATGGACGAGATGAGGCCGCCGCCGCTCGTGTCGTTGCTCTTGCCGAGCTGCACAATGGCATAGTTGAAGAGGGTCGACGAGGTGCCCATGGCAAACGAGAGCTGGTCGTAGCCGTTCCAGCACGAGCTCGTGTTGGCCGGAGCGCCATTGTTGGCCGCCGTGCCCATGTACTGCACGGGGGTGAAGTATCCCGGCGTCTTCTGGCCGTCGAGGCCGATGGCCCACGAGCCAAACTCGAAGGGGTTGAACTCGAAGTAGGTGGCGTTCTCGATGATGATGGACGTGTTGATCTTGCGCTGGGCGGCAATGATGATGGGGATGGGGAGCTGGGCGTTCTGCGTCTGCAGCGCAGGGACGGCGTTGGGGAGCTCGTCAATGGTGAGGTTGGGGCCGGGGATCTGGCCGAGGCGGTACTTGGGCGGGAGGAGGTGCTCGCCGAGCGCGAGGGCCCAGTAGTCTGTAATCTGGGTGGGGAAGCCGAGCGCCTTCTTCGCGTTGACCTCGGTCAGGAGCTGCGAGTAGAACTTGACCTTGCCGTCGGCCGGCGCGACGAGGTTGGACTCGAGGTTCCATACGTTGGTGACGAGGTCGGTGGGGAGCGGGCCGCCGTTTGCGACGAAGCTGCCGGTCGCCCAGGAGCCGCCCGACAGGCCGGCCATGTACGAGACGGCGTCGATCCAGCCGCCGACGCCCGAGTTCTTGGCCTCGTCCGACTGGTTCATAGTGGCCATGGTCATGCCGAGGCCGTTACTGCGACGATATCAGCGAGGCACGGGGGCGACGACGCCTGTGGGGGGGCGCTGGGTCGTGGGACCAAACAACAACCCACGCCAAGCCCACCCCGACGGGGCGACGCAGCAAACTCACATCATCGCACGGTATCCGCCGCCCGAGAGCGCGAGGCCGATGACGGGCGTGCGCGGCGGCGCTGGGAGCCCGGCCGCCGCCATCATGTTGTTGACGGCGGTGTTGATCTGCGCCGAGCGTTGGGCGAGGTACGCCTTCTCGCCGTCGCTGATGCCCTGTGCGTCAGTGAATGCTATTTTCTGCTTCGACGCACCCCTGCAGCCTCGCGCACGAGCTTGAGGTCGGCGGGGCAGGCGACCTGCCACGGCTGGAAGGTCGGCTTTGTGTCTGCGCGGCGGTCGAGGCCAGCCGGCTCGGGGTGGGCGGCGAGCGCGGCGTCGACCTCGGCAGCGAGGGCGGCCTGCGCCTCTTCGCGAATGTCGGCGCGGGCGGGGGAGAGGAGGGCCGCGGCCGCGACGGCGGCGGCGAGGAACTTCATTGTTGTGCTAGTGGTCGCTTGGTCGCGTGAGTGGGCTTTGAAGAAGCCGAGGAATGGGGAATGGGACGAGGGATGGGGCAAAGGGCGCGCGCTGTTTGTTTAAAGAGGGGCGGGGTGGGTCGACGTTGTCGTTTGCGCTGTCGTCGCCGATGCGAGGCGGGCGGTGAATGAGAAGTAGAGAAGGTGGGCGAGTGCGAGGTGGACAGTGGTGTCGAGATGAGATCCAAGTCGGTGCAAGATGTGTGGGCCGAGCGCCGCGGTTAATAAAGAGACGACGCAATGTGCGGCACGGCTGGCACGGCACTCGTCGATGAACAAGGCACCGCAGCCACCACTCCCAAGCAATGCAGTGCAGGCACCTCTGCATGCATCGTCCGTCTCGTCCGTCGCCGCTGCTTGCTCGCTGCCGATGCCCGAAGCGAGAGAGGCAGAGTAAACAGTGACGAGTGTCACCTCGTCCCTTTGTTAGTTTTTTTCCTGGCCCTTGGCGCTGCCGCCGTCGCCGCTGCAGCGCCGCCGCCGCCACGCCGCCGGCGAGCGACGCCGACCGGCCGCCGAGAGCGCAGGAAGCCAGGCAGCCAGCCTGCCGCGCCACTCTGTTGCCGCCGGCCCCTTGTTTTCTCGGCACTGTCCCGCATCTTGCTCGGCATCGCGCTCTTTCCTTATGCTGTGCAAAGGTCGCTCCGAGCGCGGAAAGTGCAACAGGCGTGCATGCAGCGAACGCGGGCAACTCGGGGGCATGCATGGCACTGTGCGCTGCCACTGCCACAGCGACTACTCGTCTTCTCCCAGACGGACATAACGGACGACGACGAGGGCGACTCGGCGCCGACGACGACGCGCCACGCCCACGTAGCCACGGAATAAATAGCTACGGCGGACGGGCCCGCGGACAAGACGAGAAGCTACAACGATGCATGACGTGCATAGAGAGTGTCCTTGCAAGGTGCATGCGGCCGACAGCAGCATGCAAGGCCCGACGACGGACAGTGCCGGTTGCCCGTCGCGTTGCCCGCAGCACCTGGCGAGCGTTGGAATGTGCGCAGACGCCGTCGACGAACGGCCCCGCACCGCGCCGGGCCGGACTGTCGTGATCTCCGGCAGCATCGCCCCGCCTGCACCGCTTGCGCCGTGGCGCCGGCGCCAGTACGGTCTGGACATTGGCGTGGCGCGCAGCTCTCCTTGGCGGGTGGGGCCACCCGCTGTGGCCCACCATGGGCCGTGGGGATAGAGGACAAGTGTACAAGGTGTGCGGAGTCGGCCGCCTCGAGCGCAACCCGAGGGGGATACAGGCCAACTGAGCACGCCGCGGGCCAGCTTGCCAGGTAGGGGGAGATGGAACTCGTCCGCACTCGCCCTCGTCTCGCCTACAACAGCACGAGGTCGACCCCCGGGTCGTCCCTCACCGCCTCGCGGACGTGGTACGCTGCGTCCCCGGCATCACGGTGGGCGTGGACGCGGTCGAGAATCTGAGTCGGTCAGCAACGCGCGCACAGCTGCACCCACCCGCATCGCAATGTCTGAGTTGTCGCGGTCGCCAATGGGGCTGCGCGCGAGCGGGAGGAGGGCGCGGAGCGAGGCGCGGTGGGCGCCCTCGGCCGCGCAGCCCGTGATCACCAGGGGCCAGAGCCAGCCAGTGAGGTGCCCGAGATCGGCCGCAGCCTCGGTACACAGCTCGACGAAGCGTGCGACGTTGTCGCCGAGGTCGGTGCTCGTCGTCGCGAAGCCCTGCGCCTGCTGTGCGAGGAGGATGAGGATCGCCAGGCGCCATATCCGCTGAAGAGGTCAGGAGAGAAACCAACGCACACTCACAGCACCGTACTGCACTCTCCTCACGTCGGGCCGGGAGGCCAGCCGCGCCGGCCAGATAGCTTCCAGCTCGAGGCGCAGCGCCGCGACGTCGTGCTCGAGCTGCTCCCTCACGCTGAGCGGCTGGCCCTCGACCGCGCTGCTGCGGGACACGAGAGCGACCGCCCGCGCGAGGGGCAGCAGCAGGATACGCGGCATACCGAGCATGGTCTCGAAGAAGTCGGGCAGCGCTGGTACGATCTTCATCTGCAGCTCGCGCGCCTCGAGCGGCCAGGCCTCCTGGGGCGCCGAGATGAGGTGGGTCGGGAGGCTGCCGTCGATGAGGCTCGCGAGGACCGACAAAATCGCGTTAAAGTCGGCGCTGAGCATGAGCGCGAGCGGGCTGGCAAACCCGTTGGCGAGCCGCCGCTCGCCAGTATACCCCGTAATCGGGGGCGTCACGCCCAGCACCCAGCCCGGCCCGCCGCGCGCCATGCTCCAGTCGACGTTGACGCGCACCTGATCCCGCCACTTGCCCGGCACGCGCTCGAGCAGCTGGTTGAGGAAGAGCGTGACGCTCGCGCTCGCGAGCTTGCCCGTCGCCGGCACGGGGAGGTGCATCTTTGCGCGCACCTTGTGGAGGTACTCGTCGTGGAGGGAGGCTAGCCCGCTCGCCGGGGGCGGGGCGGCGCGCACCCCGCCGGCGGCGAAGAGCGCGATCGTCGAGCACACGAGCCGCGACTCGGGGTCCACGTCCAGGTCGTCAAAGTTGCGCCGGAGCACGAGCGCGTGGTACTGGATCATTTCGCGCGGCGCGAACTCGAACGCGCCGAGGAGCTGGGGTGAGCGCCGCTCACCGGGGCCGGTACTCACCTTGCCTATTAATGTGTCGGCAATGTCGGAGCGCGTGCCGTACGGCCTGGGGTCAGCTTGGTAGTAGCGGGCAACGAAACGTACTGGACCAGCTCGGCCGGGAGCTCGGACGCCAGCAGGCCAGCGACCATGCGGCCCCGGATCTGCGCCTGGTCCGCCTGGGAGAGGTACGGCGCGCGCGCTGCTGCGGGGTGGCGCGGCGCTTCGAGCAGCAGGACGGACGCAGGGGTCGAGGGCGCGGGCGAGTCGACAGTGTCGCCGGGGTAGGAGCACACTCTCCCCGGCCGGCGGGTGCAGTTGTGGCATTGCGGCTGGTGGTTAGCAAGTGTAGATGTTGGATTACTCACGCGCTCCTCGCCGCACTTGACCTTGCGCTTGCGGCAGAGAAAGCACCCGGTGAACGTCTTGGGGCGCTTGCGGGGGTCGCTTGGCGGCGAGGGCGAGCGTGCGCGCGTGCTCATGCTAGCGAGGTTATCGATGCAGAGTCGTTGTTATTGAAAAATAATGAGATGTCGAGGCGAGGTCGAGGATGAAGAGGAGCCGAGTCAGACCCGCCAGGCCCCACCGGACGAGGCCGAATGCCGGCCAAGGAGAGCGATTGGCGAGATTGACGGCCGACTTTGAACAAGTACAGTCGCCGGAGTCGCCGAACGACGTCTTTTTAAAGCACAGCAGCTCGCTTGCGCTGTATGCATCTTGGCAATATCCGAGTCTGGCCTTTACTCTACTATACGCGTGCGACTTTACTCGCTCGAGGGCGGCCTTTGTCTGATTTCAAGTTAACGAAGACCGGCGATCCGGCAGACGACCGGGAAAAAAACCTTGGATTGACGTGACGTTCCTGTGTTGTCATTGTCCATTCTGGACAGTGTCCCCTCATCTCATATCCCGAACCACCTCGTCTCTATCTCTTCACTCTGACAAGCCCTCTGCAGTCATCCCCTGTACCCTCGCTAACGCTGCACCCCGTCGCACCCCCCACCCCCGCCGACATGGTCCAAACTAACAAAGGCCCACTATCCCACCCTGAACATTCTAACCCCCTGCCCACATCGTCCGACGCCACCTAACCGCCGTTCGCAGCACACACGCCAAGACTCGCGCAAACCTCATCACCCCGCCAGCGGCCAACCATCTCTCGCACGACCGCACACCGCCTCTGCTCGCATGACCACCTAGTTCCCGCTCGCTTACACCCGGTATATCATTCCACCGATATCCGCACCGCAATCTGCGCTTTGTTCCCCAGAGGCAGGCTCGAGCGCGTCGGCGCTACGTCGGACGGGGTATAAAACGGGCCTCTGGCTGGGCTGAGCTGGGACGACAACAACGAACAGCAATGGCGGGATATCGCGATCTCGAGGGGCATAGGATGCTCGTGCGCCTCCCGAGGCGGTTCAAGGCGCTGCTCGGGCTGGCTTTATTGCTCGCGGTCTCGCTGCTCCTCTGGCCTCGTGGCAGCTACGACCGCACATTTCCCGGCAACAGGCCGCTCGACGGCGTCGACGAGACCCTTGACGTGGTCTTTGACCGTGGCGACGTGCTGCGTGCCAACCCCGGGCTCGAGCTCGCCGACGACGGCCAAGTGACCTGGCGTCTCAAGGGCGCGAGGTACGTCGTCGACGAGAACGGCGACCACTTCTACCCCGGCGTCCACAGGCCCGTAGCCCCGCTCGACTCGAACGCGGTCGTTGCTCCGGCCGACGTGTTTGGCGACATTGACACCGCGACGCATCTGGTGCCACCTCCAACGACCTCGGCGTTTCCCCCGGCGCTAGAGGGCAACATCTCGCTAGCTGTCGACGAGGACGCCGCCGAGCGAGTCGTGCCGGACATCACCATCCCACCCGACGCCTTTTCCGCGACCTGGCAGGCACCTGATCTCTGGGAGAAGGCGGGGGAAGGCCCGCAGCGGGTCCAGTGGGTCGGCTTTGACGGCGCACACGAGAGTGAGGCGGAGAAGGCGGTGAGGGAGGCTCGTCGCGATGCCGTGCGCCGCGGATTTGTGCACTCGTGGCAGGCGTACAAGGACCATGCGTGGGGTAAGTGGCAGGGCTCGAGCGGTACTAATGGCAGGCCACGACGAGGTGCGCCCCGTGTCGAGGGCCCCCTCGGACCCATTCAACCAGTGGGGGGCCACCATCATCGACACGCTCGACACGCTCCTCCTCATGGGCCTGGAGGGCGAGTACGACCTCTGCCGCGCCCACGTTAACAAGCTCAACTTTCACTGGCTTCAGGGGCAGGACTGGTCGGCCGCATACCGAACAGCTGCCAATGTGTCTGTGCCGCGGGCGTTTGTGCAAGTACCCACGTTTGAGACCAATATCCGGTACCTCGGTGGCCTGATATCCGCGTACGACTTGACGGGCGACGAGCTCATGCTCGAGCGCGCCCTCGACCTCGCAACGATCCTCGCACGCTCCTTTGACACCGCCTCGGGCTTGCCCGCGTCCCGCATCGATCCAGGGCACAAGAGCTCGTACTGGGCCGGCAGTGTCTCGCTTGCCGAAGCCGGATCTATGTCCCTCGAGTTCTCGCGACTCAGTCTGATTACGAAGGACCAGAAGTGGTTCGACCTAACCCACCGCGCTACAGAGTTCATCAAGCAGGGGCCGGCAGTCCAGTCGAACCACCCGCCGCTGGTTACGGGCAACTTTTCGCCTGATACGAAGGGCGGGCTGTATGGCGTGTATTCTTTCGGGGGGCTCGCAGACTCGTACTATGAGTACCTGATCAAGATGGGGCAGCTTCTGTCGGGACGCGCCGTGGCGAGCTTGTACACCGACCTGTATGCCGCGAGCATCGACGCGGCGAGGAAAACGCTGTTCGGCGACGTCGCCGTGCCGGGACTCGACGCGCAGCTGCTCCTGATCGGTAAACGGGCATGGCGCCAGCCGCTCGAGTACAACCTCGAGCATTTAACCTGCTTCGCCGGCGGCATGCTCGGCCTCGGAGCGCGGCTCCTCGGCCGTACCCAAGACATGGAAGATGGCGAGCGCCTCACATCGACGTGTTTCTGGGTCTCACAGGCGACAGGGACAGGCGTCCAGCCCGAAGCGGTGACATTCTACACTCCGGCCGACACCTCCCGCGAAAAGCTCATGACGACCGGAGGCGAGCGGTACGACGCCGTGCGGCAGCAGGCGAACATGGACAGTGCCAGCGCCGGAGACTCGGCAACAGCGCAACACGAGCCGATCAAGTACTACCGCCACCTGCAAGGCCAGCCGCCAGGCGTCAAGTCGTCGAGTTCGCGCTACATCGGCCGGCCAGAGACGATCGAGTCCGTGTTCTACATGTACCGGCTGACGGGGGACAAGAAGTGGCAAGAGCGCGGCTGGCGGATGTTCACGTCCTGGGCGGCGGCGGCGCGCGCACCGGGCGGCATGGCGAGCGTGCAGGACGCGGTGCGGGCGCCCGCTCGCCCAGACGACAACATGGAGAGCTTTGTGCTGGCCGAGACGTTCAAGTACCACTTTTTGCTGCAGAGCGCGCCGGACGTGCTCTCGCTCGACGAGTTTGTGTTCAACACTGGTGCGTGGCGTGGGTTGGAGGTTGCTGACAGGCAGAGGCGCACCCGTTCATCGTTGATGGGAGGGAGCCTGGCTCGTCGGGGCTGTGGGCGGGCCGGGGTGGCGCCGAGCTGGGCCGGCGCGGCGAGGGGACCGACGCGCAGAAGTGGAGCCGGCTCAAGAACCTCGAGCGGTTCCGTACGTAGGTGGCGTGTTGATAGTACCTGGGTGTTTGGTGCTCCGACCCCACCAGTGGGAACGAGGGGACCGACACGCAGTAGTTAACAGCCTCAAGAACGTGGGGGTGCTCGATACGTAGGTGGCTGTAGCATTTTGATCGTAGATGCGAGTGTTTCGACGTCATACGCCGGGCTTTGGCATTTAGTCCGACGAAACGTGGGCAGTTAGTCCGCCGAAGTGACTGCCATCGCCGCGATATCGTGTACCATCGAGGCGGTGACCCACTCCTGTCACCGACTTCACACTCCAGCACAGGTGGAGTGCGTACGTAGGTGGCGCCGCTTTGATAGTACCTGGACGTATGGTGCTCCCGCCGCACTCGTGGGAGAGGGCCCGGCGAGGGGACCGACGCGCCGTAGTCAGCAGTTTCGAGAACGTAGCATTTTTGATCGTAGAATCTGCGTGTTTCGCCGTCCTACCCCGGCCTGGGGCAGTTAGTCCGACGACGCCTGGGGCAGTACGTCCGACGAGTGAATCGTATCGCCGCGATATCGCCACCAGCAGCACACTCCAGTGACCGACTACCCACTCCAGCGACAGTCTACTTGCCCACCACCCGCGCCGGATCGATTCCAGTGCCAAGGCAGCGGTCCCAAGTCGGCCCGCCAAGCGGCCTGGGATGACGACGCGGCCGAGGATAGCCCACAGTGCCAGAATAATCCCTCACCCCGCCTCCGCCAACCAGACGCGGCGCAAAGCCGTTTAATCCGCCGGGGCGGGGGTACGGGCGGGTCGGTCCGCCGCCGCCGGGGCGGAGTATCTGTGCGCTTTGCCTCCCCCCCCCCATCCCCACGATGACGGCGGTTGCGTCGGTGGCTTAGGCACTGCGCAGCGTCACACTTGTGCACGCATTGGGAACACGCAGGGCCAAGACACCGATGATACGCAGGGGGTTGGGCTTGGACTGCTTGAAAGCCGAGGTGTGGTCTGACCTCTTTTTCTAGTGCCAGGAGGGGTGTTCCCTGGGCCGGCGGCAGGGGGGGTAACGCGGGCGGTTGTGGCGAATTGTGGCACCCTGGACACATGGACCCATGTGGACAGTGTGATGTCATGGCATGTGAAGGTTTTGCCCGTTGCTCTACCTACCCAAGCGCGCACGCAGCAGGCACTTACTTGTCAGCAGCATTCACTATCGGCCACCCGGCAGCCCCCGGCCCTGAGTAGGGCCGACTTAGGCGACCTAGTGCGACGGTGGCGAAGAGGCCAGTGGCCAGTGGCGACTGACTGCCTGCTACTACCGCCTGTCACAACACTGCGCTACGCTCAAACAGCAGGGACAAAACTTTTCAGTGACCCGTCTCGTCTGAGCGAAACAGGTCGCAGCACGCCAGCCTCGGGGTCAGCGGCGCGCGCGGGGGCGGCACTAGCGCTGCGGCCCTGGTCGCGGGGGAGGGGAAGGGGAGGCGGGGGAAGCGAACGGGGTCGGGCGTGTTTGTTGCCTACCCGCGAGCTAGCTGCGAGCTGTCCGACGCATGTCGCAGCATATATAAGAGTACGGGCGAGCAGAAGAGTCCCCTCCAACTCACATCCCCTCACACACCATGGGATTCGGACCAAACAACGACCTCGCACGCGAGCGCACCGCCGCCGGCGGACTCGTCAAGTACGGCGGCCTCAACGGCCAGGCCCTCCTCGTCGCCATCGTCGCTACCGGAACCTGCGGGTTCAGTTTGTTCGGGTATGGTACGTAGACGTGTACGCAGAGGACAGCGAGAGATGTTGGAAGGAAGCGAGCGATGTTGGAAGGAAGGAAGGAAAGCGAGCGATGTTGGAAGGAAGCGAGCGCGCCATCATCTCTCGTGGCGGCGGCACCAAGTGACTCGGCTGACAGACTGCAGACCAGGGCCTTATGTCCGGTATCATCGGCGCTGAGACCTTCAACAACGAGTTCCCGGCTACCAAGACGCACGGCGCCAACGACGTGTACCACTCGACCATCCAGGGATCGGTCACGGCCTGCTACGAGGTCGGCTGCTTCTTCGGCGCCATGTTCGCCTACTTCTTCGGTGACCGCCTCGGCCGTCGCCGCATGATGCTCCTCGGCTGTATCGTCATGATCATCGGCACCATCATCACTGTTACGGCCTTCGGCCCGGGCGACCCCAAGCGCGGCAGCGTCGGCGGCTTCGTCCAGTTCATCATCGGCCGTGTCATCACCGGCCTGGGTAACGGTGCCAACACTGCCACGATCCCCTCGTGGATCGCCGAGACGTCCAAGGCGCACAACCGTGGCTTCCTCATCTGTCTCGAGGGCTCTACCGTCGCCGTCGGAACCGTTATCGCCTACTGGATGGACTTTGGCCTGTCGTACGTCGACTCGTCGGTCAACTGGCGCTTCCCCATCGCCTTCCAGATCTTCTTCGCCCTCATCGTCGTTGCCGGTGTCATGGTCCTCCCCGAGTCCCCTCGCTGGCTCATGGCAAAGGGATACCCTGATGAGGCGCTCCGCGTCCTCGCTGCCCTCCGCGCCGAGTCGCCGACCGACGAGGGTGCCCTGATCGAGAAGGAGCAGATGGCGTCCTCGATCGAGGCCCAGGCCAACGCTGCCTCCAACAAGAAGTCGGACATCCTCAAGGGCGGCAAGCAGAACCACCGTGTCCGCGCGCTCGTCGGCGCCTCGACCCAGCTCTTCCAGCAGATTGGAGGCTGCAACGCCGTCATCTACTACTCGACCATCCTCTTCGAGAAGTCGATCAAGCTCACCGGCAAGCTCCCCCTTATCCTCGGCGGTGTCCTCGCCGTCATCTACATGCTCTTCGCCTTCCTCTCCTTCGTGCTTGTTGAGCGCGTCGGCCGCCGCAACCTCTTCCTCATCGGCACTGTCGGCCAGGGCGGTGCCATGCTCATCACCTGGGCCTGTCTCTTCCCCAACCGCTCGCTGCCCAAGGACGCCGATGGCAACTGGGAGGCCCTCGCCCCCAAGGGCGGCGCCGTTGGACTCTATCTCTTCATCGCCTTCTTCGGCGCAACCTGGCTCCCCCTCCCCTGGCTCTACCCCGCCGAGCTCAACGCCATGGCCGTCCGTACCGAGGCCAACGCCATCTCGACCATGACCAACTGGCTGTCCAACTTCCTTGTCGTTCAGGTGCTCCCCACCATGGTCGCGTCCATCGGCCACTGGACCTTCTTCCTCTTCTTCGCCGCCAACATCATCTTCCTCCCCTTCATCTACCTCTGGTACCCCGAGACGGCCGGCCGCACCCTCGAGGAGATCGACGTGCTCTACGCCCAGGCCCACTTTGCCAACAAGCGCGTCGTCAAGATCGCCGCCGAGGTGCCCAAGCTCTCGGACAAGCAGATCCAGATCCTCACAGACCGCTACGACATCCACGGCGGCGACAGTGGCCTCGAGGCCGGCGCCGTCGACACGAGCATCCCCGCCGCCTCGGACGTCGGACACGAGAAGGCCCACATTGAGGAGTCGTCTGATGACAACAACTCGCCGGCCCAGACCCGTGTCGGCTCGGTTGACAACACCGACAAGTAAGCCCGCTGCTTGTCCACTGTATCGTATTAGATGGGCTGCGCCCCTGTATAGATTGATTCTAGATGGATGCAGTAATTGCGATTGAACATCGGCGAGGCGGTGCCACATGTTTTGGCCCATGTTTTGACTCACTAACAACAACCCACAGGCAACACGAAGCTCGTCAATGCTCAGCAACGGGCTGCGTCTGCCTGATCAACTCGGAAGCTTCACTACACACGTCAGATGCCTGAAACTCTGCGCCAAGATCCATGTGCCGTAATGTTGTGACGCGTCCTGCACGTGACATTAACCGCCACCGACTTCCACAGTCTACATAAACAGCCCGCGAGACAGCATCTCCTGTTGCATTTATCCACTCTCCCTCGGTTTCATACTGTGCACCAACCAGCAACCGCGGAGCTTGCGGTGTTTCGCCACTCCGTTGCCATGACACCCGTGCCTCCCCACCTTCGAAACTACCGTGGTCCACCACCAAAGCGAAAGCAACATCCCCCCGATGATGTGCCGTTTGGTGAGCCCACGAACTGTCTGAATGCTGACGGCGACAGGGCCATACTGCTTCAAATTTAAGAAGCGCAAGCGCAAGACACTGTCAGCGCTTGCCAAAGTTGAGCCGACCTTCAAGGAGGTTGTGTGCGCCATGCGTGAACTCTGCAAGACGCCAGAGATGCAGCAACGCCTCGAAATCACCTACGAGTCTCGTGAACTCGAAGTGAGGACCAGAGTTCAAGACATTCATTCGAGCGACCACGAAGCTTCGCTTAGCGCCTTCAATGCTCTAATGGTCACGTTCAACGACCTCAACGTTAAAGAGCTTGAGATCCGGGATACCAGGGGGTGCCAATACCCGAATCGCTGTGACGCCGTCTTCTACCGGCTTCAGAACCCTCTGCGGCAGGTGCGAGGGCCACACCGTATCGTCCATGATCTGTCCTCCTCAGGCGCCCCGGGTTTCCATACCTTCGAGGTCGAGTCTCTAACTCCCTCCGGAATGGGCACCTGGATTCTAAGAGAATGGCTGTCCGCGATTAAGCGCAACCCCAGCCTGGTCTCGTTCTGTTTCCGGAGTGCCATGCCCTACCGGACCAGGTGCGAGCCTCGGTGCACGTGCTGGGACGAGTACCGGTTCAGGGACGGGTGGGGCGAAGAATTCAATAAGTACGACCGGGCCAAGTTTGACGAGATTGCTGCGCTTCTCTCGTCCCGACGGCAGAGGCTCAAGGCCGTCCACGTCGCGGTCCTTGGGATTATGGCATTTGGCGAAGTACTCCGCTCAACCGCTGCCGAATCGACCCCTCTGCCGGTAGAAGTGGTCGAAATGGTCCTGGACTTTGCGGCAGGGACGTTGCTCGGCCCTAAGCAGTCGAAGCGTGCCCAGGAGCTCGCATTCGACCCAACACATTTGGGCCTGCGAGAGCGGGCGGGGGCGCTTAAGGACCTCGAAGGGGTCAAGTTTGACGTGGCCATGGAGGAGTGGCTTGTGGGTGAAGGGTTCGTGTTATACAGCCCTCCGCCTCCACGGCCACCAGCCGAGGGCACTGTAGACACCAGTTCTGTTTCATCGTATGGGGCGAGCGATGTGTGAGGAACTGGGTTGCGCCGTTACGTACTTACATGACCTTGGAATGTATGACACACACGTGACGCAAACGGCCACTTCGCCACTTCAACCAGACTAGATAAACATCTCATGAGGCCCATCTGTTGCTTCATTCGCCCACTGTTCCTCAGCTCAAAGGTGCACCGATCACCGCAGGCAACCGATCTTGCAGTCCAGCGTAGTGTCGCCAGTTCACTACCATGGGAAGGCCGCCTCCTCCTCGTACAGGGCCTTCTCCCCCTCCCGATCATGTCCCGGGTGGTAGGTCTCCGCAGGATTCTTATGGCTGATGGCGGCAGGACGATATGGTTTCAAGTTTTTCAAGGAGCGTAAAACGCTGTCTTCACTCACCAATGTCGGACCGACCTATCAAGAGATCATGGACGCAGTGCACGATTTTCCCAACACCGCAAACAGTGTCCGTACCACACTGAGTAAAAAGCGTGGGATCTTCACGGTGAAAGCCTCGGTTGGGACCGGCCACGAGCCTTCAGTCAGCGCCTTCAATGCCCTAATGGCCATGTTCAACAACCTCAACCTCACAGAGTTCACCTTGGAGAACAACGCATACACAATTCACCCCTCCCTCTACCGGATCCGGACTCTGCGGCACGTTCGAGGGCCCGTTGGCGTCATATCCATGTGGGTCCCACCCCCCGACGTGCCAGGCCTCCACTCGTTCGAGTTGTGGGAGCGTCTCTCCCGCGGCGACGCGTACTTGATCAACCATTGGTTCCCCACGATAGAACGCTGCCCAAGCCTGGTCGTCTTTTGTATCGGGCTCCACCCGGGAGGGCGCTACCCCCATTGTTCATGTTGGGACGAGCTGCGCTGGAGCGAAGAACCGGAAGAGGGACGGTGGCGGAAGATTGTTGACAAGTATGCTGCGGTGCTCTCGTCCCGTCGGCAGAGGCTCAAGACTGCGCACGTCGCCGTCCTGGGCATCATGGCTTTCGGCGAAGCCCACCGCTCAGCCCCCGGCGGACCGGCCGCTCTTCCGCGAGAGGTGGCGGAGATGGTCATCGACGTTGCGGGTGCGAGCGCATCGCTTAGCCGCGGACAGGTGAAACGCGTCAAGGAACTCGCTTTCGACCCGACACACTTGGAATGCGGGCACGTGCACTCAAGGAATTCGAAGGGGATGAGTTCAGCGCGGCTTTCGAGGAGTGGCTGGTGAGCGAAGGGTTCGTGTTGTATACCCCTCCGCCACCGGGCACCGCGCCACTGCCGCCGCCTTCCACCGCACCAAGGCCCGCCCCACTGCCGCCTGCCAAAGCTGTTGAGGCTGAGGACACATCAGGCACCGATTCTGCCTCTTCGTCCGTGGACGAGTGAGGTCTGGGATGGCCGAAAGCTGCACAGCCTCCAACGCCAAGACCTGAACTGGGTCGCATCATGCCGTAACCTTGCAGCATCCTTCGCACGTGACAAGTCACAACCCAGGTGGACAAGGCTACATAAACAACCGACGAGCCGCATCTATTGTTGCATTCGCCCACTCTCCCCCTATGGCGCGAAAACGTCGCCCACCCCCGCTTGATCATGTCTGCCCTGGTTGGTGTCAGTGGCTATCTCCTTGCTGAGGGCCGCAGGAACCTACTCGTTCCGGTTCAAGAGGCGCAAGCGCAAGATGCTGTCCTCACTCCCCAAGCCCGAGCCGCCCTTTGAAGATATTGTGCAGGCCCTACGCGACCTTACAAGCACGACTGAAATGGTCCGCCACACGCAGTGGGGGGAGACCTTCGAAGTTCGGGTCACAGTTCGCGGGCGAACGATGAGCGACCACAAGCTTTCGATTGATGCCTTCGAAGCTCTACTGGCTACGTTCAACAGCCTCAACATCACAGAGCTCGAAATTAAGAGAACCGCGGATATGTCTGAGTGGCGCGATAACCCGCACAATGCCGTCTTCTACCGGCTCCGGGTTCCCCTCCGACTTCTTCGAATGACCGGTGGCAACATCTACTTTAGGTCGCTGGTGTCCTCAGACAGTCCAGGTCTCCACGCATTCGAGCTGGTGGGCCATGCGAATGGCAGTCCCACACTCCCAAGTCTCTATCGTTGGTCAGCCTTCATTCACGCTTGCAACACGCTGGTAACGTTCTGTTTCCGACCGCGCCGAGCTCGTTGCGCCCTCCGATGTGCCTGTTGGGACGATTGGGACGAATTCCGGCGCAGACACAGCTGGAGACGGAATGAAAAGGGGGATAGCCTGTCCAGATTTAACGGGATCGCTGCTTGCCTGGCATCCCGTCGGCAGAAGCTAAAGGCCGCCCACGTTGCGGTGCTCGGCATCTTGGCTTTCGGCGAGGTGGTTCACCGCTCACCCCTCAATGGAGGGCCAGCCCTGCCGCGAGAGGTGGCCGAGATGATCATCGACTTCGCGAGCGAGGAGGCGACGCTGAGCCACGGGAAGGTGAAGCGCGCCAAGGAACTCGCTTTCGACCCGACACACCTGTCCCTACGTGCACGCGCCCTCAAAGATTTCAAAGGAGCCGACGAGTTCAGCCCCGCTTTCGAGGAGTGGCTCGTGAGCGAGGGGTTCGTATTGTAGTTACATCTCTTCTCCCCTGCTACCACCGTTACAGAGGGTGAGGACACTGTGCATGTAGGTAGATAAAACTTCTGCTTCGTCTTCTGGGACGAGCGGGGTGTGGAACCCGCAGCTGAACCGGCTGTAATGCAAAGACCCAGCCTTACTGGGTCGCATCGTGCCTCTTGCAACACCTTTGCCACGTGACAAACCTTGGCCCACTTTATAAACAATACCAGCGATGTATCCCAGCGTCATTAACCCATTCCTCCCAGCCGGACCTGAAGTTGAACACTTACTCCCTCGTTACTCGGTCCCCATGGCGATCAAATACCAATCTCCGGAACTCGGTGACGATGGCGTGAGGAGGGGTTAGTCTCGGCAGTGACTGAAGCGCTGACGACGGCAGGAACGTACGCCTTCCGGTCCAAGAGGCGCAAAACACTATCCACGCTTGCCAAAACCGCTCCGCCCTTAGAGGAGATTGTGGATGCCATACGAGACCTGGCCAGCGCCAATGAGGACGTTCGCTACAGCGAGAAGCGTGGCACCCATGAAGTGACCGTCCACGTCCGCCAAAGCAACGACGACGCGGCTGGCATTGGTGCGCTCGAAGCAGTACTGGCCACGATCAACAGCCTCAACCTTAGCGAGCTTGATTTGAAGCCCTGGAACTGCCATTCCGCCATCTTCTACAGGCTCCGAAACCCTCTGACGTACTTCCAAGGTTGTCCATACGACATGTCCAGCAAGTCACTCTCCTCCCCAGGCGCACCCCCTATCCACGCGTTCGGGATGTACAGCAGGGAGCCATACAGTTCCGATGACTGGGGCTTTTGCCTGTCCGGCCTCCTCACTGCCATGGAGAAGCGAACCACCCTGGTCACATTCTGTATGTCTGGAAGCGCGCGGTGCCGGCTCCGGTGCACATGTTGGGACAAGTGCCGGAAGGTGAAGAACAACCTTGTGGTGGGCGAAGCCGAGGCCTACTTTGGCGAGATCACCGAACTCCTCGCCTCCCGTCGACAGAACCTCAAGGCTGCCCACCTCACCGTCCTCGGGATTATGGCTTTCGGCGAAGTGGTCTACCGCTCGCCTCGTCGTCCAGGGCCTCCATGGTCATGGACTTTGCGGGGTCATCGCTCGGTGCCCCTCAGCTGAAGCGAGCGAAGGAGCTCGCATTTGACCCGGCACACCTGGGTGTGCGGGCTGGCGCTCTCAAGCGACTCAAGGGCGTTGGCTTTGGAGCAGCAATGGAGGAGTGGCTTGTGAGCGAGGGATTCATGTTGCATGGCTACACCCCACCGCCGCCTCCTGATTCTGAGGACGAGGACGATGACGAGGATGAGGATGACGAGGATGAGGATGACGAGGATCAGGATGACGAGGATGAGGATGAGGATGACGAGGACGAAGATGAGGATGGGGATGAGGATGACGAGGATGAGGACGAGGGTGAGGACCAGGACGACGAGGATGAAGGTGAGGACAGTGATGAGGATGACGGCGATGAGGAAGATAACGGTGATGACGATGTTGTAGACACTACATAGTACGCATGTCTGCGTCTTGGACTGTTGGGAGCAGAGTCCACGCTTACCGACCGGCATTGGAATAGCACCCCGGGGAGCAGCGAGCTGCCGACACGGGTTCCGCCCTAGGCCGGCCGGTGTGGACGCTCATCCCGAAGGGCTAATCCGCACAGCTTCAACTCCCACAAGCTTGGCAGTGCTACCTCCAGCATATCGGCCTCTGATCGATGCAGCAAGAGTGGGATCACAGCGGACAATGTTCAGAAGCGCCACGATTTTTGCTGATACTCGTCGAAGACTGTGAAAACCGGAGGCGGATTTCTGTGGAAACTCAGAACCAGCATCCCCTAGGATCCATTCACTACCTGAATGCCCCACATCCCCCTCGCCGTATCCTTCTGCCCACACCTCCTCGACAGAGCGAGAGGCTGCGGTGGCATGACGGTGGTGATACAGTAGTGCCACATTGGCCCGCGGACGCCAGTCCCTGAGACTGCCTCGATTTCATTTTGCTATGCTACGCCAGCGAGCCACCCCCACTCCCCCACGGCTTGGCGCACCCCTCGGCGCCGGCCACCGAGCGGCTGCGGCTGAGTACCCCGGTGTCGGCGTGTACAGCGTTCAGGAGACTCGCACTGAGATCGTTTGCAGCGGGCAAGCGGGCAAGATACTGATCTGATCAAGGGCGGTGAGCGGGCAAGGACGCCAAGGATCCACTCCGGCGTGTCGGTCCGCACCTCTTCGCTTGAATGCATCGCACCCGCGGCTGCGGCGCGGCCCACGCGCTATCGGGCGGCAAACTGATGTCTTGTGCTGGTGCTCACTCCGCTCCGGCGATCGCGGGGCGGGACGAGCGAGGTTGGCGAGGTCGTGCTGGAGCGGGGGTGCCGCCGATCTCGGCGTCCTCAGTTTTTCGGCTCGCCAGAGCAGCCCCCAGCGCGTCATTCTCTCGGACCTTGGGCCCTGCACGCCCCAGCACAGGATGAAGGTGCCGGGGCCTCGGCTCACTCGGCATGCGGCATGCACGTTGCTGGTGAGGGCGGAAGGCGCGTCTACGACCCGCTCTGCACGCCGACCGGCACCGAGCCGGTACCGAGCGCCAAGGCCGCCCGCATGGTGATGCTGTGCAGCGAGCCGGCGGATGACGATCGAGCGCACCGAGGGCTCTGCCGACTCTCCATGCCATCGGAGTGTCGAGGTATGGACGAGAGTGCTGCTGGGTCTGGGGGAGGCGAGGTGGTGCTGGATACATGTATAAGATGTATCGCGGCATTGCCCACCAGTCCGCTGATATCACGACCGTTGCCCACTACTAGGCAGTGCCACTCGACCCACTCCCACACCACCACAAACCACTCAACACACCATGGGCGTCGGCGGCGGCTTGCAAATGTTCCTGCTGTTCGCAGCAACGGCGATTCTACTCGTCCTGACCTGTTAGTCGTCTCTCCTCGCCGATGCACTAACTCCCAGTGTCCACTCCCATCATACGGAGGTTGACATTCATGCAAATTACCACAAACGCGACGACGCTCCGTCTCGGTGTCCTGGGATACTGCAACTCTCAAAGGTGTAGCTCCAAGCATATCGGGTACGACCTGTCAGCGGTGGTGCGTGCCGCGACGAACAACAACAACCTCAAGGACCACTACTCGACTTTGACAAAGTCGCTCGTCATGGTGCCGATCTCGTGCAGTACGTCGTGCCTTTCTCTTCCTGCCACATACTCATACCCCAGTTATCACCGGAGTTGCCTTCCTCATCTCCCTCTGCTCCCAGAAGATGGGATACTGCGTCTCGGGCATCGTCTCGCTCTTTGCCTTCATCTCGACGCTCGCGGCGCTCATCTGCGAGTCTGTTCTCTTCGCGGCGCTGCGCGACGACCTGCGGAGGAACACGTCCGCGCGCGTCTCCAACTTTGGCATCGCGCACTGGCTCCTCGTCGCCGCAACTGGCGCCGTCTTCCTCTGCCCCCTCCTCGGCATGATCGAGTGCTGCACTGCCCGCTCGAGGTCCCAGAAGTCCAAGGACGGTCAGGTGTACGATTCCGTCCAGCCGGGCTACGGGTACAACATGCCCCTTGCGGCGTACCCTCCTCCGCCCCAGCAGGGTGGCCACCATGTCTAGGGGGTAGACAGATCAATAGAGTAACGATAGAGACGACCACAGGTTCATGCATCCCTTTTCTTGTACCGCGTGGGTGTGCAGGCCAGACCTCGTGCCTGTGTTGCCATCTCGAGGCACAGGCCACCATTGCAGCGCCCACGTCAACCATCGGTCTGGTGTCGTTGGAGTGACGTACATGTGTAACCACCACAGCTCCCAGGCTTCACATTATTCTATCTCATCAACTCCCACACCCTGTCCGCGGCAGACATATCACTATGGGCCGAAGATTCTTTGAGCTCCCAGGTGGCGAGTACCGCATCTCAGTTGGCACCCCCATCCCCAAGGTTGTTGTTGGCTCCGCTAGCAAGGAACGGGTACGGAGCGACGATCTCGCCAATCGGCTGCGCTCCGTTGCCACCGACCTGGAGTGCATGTCCGAGCCGGAGGAGACAAGAGGCATGGTGACCTACACCATGACCGTGCCAATCGAAGCCCGACCGCGCGGTCCGGAGTACGAGGCCCTCATCGGCTTGACGAGTGCGTTAAACACTGTGGACGACTTCAGTACTCTCGACATTACCTGGTCATCATTCAAGCGCGGCGGTCGGCTGGCAGACGAGGGCATAAGCCCATTCTTTGATAGGTTCAACGCCGTTTCGCCTATCAGACATCTACGAGTGCCGTCACTCCATCCGGTCATCAAATATGTCGGCGGCCCACACCAAGGCCTGTACAGGCTCCCAAGCGTCGTGAGCATCGTCGTCACCGGCCCCAGTAAGGAAAAAGACAAACTTGTCGCCAAAGTGGCCGAGTGCTTGAAGCTCAGCCCGGGCTTGCGACACCTCTGCCTACGAGGGGGGCTGAAGCACTGCACGTGCTGGGACGCATTCCCCGAGGGCGACATCATGCGGTCTCGCCGGCGCGCAGCGAGGGCAGCGAAGGTGACGGCACTCAACATCCTCACTGCGGCCGACTACGCCCCCGCACTGCCACCAGAACTGTGGCGCATGGTCTGGGATTACGTTTCAGGGGACGGCCTGAGCATGGCACAGGTTGCTCGAGCGGTTGAGCTGGGGTGGGGCGACGACGCCGTCGCGACCATCGGCAAGCGTGCTGCCGCGATGGGACACCTCGAAGGCGACGAGTTTAACGCCGCGGTCGATGAGTGGCTAGAGTTCGAGGGCTTTGGAATGCCCGAGATGTAGGGATTGTCCTCCTGCACCGTCGTCTATCTCCAACGTAGACTATTGTAAGGCTGGGCATACTCCTGCAATGCATGCGCTTAGGGAGGTGCATTGAACGAGTGGAAGCCAACGACTCTGTGCCTGGGTTCAGGTGTCATCTCGAGGCACGGCCTACGGGCCGCCGTCGTCAACCACGCGTCGGTCATAAAAACAAACACCAGAATCTCCCACCTCTCACATCCTTGCACTCCTCCCTCTCACTCCTTGTCCACTCCAGCGCGCCACCAACATGAGATTGTACTACCCAACCTATCCTGGGCGGTTCACAGTCTCTGTTGGTACCCGCGGACCCACAGTTGCCCTTGGCCCCGCCTCGAACGAGGGCGACCTCGTGACGCCCCTGCGCGCTGTCGCCGCCGACTACAAGTTCATGTCCGAGCCCAAGGAGGCAGACGGTATGACAACCTTCACCATTGCTATAAGCTCCGGATCCCGCCGTGACGGTCCCCAGTGCGAAGCGGTGAAGCGCTTGGCCGACGTTTTCAAAGACACCCAAGCAACCTTGACCCACCTCGATATCAGCTGGGCCCCCATCGTCACTCCCTCCACCCCCCGCGACCGTGATTTTGCGGCCTCTGGAGCCTCCGGATTGTTGAGTATACTCAAAATCCGCTCTGTGAGACACCTGCGATCCGCGCAACTCTATCCAGTGAACAATCTACCCGCGGTTCGGACAGTCACCCTCACCAAGCACACCGGGCACGGCGAGCTTGTCCGCAATGTGACCAATCTCTTGGAGAATCGGCCGTCCATACTGCGCATTTGCTTTCGAGAGGAACACTGCCTCGTAGCGTGCACGTGCTGGGATGACATCGCCGAGGGTACCTTCATCCACAAGCGGGGCACGGCGCGCAGCAAAAAGGCCACAGTTCCCCGCGACGCGCTGGTGGCCAACCGCCGCGCAACACGAGCAAGCATGGTGCCGGCGCTCAACGTCCTCGCCACGGCAGAGCACGCCCGTAAGCTGCCCACCGAGATCTGGCACATGGTGTGGGGCTTCCTCCCGGGCGACGGCATGAGCGCGGCCCAGGCCGCGCGTGCCGTCGAGCTCGGGTGGGGCGATGGCGCGGCCACCCTCAGCAAGCGTGCTGCGACGTTCGGGCACCTCGACGGGGCCGAATTTGGCGCTGCCCTCGACCAGTGGCTTGTCAGCGAGGGATTTTAGGACCGAGATGTACTGCACATCGTTGTATTACAGAGGGGCTATTGGGGCGAGATTGTGTGATGAAGAACGTATGTATTCAACATCCAGAGCCACAAATGCCACACCCCTAAGGCGTCTTCGTTGACCCACTGCCAGGCAACACATCGAGCCGCAGGGCCAACATATCTTCAAACGGCATCACAACACGATCAGCTGTGTCGAATCGTCTCGTCTCAGGCACTCTACGCTGCCAGTGACAGTGATGACTACCAGCCGCGTCGAGGTGCGACCGATGCCATCTCGAGGCACGGGTTTGCGCCGACGTCAACCATCATCCGTCAGCTTTCGAAGTGACGTATGTAAGAACCACTGCTCTCAGCCCTCACAGTCATCACCCCCACAACTCCCACACTCCACCACTGTAGCGTGGACACACCATGGCCCCAAACGGCTTCCAGTTCCCTAATGGGCGATACAGAATCTCCGTTGGCAGCCCCAAGCACAAGGTGGTTCTTTGATATCGCTGCTCTTCTTCGCACCATCGCCGCCGACTTCAAGTCCATGTCCGAGCCAGAGGAGGCCGATGGTATGACAGCTGTCATCTCGAGCCCAGGCCTATGAGCTGCCGTCGTCACCAGGCGTCGGCCATATACATAGGTAAACAAACGCTCGAGTCTCTTCCCTCTCATATTCTTTCACTCCCCTCCTCTCACTCCTTGTCCACTCCAGCGCGCCACCAACATGGGAAGATTGTACTTTCCAACCTACCCTGGGCGGTTCACAGTGTCTATCGGCACCCGCAGACCCATAGTTGCCTTTGGCCCCGCCGCGAGCGAGGGCGACCTCGGAACTCCTCTTCGTGCCGTCGCTGCCGACTACAAGTTCGTATCCAAGCCCAAGGAGGAAGACGGCATGACGACATTCACCATTTCCATCGGCGGCGGGGCCGGCCATGGCAGTTCCCACTACGAAGCGATAAAACGCTTGGCGGGCGTCTTCAAAGATACCGCAGCCAAGCTAACCCATCTCGACATCAGCTGGCGCCCATTCTACCCTTCCACCCCCAGCGACCGCGATCTTGCGGCCCGCGGAGCCTCCCAATTATTGGGTATGCTCGAGATCCGCTCGGACCTACGGCCTCCGTTACTCGATCCAGCGGACGATATCCCCGCGGTTCGGATCATGCGAGTTCAATCACTTGACCCAGTTGTCTCCTCTCTCCATTGTGGACGCTTCCCCAAGCTCCGGAGCATCGTTGTCACCAAGGCCGCCAGGAAGCAGTATGAGATGATTGAACAAGTGGCCGAGTGCTTCAAGCTTCACCCGGGGTTGGCGCGCATCTGCCTGCAGGCGGATTCAGAGCACTGCCGGCCAGACTGCATCTGCTGGGGCGAGCGCGCCGAGGGTATCAACAAGTTCAAGCATTCCAGCATGCGAAGCAAGCAGCGGAACGCCATGCGAAAGAAGGTTGTAGCCCGCCAGCGCGCAGCGAAGGCAACACAAGTCGCGGCGCTCAACATCCTCACGGCAGCCGACTACGCGCGTGCTCTGCCCCCGGAGCTGTGGTGCATGGTATGGGGCTTTCTATCCGACGGCGACGGCCTGGACGCGGCGCAAGTGGAGAGAGCGGTCGAGCTGGGGTGGGGTGACGGGGCGGCGACCCTCGACAAGCGCGCCGCGGCCTTCCGGCACCTCGACGGGGCCGAGTTTGGCGCTGCTTTCGACGAGTGGCTTATCAGCGAGGGGTTCTGAGAGCTGAAGCCGTTACTCATACCTCGCATACCAACATGGACTGTAGCATTGCTTGTCATGCTGTTGTCATGCTGTGCCGTTGGAATGCCAGCCATTGAGCGAGTGTGCCTGGCTATCATGAGGCACGGGTAGCTTAGATGTCAACATTGCAAGTAACGAATATAAGGAAGCGCTAAGAGCTGTCAACTCTCACATCCATGCACCCCTTCATCTCTAACACCCTTTCCCCTACAGCCCCACCAGCATGGCCATAAAGGACGCGATGAGCATTGGGCGGGTAACCATCTCCGTCGGTACCCGCCGACCCAGTTCCGCTCTTGGCCCCGCCACCAGCACCGAGCGCCGCAATGATCTCGTCGAGCGTCTTCGCGCCGTCGCCGCCGACTACAAGTTCATCTCCAAGCCCAAGCAGACAGGCCACATGACGACCTTTACCTTTACGCTGTCCCGCCTCGCCCGCACGACTGGCCCCGAGCCCCGAGCCCTGAAACGCCTGCGGGACGTGCTGGCCGATGCGGCAGCCACCTTGCCCATCACCGAGCTCGAGGTCAACTGGGCCCCATGCCATCCTGGCGACCACTCTCACGAGTCGACAGGGGCGGCATCAGCAGTCGTGCGTCGCCTCGAGCTCCACTCTGTGCGACACCTACGAGTCCGGTCGCTCATTGCCTTGGGTCCGCTGCCCCAGCTCCGGACGATCACCGTCACCGACCTCAACGGCAAGTCTGAGATTCAGAGCCAAGCGACTTGGTGGTCGCGCAAGCGGACCCTGATCCGCATCTGCATGCGCGAGGACGAGGAGCCCTGCCGCACGCACTGCACGTGCTGGGACGACATCACCGCCGGCGACTTCCTGTACAAGGCGGGCAGCACGCGCTGGAAGCGGAGCCGGAAGGCGCGCGACGCGCTCGCTTCCAACCGGAGGGGGGCGCGCGCACGCCTGCTCCCGGCGCTCAATGTGTTCGCCGCGGCCGACTATGCACGCGCGCTGCCGCCAGAGCTGTGGGCCATGGTCTGGGGCCACCTGGGGGACAGCCTGAGCGCGGCGCAGGTGGCGCGCGCGGTCGAGCTGGGCTGGGGCGACGGCGCGGCGACGCTCAGCAGGCGCGCGGCGGCGTTCGAGAAGTTTGACGGGGACGAGTTTCGCGCTGCGTTCGACCAGTGGCTCATGGCGGAGGGGTTTTGAGGTAGGTAGGCTGTTGGGAGGGCGGTGCCAGTGTGTGTGGCAACTCGCAACTCGGCTGACCTCGACAAGGATAATCCGCTCCCAGGTAGCGACGCGACATCTCGAGGCAGAGAGTTCGGCGCGGCGCTCGAGGAGGGCTCCTCGCCCTGGGGCGGGGCGGGCGGGGGTGTACTGGAGTAGTGAGGCGGAACGGTGTGACGCTTGGCGGGCGTGTCTACTGGAGGCTGGGGTCAGCTGTTGTCCTAGTATCGTTGGGGATGGATTGATTGTGGTTGATCGCCTCACGCATCGTCCGCCTCGGTGCCACCCCTGCGCCCACGCCCTCGCTCCGGGGCGCACTGCGCACGCTGCACACACCAGCCGACACGCACGCTTCTCCTCTCTCCCTCTTCATCTCTCTCTTCCTCTCTCAACTCTCAACTATTCTCTCCATCCATCCATCCACCATCAACCAAACCGCTGCACAACCCCCTGCTCACAGACTCACCCCCCGCCGCCACCCCCCACCCCGTACCCGGACGCACGTGACCAACGGGATAAACGGAGAAAATCCGCGAAAAATAATCCTGGCCCCCTCCTCGCCCCCCTCCCCTCCCCTCCGCTCGCACCCCTCCCCCTCGCAGGCTATATAACCCACCATCTGCGCATCTCCTATCCCCCATCTGTGCGGCATCCCACGCGTTCACTTTTCCCGTGTTGCTCTTCGGCGCGCTTTTGCGGTCCCACGTCGAGTCGAGCGTCAGCGCGGATCTGGGTAGAGATACGGCCGTCTCAGTCCCCAACGCGCGGCCAGGCGTCGCGCGCGCCCTCGCAAGGGGCGCGCGTGGCTGTGGTTGCGTGTGGGGCGGTGGGCCTTACATTTGTAGTGCGTGAGCTGGTATGCATTGCTGGCTGGGTGTGCTTGTTGTCGTCGGACGGTTGGGCGATGGGTGCGGGGGGGTTCGGCGGTGACGGACAGGTCGCGTGCAAAATTTCGGCGGCGATCAACAAAGCAGCCACGGGCGGGTTGGGCCGATCAGTGTACAGTGTGCGTCGGCAGTGCGTGGCCCATTGTCGCCCCTCGGCCCCTCGCCCACACACACTCGCTGCCCTTCGGGCAGCTCGCTGCTCGCTCTACAAGCCATGAGAGGTTGCATGCACATCGCGGGCATTACTCAGCCGTGATAGTCAAGTCTGCACTACGCCTAGGTCATATCGACCGCCAATCCTCCTCCCCCCCCCCCCCCCCCCCCCCCCCGTCTACCTCTGCCAAATGTGATGAGACGGCCTCGCCGTCGTGAACGCCGTCAATATCCTCCCCTCCCTCCCTCCCGCACCACCAGGGCGCACCCACTTACACACCCTGCGCAATCTGCCCCAAGCGCTCTGCAAACTCGGGGAAGTTCTTGAGGAACGCGGCCTGGGCGCGCGACGCGTGCTCGTACGTGATGGCGTTGATGAGCTCGCCCTCGGTTCTCGCAAGGTTGCCGCTCTTCTCAAACCACTTGATCGCCTCGTCAATCTTGCCCTGCTGGAGCGACAGCTGCGCAAGCGTCGCCACCGCAACGTCACAGTCGGGGTCGATTTCCAATGCCTCCTTGCAGAGCGACTCGGCAGCCTGGATGTCCTGCTTCCACTGGAACAGGGCCAGCGCCTTGTTGACGTAGGGGAGGACGTTGCGGGGTTTGCTAGGGTGTGTCAGCCGTCTACTCCTGGCACTCGTAACCAGCCCTGCGAGCCACCCTGCTCGCAGCGACGCCCACTCACCGGTCCTGGTCCAGCTCAATCGAGCGCTCAAACCTCTCGACCGACTCGGAGAACTTCTGCTGGTCGAGCAGGATCTCGCCGTAGTAGTTGGATGGCTCGCCGCGCGTGGGGAACTGGCGGAGAATGCGACGGAACGCAGCCATCGACTTGGCGACCTCGCCCTGCTTGTACTGCGCGACGGCGGCCTGGACGTGCGTGAAGATGAACGTGTCGTCGAGCTCGATCGACTTGTTGTAGTCGGCAATGGCCTTGTCGTGCTCGCCCATGATGAAGAAGACCTGGCCACGGTGGTAGTAGATGTCGGGGTCGGCCGCGTTGTGGCTGATGGCCGTCTCAAAGTCGGCAAACGCGTTCGTGGCGTCGCCAAGCTCCATGTGCACGCTGGCAATCTTGACCCACGACTGGACAAAGTCGGGGACGAGGTCGAGCGACTTCTCAAGGTCGGCCTTGGCGCCGAGCGAGTCGCCAATGAGGAACTTGAACGTTCCGCGCAGGTTGTAGGCCTCGGCCTCGCCCTGCTTGGTCGAGATGCCCTGCTCAATGGCCTCGTTGACGAGCGACACGGTGTGCACGTAGTCGGCGGCCTCGAGCGCGTCAAAGGCAAGCGACAGCGTATTGTCGCCGTCGGTGGGCTTCTCGGGCACGACGGGCTTGGCGTGGGGGCGGAACGCGGCGAGGTACGACGAGATGAAGGTGGGCGAGGGGAGCTTGGTCTCGCGCGAGTCGAGGATCTCCTTTGCCCGGCGAGCCGCAAGCTTCTTGAGACACCTCTCAACGGCGGCGGCGGCAGCCTCGTCCTGGAAGCGCTCAATGATGGTGCACGCGGTGAAGTCTGAATGTCAGTGGGTGTTCAACGCTCTCAGACCCACCCCGAACGGCCTCCTCGTCGCGGTCGAGACGCTCAAGAGCAGTTGCTCTCCTCTTCAGAGCCTTGATGTACGTGCGGTCAAGCTTGAGCGCCTCGTCGCAGTCCTTGACACAGAGCTCGTACTCGGGCGGCGAGTAGTTTGTGTAGCCTGGCACATCAGCGGCGGTCCTTATCGGTCGGCGCTCCACTCACAAGCAGCACGGTTAGAGTAGAACACGGCGTCCTTCTTGACCGACACCTCGATGGCCTTGGAGTAGCACTCGACGGCCTTCTTGAACTCCTTCTTGCTGTACAGCTTGTTTCCCCTGTCCTTGAGGGTGGCACCGAGGGCGTTGCGCTCGGCGTCTGAGAGGGCCGCGAGGCCGGCCTCGTCCTTGGGCACGCCTGCGAGGTTAGCGCCGGTGCCTCTGCCGAGCAGTCGGCGTCCCGAGTCACGCCGCTAGCGCCCTGCGCCGCGAGCACGCCCGACCCGCGCACACCCACTCACCCTCGAGGTAGTCGTCAACCGCGACAGCCTTCTCGTCCACCTTCTTCTCGGCCGGCTTGATCTCCTCGAGGAGGGGGCCGTCCGTGCCCTCGCCCTTGAGGAACTTGTCCTTTTTACCCTTCTTCTTCTTCTTGTTCTTGCTGCTGCTGCTGCCGCTGCCGGTCGACGGGGGCGCGGCCGGGCCGTCTCCCTTCGAGTCGCTGCTGCGCGAGTAGAGGTAGTATCCAGCACCGGCGGCGGCCGCGACACCGGCGCCGATGAGGATGAGCTTCTGGTTTTCCTCGACGAAGCGGGTCGCGCGGTCGACGAGCGACTGGGGAGGGGCCGCGGCCTCGACGGGTGGGACGGGTGCCATGGTGAGCGAGTGTGGGGGTAGACTAGTCTTTTACGACTGTTTTTAGCGACGGCGACGAGTTGATGCGGCGTCGACGGCGGCGGCGATGAGGAGGGCAGAGGCAGATGCACACTTTGCTGCTTTGGCAATGGAACACTGACGACCACTGCCGAGCGACAGACGCGAGCTCCGCCCTTCCAAGATTTTGCTTCCGTCAGCGACCGAGTCGTCGGGTCAAAACGTCATCTAGCCCGGCAGTGCGCAGTTGGCGGAAGGACTGCTGCTGCGCCTACGCTGTGTGCGCTGCTGACTGGTGGCGGCCGGCATCCTTTCGGCTTGCGTTGGCTGACGGCGGGGTGCAGCCCTACCTCGATTGCATGGCTTTGGGTCGTCTTTGTATGGCACACTGTTGGCACACGGCAACGGCACAGCTTGTACTCGTACCAGATGCTTATCCACACTTGCCTGACGATGTCTACACAGATCCTCGTACCGTCCCGACGACTAGAATAGGCCGATTGCGGCGTCGAGGTCCGCGTCGTCCATGAAGTCGTCAGGCGAGGCCAGTCTCGCAAAACCGGTCCCAGCCGGCTGCTCGGTGCGTATGCTGCTGCTGCTCCCCACCAATTGATTGGCGAAGGCGGGGCGGAATGGCGAGGCTGGCTGAGCACCGCTGCCAGAGGCTGGAGGGGGCGACGACAGACGTCTCACCACGCTCCTGGTGAGGTGCCCCGGATACTGGATGTCCCCCAGGGGAATGGCGTCGATGTTGGCTGGGGCCGGGGGCGACCCGTCCGGCGTATCGGGCGAACGACTCTCGAGGCTGTCATCAGAGTCCAGCACAACAACTGGTCTCGTGTAGCTCGCTGGCACACGTGCAGCAGTGACAGAGCGCGCCATGGGCTTCTTGGGAGCGGTGGAAGTGGTCGGGGAACGGGCGGCAGGGGCCTTCCTTGGAGCGGCGGTGGTGGCTCGCTTCTTGGGAGCGGCGGGGGCCTTCGTGGACGGGGCCCTCTTCCTCTTGGCCGCTGGAGCCTCGGTGATGGGTACGACAGGGCCAAAGACGTCGTGCCCCGGCTCGTTGGGTTGGGGCGTGTCGACGGGTGCTGGGGCAGCGGGCTCGCCTTTGGGCTTCCTGGGGGCAGCCTTGCGCTTGAGTGTGTTCTTGGGTGCTGGTAAGTTGGACGGCGTGATGGACTCCTGCGATGACGTGCCAGTCTCGCCCGTAGAGCTGCCTGTGACAGTGGTTTGCAGCGAGTCGATGCGCTTGGAAAGGTCGGAAACCCGAGCCGTCGCCGTGTCCACGCCAGTTTGTGTGGCGGTGGCGATTTCGCCCAGCTTGCGAATCGCGGCAGTGTGGTCGCCGACTCCAGTGAGGCGGAGGTACGCGACGTCCTCGTGGAAGATCTTGATGGCCGCGATCATTTCGGCCGACGCGGCAGCGGCGGCGGGTGTTGTGGGCGTCAGTGTCGGCGATAACCAGCCGAGGGTTGACGAGGAAGCCATGGGGGCCATGGCGTTGGGTGTCGGTTGGAGCGGAGCCAGTGACTCCGGCCGCGCCTGGGTTGGTGGGGGCGTGAGGGACGCCTCCTCCACAGCCACCTTCTTCTTGAGGAGCCTCACAGACTCGGCAAATGTCGCAACGGTAAGGAGGGCCTGTGGCAAGTCCTTGACGTCCTGCAGGGCCACTTTGAGCTCGTTGATCGGCTTGAGGCTGTCGAGCAAGCCGTCGAGGAGGCGTTCTGTTCGCTGAGAAGGAAGGTCAGCCAATGTCCACGATGCGCGCGTGTCACGAACACTGTCGCCCCCACCGCTGGCCGTTGTCACGCTCAAGTCACCGACCGCAGCCTTGATCATGTCGAGCTGGCCCACGATCCCAGAAGTAGTGTCGACGAGTGGCTGAATCGCATTCTTCACCGCGTTGGTGAGGCTTGACACCACGTCGGTAATGTTCTGCGACACTGTGGCGTCAGTCGTGCCTTCCCTGCCACCTGCGACCCACCTGTCTCCTGTATCTCCTCCCTCACCTCCTCACGCGTCGGCAAGGCCTTGATGCTCGTGCGCAGATCGTGCAGGCCGTCGCGATTGGTCTGTATGGCCTCGGCCAGCGAGTCAATCTTGCCGTCGGTGCCTGGGTGTCAGCGGCATCAACGATCAGTACTCACGAGTCAGCGCCTTCATGATGAGGTCGCTGATATTCTGCTTCCCCTGGGGTTGGGCCGGCGCCGTGGATTGCTGGACCTGATGCTCCTCAATTGTCGAGAACTGTGACTGCGGCAGCGTGGACATGGTGCGAGTCAGGTTGCGTTGGGCGACGAGCGGGCTCTGCGCAATGCCGCGGTTGTTGGCGGAAAGAAGGGGGCGGTACGAGTCGTTGAGCCTCGCTCTTGACTCGGGCTGGGACGAGGGGAAGAGGGGCCCCTCGTCTTGCTCGTACTCGTCGGCCGCGTACCGCTGGTTGGCGAACAGACCGTGCCGGAGCACGCTTGGGTTCGGGTCGATGAAGGGGGAAGGCGTCTCTGACCGCTGGGGAAGCATGGGCCTGCTGACCCCGCCGACCGCGGGGGGGAATAGGGGCTGCCGGTTGGGGAGGGCTGTGTTGGCTCGACGCTGTTGAGGCAGCATGCTCATGCTGCGAGGCTGGGTCATGGTGGACGGGGGATGCGATGGGGGGGAGGAGGGTGAGTCGACGGTGAGTGGAGAAGGGAAGGACAGGGAGGTGGATGGAGTGATGGAGAGGTGGATGAGGGGGGTGAAGCGCCTTAAGAGGGGGAATGCATGCCGAGGGAGGGTGGGCGGCGGTGACGGCGACGGCGACGACGCCGAGGGAAGACGAGGAAGGCGAGGAAGACGGGGAAGACAGAAATGCCATGGTGGAGACGCAAAGTGGAGGCTGAGAGGTGGAGGTCTGTGCGTCAAAAGGCAGTCACGTCACATCGCAGTCAGCCCATGTCAACATCTTGTTAGCCAACGGTTCGCTGTCTGTGATTTGACGATGCAGATCAAGATCATCCTCGTGCCCTATCTACCTCCCTCAGAGCGCGTGCGTCTCCTCTGGCTCGTCGTGTACTTCGTCTCGGCCATTCATGCCGTTACTGCTGGCCTCCTGCTGGACAGCCGGCTTCACCTCGGGCTGGACGTTCGCCGACGCCTTTGGCGTTGGTGTGTTGCTGTTCGACCCGAGGTCCGAGATAGTGATGCTGCGTGTCCGTCGTTCGCGCTGGGGCGGCTCACGACCTGGCGATGAACTCGCCCGTGGCCGGCTTTCTGTATCTGTGGGCGAGATGTTCTCTGCCACACCGGGGCTGTCGACAATCGGCGCACCGCCAGATAAGACTCCGGGAGTGGCTCCCGCAGTGATGACGTCGGGGTGGGGTGGGCCCTGGATGTACGACCCTCTCTCGACGTGCGCTAGCCTTGGCAGCGTGTGTGGTCCAATCTGGACGTCGAAGAGGTCGAGGATAAACTTCCTCACCGGCGCCTGGAAGTGGTTGGTCGAGATCGCCCGCATGGCTCGGTGGAAAAAGGTCACAGAGTGGAATAGACGAGGGTGGCGGTTACGGACACTGGCGGGTCAGCTACCGAGAAGAGGGGGGACCCACCGTTTGAGATTGTTCATGGCACCGGCAGCAAGGACGTAGTTGCTCAGCTTGGAGATCATCCCCATCACCTCGCCCTCCAAGCCCGTGAGTACAGGCAGCGGCGGCGTTGTGGGGTCCACACGGCGTGGCCTCCACGGCTCGATCTGCGCGAAACGCGTGAGGTCATTTGGCAAGCACAGGCCTGTTGTCTGGCCCATGGGAGTGCGCGTGGCGACCCAGCCGTATTCCTCCAGTATCTCGGCCCCCATCTGAGTCGACGAGATGAGACCAATGACGAAGAAGGAAGTACTGTTGGGTTAGCGGACGCAGTAGGCGGCGAGTAACCCACCCCTTCAACGTCAGGACTGGCGACTTCTCGGCAATCTCAATGATGACCTCGATGATCTCCTCGTCTTCGAGGAACGCAAGACCGCCTTCGGTGGAGCCGATATTACCCTGTGTTGTCAGCGGCGCGGGGGGTTTACGCGACTCACCAAGACCCAGAGAGCACTCTTTACACTCGCCATGAGCGACTGGTCCGACGCCTCCATGCCATGCTGGCGGACAATCTCGGCAAATGCGGGCACAAGGCCCTTCTCCCTCAAGTACTGGCAACCCTCGGGTGTCTTGCACAGCTCGCCAAAGAAGTGAGTGGGTGCGGTCCCCTCGTATGCCCAGTAGTCGTCCACCGAATCACGGGCGAACGGACGAATCGTCTTGGACACGAATGACTCGACCTCGATGACGTAGAGGAGGTTGTGCTCTCCCAGCCAGCTTTCCAGCTCGTAGTCGACATAGTTGGCGTGCTGCAGATATCTGAAGCCGACAGATGTGGACATGAACCTGGTGGGTTAGCTCCAACTGTACAGTTGTTCACCCACCTCAAGAACAAGTTGGCTCCAATGTCGCCAAGGTGCTCCAACGTAGGCGAGAGGTGAACAACCTTCTCGAGGTTGACGGGGTCGGTGCACGCCTCCTCAAGGTACATGACTGCGATCTCGCAGACTTCGATGGCTGGGTCGTACAACTGGGTGATGAGGAGTTGTATTGCCCAGTCAGTAAGATCGGGAGACTCGTGTAGTAGGCGGCCAAGGTGGTGGGTTGCAAAGAGACGCGTCTCCTGCCAGAGTTAGCAGCCATGGAGTCGGCCAACTCACCATGTAACTCGATGTGAGGGCCTTGGAGAGGACGATTCTCTGGTGGGCATCGCTGTCATTAGCTCAGGGCCGGCGAGACGACGTACATTGTGTAGTCGAAGCACTCGATAATGAGCTTGATGATGTCGTCCCGTGATCGCAGCTCGCACAAGTGATGGAAGCATGTGAAGAACTTGAACTTCTCCAGAAGCCTACTCGTCAGCTATGGCGCCAGCTCCACACTCACTTGATGCCCGCGCTGTGCTTGCTGAGGGTACCAATCATCTCAAAGTACCCGTACGTGAGGGTGTTCTCTAGCCGCTCTCTTGCAAAGACAGGCTGGGCACTCGGCTGGCCCGCGTACTGGTCCAGCTCTGTGAGACACTCGACGATCTGCCGCAGCAGCTTGTCCTCGGACAGTGCGCGCTGGCCCTCGGGGTTGACCAGCATGGTAGTCAACAGTGCGCAGGCGAGGCGGACCCATTTGTGGTTTGGCTGTGGAGAGTTAGCTAGAGAACGTCCAGACCAACTCACCCTCGTGCGCAAGATGCTGCTGAACCGGTTGTTGAAGGGGTGGAGGAAGGAGAAGAGGCGGCGGATAAACTTGGTCGCCTTCATGACCTCGTCTAAGCGCTTGGGGTTGAGGAGCGGGCCTTGAAGCAGGTCCATTATAACGTCGTAGTTCCACTTGGTGTGATCTCGAGAGAGTAAGACCTGATGGTGTTAGTGCTGACCAGCCGAACTCGCCTCAGCACCTACCCCCGACTCGTTGATCATGAGTTGGAACGCCTTGTCGTCCATTTGTAGGCCGAGGCGCAGCTTCACCTGCTGCACCTGCCGCTGGCTCCTCTTCAGCGACTCCTGTACCGAGCTTGGGGCTAGCCGGCTGCGGTTGACAATCTCGCCGTGGACCCTCTTGCGGTTGTTCCTGAACAGACTGTCGATAGAGGACAGCGCCGACAGCGCGGCATTCCGCTCATCTGGCTTGGAGAACTCAGTGACGCCGGAGAACAGGCGGGGTAGCGACTGGCTGTCAGCTCAATCCACGGTTACCCAGAAGCTCACCTGAATCTGGGCCGCGTACTGAAGAGGCAAGACTCTATTTGCCAGCTGCAGGATCTCGCCCAACAGTAGTGTCGACTTGCGGCGCACGCCCTGCTCACACTCCTCATCTTGCACCAGTGCAACCAATGCCTGAGAGGTCAGCACCGCTCAGGTATTTCCACCTCACCTCGATCAGACCAGACTCGATGAACACTGCGAGCAAGAACGCGACGTAGTGGTCGCACAGGTTCAGCGGCTGTGGCGGTTCATCTTCGTCGAGGTTCTCCTGCAGCTGGTTGGACGCGTCGAATGTGCGGTTGTAGACCGTTAGCCGGCGGCCGTCGAGGAATGCAGATGTCCACGACGGCGCCTTGATGCGGAAGGCACTGAAGAAGAGGTCGAGCAGGGCGTTCTGGGGCGTGTCAGCTCCAGAAACCCAGCATCGAAGCTAACACACCCTCATTTCAGGCATGGGCACATGCAGTGAGCTGATGAGTGACTTGACGGCGCGGCAGTTGTCCATGCAGAGGTAGAGCATGCCCGACCAGGTGCCGAGCAGCATGCCGACGTTGCGTACGCAGTGGTCCAGCTCGTCGAGGTGGCGCTGCATCTGCCGCAGGGACACCTTGCCGTAGTTCTCTGTCAAGCCGACGAGCACGGTCTGGTAGGTTAGAACGACCCTCGCCACGTACCTACCTCGACGTCAGAGCCAGGTATCATCAGCTCGCGCGTCTCTGGCAGATTGACGAGGTACAGCAGCGCGGCCGTGATCCCTAGGCCGAGCTCCCACGGCCCGTCCTTGAGCGCGTTGAGCACGATGCGGAAGGCGTCCGCCCGCAGAAGGCACTCGAGGTCGAGCAGTGCAATCTCCACCAGTGTCTCCATGCACACGATGCGCATCGCGTCGTCCTGGTTCTCTGCGGCGCTGACAATCGCGCGCACCAGCCCCTGCTGGAGCGGGACCCGGTGCTTGAGGAGCACCGTGATCGGGTCCTCGGTCAGGCTGCTGACCGACTGGCGGTGGAGGATGCCGATCTCCCTCGCGCTCAGCTCGGGGAGCACGACGACGGCGCGGAGGAGCCTCAGCGCCTGCTCGCGCTCGTGCACGGCCTTGGCGTCGCGCGTGAATGTCCTGGGGTGTCAGCTTAACAAGAAAACAACTACTCAGCTCACCTAATGATGATCCACTGCAGCCCCGCGTTGATCATTCGCCCCCAGCTCAGCCGCGTGAGCATGTACCTGAACAAGCGGTATGCTGCCGCGCGACGGCGGTAGGTCGAGTCGTCGGCGAGAAACAGCAGCACGCTCTGCAGCACGTCCTCAATCTCGACATGCACTCTGAGCGCCGGGCTCTGCTTGAACAGATCCGTCAACCGCGTCATGGCCTCCCACGGCTCGTCCCCGCGCTCCGGCTCCTTGCCCTTGCCCTCTGTCGCCGAGCGGGCCAGCGCACGGAGCTGCCTCGCCGTGGCCTGGAACGCGTCCTTCTGCACCGTGATGTTGGCGTCCACCTCAGTAGCGGGGTTGTACGCAAAGTACCCGTCCTCAAGACTGCTCGCGAGCGTCGGCGGCGCCTGCGCCGGGCGCTTGCTCGGCGTGCCGAAGAAGTCGGGCGCGCCGCGGTCGGGCGTGAGCGGCCCGCCGCGGCCGACACTCGTGCCGGTCCGTGAGGGCTGCCGCCCGGGGCCGAGGAGCATCGAGCTCGAGGCCGACGTCGAGAGCGGCGCGGCCACGCCCCCGTTCAGCCGCTTCGGCCCCCGCGGCTGCCGGTGCTGCTGCGCGCCTGGGGTCAGTGCTCGCCGACGCGGGGGACCCACCTCCGCGCAGCCGCTCGAGCCGCGACTCGAGCAGCTTGATCTTGTCGTTGGAGACCTCGAGCTGCGCCGTGATGCGCTCCTTGATCTGTTCCTGGCTGTCGCCGGTGCGCTGCTCCATGACCTGGGGTCAGTGACGGACCGAGGCGCGACCCACATCGAGCATCTTCTCAGCGCCATACTGCACTCTCCGCTCGATCGCCAGCTTGGACATTAATGACTCGACCTGGGTTGGGTTAGCTGATGTGGAGGCGGCACACAGCTGTCACCCACCGTCTCGCCCTCGTCTACCGACGAGTCGTCGTTGAAGAGCATGCCGTGCCCGCCGGTCGAGACGCTCGTGCCGAGCCGCTCGATGCTCGGTCGCACTGGTGATCCTCCGCCCGGATACGCCATGTTGGCTCGGGCAGTGTTGTGCAGAGCCCAGTCGTTGTTGAAAGATGCTAATGTTGTTGTCGACGAGATGGGCTCGAGTGACGGCTCGCGGCCGACTGCGACAGAGTGGGACAGGGAAATGCGGGGTAGCGAGCACGGTGTCATGGCGCATCCGGGGCGCTTACATAAGCACGCTTCCACTGCCCGCTGCTAAGCTGTGGCGATGCCATGCTGCGCTCTCATGCGACGTCGCTCTCGAGCGCGTCCCGGTTCTATTATGACATGCATGTGATGATGATGACCATGGTCCCAACGAGATACACCTTCGACCAACCCCCCTAGTCCCGCCCGTACACCTCGCGCAATCGCTTCATCGCGATCTCGTAACTCTCCTTGTATCCGTCGAGCTCGTCCTCCTTGACCTTGACCTTCTTGACAGCCGCCTCGTGGCCAGCGCCCTTGAGCATGCCCTTGAAGTGGAGGGCCTCCTGCTTCTCCACCAGCGTCCAGGCAGTACCCTCGCGACCGGCACGCGCTGTACGTCCCGCACGGTGGACGTACTTGGTCATGTCGAGCGGCGTGTCGTACGAGATGACGTGCGCGACCTGCGGCAGGTCCATACCACGGGCCACCAAGTCTGAGCAGACAATGACGTCGACCTTGCCGTCGGAGAAGTCCTTGAGCAGACGCTTGCGCTCGGCGGGCGCCATGTCTCGTGTGTAACCACGCACCGTGACGCGCTTGTTGCCGCCAATGAACGCGTCCTCGAAGAACTCGAGAAGCTTGACGAGACGGGTGGCGGCCTCCACAGACTTGGTGAAGACAAGAGCGGGTGTCGCGTTGAACTGGGGCGCATGGAGCAGGTGGATGAGGTTGAGGGGCTTGAGGGCAGGTGGGAGGATGAGCATGCGTTCCGTGAGCTCTGATGGCAGCGCGAATGACGAGCCGACAGCCGTGGCCGAGAGGGGGTTGGATGTCGACTGCACGATGTAGTACTGTGGTGACGAGAGGTCGAGGGCGGCAACCTTGGCCGGGTCGCGGGTGAGCGTCGCGGAGAACAGAAGCTTTTGGCACTGGCGGGTCAGAAATGTACGATGCTCACGAACCCACCGTGCTCTGGACAGGGTCTGAACCCTCCCACTCGCCGCTGGCAAGACCCAGTGGCTCCGCCCAGCTCGAGGCCACCGCGTCGTGGGTGCTCGCCTTGCGATCAGCCTCGGCACTTGGTGGGCGGGCATGCGCGAGGACCTGGGCCAGCCAGTTCTGGAAGCTTTGTGTGAGGAGCCGGTCTGCCTCGTCGATAACCTGGGCGTCAGCTGAATGGAGGCACCGATCAGCTTACCAGGAAGCGCAAGTGCTGGAGCGTAAAGTTTGGGGTGCTCGCCAGGTGGTCCATCAGCCTTCCAGGCGTGGCGATGAGGATGTCGAGTTTTGACGATCCGCCGAGGAGCTGCTCGTCGAGGCTACCAACAAGCTGGGCCTGCTCATGCGCGAACGAGTGCTGGCCAGTGACGCTTCCAATCTGGAGAGTTAGACCTTCCACATCTTCATTCCAACTCACAAGCAAGCCAGTACCCTTCGCGAGCGCCTCGAGCGTCTCGCGGACCTGGAGCACGAGGTCGCGCGTCGGCAGGACGATGAGCGCACGCAGACGCGGCACCACGCGCTGGCGGAGCACCTCGACAATCGGTACGGCATATGCCAGCGTCTTGCCGCTACCCGTCGGCGCAGAGATGAGGTAGTCGCTCAGCTGGGCGTGGGGGAGCGGGACCAGCGGCAGGCTGAGGAGGTGGGGCAGGATGGCCGCCTGGACGGCGAAGAACTCGTCGACGCCCAGCTCGGCCAGCCGCTTCTGTGTGCGCTCGCTCAGGCCGGCCGTGCCCGACCCCAGAGTCTCAGCGAGCGCAGCTACACCCTGCCGCAGCCCCTGGTCGATGAACGTCGCGTCCTCGAGGCCGGTGGGCATGCCTTGTCTGCTGAGGACGGCCGCGTCGGGCGCCGCCGCCATCCGCGGGAGGGGGAACGGCTCGAGCGGCGGTGGTGATGGTGAGCCGGTGAGGCGCGTAGGCAGGTCGGGTACAGCGTCGGCGTCGGTGTCGAGCTCGATCTCGGGGTGCTCGTACTCCTCCACATCGTCCTGCTCCTCGTCCTCGGCCTCGTCCTCGTCGTCCGAGGCCGCAGGTGCTGGTGCTGGCGCAGATGAAGTGGCCTCTCCATTGGGCTTCGGCGCCGCCTTGGCCGCGCGCTCGGCTGCGCGCTTCGCCTTGCGGTCGCCTTTACGTGCGTCGCGGATCGCTCGCTTCTCCGCTTTCCGCTTGGCGCGCTCGTCGGCCTCGGCAGCAGCTTCGGCCGTCGCGTCGTCGACTGGCCCCGATGTTGAAGGGACCTCAGGCTGGCCGCTCATCTCCTCCGTCTCCCCCTCCTCGTCCCCGCTCTCGTCCTCGGCCTCGCTGTCGTCGTCGTCGCTCTCCTCGCCCTCCCCAGTCCACTCCTTGTTCTTCGGCGCAGCAGCCTTCTTCGCCGACTTGAGCTTGCGCTGCCTCCTCGCCTTTTTAGCAAGGTACTGCTTCTTCTTGCTCGATTTGACCTGCCGTCAGCACAATCTCGCCCTCAAACGCACCTTGGGCTTCTTGGCTGCCGGCTGGGCGCTCTCGATGGCCGCGGCGCGGTCGGGGTGGAAGTGGGCACGGTCGGGGTGGATCGCGCTCGACGGGCCTGCCTCGGCCTCGGCCTCAGCGCCGTCGAACATGACGTGCTTGCGCTTCGTGGGCAGCGACATGGTGTGTGGGGGTGTAGATGTGCGATGTTATGGTTTCTGCTGCTCGTGCAGGTGAGCAGCTGGAAATCTTGAGTGGAGGTTTGGAGGCTGGAGCGACCGTGGGAATGTTTTCTTGACCGCACCTCGGTTGGCGTCATGAAGTCGGTCGCGTCGCGTCCATCCTGGCCATTCCCTCTCCATTGACTCTTCAACTCTTCATCAACATGCCTTGGCTTATGAAGGCTGAGCCTGACACGCGGATAGTCAAGGGAAAAGATGTCAAGGTGAGCTGAAGACGGTTGACAGCAGCTCAACCACAGTTCTCGGTCGACGACTTTGAGGAGATGGGGTAAGTCAGCTGTTATGTTTGTTACGAGCTGACATTATGCAGAGAATCACCATGGGATGGTGAGCTACCTACCTCTGAATGTCGGCTCACAGCCCAGGGGTGCGCAGCCACGAGGCTAAGAACATTATGAAGGAGAAGATGAAGCTCGGGGACAAGGTGGGTACATTGTTTCCTCTGTATCTGACCCACCAGGTGCTGTTCTACCACAGCAACTGCAAGACGCCAGGTATGGATGTAAAAACGGCGATCGTTCTCATCCGTCACAGGTGTCTACGCGCTGGCTGAGATCTCCAAGGAGGGCTATCCAGACTGTAAGTGCCCCCTCTTGCTCCTTCCTCTGCTCCCTGCCTTCCCTCGATTCACCGTTGTTGCTGTTCCATCGCTGACCCTCCAGATACCTCCTGGGACCCGTAGGTGGCCTGTGTCGCCATAATCTCACCTACCAGCTCGCACCCATACTACGACGCCAAGTCGGACGAGGCCAGCCCAACATGGTACATGGTCTCGGTGCGCTTCATCTCGCGCCTGCAGCACCCCGTCACGCTGTCTTTCATCAAGTCGCTGGTGGGCAAGGCGACGCCTCCCGGGCCAATCTCGTACATTGGCGCTGCGGGGATCAAGGCTATCCAGAGCATGGCGCTGATTAATCGTGGCCGCTTGAGTGGGTGGAGCTCCGCTTCTTCGCTGACCCACGCAGGTGTTCAACCTGTCGAACAGGGCGCGTACGAGGCCATTGTTGCGCTTGGACAGAAGGGCGGCTTTGAGGAGGAGGTCAAGACTGCCAAGAAGAAAGCACCGAAGGAGGACAAGCCCGCGAAGACCGCTGCGGCGAAGCCTGAGGGTGATGAACCCCCGCCGAAGAAACCCAAGACTGAGGCAAAGCCCAAGACCGAGGCGAAGCCCAACGCTGAGCCAAAGCCCAAGGCTGTTGCACCACCTCCTGCCGGCACCCGTCGCAGCACGAGGTTAGCCAAGTAGCAGTCGTAACCGCCAGTCGCCTTCACTGCACTGCATCATTCATTTCTTCGACTTTGTCTGCACTTTGACACTGCCCAGCGACACATTAAGAGTTGGACTCGGAAGGCTTTGCGTGGAGCTCGTGACGATTCGTAACGGGAATAGGGGGGTAGATGGGGTTATGGGAGGTAGAAGGGGCTGGTAGGACGATTAGTTCTCGCCGGCGACAAGAGGAGCACGCTCCTCGTCGTGAAGGATGGGCGAGCCGGTGCGCCACGACGAGCTGGTAGTGTTAGCATATAGCGAGCGAATGTAGCCATCGACGCACTAGAGAGCCTTGAGGATGGCGAAGAGCGAGAGGATGAAGAAGGCAAAGGCCGACCAGCGGATGAAGGGCACCTCCTGGTGGATGACTGCGACGTTAGGGCAGCACACAGCGCATCACGTACAGATGGAGAAGAGGGCCCAGGCGATGACCGAGGCGCCAGCAGGGTCGCCCTGCGCCGTGGCAAAGGCGTATCCCGCGGCCGTCGACTCGAGGAAGACAAACGCGAGGAAGACGAAGAACTTTGTCCAGAAGCCAGCCTTGGAGATGCTCGAGTCGACGCCAAACGCCTGGAACAGCGCAATGACGATGAGGACGATGGTCCCTGGGAATCAGCACACGTCAAGCCAGGCCACTCACAGCCGTGGTAGAGCGAGAAGGGGAGGTGGACAAAGAGCTCGGTGCCCCAGCCCTCGCGGCTCGAGTGGTCTCGATTGATGATATAGTAGACCTGGCTCACACTCGCGGCGAGGAGCAGGCTAAACACAAAGGCCGAGAGGTACCATCCGCGGGCCCAGAGGAAGAGGAAGATCGAGTTGAGCGTGACGAGGAAGGCGAAGCGGTACGCGATGGCCTCGACGATGATGGCCTCGCCGGGGGTCGTGAACTGGAAGAAGATGAAGCCGAGGAGGAGGAGGTAGATGAGGGTCCAGATCCAGAAGGCGTAGTCTGACGGCGTGACGTACGTCTCCTTGCCGTCACCGTACGTGCCGTTGGGGCCGACGACCGTGTAGACGTTGGAGCTGAGGCCGAGCGCGAACGCCGCGATGTTGAGGAGCTGGGCGTGGGCGTGAGCGAGTGGCGAGGGGGCGGGGGGTGGCGTGGGGGTCAGGCTGTGGGAATCGGGCCAGGTGTGATCTCACAGAGCTGGCGAGCAGATCCGAGCCAGCCAGCTGTCGGCACTCACCTTGATGTGGATGCCGTTCCAGAGACCCATTGTGCTTGATGACTTGATGGGTGGATGCAGCAGTGAGATGGGGGCCAGCGGGTGTTGAAGAGGTGCGGAAGTGCCGAGAGGGGACGACCGGCCGACAGTCAAGTGTGCGACGTTGAATGGCGTGCAGGTGACGTCAGAAAAATCAGTGGGGCGGGTGGGGTGACAGATCTACAAACGTCAGTGTTTGACTTTAGTTCCGGCCGTCGAGTGGGGTCGTGTGGCAGCAGCAACGACGACGAGATGCAGTGGGGAGCATGTAGGCTGAAGCATACAGTGTGAGAACGGCGAGGGCAGCTGCAAGCAAGGTGGCTGTGGGCGGGCTGCGGGCATAGTGCAAGTGATGGTGGTGGGGGCCGTTGTGGGGTGTCGAAGTGAGTTGGAGACAGCCGCCACGTGACATGAACGCATTGTGTCCCCGGCAGAGACTTTGCTCGGGCGTCATAGTGCGTTTCTCAAAACGCATAGTGTCCGGAAAGTGGTCGTACTTGTTGTCGATAGTGCGTTTTGGGCCACTCGTCATAACGCATTACTGCTCGGCCACTCGGGGTTTGTCGATCAGGCTATGACTGTTCCATGTTCCACCGGCTCCACACGGCGCGTCGTCAGTCGCCCAGAATCCACCCAACACACAGCGCGCTCCGCCGTCGATACAGGCAGGCTGCCAACGGTCCTGCGAAAGCTGCCCAACAGTATGGCACTCACACTGGGCCACAGGGGGCCTGCGCACCGTGGCCGTGACGCCTTCTAGCTTACCATGCCCGCAGCAAGACGAACAGACCCGTGTAACCCAACGCTGCGAGGTGCGGCAATTTGCCCTGCGCAAACTTGTTTAGTCATGTACTATCTGGACTCCGGCAGGAGCCATCTCTCAGTCCCCGTACCCCTCCTCCCCAGTATTGCCTGGGCTATCTGGCCGATAATTCGGGAAACGAGGCAGAGGTCAGGCAAGAAGGCATGAGAGAGAGGGGGAGCGGTGGGACCTCAGATATCGTCAAGGGTTGGGTCGCGTCGCCGAGAGCCCACACATGGACGGCCGAGTGGGACACGGGGCACAGACGGCCCACTACCTCCAGCGAGTGCGCGTGCATGTCCATATGTACGCCGCTGCTGCATCTCTCTTGCGCACCTCTCAGCCACCACGTCTGTCTGGGCAGTGGCTTTCGGCCCGAATCCCGAGTGTGCAGCTCGGAGTTGGCCGTCAACCCGCCACGAGCCCCACGAGCCCCACGAGCCCACACGTCTAGCTCGCGACCGTCTGGCCTGGAAAGAGCGAGCTACGGCCGAGGGCAAGCTGGAGTGCACGGGTCGGCCTGCCTGCATGCGTTGCCCTAGGCTCGGAATTGCTAAGACAACATTCCTGGCTCACCTCAGTTACGGCCCGGGCCGGCAGGAACATGCGTCAATTTGACGGCTCCGCAGTCAACGGCAGTCGACGGCTGCTGGACCACCTAGCAGCGGCAGTGGCCCACACGCTTTCTCAGCAGCACGCGGCTGCCGATTTCTCGGCCCTCGGGCAACAAAGCCCAAGATAAAAGGGCATTGGCCGCATGCGGGGCTCGACGAGGCCCCATACCCCCGCAGCCATGACCCCCGAGCCCCACCCCGAAGAGCTCAAGGCGACCGTCTCGCACGACTCGGACGTCGAGGCCACCCCGCCGGCGAGCGGCATCGCACAGCAGAACGCCGAGCTGTATGCCGAAGCGCTGAGGCGGTACGGCGTCGAGGGCGAGCTCGACCCCAAGGCGGAGAAGCGGCTCAAGCGCAAGCTCGACCGCCGCATCCTGCCCGTGCTGGGCATCTGCTACTTTTTCTACGTGCGTGAAGTTGAGGGCTCGGCTGACGGCAGTATGTGGACAAGACGACGCTGTCGTACGCCGCCATCTTTGGTGAGTTGCGCTGTGGGGTCGTGGCTGTTTTGGCTAGCACCGGGCCGATGGCGGGAGTGGGGCCGCTTCCGCCCCGCATCGCTCCGGGTGGGGGTGTCGCGTGTGCGTGTGCGCATGCGTGCATGCGCGCATCCCCCCCCCCGGCCCCCCGCGACTGATAGCAGCGCGTGCACGTGTGCATGCGTGCGCATGTACGCGCTGCAGCTGCAGCGCGGCCGGTGGCGCCACCACCATCGGCGTCTTGGCACCACTATCGAACCCATCGGCCTTGGCATCCCCCCTTGGCACCGCACCCGCTCACACCCCCAGGCATCAAGGAGGACCTGCACCTCAAGGGCACAGACTACAACTGGCTCTCGTCCATCTTCTACTTTGGCTGGCTGGCGTGGGCCATCCCCTCCAACCTGCTGATGCAGCGCTCCCCTCCGGCCTACTACCTGTCTTTCAACATTGCGCTCTGGGGCGTCTTCCTCATGTGCCAGGCCGCCGTCAACAACTTTGCCGCGCTCGCTGCGCTCCGTGTCCTCGGGGGCGCGGTGGAAGCCATCGCCGACCCGGCATTCATGCTCATCACGAGCATGTACTACACGCGCGCCGAGCAGCCGTCCCGCATCTCGGCCTGGTACATGTGGAACGGGATCGGCGTCGCTGGCGGCGGGCTGATCGGGTACGGGATCGGGCATATCAAGAGCAGCATCGCGTCCTGGCGCTTCGAGTTTATCATTGTCGGCGCCTTCTGTACCCTCTGGGCCTGTGTGCTCGCGTACATCCTCCCGAATTCGCCGGCCACGTTCCGCGGCTTCGACCACGAGGAGAAGCTCATGATGATCGCGCGCTTGGCAAAGGGGCAGACGGGTATCGAGCAGCGCAAGATCCGCTGGGACCAGGTCCGCGAGGCGTATGCCGACTACAAGACGTGGCTCTTCTTCCTGCTCGGGTTCATCGCCAACATCCCGAACGGCGGCATCTCCAACTTCTCGACGCTGGTGATCAAGGGCCTGGGCTTCAACCAGCTGCACACGTCCCTCCTCGGCATCCCGCAGGGCGTGCTCGTCGTGATCTGGATCGGCGCCGGCGCGCTCATCAACGAGAGGCTGCCGAAAAACTCGCGCACAATCGTCTGCGGGCTGTTCATGCTCCCGACCATCGCCGGCGCGCTCGGCTTCCTCCTGGCCCCGACGCACGCCTACGTCGGCCGCCTCATCTGCTTCTACCTCACCGGGTCGTACCAGGCGTCGTTTGTGCTCTCGCTCTCGCTCATCACGTCCAACACGGGCGGCCAGTCGAAGAGTGAGTCGCCGCGGCGGATGGCGCTGACGGCGCAGAGATGATCGTGTCGGGCATGATCTGGTTCGGCGCGTGTATCGGCAACATTGCGGGCCCGTTCTTCTACAAGAGTGAGTGCGGGGGCTGGGCCGCACTGACGGGCAGCGAGCCAGGCGCCAAAGTACGGGCTCGGCATCGGATCCCTCCTCGTCGCCAACATCCTCGAGCTGCTCCTGTTCTTCGTGTTCCGCTTTGTGTTTATCTGGGAGAACAAGAAGAAGGAGCGGCAGAGGGCACAGTATGTGGCCGAGGGCCGCGCACTGCCCACGGCCGCGGAAACGGCGTTCGCCAACATGACCGACAAGGAGAACCCGAAGTGAGTGTGGTGGTGTAGGAGGTGCGCGGCGCTGACCCAGCAGCTTTGAATATGTGTACTAGGCGGGTGGTAGGGGTGATGCAGACGTTGTCCATTGATGAGGGCGGGGGTGGGGTTGTGTGTGGCACTTGCTGAGCGTCACCCAAAATGAGGAAAATCCCAGTCGGCCACAAGCCCGATGTCAACAACCAAACGCGCGCGTCTCCAACTCACTCTCTCTCTCTGACACCAATTCCCAGCGTGCCAACAGTCAGGCGATACATGCTGAAGCATGCTGGGCGAGCGGTGGGAATCACAGAATTTGCAGCGGCTGGCAGTGCTCGCGGAGGACATCGCCCCTCCGCCCACGGCAAACGCACCGGGCCGCCCCCCCGGCCACCGGCCACCCAGCCGAGCCCAGCCGCACAGCGCCGCTCAATAACCCCTCCCCACCACCTCCACCACCTTCACCACGCCGGCACCAAACGACGTCATCCGAAATCAGTCGCGAAAACCGCGGCACCCACCCTGCCAGTGGCATCATGGACCCGGTCCAGGCCACCACTGCCCCCCTGCTCGCGACCAGCGTCTACCATAACCACCATGCACTGCGGCCACGTTCGCCACAACGTGATTCCCCGCGCCGCCGAATTACGCCCACTCGCAAGATTAAAACCGCGCTGGATCCATGAGGTCAGCCCCAGGGCCTTCTAAGGAGGAAGGATTACTGGAATAAGCCAAGACGGCCCTGGGGCCCGGCGGTCAGAATAGCTATCGACCGCCGGTTGTAGTAGCAGCCTAGTAGTTAGGTTGTAGAGTGTGAGATGCATTTTGTTGTCGCGACTGTTTTTGTGCTGCGGCGGGGGTGGGTGGGTGATGGGCTGGGCGAGGGTAATGGCGGCGTCAACCACCGCGAACACGCCCACCGCGTCGCAACATGATACCAGTGGTCTCTCTCACCTCGTTAGACAGTTTCGTCTACTCCCCAACAGCACTTTCCCACCACCATCTCACTCACCGTCGTCATCGCCTCTAGCTGCGAGCTCGCTGTCGCCACCCATTCTCGACACCATTTAACTCCCCCCGCACCCTGTCTATCCCATCGACACCAGCCGCGTCTTCCTCCTCGAATCCTCCTCCCTTCAGCAAACCGACCGCCCGACACGCCGTCAAGCTCCCTCCCCCTCCCCCCTCGACCACCGCTCACATCTTGCCGGCTCACGCTGCCGCGTCGCCCTTCATCGCCGTCCAACACTCCCGGACGTGTTTCTTCTGTTCTCAGTGAGTCCCCTCTCCTCTATTCCCGGACGCGCCCCACCCACACCCCATCATCTCTGCATCGCGCTACTTCTTCGGGAACTTCTCCGCAATCGCCCTAAGCAGCTGCAGGTTCTCCATCTCCTTGTTGTCGGCTTCCGTCTCGCTGAGCCCGTAGCGCGGGTTGGCCGAGCTCTTGACGATGGTCACCCCGCGCACCGGGTTGACATACACAAACTGGTTGTACACGCCGATGCCGCTGAACTCACCCTCGTCGCCCGCGGGAATCCACCACTGGTACCCATACCCGAGGGGGAGGGGGTGCCCTCCCACGATCGGCGCGCCCGGCGCGCGCAGCGGCCCGTCGACGGTCGTCGCCTCGCGCACCCACTGCTCCGGGAGCACCTGTTTCCCCTCCCACCTCCCGCCGAGGCGGAACAGCTCGCCGATCTTGGCAAAGTCCGCAGCCGTGAGGTTGAGCCCGCCGTACGTGTGCTCGACGCCCTTCGGGTCCAGGACCCAGTAGCCCTTGTGGGCGAAGCCCAGCGGCTCGGCCAGCTTCTCCTGCATGTAGTCGGTGACGCTGCGCCCCGTCGCCCCCTTGACTATCCGTCAGCGCGCCTCAACGCCGAACCCACCAAGCGCGCCGAGCACCTGCGTCTCGGCAGAGTTGTACCGGCACACAGTCTCGGGTTCGGCCTCGCGCACCATGGACGCGACGAACTTGTCGAGGTTGCCCCCGTCGGCGCCGGACGCGGCCTTCCCAAACTGGATAATGTCGCTGTTCTGGTCCGAGTAGTCCTCGTTCCAGCGCGCGCCCGAGCTCATGCGCAGCACGGAGCGGATCGCGACTCCGTCGTACGCCGAGCCCTTGTCGACCTTGACATAGTCGCTGATCGGGTCGTCGAGGGACTTGATGTGTCCCTCGGCGTGTGCGATGCCCACGACCGTCGACGTAAAGCTCTTGGCGACCGACATGGAGAGCCACTGCACGTCCGGGCCACCGGTGAGCGCGTACTTCTCGAGCACGAGCTGCCCGTCGTGCAGCACGAAGAGCGCGCCCGTGTCCGTCTCGTCTAGCAGCTTCTGGGACGGGCGCGCCTCGCCCTCGACGTCGTAGCTCGCTGGCAGGTCAATCTGCTCGCCCCGCGGGAACGTGAACGGCTTGGACGAGGGCTGGAGCGTGCTGACCTTTGCCAGGTCTTTGATCCGCGAAAAGTTCTCGTACTGCGGCTTGCCTTGGAACAGGCCGAGGTCGAGCAGGGAGAAGGTGAGGTTGTCGTTGCCCATGGTGGTGGTGTGCGGGGGGTGGGTGTATGCATGCAGAGCGAGAAGCAGCTCCACGATATATACCTGCCCACTCACGGCATCGGCGTCGTCTAGTCGTCGTATAGATCTTGGAAGATGAGGTCATGGGGAAGTGGCGCCAAGCCGCTGGCCCGGCCCCACCGCCACCTCGATCCAGGGCGGGTAAACCGGTAAACCCATGACGCGCCGTTGCTTATCAGTCCAGCGTGGTCTACTCATCGCAGGTCGCCGTGAGCATGGCGCGGGCGAGGCTCTATGAAGCCGGACGGCATAAGGGGGGCGGCAGAGACGGTCGATACGCCGCCACGGCCTCTGCCTCATGATCAGCTCGACGGTGAGCGTCATGCATAAGTCAGGCGAACACAGCGAGGGAGGATGGATAGCCACGGAGCAGGTCACCGGCAGTGAGCTGATCGAGCTGCACTATGCTCCGCGGGGGGAGTGCCCGAGAGATGGTGGGATACTGCTCGTGCACAAAGTGCACTATGATGTATCTCCAAGAACGACAACCGGACACTATGCGTTTCGCAAAACACACCATGGCGGGGGGAGTGCTTACTTTCCGGGACATAGTGCGTTTCGCATAACGCATTCTGGTCCGGGGATGAGACGAATTTCCAGGTCATAGTGGGTTTTACGAAACACACCATCGCGGTTCGAAGACTTTCACTTCCGGGTCATAGTGCGTTTTGCAAAACACACTATGGCCCCCGAGCGAAAACATCCCCCGGACACAATGCGTTAGCGTCACGTGCCGCTCTCCACCAAACGACAGTTGCGCTGTGGCATTCGTCGAGTGTCGTTTGTGCATCGCCTGCTGGCCGTCAGCCTAGCACCGCGAGGCGATAGCCGATGGGCATGCGGAGGCACGATGCAGATGCCGACTCGATATGCGCCCGCCAGCGCGCCCGAACCAGGTCACAGTGGCATCTTGTACATAGTGTCGCGCAGCAAAGGCATACATCTACCGAAAGTGCATGTCTACGATGCACTCAGCCCCGCCTCGGTGCCGGACTCGGCGTCCAGCTCCGCGCACCCACACTACTGCTCTTCCCCCATCCCGAGCCCTTGTCCATCGCGGCCGAGCGTGCAGACGCGCTGGGCCCGAGGCCGAGTCCACCGCCTCGCTGTGGTGTACGGCCCAGGCTCCGGTCGAGGAGGTTCTTCGCGGCCGGCGTGAGGCCGTCGCGTCGCGGCGTAGCAGAGCCGGGAGGAAGCATGCCGCTTGCACCGCGGACACTCCGGTCTCCGTGCTTGGTTCGGTTGGCCGCTGCCTTCAACGCGTCCTTCAGAGACGGCGTCGACGGCGCAGGCCGTGGCTGGTGCGCCTTTGCGCGCTCGGATATGCTTCGAGACGCCTTGGCTCCCAGCTTGCGTCCGATCTCGTCTCGCCGTTTTGTCTCGGGCAGTCGGAAGGTCGGGCCGTCCAGCTGGTCGCCTGAGCCGTCGAGCGCGCGAGGCGTCGCCAGCAGTGTTCCCCAAGTCATGAGGGGCGGGAGGTCTTCTGGTTCGAGGTCGGCTTCATCGGGCACGAGAGAGTAGTCTTCAGCCGGCTCGCGCTGGTCCCTAGGAATGTCTGCGGTGTCAGCTGACGGCGGTCATGGATCAGCTCACACTCTGTTCCGCGCACCGCCGCATCGACCCATGACCTCGCAGGGCTGCTGCCTCGCCTGCTGCCTGCTCGGCTGCTCGTCGGTTCGGCATCCTGGTCCTCGGGCATGCGCGTGTTGGTATGTGAGATTGACGGTGGCGCCTGTCGCGTGGCCGCGGAGGGTTCGAGCGCCTTGGGCTTGGGGTACGGTTTCTCGTAGGCGTCCGGAGGGAACATGAGGGGATTCATCGTCTGCAGTGTGTTAGCTACTGGCCATGAACGGGTGAGCTAGCCCACCTTGTACGACCACTGCTCCACTCCGCTGCCGGCATGCGAGAAATGCTCGACCTTCTCGTCGCCCATGACTTCCTTCTCGACAGCGTCTCGGCGCTTCTTCTCCTCGTCACCACGTCCTCGTCCGTCACCCGTTCCGCCTGTAGCTTCGCGGTGAGGGACAATGGCGCCGTCTTCCGTAGACATGAGAGCAGTCGTGGGCAGACCTGCCTTCTCGAGAGCGGTCGATAGCGGGTGTGTTGGTGGTAACTCGACCTCCTTGAACTTTGGTGGCGGAAGAGCAGAGGCCACTGCGGCGTCGGTTGCCTTGATTAGCGCGCCGGATTGTGTCTTGACGAGTGCCCCAGCTTGCGACTTGATGACAGCTGTTGAAGGGTCGGCCGTGTCGTCCTTCTCGTCGGCTCCGGCATCCGCAGCCACCTCGCCCTCCCCAGCCGTGATCAACTTTCGGTCCTTCCACGCCTCTCCTTCCGCCCGATCTCGGCCGCCTTCTGCCAGGCCGCCGATCAACCGTCGCCCATTGGCATCGACACGCCAGCCACCCGAGGTCGCAGCGTCCAGGATGAGCTTGCGCCGCTCCTCGCCTGCGATCCGTCGGCTCTCAGCCACACGCTCGACCTCGAACGCCCAGCCCCTCTCCTCCCTCCGCTGCTTGTTCTCCTCCTCGACGATCTGGACGAACGAGGCGTTGTCCTCAGACGTGTAGTTGCGCTGGAAGGCGTCGAGGCCGAGGTCATCACGAACAACTGGAGCTTTCCTCTTCTTCGCCGGTCGCTTTGATGGGCCAGGCGCATCGTCGTCGAGCGCATCGAAGCCATCGGCGGCTGGTCGCCGTCGTACTGTCGCTTCGGCGCGTGGCGTGTCCCATCCCCTCGCACCGATGGGCGTCCGTGTGTTGAGGTACGGCGTGCCCATCATCTCGAGTTCGCGCCGGCGCGCCCGTTCCGTTTCGCGCTCCGCCTCCGACTTGCCGTTTGACGGGCCGCCGGCACGCCTTCCCTCCTTTTCCTCGGCGATGCGGGCCAGCCGCCGGATCGACGAGCTGAGGAGCTCGGGGTCATTGTTGGCCAGGGCTGAAAGGTAGTCGTTCGTCGCATGCAGGTGTGGGAGGTTGGGAAAGAAGTCGCGCGTGATGATGTGTGACAGTGCCTCGGTGTAGGTATCCTCCTGTGAGGTGTCAGCTGCCTTTCTGCGGTGCCAGCTTACGTCGAGCACCTGCTGCTCGTACAAGCTGCGCTGTCCGATTTTTGGCCCCTCTATCAGCTTGGGGGCGGGTCCTGGCCGAGGCCTGAGGCCGTCATCGCCCGCCGACATGGATAAGACTGGATTGTGTTTGTGAGTTTGAGATTGTCTCGATGTCAACGACTTGTTCAAGTTGGGTGGCAAAGGTGGAGAAGTGGAGAAGCGGGAGCAAATCCACGTGGCAAGCCAAGGTGTGGCAGCCGAGCAACGCCTTTGTTCCGCCTTCATCGCACTCAATGTGAGCATGCCGAGGACAGTGCTGTGGATCTAAGGGATGGTCAAGAGCCGGACGACCAAGCATGATGAGCGACCCCCAAAGGTAGGCCCCGCCATGAAGCCCCATTGGTGCCACCGACAAAGCCAATGTCCCACCAGAGGGATCCAAGTGCCATCACTAGATCCCATACCCCACTATGTTGCCTACTAGCGATAACAGACCCATCCCTTCTTATCCTCTTGCAATCAATGTCAACTGTTGCTGTTGCTCGTCGTTGTGGCGCGTTTGGAAATCGCGTATCGGCAGTACAAGCGGCTGGCTGCATGAAGCGAAGATGGGAGGATGGAATAAGTCGACGGAGACGGCCGCTTGTCCGCGGCGGTCACCCCTCGCCTCCACACCGCTGCCAGCATTCGGGCCGCGCCCGCCGCCGTCGTCACTGCCTGCTCCGACTCGCTCGTTTGCCAATCTCGACAATACAACCGCGTATCGACAACAACCCCATCACTCTCGTCTCGACACGCTTGTCCCACTCTATATCAATAGCGACCCCAAGGCGACAATCTCGACTCCCCCCGCAGACCGCTGCCGACACTCACGCTCACCCCGCCCCTAATCCAGACGCCCTCCACGTCCTCCCTCACCCGCAATGACTAAGCGAACACTCCGTGTCGCGCTCCTCGTCAACGATGTGCCGGTACGTAGCTGACCGCGGCAGCCAGGAGCGCCACTGACAGCATGTAGATGCAGACGGTGATTGACGAGGACGGCACCTGTACGTGTTAGCGCTGCTAGTGCCGCCTTCCCTCCCTAACCCACCCACCCAGACTACGACATCTTCAAGCGCTGGCTCTTGAAGGCGCTGGCAAAGTACCCCGATGCCCAGGTCGCCAACAACACCGAGCTCGTGTTCGACGGCTTCGACGTGGTCAACAAGCTCGAGTTCCCGCCTGCCGAGAAGCTCGTCGCTGGCGGACCAGAGTCGTATGACGTGATCATGTTGACTGGATCGAGTGGGTATCTCCAAGTTCTCATCGCATACCCGCTGACGCTTGCAGGGCACACTGCGCACGACGAGAACAGCTCGTTTGGCCCCACGCTCATCAAGTGGATCCGCGAGGTCGCTACCAACCCCGCCACCCAGCACATCAGGCTCGTCGGCATCTGCTACGGCCACCAGATCATCTCGATCGCTCTCGGTGGCTCGTGTGAGGTCGGCAAGGCTGGCTGGGAGGTCGGCGTCTACGGCATCTCGTTGACTGAGGAGGGCAAGTACTGGTGGTCCTCTGACGTCAACTCGATCAAGGGTGACGACAAGATCTACGCTGAGCAGATGGTGAGCTTCCAGATTCGTGATGTGGACTGAGCTGACAACCCCAGCACCGCGACCACGTCCCTGCTCTTCCACCAGGAACTCAGCTCCTTGGAAGCTCAGAAAAGTACCCCGTCCACTCGTTTGTTAAGCTCCACCCCGCCTCGACACCCGCCAAGCCCCTCGCCCAGATCCTCACCATCCAGGGCCACCCCGAGTTCACGCCCTCGATCGTCAACCACATCACAGATGCCCGCGCCGAGGGCGGCATCTTCACACCCGAGGTTGCCGCCGAGGGTCATCGTCGTGCGGCCGGTGTTGACGGCACCGGTGGCGAGGGCGAGGGACGACTCGGCACTGCCATCTGGAAGGTCATGCTCCAGGACCTCCCGTCGCAGGGGAACGCCGCACCACTCGGCAACGGCTCGGCCGAGCAGTCAACTCAAGTGAGCTTGAGCTAGCCCATGTACAGATTTGTTGGGTTCTGTGCATGGACATCTCAGGGTTCAATGGTAGCTAACCCCCCGTCTAAAGGCTTATCTGCAAAACCCGTCCCGCTACGCCAACATTGACAAGCTACTCGACCGCTCAGGTCCCTGGACTGATGATGACAGCTTCCAGGGAGGAGAGAAGGTGGGCTTTTGCCTCGTTGACACCTCACTGTTGCTGATCTAATCAGGCCAAGAACTTCCTTCGTGACGAATGCAAGATCCTGGTCATTGGCGCTGGCGGGTTGGGCTGCGAGATTCTGCAAAATCTGGCTTTGAGTGGGTGTGGGATCGGGGATCGAGGCTGACCTGCCAGCCGGCTTTGGCAACATCCATGTCATCGACATGGACACGATTGACATTTCGAATCTCAATCGCCAGTTCCTGTTCCGGTGCGCCCAGCTACATCGTCGCTCATCGATAGCTGACGCCATACAGCGAGGCTGATGTTGGCAAGTCGAAGGCTCTCGTGGCAGCCGACTTCATCATGAAGCGTGTCCCCGGAATCAAGGTGACGGCCCATCACAGCAAGATTCAGGACCACCCCCTGTCATTCTACAAGCAGTTCAACATCATCATTGCTGGCCTCGACTCTATTTCTGCTCGCCGATGGATTAACGCGACTCTTGTCGGCATGGTGGACGAAGAGGACCAGAACAGCCTGAAGCCTCTGATTGACGGCGGCACTGAGGGTTTCAAGGGCCAGGCCCGTGTTATCCTCCCCACCGTGACGTCGTGTTATGAGTGCTCGGTGAGCGTGCAGTGCAGGGCCTGACTGCTGACTTCAGATCGACATGCTCACCCCGCCCACTGCATTCCCCATCTGCACCATTGCCAACACTCCCCGACTTCCCGAGCACTGCATCGAGTGGGCGAGCGTCCTGGAGTGGCCTCGTGTGTTTAAGGGTAGGCACAGGGGCCTGAGACTGTATCTGACTCGGCAGACAAGAAGCTTGACACGGACGATCCAGACCACATCGAGTGGCTGTTCCAGGTTGCCTCGAGCCGCGCTGCCGAGTTCAAGATCGAGGGCGTCACCTGGGCTCTTACCCAGGGTGTCGTCAAGAACATCATCCCTGCCATTGCCAGCACGAATGCCATCATTGCGGCGTCGTGCTGCAACGAGGCGTTCAAGATTGCCACGTCATGTGCGCCTTTCCTTGACAACTACATGATGGTAAGCAGCTCTCGCTCTCTTGCGCTTCAGCTAACACCCCCAGTACGTCGGCAACGACTCGCTCTACACCTTTACGTTTGAGCATGAGAAGCGCCCCGAGTGCCCCGTGTGCGGCGGCGAGTCGATCTCTGCGGAGGTCGGCAAGGACTGGACTCTGGAGAAGCTGGTGGAGTGGATTAGCTTGCGCCAGGACCTGTAAGTGGTTGGAGCTGTTGATGACGTGCGACGACATGGCTGACACACACCCCCAGCCAGATTACGCGTCCTAGCTTCTCTCATGAAAGCGGCCAGCCGCTCTACTTCCAGGCACCACCTCAGCTGCACGAGGCTACGAAGCCCAACCTGGAGAAGCTGGTTTCGGACCTCGTGCAGGAGGGCGAAACACTAGTTGTGACGGATCCAAACCTGCCGTTCAACCTGACTGTCGAGGTGACGTTTGTGTGAGCTGGGGCGGGGCGGCTCTAATGTGAAGAAGTGCAATGTACATAGCTAGCATTGTATCATAGATGACGATTGCATGGAGGTGAAAGTGAGACTGGGCATGCATACGAAAGCGTTGCGTGCGTCCGATCGTCCGAAAGCGTCTATAGACGACTGCGGCGACTTTGCCACCTCGGTCAGCATTGGTGCCTTAAGCTCCCTCGTGCCGCTTGCTCCTTTTTCCCTCCCCAGCAACGTCGAATATCAGCTAAACACCACACTATCCATCACACAAACTCTGTCTCCATCACACACTCGTCGTTTCCCACCCACACAACCTCGCCGACAGCCCCAGCCCCCGCAGAGCGCACCGACGACGGAGCGCGACAGAGACGCACCACTGGCTGCGCTGCGAGCGACCGGCCGAACCGCCGCCAAGGGTCACCACGCCGCGTGCGACCATTCAGGCTCCCTGCCCCTTGCCTGTTCTTGGCTCCCAGTCGGGCTCCCAGTTGGGCGACGAGCAGCTGCAATCATCGACTTTTTCGACGATCGTTGCAACGCCTTGACCGCACTCCCTCCCCCTCCCCCCTCTATGATACAGCGATGAGCGAGTCGACGACCCCCACCCCCACCTCCTCGCGGGTGTTGGGCGCGCAGGGCTGGAACGGCGGAGGCGTGTACCCACAGACGTCGAGTACCTGGACCTTTTTCGCGCCGACCAGCACCAGCACGAGCGACAGCAGCAACCAGACCGGCAAGAAGATGAACGTGTACTATCTTGTTGTGAGTGGGCGACGGGGGGCGGGGGCGGAGGCGATGAGGCCGGGTGGTGGGGAGGAGCAAGACGGCTTGTCTGCGGCGCAGCACTCTGCCGTGTGACTTGTGAGCGCCGAGGACTGGGAGCGCGAGACTCGACACTCGCGCCAGTCTCGCCGCTTGACGTCGCAAACATCCGTGCACCCGAGCCAGCCTTGATGGGCACGGTCTGCAAACGACTCAAGCCATGAACCCATCACACTCCTCCCCACCATGACCGACGCTAACTATGCCTACCAGTTTCTCGGCATCCTCGGCGCGCTCGTCGTGCTGGCCTGTCTCCTCACGATGCGCAGCTACCGCCTGCGGCGGCAGTACCGCACCGCTGCGCAGCTGGCGATCGCGCGCGGCGCCCCCTTCCCCCCCAACTGGTGGGCGAACCCGCGCGCGCGCCCGCCGCCGCCAGACGAGCTCTGGGACGGCGGCGTGTACACTGGCGGCCCGCCGCCCGGGCCGTTGAGCGAGTGGGCGATTGTCGGCGGGCGCGCGCCGCACGGAGGCCAGCGGAGAGAGCGGCGCTGGGTGCGCATACCCGTGCTGTGGGATGCCAAGCCGACCCCAGAGTACGAGGAGGAGGTGGACGCCGAGCCGTGGTGGGCCAGCTGGGGCCAGGTGAGGTAGAGCGAGGTGCTCGGCTGACGCATCCCAGCCACTAACGGCCCAATCGCTCGCGCCCGCGCCTCCGCTGCATCGCCCCGGGCCCGTAAGCCCGATGCCGCCCCCGCCCCCGCCGCCCCGCCTCTTTCGCCGGAATCGCGAGCCGCCGGCGCCCCCACCCCCGCCGCCACCTCCCAAGATCGAGCGCGAGATCAAGCGCACCCTCGAGGCTGGCGAGCCGATGCGCGTCGCCGTCGTCATCCAGATGCCCGGGTACGAGCGGCGCGCGGTGGAGGACGACGATGACGACGACGAGATCGTTGGCTGGGAGCCCGGCATGGAGCTCGGCGTGTGGACCGGCAGTGTCGTGCCTACCAGCCAGAGGGGGACATATACCCCGCAGTCAGAGAAGGAGATGTGAGAGAGAGGCGATACCAGACACACATACATATTGTACGCATGACATCTTTGCTCTAATCTGCACCGGGGTCGCAACGGGGGATCCAAAATGGCATATTGTCCAAGAGCTTTGTTTAAAAGCTATGAAGAGGGGGAGGGTCTACGGGGGGGGGAAGATCGAAGGAGATGCTTAGGCATCCTGGAGAGGGAAGGGCACGGTGACGCGCCAGACGAGCGCCTGGTTGTCGAGCGTGTACGGGCTGGGGTCAGAGTAGGGCTGGCCAGCCTGGAAGCCGTTCTGGGTGACAAAGTCGTTGTCCGAGAAGGAGAAGAGGAAGTAGTCGTTGGGGTACGCCGGGTCCTGCACGCTGGCGAACGCGAGCGACTCCCACTTCGAGTTGATGAGCGACACGTTGAACGTCTTGTCCGTGTCGCCGTTGTGGATGCCGAAGCGCGCGAGCTGGGGGGTGTCGAGGATGTCGACCCAGGGCGTCACCTTGGCGGCCGTAACGTCCTTGTTGAGCACGTTCTTGGGCGCGACGGGCACGTAGTCGGTCGTGTACGTCGTCTTGGCAATGTCGGTGGCGGCCGAGGTGGAGAAGAGGTAGAAGCGCTTGTTCTTGGCCTCGGGGTCAGTGTCGCCGCCGCCCTTGCCGTCGCGCGCGAGCACAACGAACGTGTCGTCCGAGATGTAGTGGACCTCGGACTGCGAAAGCGTCTTGGCCTTGCCGTTGGTGACGGGGAGCTCGACGACGTACGAGTGGAGCAGCGCAGGGGGCGAGGCGGTAGTGTCGTACTCGAGGAAACGGGTGTAGCGGCCCTTGTCGTCGCCCTGGTCCTGGGTGAGCGAGGACTGGAGCAGGATGTAGAGGCGCGTGCCGTCCGGGTTGGAGGTGAGGCCCTCGTAGCCCTGGTTGGGGACACGGCCCTTGTCGGGAACAGTGCCGTTCTCGTTGTTGGCGTCGAAGAAGATCGTGCCGTTCAAGCGGGGGAGGAACGCAGGAGGGGGCTGGATGAGGTCGATGAGCTTGCCCTCGGGAGAGAACTTGTACACGAAGGGGCCGTACTCGTCCGAGACCCAGTACGAGCCGTCGGGGTTGCGGACAAGACCCTCGGCGTCGAGCGAGATGTGGTTGTACGCGTCCGAAGAGATCGGGATGGGGACCGAGCCGTTGCGGTGCGAGAGAGCGTTGAGGCCAGTCGTGGGGGTGTCGTTCTCCTCGACATACTTGAGCGACGAGACGTACTTGAGGTCAAAGGTCGACTTGGCAGCCTGGTACTCGAGCGTCTTGTTGTCGTAGTACGGGCGGAGCGTGAAGTCGACGTAGTGGTTGCGGCCCACAAAGTCGTGCGTCTCGGGGCGGTTCCATCCACGGTCAGGCTGGACGAGGAAGCGGCCGGTGTAGGTGTTGGCGTCGACCTTGGTGAGGTGGTCGAGGCGGATGGCCGAACCGATACCACCGATGGTCTCACCGAACTGGTCCTTGGCGCTGCCGTCGATGGCACCGAAGCCGACAAGGCCCTTGTTGGTAAAGTTCTTGCCGTTGAAGGGAACAACGGTCTCGTAAGCGGGGTTGGGCCCAGTGGTGGAAGGAGCCGACGAGGAGGAGGCGGGTGCGGAGGAAGAAGCAGACGCGGAGGAAGAGGCCGAGGCCGAGGTGGTAGAGGCCGAAGATGAGACAGAGGCCGAGACAGAGGCAGAGGCGGAGCCCGTGACAGAGGCAGAGCCCGTGGCAGAGCCCGTGGCAGAGCCCGTGGCAGAGCCCGTGGCAGAGGCAGAGCCCGTGGCAGAGGCGGAGCCCGTGGTGGTGGCCGAGGTTGTGGCAGTGGCCGAGGGCGCCGAGCTAGGAAGCGTCGAGGCGGTGAGCGAGGTCTTGGGAGTAGACGACGTCACGTAGCTCTTGGTGGTCGTCGCCGTGGTCGAGGTCGTGGTGACAACGCACGAAGCAGGGGCAGACTTGGTCGTCGAACGGGAGATGGTCGTCCACGAGGAGCTGGCGACGTCCGAAGGGCTCTGCGAGGGGCTGCCGGTAGGGGCCTGCGAAGGAGCAGTGGTCGACTGGCCGGGGGCAGTGGTCGACTGGCCGGGGGCAGTGGTCGACTGGCCAGGAGCGCCAGTCGACGACGAGGGGGCACCGGTGGACTGGCCAGGGGCAGTTGTGGACTGGCCGGGAGCACCGGTAGTGGGGGCGGACGACTGAGGCGCCGTGGTGGGGAGGGTCGACTCAGAGAGGGTAGTCTTGGTGTTAGTAGTCGACGAGCTGCTCTTGGTGCTCGACGTGGTGGTCGACGTCGAGGGGGTGCAAGTCGCAGGGGGGCGCGTAGTCGACGAGCGGGTGATGATGGTCCACGAGGGGCTGCTGCCACCAGTGGGCGAGTTGGACTGGGCAGAGCTGGGGGCCTGCGAAGGAGAGCCAGTCGCGCCACCCGAAGGAGACTGCGAGGCACCACCAGTGGGAGAAACGGTGGCGGAGCCGTTGGGGATCGTGTTGATCTTCAGGTCCTTGATGAAGAAGCAGGTAGCTGTGGGGTGAGCTCTTGTTGCCTTTCGTAGCTCCCTCTACCCACTCGCAAGGAGGTCGGACCACGAGACGTGAACCTTCTGCGTGAACTTCTGGAGGTCGAAGTCCTGGCGGTTGTCGACGACGGGCACGTCAATGTCGACCGAGCCATTCTGCAGGAAGACGAAAGTGCAGACCTGCGTGATGCCGGGTCCGAGGTCCGGGATGGTGTAGTTGGCAAAGGGGGTGCCGGCGAGGACAGCGACGGAGCCCGAGGGAGTGAGGGTGACGCCCTGCGAGGTGGCACCGGAGACGAGGGTTCCCTGCGTCTTGGACGAGCCCTAGTGGTGTCAGCGGTGGCAGGCTCGAAGTGGCACAACAACTCACAGGGATGAGAGTGACAGTGGTCAGCTTCTCGTTGCCAGTGAAACTGCCAAGGAGCGAGTTGACAAAGTAGTCGGCGGGAATCTGGGCATCGCGGCGGGACACAACAGCGTCCTCGGCGATAGCACGACCGGCGATGCGAGCGGAAACCGCGTGGCTGCGAGGCGAGGGCGCGGCAACCACGAGGGGGAGGGCCAGAACGGCGGTGATGACAGAGGTGAGCATCACGCCTTTTTGGTCAGAGAGCGACAACAGTTGGTGTTAGAGAGAGTGTGGGGGGGAAAGATCCATAAGGGGGTCACTGGGTGCGTAAGCCTGACCATTTAACGAAGCGGGACCTCGAGAGCAAGGTTTCAGTCCAGTAAGAGTAAGTCGAGCGCTGAACCTTGGCGAGCTGCGAGCTTGCACAGGGTCGAAGAACCTGGCAAGAGCAAGGCTGCCGCATGACATTCACCGCTGGGGCTGCTCTTGCCCACTGGCATGGTCCATAGGTAGTCGTGCGCGTCTCTTGACGCCATCGAGACTGCGCGTCGAGCCGCCTTGGCACCCAGGTGCCAGCGCCTCGGAAGCCACACCCACACATGTCGCGGTCCAGGCACCCGTGCCGCAAGGTATCGGAGGGAAGGCGAGCATGAACCATGAAGTAGGAAACACGAGCGCGTGGACGCGACGGTATGAGCCAAGGCTGCTTTAGCGTTTGTGCTGCAAGGGGTTGACTGGTTCAATCTCAGGGGTGCCGTGTGAGATAACGAACGTGCGTTGGTGGCGAGGGGGCATCAGCGGCGGATGGATGCGAGGTCGGCCGCACACAGTTACGCACGACGTCCCTCAGCTCGCTAGGGACTAACCCAACATGGATGCGAGACACCGAAGCGTTGGGTACGGAGAGGGACAGTTCCAGCGGATGTCGGATGGCCCGACGAGGCCGGCCGCGACACGTTCGTCGATCCACTAGCGCCATTCGCGACGCGTTGACGCGCGGAGCCAGCGACTCGCTACAGCGAGCCCCGCTGACGCTGCGGGGGCGTCAGGGAGACTGTTGCGCACGAGCGATTTGATGTTGTGTAAACCGAGGAATGCAAGGAAATAGACATCGAACTCTTGGCGCGTGATGTCGGTCTTGGTTGTGAGGTCATGGTCGTGAGTGACGTCGGGCGAAATGCGGGCGTTGGCCGTGTGGCAGTTTACCTCGGCACGACCAGCGCGACGCGACGGTCAGCACACTGTCACCACCGACTCCAGAACGACCTTCGCTGTGCAGTGGCTACCTGTGCAGCATGTGGGTTCACCAGTGCCAAGCCTTGCGCTGGATGGTAAATGGGACCGAGGTGGTGCACGTGGGTGAGTTGTAGTGGTTCTCCAAACGGCCCTGGAGGAGCACCCGGCCCGGACGTCGGCATCTGACCCCGAGCGATAGCACCAGCAGTGTGGCTCCAGCGAGATGAACGATAAGGGTTGAGTTGAGAGTCGGGGTTGTCCCTCAGGAATTGCTCCTGGTCGCGGGCCGAGAGCCGCGAGAACGCGAGCGCCTTTGTGGAGGTGAGCAAAGTCAGACGGTGTTTGGCCGACGCAGCACTCACTTCGCCCTTATGCCGCCGTCTGCTGCGAATCCACCATCCCCCGAGAACAAGGACAAGCACCCCTATCACCATCCCTCCTATTCCAAGCCCGACCCCAAGGCCCACTTTCTCCTTTGGGCGGCCAGAAGGCAGGGGACCCGGGGGGTCGGTCGTCACCGGCACGTAGACCGTGAACCGATCCGTCGGCGGTGGGGAGAGGGGTGTGGCACTTGTCGGATATGATGTTACTGACAGCGCGTATGTTGCAAAGAAGGAACGCTGCTTCTGTAGGGGTAGAAAACAGGTGTCGTTGCCCTGGGGTCAGCTGGGCCGCAAGGAGGCTGTTCACAATGGTGGGTTGTGAGCGGGTACCGTTGACGACGAACATGTGCCATCCAGGCTTGTGGAAGGTGAAGCCCCAAGAGTACGGGAAGGCGAACACCGTTTGGCTCCTGGGGTGTTTAGCGCAGGTGGATGACAACAGAAGACACCTACGAACACAAGAGGTCGCCGACCACCGCCATTGAAGCGTTGCTACCCGGATCTGAGGTGCCCAAGGCAGAGAAGACAGCCACCTGGGAGTCAGAAGAGTCGACGAGGCACCACTTACAGAACGATTCGACATGATCAGCACTGGAGACACTTCTCTCAGCCAGCCAGGTGCAATCCCGCTTGGTCGGCCCGAATCGACAAACCCGAACTGGTAGGATAGGTCTGGGTGGGTCAGTGAGTGGCGAGCACGATCCTACCAACTGGTATAGACCTGGAAGGTTGGGTTGGGCACAATGAGGCCGATCATGTTCGCGACTGGGACTGTGGGAGTTGGGACCAGCCCTGATGTGAACGACGCTGGTGTGATATGGGGAGGAAGAGGAGTTGAGGCCGCAGGGGTTGTCGTTGGTGCGCCGAACAGTGTCGGGGCAGAAGAGGTGGTTTGTCGTGGTGCCAGTCTTGTTCGGGGTGTGTCGGCGGCATGTGTCGCGTCGGCCAGGGTATTGTCACCCAGCAGGCTTGTCAACAAGGCTACGAGGAAGAGCCTGACAACCATTTTTCGATGCTGATAGCCGTCATGACATGGGAGATGAAGAGAGTCGAGAGTGAGTGAGTAGACGAGGGAAGGTCATGGCGAGTCGCTGAGGGAAGCAGCAGCAGCAGTTGTGGGCGAAGGCGGCGAGCGCGGCGAGCACTGATCGCCTGTGGAGCAACGTGGAGCGACATCGTGCGAGACAAAGGAAGTGAAGGCAATGTGGGTTGTGGTGCAGTCTTTAAGAGATGTTGCATGATGCATGCAGAGATGGGTGGTGGCACACGACCAGCACTATCGTGGCAACATCGTCGGCGATGTACTCGACCCCCAAAGTAAGCTCCCTCCCATCTCCGGCCCAACCGACGTGACTGTTTACGCTTTGATCACTCTGTCAACATTGACAAAAGAGGGCCAAAGCCATACAAGGTAATGTTGAGTGACACCCGAGCGGGCAGCCGCTCACCCCATGGCTCATGGCTCAACGCACGGGGACACTAGTAAACACGACTGACCCAACGCGACTGACTTTGCAATCACTCATATCCCCAGACCCTTGCCTTCTTGCTCCCCACTCGCTCGAACCCCCTCTACAAGAACAATGCGCGAACAACCCCCAGTTCGCACATTCTCCACTCTCCCACCAAGCATGCTCGGCCTCACAGACTCGCCATCTCAGCTGGCAAACCTCGGACTCGCGGCGCGGCCACGCGACCCAAAGCCCAGCCCGCTCCGCCCACAGTCTGCAGAGTCCGAGGCCTTACCACCCCAGCTCCGCCCGCGTATCCGCCAGCTCGTGGCCACCAATGCGGCCAACAGCCTCATGCCGCCCCCGGCCTCGCCCCGCAGCAAGCCCCGTCCCTCGGTCGCAGCGGTGGCGCAGCGCTCCCAAGTCACCAACATGATCTCGGCCTGGACAGCCAAGACGCCCGCAGGAGCGAGCCCGACCCCGACGGTTCCGCCGCTTCCGCCCAGCCCGTCGCCGTCGCGCTTAGCGGCTTGGCGAGAGGAGAAGGAACCAGTCGTCTCCCTGCCAACTACCGCGGCTCCGGCTCTCGCCACCAGGAGGAAGGCCGTGCCGATGACCACCGTGGAGTCAGTCAACCCTCCAGAGGCCTTGGTCGCGCGATCCACGCTCAAACCCGTGGCGGCGACACGAGCTCTGCAGCAGGACGCTCCCCGCCACCAAGAGACTTTCAATCAACTCCTGCCCGCGGCGCCCATCACTCAACTTCAAGCCCGCGTGCCTGTTGTCAACAGGAGGACCGAGCTGCCGAGCAAGCCAGCCCCCCGGGAGACGACTCCGATCAAGGCGCAGCCCGGCGTGCGCCCTCGCCCAACGTCACTGGCAATGCCGAGTGGGACGGCTGCCTTCCCATCTCACGTCTCACCTGTTCGCCCGACTCGCACAGCCACCCGCCCACTCACTCCGATCGACTCGCGACCCGAGTCACGAGCAAGCTCTCGCAGTACGGTGACAGCTGCCAAGGCCATGTTCGAGGCCCCATCCCTCCCACCCTCGCCCGCGCCGCCAACTACTCCTCGATCTCGTGTGGCAGAGCGCGTCGCTGCCTTCTCGCAGTCTCGCCCGGGCTCGCCATCACCCATGCCCACCCGCCAGCGTCCCAAGAGCATGATTGAGCCCAAGGTGCTGGCGCCCTCCGAGCCGAGCATTCCGCTGCAACACGCCGCCCATCAACTGGTAGAGAACCGCCGGCTTGTCAACGCCCCCGAGCCGAGTGAGCCTCGCCAAGCTGTCAAGGTGGCTACTGAGGTGAAGGTCGCGAACGCGATGCCACAGAAGAAGCCCGGTTGGATTGAATGGAAGCCGAGCGCGACATACGATGCCGATGCAGTCGGCGAACGGCTGACGCTTGACAACGAGGACCGCGAGATTGGTGAGTACCTAACAGGCAGTTGCAGCGCTGACTTTAGCCATGCCACCGACGGTGCCCACAACTCGCGCTCGAGCCGACTCTCGCGGAGTCACCACAGTCCATGTTGGCGTCCGGCCTCGCCTGCACCCGAGCCGAAAGGACCAGGTGCTTGCGAACAACCTTCCTGACGCGAGCATCCAGCTCGGATCGCCCCGTACACCCCTGGCGAAGACTGAAACCGAAGGCGACGAGGAGAACGCGCCCGGTGTCGTGCTCGACCGCCGCATAGAGGCCTCGAAGGGGGACTACGCCACCTGGGTGACGGCTCGTCCGGAGCGCGAGGAGGGGATGGGATCGTCCCGGATGTGGGCGCCGACAAGCCGCACTGTCGCCAGAGCGACTGCAGAGATGGCCGAGGCGGCAAGAGAGGCTCTCAAGGCGACAGAGACGGACGCCGATCGCGCTGTACGTGCTCTTGCCGAGGCTTCGGCTGCGTCCGAGTATCACACTGCTCAAGGCACTCCCCACGACCCCCGCTATGCCCACAACCCATGGTATTACGGCCAGGGCTACTACTACGACCCAGCCGCGTACCAGGAGCAGTATGGCGAGTACGACGAGTGGCACGGTGCCGAGGGGTACTACTATGACCCGTACTGGGGCTACCAGCCGTATGCGGCGGGTCCTAGCCAGGGCGCGAGGTAAGCAGCTCGTAGAAGGTCCCTCGACAGCGCTGACCAAACAGCTACCCCTCGCAGACGAACCGAGCTGGCGCCGGCGCCTGGGCGCAGGATCAGATGGCGGAGCAGCAAGCGCTGCATGATCCGTACGTGTCGCTCTAGATCCGGCATGTGCTAATCAGCAAGCAACTCTGCAGGGGCCCATGAGAGTGGAGGCCAGTATCCTATGCCTCAGTTTGTGCAACACTATCAGCCAAGACGTGATCGACCTCCACCGAGGGCAACGGCCGGATCCGCCCAACTCGACCGCTCGCAGGCCCGGCGCTGAGCGGAAGTTCGGCTTCCTCCCGCGATGCCGACCGACAACCGCAAACCTCACCCGTCATGGATATCCAGTTAGCCATACCCCGTCACGAATAATGTAGATACAGCAGCGTTACGACCCATCACGATCTCAAGTCATTTGCCAAGCATGTTTAATGGTATGCAGTGTGTGCATGTTGCTGGGTGGGGTGGGGTGGGGCGGGGTGCCGGCCGGTCGGTCGTAGCAGCTCCGCCGCGGCTTGTTTCGGTCGCGCGGTGACGGCGGTGGGAGGGGGGTTGCGGGGCGGCCGCTATGCACCACGAGCTGCTGGGACTGCTCACGGGGGTCACTGACAGCTGATAGGCCGCCCGCCGAGCCGTCCTGCCGCAGCACGCAAAGCAGACCGACGAGTGGAGGGGGTCGGTGGAGGGGGTGCACGCACGAGTGGAGGTAGATATGCCGCGATGCTATAAAGGCCGAGTAGCCGTCCACGACGCAGCTCACCCACACATCCACAATGGTCAAGACAGCAAAGTTCGCCAACCTCGAGATCCCGGTGCCGGGCTTCGGCGCGATGGGCATGTCGACTGCCTTCGGCCCGAGCGACGACGACGAGAGCCTCAAGACGCTCAAGCACGCGCTCGACATCGGCTGTACGTTCTGGGACAGCGCGGTCGTCTACGGCGCGGGGCACAACGAGTCGCTTCTGGGCCGCTTCTTCGCCGCGCACCCTGGGTCGAGGGAGCGCGTCTTCGTCGCAAGCAAGTGCGGGTTCGAGTGCATGGGCGGCGGCGGGTTCGGCACGGTGACCAACAAGCCCTCCCACATTGCCGAGTACATCGAGGGCACGCGCGAGCGCCTCGGCTCATACCCCGACCTGTATTACCTCCACCGGATTGACGAGGGAACGCCGCTCGAGGAGAGCATCCCCGCGCTCGACAGGCTCTGGAGGGAGGGCAAGACCAAGTACATCGGCCTGAGCGAGTGCAGTGCCGCTACGCTGCGCAAGGCGGATTCTAGTGCGTCACGGGGTGGGGGCTCGCTAACAAAAGTCGCACACATCGACGCCGTGCAGATCGAGTACAGCCCCTGGGAGACGGGACACGAGCGCAACGGCCTGATCGCAACGGCCAAGGAGCTCGGCGTGGCCATCGTCGCCTTCTCCCCCCTCGGGCGCGGCCTCCTCACCGGCAAGTACGTGCCCCCCCCCCCCCCCTGCTCCAGCTCACACGCAGGTTCAACTCGACCGACGACTTTGCAAAGGAGGGCGACCTGCGCACCGTGCTGCCGCGCCTCTCGCCCGAGAACCTCCCGCACAACCTCAAGCTCGTGCGCGCCGTCGAGGCGCTCGCCGCCAAGAAGGGCTGCACCCCCGGCCAGCTGTCTCTCGCGTGGGTGGTCGCGCAGGGCGCCATTCCGATCCCGGGTACGCGCAAGGAGGCCCGCCTCGACGAGAACTTTGGCGCCAGGGACGTCGACCTCACGCCCGAGGAGGTGGCGGAGATCAACCGCGTTATCGGGGAGCAGGAGCTCCGCGGGGAGCGGTACCACGAGCCGATGATGAAGCTGGTCGGGAAGTAGACGTGGGAGCTATGAATTCATTCGTTGGACTACAGCAGTTCTGGCTACTCTTAGTGCGCGTTGAACCACCGCGCAATCTCCCCCGCGGTGCGGTCCACGACGTCCGGCTGGTCGTAGTACTGGAAGTGGTTGACCCCGTTATCCCAGACGAGCTTCTTGTCCCCCGTGGGGATGGAAGAAAAGTGGCGCCGCGCCGCCGCGGGGTTCATGCACAAGTCGCCGTGGACCACGAGCGCGGGGGTGCGCAGCGCGGCGACCCCCTCGACGGTGGAGTACGCAAAGTGGTCGAGGTCCGACATGATGGCGTAGCGGTTCTCCCAGCCGCGAAGCGTCCACGGGCCGTACCAGCTCCAAACCAGCGGGCCGGGCAGGCCCGCGTCCGAGCCCCTCTCGCGGTCCCCGAGCTCTGGGGAGACAAGCGGCGCGTAGACTACCTCGCCCGTCGCGTCGTACACCTCCTTCGCGGCGGCGGCGCGCGCCAGCCGCGCGGCCTTGAGCGCCGCGATCTCAGCCGCGCTCGGCGCCGTGGCGGGATCGAACGGGTCGAGGGTGACGCCCGCGGCGATCATGAACGCGTCCGTCTCTTCGTCCCTGAAGTACCCAGTCACGCAGGCGACGGCACGCAGCCGCGGCTCGCGGCTGGCGACGTCGAGCAGCTCGGGCCCGCCCTGGCAAATCCCAGCGGCGTAGATACGCGCGCTGTCCACCGAGGAAAGGGAGCAGAGGTAGTCGATCGCCGCGACAGCGTCCTCGTTCTTCATGACGGGGTTCTCGAGGCGCCTAGGCACGCCAGTGCTCGCGCCGACGGTGCGCGGGTCGAACGCGAGCGCGACGTACCCCTCGTCCGCGAGCCGGCAGGCGTAGTGCCACGGCGCTTGCTCCTTCTGGAACGAGTATGGCCCGAGGAGGACGACGGCGGGGTGCGGGCCAGCCGAGGTCGGGGTGCAGAGGATGCCGGCGAGCGTCTCGCCGTGCGAGGGGAAGGTGGGGCGCGTGGTCGTGTAGTTGCCGTTGTTGGGCATTGTGGGGGGGTTGGGGGGGAGGAGGTGAGTTGGGGGCCGAGTTGGCGGTCGCGAAGAGCTTTATATGTCGCTTTCGGGGAGCCCTCCACTGCGGGCACGGGGGCCTCGCCGACGGCCCTCCACATCTTGGGCAGTGGGTCTGCCTTGTGCTAGTGACAGTTGTTGGGCAAGCAGCATAGCAGGAGAGTTGTCGTACCCACTACGATGCCACTAGCCACCTCCACCCACCCGCCTCGCCACTTGCGGCACGTGACTCTGCGCCGACGGCCTGGTGGAGGGCCGCTGGGGGACCTCCACCGGCGTGAGGTCTTCCGGCGCTTGCATGAGAGCACCTGTCTTGGGCAGTAGTGGGTCGTGGGACGCTGGGTATGCATGAGCTAGAGTGTGGGTCTGGGAACTGCCATCTCTGCCTGCGCTGCTGCCTCCCACCTGGACATCGCCCTGCCCCGCCGCCCGCCACGTGGATTTACTCCCGCTTACCCGTTCGCCGCCCGATGAGACGTGTTGGATGCGCCACCGTCACGACGACGACGACGGCCAGCCGCGTGTTTCGCAAGTCGAGCGTGCGACCATTCGCGACAACCACAACTCGTCTCGATACACGACCACTGCTCGCGACTCTGGCCCATACCCCACTCGCAGAGCACAGCGTAGCGGCACGCCAGACCACCCAGCTCATCTACGGCACCTCACCACCCCCCGACCCCCGACCCACCATGGCCACGCCGACACCAGACGCGGCGCCCGCCGGCGGCTCGACGTCGTCGTCCCCGCTCAAGAAGTTCAAGCTCGTCTTCCTCGGCGAGCAGAGCGTCGGCAAGACGTCGCTCATCACGCGCTTTGTACGTCGCGCCTTTGGCTGGCCGCTGGCCGGGGCCCGTGCCCGTGCCCCGCCGACGCGTTGATCGCCCGCTGTGCACGACTGCTGACCCGCCAGATGTACGACACGTTTGACAACACGTACCAGGCGACGATTGGTGCGTGGGCGTCTTTGGGCTACGCTGACTCCAGGCATCGACTTCCTGTCCAAAACAATGTACCTCGAGGACCGGACGGTGCGGTTGCAACTCTGGGACACTGGTGCGTGGGCGTGGGCCGGGTGGCCGGGTTGTGCTGACTTTTCCAGCTGGGTGAGCTGCGCCATGTGTGGCGAAGACGCAATAACTGACCACTGCGTTTCTCGGCCACAGACAAGTGAGTGACGCTGCCCGAGATGCCCACTCACGCCGCAGGAACGCTTCCGCTCGCTCATCCCGTCGTACATCCGAGATTCGTCAGTCGCGGTCATCGTCTACGACATTACGAGTGAGTCGGCGGGCGTAGTGGCCGCTGACCCCCGCCCCCAGGCCGCGCATCATTCCTCAACACGACCAAGTGGGTCGACGACGTGCGCAACGAGCGCGGCGACGACGTCATCATCGTGCTCGTCGGCAACAAGACGGACCTGAACGACAAGCGCCAGGTGACGCCCGAGGACCTCGACAAGCGGGCCAAGGAGCTCGGCGTGATGAGTATTGAGACGAGCGCGAAGGCCGGGCACAATGTCAAGGCGCTGTTCAAGAAGATTGCGCTGGCGCTGCCGGGTGGTACGCCGGAGGGGGCGGCGGCGGCCGCAAATCAGAGTGAGTGGACGCGAGCGCAGCGAGCGGCGACGGGGGCGTGGAGGCGTGGCATGCAGACGCTGTATGGAGGCGCTACCGGCGTACTGCTAAGCGAGCATGCTCAAGCCGCCCCGCTGAATCGTCCCACCGCTGACACCCCGCAGAGATCGACGTGTCGGCCCCTGCCGAGGAGATCCCATCGGCGTCGTCGTGCGCGTGCTAGTACCGACCGCACCCCTATACCACGTACGAAAACGGATATCCTCGACAAGCAACATACTTCGCAGTGGCTGGTGGGACCGGAGCACCATGGTTGTTTTGATAATGGCGGGTGACTAGGTGATTAGATTGACGGGTGGCCGCGGCGGCATGGTATCGACGTTTATGACATTCTTCTGCCTACTGCTGACGTCTGGCTGCTGCCAACCTGGCTGCTGCCAACCTGCCTACTGCTAACCTGCCTACATGCTAACGTACAACTGATGATACAAGGCTATGCCCACTGGGCGTCAAACTGGGCCATGAGCGGGATGTGGGCGCCGGCAAAGGTGCCGTCGGCGCTCTTCGCAGTGAGGGCCGAGGCCGTGTCGGGCCAGAGGGGGAGATGGCCGCTGAGTGCGCTGGGCGCGAGGGTGGGCTCGGGCTCGCCCTCAACGCTGGGCTTGCGCGATTGCGCCTTCTCGGCGGGGAAGAGCAGGCGGTCGAGGACGTCGTCGTCGCTGCGCGCCTTGTCGTCGCTACTAGCGCTGCCCGGGCGGGGGCGGATACTCTGCGCGCGCTGGACGTGCTCGAGCCGATCGCGCGCCCGCCTCCGCAGGCGGAGCAGCGTCCCCAAGCCGTCCTTGACGCGGCACCCGTCCCGCGCCGCAGCGGAGAGGTCGCACACGATACTCAGGCCGGAGAAGGCGGGCGTCGCGAAGCCGCACGTCGGGGCCTCGATCGCGATAGCCGCCAAGCAGACGGCGGCAGAGAACACGTGGAACCAGAAGAACCACCACCGCTCTGCCAGCGCGGGCGAGTAGAGCACGAGCTGCTTTACGACCTGGACGATCTCCTGCGCGCTCTCGTAGAGCGCGACGAAGGAGCCCGAGAACGCGCTCTGGCTCGGCGCGAGCGGGCTCGTCTTGAGCGCCTGCACGAACGCGCCGCGGTTGAGGTGCAGCCGCGTCTCGGCGATGAGCAGGCGGATGCCGAGGCGCTGGAGCACGAGGTGCGGGTGCTGGTCTGCGTCGAGGGGGAGGTCCTGGATCGCGACGTTGGACATGAGGGATTCGGGGAGGGTGCGCCGGACTGCGCGGTGAGCGGTGCAAACCTGCGAACAACGTCGCCACTCACACTCCTGCAACTGCCCGTCGAGCTCGACGACGGTCGCGTACCCCACCGGCCCAGGGGCCACCTGCACGTCGATCACCGCCTCGAGCATGCGCACGAGGCGGTGCTTGGCGGCGTGGTACCCGCTCTCGTCGGGCAGCGCGTCGCCGCGCTCGAGGAAGCGCGTATCCGCGTGCCTATTGCTCAGGCCGCACGGCCGGCCAAAGCTCAGCGCCTGGGTGCGGTCGTACTCCATCAGCTCCCAGAAGAGCACGCGCCGCTCGTCGACCTGTTCCGGGCTGAGGCCGAAGGCCGCGCCGTCACGGTGCAGGCCTACGCTCTGGGCCGACTTGATCGCCGAGCCAAGGATCGGCCAGTAGCGCTCGGCGCCGTCGGCGTCGTTGTCGTTGAGGATGTAGGTGCCTAGCAGGACTTGCGCCTGCACCAGCGCGACCGAGGGCGGCGAGGGCGCGCGGTGCAGGATGTCCTGGGCTATGAGGAAGAGTTCTCGGCCCCGGGGGTGGACTAGCGAGCGCGAACGCGTCAGCGCGAGCGAGCCGGCCCAGCAGCCTCCACTCACAGGGAGCCCTCCCAATGTCAAAGAGCACGCCGAGCGCCATAGCCAGAAACACACACGCGAGCGCGTGCGGCGGCGTCGGCGCGTCGGGGTCGTACGCGCTGGCGAGGTACCCGTCCAGCGTGGGCCGGGGTATCGTCTGGTGGCTGGAGTCAGCTCTCGCCCGAAACCCCACGCACATCCAGTTCACGTGGTCCCAGTAGCTCGTGAGCATGGGCGCGGCCTCGTCCCAGGCGGGGAGGAAGGCCTTGGCCCTCGCGCGGCTCTCGGAGCGCTGCATCCCCGCGGCCTCGGGCGAGCGGCGGGGCGCGGCGAACTGCCTCCCGTCGAAGCTCGTGGCCAGCGTCGGGAGGGGGAGCGCCCCGTCCCGGAGGTACGCGCTGCCCGCCATGCTGCCTACGTAGCGCGTTTCCCCGCCCGCGCCGGAGAGCGTGCCCGCCGGCGTCGGGAGCTCGGGCTTGCGCTGCGGGAGGGGGCTGACCCTCCTCGTCGTTGCCTGCGCTGGGGGCTGGGGTTGCGGCCTGGCCAGCGCCGCCTCGAGCACGGCGATACGGTGCGCCATCTGCTCCTTTGACAGGTCGGCCTCGCGCCGCGCAGGCCGCTCGCGCTCCAGCACGCCCTCGGGGCAGATGGCGCCGCACCCGCGCCGCTCGCACATGGTGCACGGCCAGGCCTTGGAGCACTTGAGCTTGAGCCTGTTGTCAGCGGCGTAGGGGAGGGCAACGCACCGCCGGCACTCGGCACAGCTGTACCGCTTCCGCCCGCGCTTCTTGCGCTCAACGACCGGCGGGGGCGCGAGGCGCGCGCTGGAGGAGCTGCTCTCCGGGCTGGGGGGCTTGGGCGCGATCGGGACGGGCGCCATGGTGGGGGTGGGGGCCGGGGGTTGGTGGGTGGTGCCGGTCCAGTGGCCGTTCACGACTCCTCCGCTGTATTAAGCGGCGCACATCGGCGCGGCGAGCACAATGCGAGCTAGGTGTAAGGTGCGCGAGTTGTTGTCGGCTCGCGTGGTGCTGGCTGGGCTTATCGTGCGCCTGGTGCCACGCCTGCTGGTGGCGGATGCGCGCGACCTGATTGGCTGAAGATAACCAGGCCGCCGACGTCGTCGTGCGTCGGCCTCGGGGCCAGCTGGCGACGGTACTGCCGCCGACGCCGAGGAGGCGGGGCCGGGACGGAGATGCGGGGCTGGGCCAGGCAATGCATTGGATCTGGGCAGCCGCTGCACTGGAGCTCGACGACGGGGCACGCCGCGCACCCCGGCCCATTCGCGGCTCAGCGCTGCCACCTCCTGCCCGCTACGCACCCCACCTCTTACACTTCTTCGAGCCTCGCCCCGTCTCCCCTCGCCTCGCGGCCTCGCACCACACGCCCGCGCCACCTTTCGCCATGCAGCGTGGCCCGTGGCCAGCGCCAGCACCCCACACCCACCCGATAACACCCAACCCACCGATACGCCTATCGCCCGCCCATCGCCGCACGCCCCGCCCCGCTAGCCCGGCCTATTCTGAGCGCCTTCGCCCTCACCACCCCCGACGCCGAGCGCGCGGCACTAGCAGCGTCGTCGTCGCATCCGAAGCTTCCCGAGCATGCAAGCATGGGTGCCGGCCCTCGTGGCCGCCCCCGCCGGCGGGCGATTGCGGGCGGAGCACGGCGAGCCACGACCTACCCCCTGATTCGCCAAAGATAGCACAACATCCGATGACCTGCCCAGCTGGTACCCGCACTGCCCGACACGACACACACGACCCAATCACACCAGCCTGCCGCTGCCGCAACGGCTACTCCCCCGGCTGCAATCCCGATAATGCCGTCAGCCGTCCGTCAAACATGCATGTATACTTCTATGCTACAGTGTTACCTGCCGCACTCGACGAGGAGGCTCGACACCCGCGACGTATGCCCCGGTCAACGCGCCAACGGCCGTGATTCGTCGTCCACGTGCTCGTCATCGTCACCAGAGGCACGGCCACGGCGCTCCATCTCGCGCTGGGCCTCACGTCGCGCCCCGGTATCAAGCCCTGCACGTCATCAGCCATCATCATCTCCTATCAGCCCAGTTACACCCACTCGCGAGTTCCTATTGTTCCTCGGGGTCAATGGCCTTGTATCGGCCTCTGCCACCGTCGCGCGGGCGGCTCCGGAACATGGCATCCGTCACGCGCCCAACCAGCGAATTGTCCGCCCGCGCGGGCACAGGCGTCCGCGAGAACGGCGCAGGCGACGTGCTGCTGCCAGCCCTTGATACCCGGCGGCTGCCTACGAGGGACGAGCTTTCGGACGCATCGATGTCCGATTGGTCGTCATCGTCGTCGTCATAGGGCGACGATTCTACCGTTAGCCGGCGCAACCACTCGACGCTTACCGTCGCCAAACAGCTTGTCCATCTCTTCCAGTGGCACGCCGCGCGTCTCGGGGTACAGGAAGTAGACTAGGGTCAGCTGCGCCGATACGCGTCCACTTACCCAGGATAAACGAGACGACACAGAAGAAGGCGTGCATGATGTACAGGCGCCACCCGATAAGCTGCTGGAATAGGGGCGTCGTTACGCCGACCCAGTAGTTTGCAATCCAGTTCTCCAAGTCAGTTTTGCCCGACGGAAGTTAGCTCACGGTTGCAGTAGATAGGGAAACGCCCTTGGCCCGGAAAGGAAGCGGCATAATCTCTGGCGGGTAGAGCCACGGGATCGGGCCCCAGCTCATGCCAAAGGCCGCGTTGTAAATGATGACCCATACGACGACTGCGAGGTGTGAGCGGGTATTTCTGCAGTGGTGGGTACCCGCACTCACCTGCGTTGGGCGTGTACGACTGGTCAATATAGATGAACCAGCCGGTGGCGGTCAGAGCAATGGCCATGGAGATGGCGCCCGTGAGCAGGATGGGGCGGCGGCCGACGGCATCGGTGAGCCACCACGGGGGGATACTGGCGGCGATGTAGAATATGGCGTTGATGCCCGTCATGAGGATGGCGTCGCGGCCGATCCAGCCGGCTTCTGCGGGGTGTAAGTATAGGTGATTGCAGGCGATGTGCATGCCACCTACGTTCAAAGACCTGTGACGCGCCGGTGGTTAGTACAGAGCAGGTGGGGTCGGGCCTGGCATACCAAAGCTGTGGGAGTTAGCTGAGACTGAAGTGCGCACTCCACCAAAACTCACGAGCATAGTATGAGATGACTGCGAGTTGGGTTAGACGCTGATCAAAAGCCACTGCACCCACCATTGATGCCATTCAGCTGCGCAAACAGCTGGCTGCTCATGGCGATGAGCACGCGGCCACGGTATCGCGTCCAGAGGGCCTTGTACGACCTGTCGCCGACCGCGCGCTGGTGTCAGCGGTGCACCTGCACAGCACCTACGTCTGCAAGCACGCCGTCCCGGATCTCGTTGTACTCCTCCTGCACCTTGGGGTCGTCCTCAGACTTGCCCTGGAAGTCGGAGATGACCTGCAGGCCCTCGGCGTCGCGGTCCGTGTCGATGAGGTATCTGGGGTGTGAGCTGGGCTTCACGCGTACTTGGACAGCACACACCGAGGCGACTCGGGGCACACAAAGCTGCCAATGGCGAGAATCAGCCCGCCCCAGACCTGGATGGACAGCGGGAGGCGCCAAGACCAGTGGCCCTGGATGTAGCTGCATGCATAGTCGATCCACTGGTGGGTGAGCGTTAGTTCTGGAATGGGAACCCACCACAGAGGACGCATAGCCCACAATGTTGCCGGTGAACTCGAGCGCGCCGAGGAAGCCGCGGTGGTCGGCCGGCGAGACTGGGGTCAGCTCCACCTTCCCCGGCTAGCAGACCCACTCTCGGCCTGGTAAATCGGCACGATCATGCTGTTCGAGTCAGCTTCCTTGATGTCATGAGAGCTCACCTCAGCATGCCCACGCCGCAGCCCGAGATGAAGCGCCCGACGACCATGACACGGTAGCCGGAGCAGAAGGTCTGCACACAGCCGCCGATGCTGAACAGCACGGCGCCGAGGCGCATCGTCCAGCGGCGGCCGTACGTGTCCGCCAGGCGGGCGGCAAGGAGGGAGGTGACTGGTGTGTGAGCTGGCGCGGCTTGCACGAAGTGCCTAGCTCACTGAACGCGCCGATCTCGAGCACGGCGACCATGCTGCTGTCAGCTCATGTCCCATCACGCTAGCTCACTTTCCGATCTGGGTAGCCGTCGGCTGGTCGACTGGGGTAAGCAGTGCTCATGGGCACAACGTACAGTACGATCTGGGCGTCAGCTCGCGTCAACAAGCTCAGCTCACTTGAAATACGGCCCGGTGATGATGCCTGCGGTCAGCGCGCACGCGCAGCCCACTCACCAGACATGACGCTGCGGTGGCCGTGGTTAGTCTCCCCCGCGCCGCACGCCGCCGCACGCACCCCTGGTCGTAGCTGCTGTCAGCGGGGAAGGAGGGGCCAGCTCACCCAAACAACCATACTCCGATCGACAGGAACACGGACGTCGAGTACAGGAGCGCGTTGCCGCGCAGCTTGGACTTTGCCATCGTGAAGAGGGAGGGAGCGAGGAAATCTAAGTGCCGTGGAACGCGTAGCGAGGCATCACTGGCCTCGAGGTGGGTGTTGAGAGCAAAGTGAGATGTGCGAAAGGCAGAATGCTGCGCGCGTCACGTCGTCGTCTTGGTGCGTTTCAACGCGCCCGCCCGCACTGCACTGCACAATGACGACGGTGGCGGCGGATGCTTTTAACATCTCCGGCACTACACCCAGCCAAACACGATTCATCTAGAATAGCAGCAAGAAGGGGGCAAGAGGGATACAATGGGGCGATTAAGATACAGAAGACACAGCGAATACTATCGGAACGGGAACCCGCCCTGGGCCTCGCCGGGCCCCACCTTCATCCAGAAGTCTGCGAGATCGAGCGCCTCGAACGGGTTCTCTGTCCCCTGGCCTCCGTTACCCGCCATGCCGAACCAGTCGTCAAGCGTCGCAAAGCCCAGATTGTTGTCCACGCTCACGTTGACGTTGTCGCGGGGGTGCAGGTTGACCACGTCGGATAACGGCTGCTGGTGTGGCGGTGCTGGCGCGCCAGCCGACCCGGGCACTGGGGTTGAGTATGGGAACGAGATTGGCGCACTGGCCTGCGGGGCTGAGGGGAACCAAGACGAGTCGGAGGGTGGCGGGTCGCCAATCCACGGCACTGACGTGTCGACGCCGGCCGGGGTTTCCACGGGCGTCTTTGTTGTCTGGGGCAGCGGCACCGTGTTGCCGCCGGTTGGCGAATGCGCCGAGTTGGACATGCCCGCGAGCTTGCGGCGGAGCGACCGGAGCTGCAGGCCGTAACGCACCGCCGGGTGGTCCTTGTCGAGCGAGGCTTCTGCGAAGCACTCGCACAGCCGGTCGATGAGCTTGTGGGCGGGGGCATGGTCCGCGCGGAGCATGGCGCCGGAGTAGAGGGCCTGGCGGGTTAGCGAGGTATCAGCACCATGCAACCCACCTTGAGAAGGACGATCGCGGCGTAGGTGAACCACAACAAGAAGCGGTTAGGGAGGTAGGGCAGCGCTCCACCGGGGTGGAGCCGGTCGACGCAGATGTGCAGGAGCTGGCGCGCGGCATCGATCGACTGGAAGATGTAGCGCGCATCAGGCGATGCGGCGGCCCCACGGGGGAAGAGGGAGAGTGGGGGACGCGGGCCGTCCGGGTGCGCCGTGTCATTGTTGTACTCCTCCTCTGCGCGGATCGACGCGCGCTCGACATGGGCCTGGAAGCTGAACGCGCAAATGTACAGCTGCGTGTAGTAGAACATGGCCCACACGGCGTCTGTGAGCGGGAAGAGTTTCCACTTCTTGTCGCGCCACAGGATCTTGAAGCCGTCGAGACTGCGGGCCAGCTCGTCAATGTACTTGAAGTACTCGCCGTAGACGACAAGCGAGCGCGTGCGCGACGGGTTGGGGTACAGCACATCGTGGGCGTTGCTCATGAGCTGCGTGAGCTCGAGGTAGGTCTGGATGAGCGAAGCGAGGTCTTCCTGCTGGTACTCGCCGGCCGGGGAGCCTGGCCCCGGCTGGATCTCGCGGAGGAACGGGAAGTTGCCCGGCGCGGCAGCGGGCCCCGTCTGCGCCGACGCGCTGAAGCCCTGGAAGCAGAGGTTGGGCCCGCGCGACCAGAACGCCTTGCCGAGGCGGAGCGACACACTGTGGGTGAGCTGAGTCCAGTCACACAGTGCAACTCACTGTCGATCAAAGAGGTAGCAGTAGGTGTATGCGAGGCGTGCGCGCTCAATCTCGAACGTGCGCTCCGTCTCTGGAAACAGCTTGAGCGCGAGCTTGTCCAAGTCGAGCATGTAGGCCGAGCGGATGGCCGTGCCGATGAGGTTCCACGCCTGGCGGTTCTCGGACCCGTGCACCTCCTCACCGAAGCCCTGGGCGTGCGCCGGGTCCTCGGAGCCAGGATACGGCGGGTCGCGGGGCAGGTTCTCTGCCAACAGCAGCAGCGCCTCGACGAACCCGACGGTGGGCGGTGCGCCGAGGCACGCAATGTCGGATATCCAGCCGCGCATGGTCGCCCACGCGCGCTCGTGCACCTGCCGCATGCCCGGCGCATGGTCGTTGCGGGACGCGACGATAATCATCGCCGTCACGAGGTATCGCTCGCTGACCGCCAGCTCGGCGAGCTGCTCTGGCGTGCGCGGGATCATCGCGGCCGGCACCATGGGCTGGGGTCAGCCGCCGCCAGCCTACTCTACTCACGAAGAAGTGGTGGTGGAACCGGAAGAAGACGTTCGTCAGGCGCGTGACCGTCTCCTCATCCACGATCCCGAGCCGGATGAGCGCAAAGTCCTCGATGCGCGCCGGGGTCGCGAACCGCCCCCGGCGCACAGGCGCCGCCGGCCTCTGGCGCGGGCTCTTGCTCCCCTCGCTGCTCGGGCGGCCGGCGCTCGCCAGCGCGAGGATGTGCAGCGCGTCCGACTCGTTCTGCATGTCGGCGACGACGATGCTGCTCGGATCAGTCCGCTGCAGGCTCGGGCCGAGGTGCAGCCGCCGGCGCTTGGTGTCGGGCGAGCGGCGGTCGCGCTCGTGCCGCGACTCGCGGCCCGCGTCGCTGCCCATCATGGTCACGGGCGAGGGGTCGGTCGCGGGGCTCATGTCGGTCGAGGACACGGACGGGTGGTTGAAGAGGTACACCTCTGCCTTTGGGGACGGGTTGAGCACGTCGACCGAGGGCGGGTACGCTGACGGCGGAGCGCGGTGCGGCGGCGGGAGGGTTGTCAGGCCGAGCCCGCCGCCTCCGCCCCCGCCGCTGCTAGCGCTGGCGCTGGCGCTGCCGCCGCCCACGTCCTCGGCGTCGCGCCGCTTCTTGGCATTGTTGCCGCCGCGGCGCGACGGCGCGAACACGCACTCGCGCGACTCGCGCCGGCACCGGCTGCACGGCGGCGAGGAGGGTGCGTCGATGTCGCCCTAAGTGTGAGCGGCGAGGGCTGACACAGCAACAACCTACCAGATCACACTTTGCCTTCCGACTCCGACAGTGCAGGCTAGCATCGACATGGTCCAGAGGGCATGGGGGGGCGGCACGCGGTGGTTGAGGGCGGGCGTCGGACAGATAGAAAGCATGGATGGACACGGCCCGTCAGTAATCACCGCCTACAACCGTCGAGTAGGGTTCCCACATCTCGCATCTCCGGGGAACGGGCCAGACTCACCATGCGCGATATCCACGCTTTGCGCGCTCCTTTTTCGCCTCGTCGGCCGCATGCTGCGCCGCGCTGGCTGCCGCTGCGTCGGCGTCGCTGTTCATTGTTGGGGTGGTGGATGACCAACGAGGAGGAAGAGACGGCGGCGAGTTTGCGTGCGCAGGCGCTGCCCGGCCAACGACATGGCCGCTGGTAGTGCCTGCCTGACTTAAGTGGCCCGTTTCCGCACCCGCCCGCCCCATTCAATTAGTCTCAAAGTCCTTATCCACATCGCACCATGCATATGCATATCGCCTACACACCGCCCAAAACACAAATCAAAACACACATGCTGGGTATCCTCTCTACATGATGACACAGTCTTCGCGCACAGACAGGGCGTACATGGCCTGCGGGGGTGGTCAGCTCGCGTCTCGTCTCGTCGGGTAAGCAAGCTCCAGCCGCCTCGGCATCGCCGTCCCCTCCCCATCACGTCAGCACCCACCTTGTCTACTGTTTTCTCAATCTTCTTCCAGTCGCTGCGTCTCTGGATAAACTCGTAGATGTCCTCGGGCGTAAACGTGCCGCCGTACCGCGTCACGTCGCGCACAATCTGCGCCAGGTCCTTGGCGTCCGACACAATGTATACGTGCCCCAGCATCTTGAGGTTGGAAAAGTCGTCCGTGATGCGCTGCTGCTTGAGCGAGGCCACAAACGCGTGGTACGCGTTCAGGTCGGCAATGATCTGGAACCCGCCCTCGAGCGAGATGATCTGCCGCTTGAGGTGCCGCTGCAGGATGGCCTGCAGTCGGATGCCGACCTCCTGGTAGAAGACCTCGAGCACTTCCTTCGATGTGCTGCCCTTGAGCAGGTTGCAGTGCATCTCCAGAGATTTGATGGCCTCGCGGCAGCCCAGCGTCGGGCCCAGCTCCATCGGGACTCCAGGCTCGGGGTAGTACTCTCTCGGGCCCGTCTTGCTGATGATGATGTGTTCGACCTGGACGTGAGCGGGTGGCTTTCGGCAACACAATCTGTCACCCACCTGGTTCATGAGCACCTCGATACCGGCGTTCAGGCCCGCGGCCACAGCGTCATCGAGAACACCCTCAAACCGCTTCTTCTCGCGCATGACGGGGTTGAGGAAATCCGTCTTGTCGACGTACTGCGCCACCTCCTTGTCAAAGTAGACCTGGACCATGCTCTGGATCGTGTCGCCGACGTGAACGAGCTCAAAGAACTGCAGCAGCGGCGCGACAGAGTTGGACTGCTCGTGATCGGCGGGCTTGTACGTGAGCATTTGTTGTGTGGCACTGGCGTCAGCTTGCTCCCCTGCCTCCGGCTTACATCCTGAAGCCCGGCGCAATATGTCTGTCCCCGACAGCCTTTAACAGCTGGATAAAGATCTCTTCGATCGCCTCGCGCACTTTCGTGCCCGTCTTGGCGGGGTACTTGCCAAACGTCTCGGTGCGCTTCAAGCTCTCGCGGTCGGCGTGGATGAGCTCGAGAGCGGTGTCGAGCGAGACGAGCAGCTGGAGGCGGTTGAAGTCGTCGTCTTTGGCGCCAGGTTCGGGTGTTGCTCCGTTGGACGGGGCTGTCGATGCCGGGAGGGGCACGGCGAGCGCCGAGTTTGTCTTCTCACTCAGCTCGTCGATCTCGTCCCGCTCCTCTGGCTTCTCGTCGTCGTCTGGCCCGGGGACGGACACGTCGAAAATGGCTTCGCCGTTGACAACCTTGCCCTTTGTGCCGACCTTCTCCGCTGTTGTTGACGATGTTGACGCTGCCCACTTCTGTGGGTTGAGCATCGACAGCCCCGAGACGGCCTGCGTTCCGCCCGCCGCGATAGCTGTGACGCCAAAGGTGACGGCGCGGGGCACGATGGTCACGGGCAAGAGGAGCACGTCGCGGAATCCAGCGAGCACGTTGCGCTTGACCTGATCAGGATTCGACGCGGTCAAAAACTGCGGCTGAGCCGATCCAGTTTGCGTCTTCTTTGTCCGTGTTGTTGTGCCCAGCTCGGCGTCCCACGCGTTGCAGATGCCGTCGAGCGCCGTCTTGACCCACTCGGTCTCCTCGTCGAGGTACTCGTCCATGTGCGACTCGAACATGTGGTAGACGACGTTCTCAATCATTTTTGGTGGCGTCTCGGTCTGTTTGTCGCCCAGCACCTCGCTCGACACGTCGACAAGCTTCCAGGCTTGAATGAATGACGCGGCAGTGGCGCGGAGGAACAGGTCCGGGGACATGATTCGCGTCTGGCCCAGCAGCGTCTGGATGTACTCGCCGATGACTTCTTCGGACAGCCGCTCCGCAAACGAGTGGACCACACGCGCGCCGGCAGGGAACACCCTCACAGCCGTCTCGGCGTCGATACGGAACGACTCGAGCACGTGGTTCATGAACGCGTCCATGGGCGTGAAGTCGAGCTGCTTGACGAGCGCCGTCCCAGTTGGGTCGGGTACCTTGATGATATTCTCCGACGCGTCCCACTTTGCCGTGTCGTAAAACACCTCCCGCTTCTCCACCCACACCCTTCCACACTCCCACTCGCTGCGCTCGCCTCCTCCAGCCTCCCACACGCGCCAGCTTGCCTCGGCGGCAGTGTGCATGCCGAGCTCGTCTTTTCTGCTGTCGGCCGTCTCGAACGCAACCAGGCATGTCGAGTCGAAGCGGTCCGCGGCAGCCAGGAGCGACTGGCGCAGGAATCCCCAATCCGGCAGCGGCTGGAGGCGGGCGGACAGGAAGCGCAGGAGCACGAGCAGGAGCTCCCCCTGCGCCTCCAAGCTCGGCGGCAGCGCAGTCTTCGCATCGGGCGGGAACAGCAACGACAGCGTCGCGCTCGGGCTCGGCGACGACCGAAGGTGCAGGCACAGCGGGACCAGCTCGACGTGCTTGCGCTTGTACGTGTTGTACCACGCCCCGGGGCCAGTGCTGGGGACCGCGGGCCCGGCAGTGGGCGCGAGCGCGAAGAAACCCGTCGTGCGCGCGCCCGCCGCCGGTCTCGACGGTAACGGCACGTCGTCGAAATCGAGCAGGCTCTTCTCCCCCTTGGCAGGCGACGAGAACGAGAACGATTGGGGCCCATTGCTAGCCTTGGACGGCGGCACGGCAGCAAAGTCGCCAAAGTCGACCTCCTCGAACGCGTCTCCGCCCTCTCCAAAGTCGCCAAAGTCGTCGTCGAGCGCCCCCGTGCCGAGTTTCGGGCTCGAGAAGCTCGGGCGCGCCTTGCTCACACTCGTGCGGGGCTTGCTGAAGCTCGATCTGCCAGCCGACGCATTACTTGCTTTTCTCGCGTGCGCCGGCTCGGCGGGCTTGTCCTTGTCCGCCTCAGTGATGCCGAGCACGGCGCATCGTTCCCTCCACGTCCCCTCGTCGCGGACGACGCGGGCGAGCGCGCGCGACCCGCGCGCGACGTTCGGGATCGCGTGGACGGGGAGGAAGCCGATGATGCGAGTGACAATGTCCTCGGGCCAGCGGCCGATGCGGGGGCCGGCCAGGCCGGCGCGCGCACGCGCCGCTGCCGACGTCGACGGGCCTGCCTTGGACGGCTTGAGGACGCCAAAGCCGCCAAAGACGGCCGAGGCGGCCGACGAGCTGCCCGGCTTGGAGGGGGCGATTGGCGCCCACTTGTCCATGATGGCCGCTTGTGTTGCTGTCGCTGTTGTGCTCGCTACCGACGAGAAGGTGTGATAGAGGTCGAAGAGGGATGGCATGGGCAGTGTCACGTAGGTCATTTCAAGGGGGGGAGTGGGGGGATGTGGGGGACCACGTGGCCTCGGGCCTAACGGAGAACAGAGGTAGGCGTGTCAAGGGGGGTTGGGGCCGGTGGCGTTAGGCCCACCGTTATGAGTTGTTGTCGTCTTTATGGCTCTCTGTAGCTCAATGCATACAAAAGTGTGAACAATGGCGAGCGGGCGAGCAGGGCACTGACGGCAGACAGAGCGGCAGAGGGATGCGAGCGACGCACTGCGCAGTCGTCGGCCTGGTTCACCGTCTCACAGCTCGCGCCTGCAGGGCTGCCCGCTGCAGACAACCGCAACACCACCCGCTCGGGCTACAGACAGATGCATCAATGTGACAGGGTATTGGTAATGCTGGGAATATCGACTCGTCGCACGGGGAATCATGCTTGTGCGGGGGTTGGGCTCGCAGCCGCCGGCTCGTCCTTGTCCTTGGGCGCGGCCGGGGACGCGACGTGGGCCACCTCCTTGACCTTTGCTGCCATTGCCGACGAGGTCTGGCGCGTGAGCTCGGCTACTCTGCAACAAGTGTATAGCCTGCACACTCACCCTTGCGTAGTCGGCGAGATACACATCGACCTTGTCATATTTACTCTTGAGCTCCCTCCGGGAGCGCAGCAGTCCGTCGCGCTCGGCCGTGAGCGCCGCGACCGTCGCCTCGCGCTCCATGATGGCCGCAAGCTCGGCCTCGAGACGAGAAATGATGAGTGCCCGGGCGCGAGGCTCGCCGTCGGCAGCTGGGGAGTCAGCTCGGCCAGTCTGTCACAGCAAGCGGCACTCACGCAACGTCGCAAGCACCTCGGTATCCGCGCACGCGAGGAACGCCTCCTCGTCGGGGATGTCGAGCGACTCGTACATCGGTCTAGGGCGTCAGCTGTGTCTTTACACCCAATCCCAGCCAACCCACTCATAGCTCATGCACTGGGCCATCTCCTCGCGGACTCTGTCGAGCTCGTACATGACCGTCCTGAGCGCGACGTCGGCCTCGTCCAGCCCCGCACGGGCGTCGGCTGCGCCCGACCTCGCAGCGTTCAGCAGCGTCTGGCTCGCGCGCGTCGTCGACTTCATCTGCGCCGTGAGCACGGGCAGGTCGGGCGCCGGCCCGTTGCCGAGGTGCGCTGTGAGCTGGGCCGAGAGGTCATGGAGCTGCGGGAGGGGCGAGGGCGGGAGCTTGGCGGGGAGCGGGAGGAGGACGAGCGGGTCGAGCTGCGACGCCTCGCCTATGTGTGCTGGAAGCGACATTGTGGGCTGTGGAGAGGATGAAGAGTGGACTGGTTGATGTGAGGTGGACTTGGTCGGTATCGTCAGTTGAGTGACGACGGAATCAAATTTCCACCCAGCCAGGCTGCAATGCCGATCCATTTCGACTTTTCCTCGTGCGACAGTGACAACCACTTGAAGACCATCATTCATCACTCGCACGCCGTCCCACGACTCGCAGACTCGCTGCACCGGCAGACCTGACTGGAGAGCGACATCGCATATCCTGACCACCCGAAAAACCGGCCCATCGCCCCATTCTCCCCCTCCATCCCATCACCCGACCCCACCCCCCTCCTCGACAATGGTCCGCCCCGGCGCGCTCGCCAACCTGGCCCGCTCGGTCCCCGTGCCCGGCTACAACCACTTCCTCACGCCGCTGCGCAAGATTGTGTTCGACTATGACGCCGAGTCTCCCTCGCAGCGGGGGTTGCGGTGAGCTTCTTCCCCCTCCCCTTCTAGTCCCAGTCCTAACTCCCCAGCTCGTACCTCGCCAAGCCGCTCCTCACCATGGCCAAGGAGAACCCCGACATCGAGATCGTCGTGCGCAAGTTGAAACGCGGAAAGGCCGGCGTCATCCGCGGACACTACACCAACGGCCGGGACAAGGTCATCTGCCTCAACGGTCTCGAGGAGAACCAGGTCGCCAACAAGGTCGACCTTGTCCTCAACTCTTCGGGCGCCAAGATCAAGCCGCTCAAGAACCTCACGCTCGAGGCCGGACCCGGCGGCGAGGCCGCCCGTGGTATCTGGTCGTCGCTGCACGACGCGTCCAAGCAGGGCGGCGGATACAGGATATAAGTGTGGAGGAGATTCATTGAGACATTTGCATGATGCATCGTTTAGCGGTCCGAGGGGGGCGGGGTGGGCTAAGATGCTGGCTGTGCAGGCATGCTGCCGAGCGTGGAGATATCGGCCGGTTGGCGCAGGCCATGGCAGAGTTGGCCGTTGAGCTCCGCCTGACTCGCGCAGTCGTCTTCCACTCTCAACTACGAAGTGTGGCCCTAGCCGTCCTAGCCCGACATATCAGAGAACAGCCAAGCCGGTGTAATACAATACATAGATCCTCTGGCAGGACACGCCCGCGTAGTGGTACAAGGTGCGCCGCCCTAAGTAGGCAGCTTGGCCAGCTCCTGCTGGACGACGAGCACGCGCTCCGCTCTTGCCAGCTGCTGTGGTGCCGTCTACACCATTAGCATCCATCCACCCCACCCACCACTCACCGCCGTAAGCTCGGAGAAGTGCGAGCTGACCGTCTCGAACGTGCCCTTGACCTCGCCATGGCGCGGGGGCGCGGGGATGTCTTCTGGCCTTACCACTGGCTTTCCCGCTGGCAGTCAGCATACTTCACGCCCATAAACGCACGCTCAGAGGGCAGCTGCGCCAAGTCGTCTGCGTTCGGCCGCCAGGTGGCCGCGTCGCGGCGCTCCTCGAGGTCCTCGACGAGGTTGGCCACCTCGTCCGCCTTCTTCCGCCGCTTGTCTGCCACCGCCGACTCCCAGCGCACGCGCTCGGTATTCAGCGACCAGATCTCGCGGTCGAGGCTCTCGTTGAACGGCTCGGTCGCTGCGGTGTCAGCTCGAGCGGGTATACCTACGCACTCTCGACAAAGTCCTCGTAGTTGAAGCCGTTGACCCGCAGGTTTGGCTTTGTGAGCTTCCACATCCGCTCGCGGACCTGCGTGGGTTAGCAGAAGGGCGAACAAGGCACCCACCAGCTCGAGCTGCTCCTCCAGCTTCGGCCGTAGTCTTCTCGCCGTGTCCCCTCTTGCGCCGCCGGGGAGGGCCGCGAGGCGTGCCTCCAGCGCCGCGGTGAGCGCTGCGTCCGTGTTGCCCTGGACGCGCAGCCAGTCGGCCTCGCGCTCGACCGTGACGCGCGATAGTGGTGGATCTTCTGCCATTGTGCTCGGGTTATGCGTGGAGATGTAAGTCGCGAATGCACTTTCGTTGTCGATGGTCACTGTTGTTGTTGTTGACGAGTGATAGCGGGGTCTCGCCACGTGGCAAATGACGTGTGCCGGGACCAATGCCGCCTCCCTGCCTGTTTCGTCATTGGCCTCGGATACCTCCACTAAGACGAGAGGGCATGACAGCCAAGCGGGCTTGGGCAAGAGGCCTTCTGTCCATCACTCTCCATCTCCACCTCGGCACAGTATCACGCACAATGGCGCCGAGACGTGGCAAGCGAGCCGCTCGACGCCCGCCCCCAGCCCCCGCTCCCGTCGTCGCCGAGCCTGAACCAGAACCGCAGGCGGGACCATCTCGCTCTCCATCGACAAGATCGCTCAGCTCCGAGACCTCTTCGCTTCGGAAGGGCAAGGAGAAGGCTACCGACGGCGCGGTGAACGGTTCTGCAGTCACCGGCAATGGGAGCGCGAATACTATTGCGGACCCTTCCCCGGAGCACCATGACGACGAAGTCGATGACGACGACAGCGAGGAGGATGAGGAAGCGGAGGATGATGACGATCAGGTCGAAGTTGCCGAAGGAGACGGGGACGAGGAGGAGTCCGAGGAGGAGGACGAGTCTGAGTCGGACGAAGAGGGGGACGACGACCCGCCCGTCACACTACAAGATGAAGTAGCGGCGGCTGCTCCGGGCGAGGAGGAGGAGGATGACGGCGCGGAGGACGAGGAGGAGGAAGATGACGACGACGACGACGACGAGGAAGCGGAAGAGGTCGACGAGGAAGATGAGGAAGATGAAGACGACGACGACGATGATGATGACGAGGACGAAGAGCCGTAAGTTCTACATCGCCGAGCCAGCCTGACCCCCTAGTGTCCTCAAGTACTCTCGGCTTGAAGGAAGAATACCAGAGCTTCTTGGCCGTGACAGCGCAACCGCCATCGACGTCTCGCCCAGAGTCATTGTGAGTCGCCCTTCACAACCTCGCTGACCCCAGGCCATCGGAACACAAATGGGAATGGTTCACGTCCTCTCGTACGGCGGAGCCAAGGTCAATTCGTTCCGTCCACACGCCGCCAATGTGACGGCACTCCGGCTGGACGAGGACAACGACTTTGTTGCCACCGCAAGCATGGAGGGTGGGTTCGGCTCTCAGAGTACTACTGACATCTAAGGCCGGGTTGTCATCCACTCCCTCACAAGCACCGAGTCGTACGCGTTCGACTACAAGCGCCCCATGAACGCCATTGCATTAGAACCCGGCTTCGCCAAGAAGAACACACGCGCTTTCGTCTGCGGCGGCATGCTCGGCAACCTCGTGCTCCAGGAGAAGGGCTGGTTAGGGTACCGCGAACAGGTGCTCCACTCTGGTGAGGGGCCGATCTGGGCGATCGAGTGGCGCGGCGACCTCATCGCCTGGGCCAACGACCTCGGTGTCAAGATTTACGACCGGGCCTCTGGGCAGAGGATAGGCTACATCGACCGCGGCGCCCACGCACCCCGCGCCGAGCTGTTCAAGTGTACTCTCAAGTGGAAGGACGACCAGACGCTGGTGATCGGCTGGGCCGAGTTTGTCAAGATTGTGCGCATCCGACAGCGGCCAAAACCTCAGCCCGGCATGCCCCCGCTGAGCGTCGAGGTGTCGTCGGTGTGGGAGGTCGACTGCATGGTGTCTGGCTTGACGCCGTACCAGAACTCGGCATACATCATGCTCGCGTACATCCCGCCAGATACGTACGATAACGAGGCCACGCAGGACCGCGCCGAGCAAAGGCGCAAGGCCGCCAACCGGCCCGAAGTGCGCATTATCCGGCAAGGTGACGAGATAGCCGCCGACGAGCTCGCGGTGCCAGCGTTCGAGCGGTACAGCTGTAACGACTACACATTGATCGAGTCGCAACGGCAGGATGACGTCGATGTCTCGCTCGTGCTCACGCCACAAGACATCATCGTGGTGCGGCCACGCGACGAGGCGGACCACATCGACTGGCTCGTCGAGCGGGAGCGGTTCGAGGAAGCGTTGACGGCTGCCGAAGCGCTGAGAGACAAGCACGGGGGAGCCTTTGACGTGCAGGCCATTGGGCTGAGGTACATGCACCACCTCGTGGAAGCTGGTGAGGGGAACTGTGGGAACGAAGCTGACAGGCTAGGCAACTATGAGCAGGCGGCAACGCTTGCACCGAAGGTGCTAGGCGAGAGCGTCGAGAGCTGGGAGAAGTGGATTTACTCATTTGTCCAGCAACACAAGCTACCTGTGAGTGGTGTTCGATGGCTGTAGGCACCACTGACCTCTCAGGCTATCATTCCCTACATCCCTGTGTCCAACCCGCAGCTGTCGAAGGCGGTGTACGAGATGGTTCTGGGCCACCTGCTGGTGAACGACAAGGGAACGCTGCTTGAAACCGTCAAGACTTGGCCCATCGACATCTACGACAGCAGTTCTATCATCGGTGCTGTCCAGAGCGAGCTTGAGGCGACCAAGGACGACCCCGTGCTGCTCGAGGTCATGGCTGAGATGTGAGTTGGCGTGTGTTGGGCTTCGCTGACAATAGTCACATCGGTCGTGGCCAGCCTGCACGAGCACTGCCTTTTTACCTCCGCCTGCGCAAGCCAAATGTGTTTGACCTCATCCGCGAGCACAACCTCTTCGATGCTGTTCAGGAGCAGGCGCTTCTGCTGGTCGAGTTTGACAGGGCCAGAATCAAGGCAGATCCAAAGGCAGCGGTCGAGGGTAAACACGGCGCAGCCATTCAGCTACTGGTCGACCACACCCTGTCTATTCCTGTGAGTCCGACGGAAGGGGCACGACTGACGCAGTACAGGTCGACCGCGTGGTGCAACAGCTCGAACCCAAGCCACAGTACCTATACATGTACCTCGACGCCCTGTTCTCCAAGGATCCGCAGGCATGTCAGCAATACAGTGATCGAATGGTAAGTCCCTCAGCCAGTACGTCACTAACGAATAGGTGGAACTGTATGCCAAGTACGATCACGACCGCCTCATGCCCTTCCTTCGTGCCAGCAACTTTTACGATCTGGAGCGGGCACTTCGGATATGCGAAGAACTCGACTTTGTTCACGAGACCGTGTTCCTCCTTGGCCGCATGGGTGACAACCTGAAGGCGTTGAATCTGATCATTGAACGCCTCGGGGACGTGCGGCTGGCCATTACGTTTGCCGAGGAACAGCGAGATGACGACCTATGGGAGGCGCTCATCACACACTCGGAGACGAGACCAGACTTTATCCGCGCACTGTTGGAGCATGGCGGGGCCGAGATCAAACCGGTTCGGCTAATCGAACGGATCAAGGAGGGCCTGGAGATCCCAGGGCTCAAGCCTGCGCTTGTCAAGGTTCTGCAAGCGTCCAACTTGCAGGTGTCGCTCCTTGAAGGGTGCCAACGTATTCTACACGGAGACTGCAATGCCCTGGCGGTCCGGCTGCAGGCAGGGCAGACGAGGGGGAGTCACGAGATGGGTGAGTTGTTGAATAGGTGTGGCTTGGGTCTAGCTGACTGAATAGAAACGGCGACTTGCGAGATTTGCGGCAAGCTAGCGTTCCCCCCGACGACTACAGCCGCGGAGTCGCCCCTGACATTGATTTACTTGTGCCGCCACTTGGTCCACGCCACATGTGCGGTGCTCAATGACGACGTTGAGCTTCCCGAACGACAAGAGAACTCTGCGGTGACGCACCTGCTGCTAGCCGACAAGCCAATGGGGGCTGGCACGCGAGTTGCGCAGCAGCGGGCGCTGGGGGCCAAGCTGGGGTATGAGGCCATGGTGCGGATGCGGGTGGGGCCGTGTCCGGTGTGCAAGCGGCTGCGGGAGGGTAGTTGGGCCGGTGTCGGCGTCGGCGTCGTGACAACGACGACGATTGTTGCGACGTCGACGACGCTCGCCGTGGCGTAGAGCTGTTTCTCTTCCCAGTGTCTATGTATATGCATAGGAATGACCTAAACCCAAGTAGTGTACAACGAGATGTCTGGCGTCTAGCGTCCGTCTAATTTTTTTGCGCGTCGTCTGCCACGCGCGTCGTCTGCCGTGTCGCTCAGTGGAATGCGACGGCCTCTATGACGTGTTCGAACTTTACGCGGCGGGGGAGGTCCACGACGAGGTAGTCGTCGTGCACGTGGCTCGATGGCATGGTGATGCCGACGGCGCGGGTGTCGACCTGGGTGTGGAGGACGGCTGAGGCGAAAACCGTCAAGAAGAGGAGGGTGAGGAACGCGCCGAGGTGGGAGCGGGTCCGTGGCTTCCGGCTGGTCGCATAGCTGGCGGGGAACGGCAACCCAAGCGCGGCGGCGGTGGCAGCGAGGCCCGGGATCTGGGCGGTACACAGCTCGTCGAGCTCGGCCATGGGGCGGCGGCGTCGCGGCCGGATGCGCACCTGGCCCTCCGCGGCGCGGGGGTACAGCAGCCCGTAGCCTAGGAGGTGCTCGTCCCCGGCTGGCTCGGCGGCGAAGTAGTCGTCAAAGCCGGACTGGAGGGGCCGGGGCGTGGGCGGCGTCACGACGACGGTGGGGACCGGGAGGCCGGACGGCGAGAGCAAGCAGCTGGGGGTGATGGCTGTGCGCATGGTGTGTGTGGGGGGGGGGAGGGGTGGGGTGGGTGCATTATGTACCGAGTTTCTTTGACGCGTCTGCGACGGCGGCGAATGCCCAGTCTGATCTGCAGTGACGAACGCCGGTGACGACTGCGACGAGTCGCTCCGACGAGTGGGTGGTCCGACGAGGTCGTTTCGTCGCCGGTGGTCCAGTCCTCGGGCGGATACGTGTCGGCGTCGACTACAATGCGAGAGCGAGAGCGGATACAGATGGACAATGCGGCGTGTAAAACAGAGAGTCAGACAGCAGCAAGACAGCAGGCGGGGGTTGGCGGTCGTGCGCGGGGGAGGGGGAGGGGGGAGGGGTCGAGGCGGCGCCACGGGCGGTAGCTATGTGTGTGGGGTATTGTCCGTGTGTATTGTCCAGCTGGTGGTCGTCTATTGTCGTCTGTCGTCGTCTAGAGTACGGTGCGTACACTGGCCGAATGCACCTCGAAGAGGGGCGACGAGCGACGACGAGGCCACGCTGCATGCTTAAGAAGACCAGGAAGCAGCAGCACACAGGCAATGTTGCTGCCCACCCTGCCCACCCACCCCGATTCTAGACGCCACGGCGCCGGCTGCCCTGGGCGTTCGCTAGGCTGGATGCAGTCGCCGCAGCGCGCCACAGTTTGTGGTGCCTGTGAATCGTGCTTGCATTCAGATACATGGCGAGTTTGGCAGCCGGCGCGCGCTAGATCGGTGCTTTGCTTGGCCCGGGCCAGGCCACCTCGTCGGGGATTAGATGCCAAGGCGAGCGAGCACCACCAACTCTATCTCTCTCCCTCGCATCTCCCTCGACCGGTCCCTCACTCACATTCCCCGAAGACGAAGGCGACTTCGACGTCGACGTCTGCGACTTATCGACGGGGAGCTTCTACGGCATCCAGTGGCATGTACGCTTCGAAACTTGACACAGCGTCCTCTTCACCTGCATGCGTGCATTGCTAGCCCTCCCCAGCCGTTTGAAGCTACGCCGCTCCAACCACCCGTCTGATTGTGCTCGTCCGCTCATTATGCCGGCAGGTGCAATCTCGCAATCTCTCCCATTTGGGTGGTGGTGGGTCCGGCGTGGGTTGGTGGGTTGCGGGTTGGCTCCTGCCGCGCGTGCCGAGCGGCCTGCTGCCTCTGCCTGCTGCCTCTGCCTGCTGCCTACCGCGCTGCGGCCTCTGCTCTAAACAACCATATGCAGCTATGCTTGTCGCGCGACGCTAGGCTGTCCCTCGTAAACGTGCAGTCTGCTGCGTGCTGCAGGCCACCCAACCCTAATCACCCTAACCACCCCCTCGCACCACAATTGGGAACCAACAAAGTTAGATTGCTTGAGAGCGGTAAAGCCGTAGCTTGACCCTGGGCGAGCGTCAGCGATCTTGCTAGCGCAGGCAGCGCAGCCAGCCCTTGCCGCCACCAGCAGCACCCTCAAACGCAATCTCATGAGCGTGCAGGCAGGCACCAGCGCGCGCCAGCGCCAACGGACAGGCGCGTGGGTGGTTGGTTGGGCCGCAAGTCTAGCGGCAGTGGCACGCATGGCGCCGTTGCTGCTGCTGTCGCTGCTGCTGCCGCCGCCGCAGTCGCCGCTGCCAGTGCCGCCGGAATGCGTCCCAACACACGGGCGTCCACGACACGTTGTGCGCGTCACGTTGACTGAGGCTCGACAAACAAGGCCCCCCCTAGCGCCTAGCGCGCCAAGCACACCCGAGCCGTTGGCCCGCTCGCAGCGCCAGCCGCACCACCCCGCCGCCACCCACACCCACTCACTTATCGCGCACAATCTCGAGCTCGGTCTCGTCATCGTCCTCGCGCTTGGCCCCGCCGTACAGCTTGTCGCCTGCCGGCGCCCACGCGGCAATGTCCCAGCGCGACCACCCCCACGTCTCCTTGATCTAGGGTAGTGTGGGAACACGCGGCGGGGGTTTATCGACGGGGCGGCAAGGTTCGGTCGGGCGGACGGCATGGGTCGAGTCGGACGGCATGGGTCGAGTTGGACGGCATCGCGGGAGGATGCGCAGCAAGCGTCTTGTCAGCACACACAACAGATAAAACGAGTGACACGACTATCGTGCGTGACGGGGAGCCGATGCACAATGGTGTGGACAAGTGGCAATGTCTCGCCACTATGCGCGCCACGGCCATCCCACCCTGGGAACCGCGCCAACAATAGCGAGATATGCGCCCCGTCATCGGCGTCATCGGCCCACGCAGCGCCACGCCACCACCCACCTCTGGCTTCTTGTGCGGCGCAATGATCACGAGCCAGGTCGCGCGGCGGCTGAGCTCGTCGAGCAGCGCAAACAGCTCGCTCGGGTCGGTGAGGAGGTGCAGGGCGAAGCTGCACACGATCATGTCCCACGCGGGCTCGGCGGCGTCGGCGTCGTAGCCGGGCGGGAGGCGGCCCGACGCGAGGTCCGAGAACGACAGCGGGTGGCACACGCGCGACGTGCGCGCAAAGTACGCCGGGGATGTGTACTGGGGTGGGTGTGAGTGGGTGCGTGAGTGGGTGCGGGAGCAGAGGAAGGGGGGGGGGGCGAGACAGCGTGGTCAGACATGGCGCCTCAGTCGGCGCCTGAGTCATCGGCGCGTGGGTCGGCGCCTGAGTCGTCGGCGCCTGAGTCATCACCTCATGACGGAGAGTCATGAGCAGGCGTGCGTGCCAAGATGGCGCGGCAGAATTTGTTCTGGCCAAGAGGCCGCAGACGGCCCACCGACCACGCCACCGAGCTGAGCCGCCACTCGTATGGGCTATCGCACAGTTGTGGCCTTGCGAGCGAGGCCGCGAGGCCAGCCTCAGTGCGCGGGTGCAGCCGCAGCAGCACCACACGCCTGATAGTGCGATGGATACGAGGTGGCTCGGCGGTCCTCGGCCCAGCGCACCTCCTTGCCTCACATCCCCCGACTGCAGTCACCCACCCGCCGCGGCTCGCTCCGCTCACCGGCGGATAGGACACACTCCCCTCGCCCATAGCCAAATCGCTCACTCGCTGCGCTCGTTCGCTCGACTCACAGGATCCGAAGCCACCACGTCCAAAACCAACCCCCTAGGCAAGGCCGGAACCCCGCCCGAGAACACGCGCGCCCTCGGCGTCGCGGCCCCGTCGGCCCCGTTGGTCCCCTGCGCGCCCCGCCTTGCGTTCGGCGGGATAAACGCCGGGCGGGAGGGCAGCGTGCTCTGCACCTGGAGGGGGAGGCGGGGCGGGGACTTTGTCGGCGAGGAGGGTTGGGACGTGGACCGCTTGCCGGCTGCTTCCCATTCCTGCAGGCAGAGGGTGGCTTCGCCGCTACGTCGCCAGTTAGCCTCTGTGGTAGCGAGGGGAGAGGGCGAGAGGGCGAGAGGGGGAGAGAGAGGAGGGGGGGTAGCTCACCTCCCTGCTGCCATGTCCAGCACCTTGAGCGCCCGCCCCGCGCCGTACCCCTCCCCTTCCGCCTCCCACCACCGCGTGAGGAAGGCCCAGACCACCTTGCGGATGCCGGGGTAGAACGGATTGCGGTACGTTGCGGCGACCTTTTTGTAGTACTGTGGAGGTGAGCGCCGGAGAGGGCAGCGAGCCAGTGCAGTGCTGCTCGCCGCGACGGCTTCGCCGTCCCGGCTCGACCCGCTCCACCCACCTCGTCCACGCCATGCTCGGCATAGTTGTCCCGCATCGCGTGCGACAGGTTGCCGTGCACTTGCCCCGCCATGTTGCCGTCTCGTGCGTCGTGTGAGCTGTCGTCGCTGTCACCGTCGCCGTCAAGACCAGACGGAATGTCGAGACACGCCAGGCCGACGCAATTTGGTGACAACCTCCACTTTGCGCTAAACTCAGACACACACCCGGTCAACGCCACGCCCTGGTCATGTGCCCCGTGCCCAAGCCCTGTCACAAGTTACATGAGTATGCATTTAATTCCACGGCCAGCATGGACAATATGGTGTAGTCTACTCCCAGCAGCTGGGTAATGTATGGTAGGTAGGTTGGTTGGAGGGGGTGGGGGGGAGAGTTTAGGGGGTGAACGCCAACGCCGCTTACAGGCCCATGCCCGCTCGCACGGCGTCTGTCAGGGGGAAGCCACCAGCCAGGTAGTCGCCGTCCATCGAGAACACGTTGCAGCCCTTGAGGCCGGCCTGGGCAGCGAACTGGCCCTTCATGTTCATCGACTGCACGTCGTCGTACGTGATGATCTGGCCAGACTCCTCCGACTTGAGCCATGGCGTCGAAGAGCACTCGTCCCAGTGGCGGGTGAAGCCACCGGCGCCGACGTACTCGCCGCCAGACTGAGTCAGGGCTCCCTGGTCGATGAGGCTGTGCCACATGATCTGGCCGTTGGTGGTGCCACCGGCCTCGTTCGTGACAGTGACCGAGCCAGACTGGCGCTTGTGGGGAGGAGGCGTCATGCCGCGCCAGCTGCGCTGGTAGAGGTGGTTTGAAGACGACTTCTGGAGGTAACCGTAGGCGGGAACACCGAGCGTGATCTTGTTGGCAGGGAAGCCGGCAGCCTGCCACGAGGCGACAGCAGCGTAGGCATTGGCTGTGGGCTGGGTAGAGTTCTTGCAGCCGTCGCTGAGCGGGGCATTGGGGCCGGGCGTGGACGACGAGCCCCAGATGTCGTAGTTCATCAACAGGATCCAGTCGAAGATGGCAGCAAACTCGGAAACGTCGGACAGGGGCTGTCCGTCGGGGCCGTAGAAGGGCCAGACCTGGGTAGCGGCGGTGATGAGCGCACCGTCGGGCAGAGCAGCGCGGAGCTCCTTGAGGAAGACGAGGTAGTTGGCAGAGTCGTCGGGCGACTGAGCGTTGCCAGGGGCACCGGGGGCAGCGGGGTACTCCCAGTCAAGGTCGATACCGTCGAGGTTGTACGCGTTGTAGGCCTGAACAATGTTCTGGACAAAGTTGCGGCGGGAGGAAGACGAGGCGACAAGAGTCGAGAAGTAGGCCGAGCCGGTCCAGCCACCGACAGAGAGCTTGACGCGCTTGCCAGCAGCGTGGGCGAGGGCGACGAGGCGGTGAAGGAGGTCAGAAGAGTTGTCCTGGGTGAACTGGAGGCCACCGTCAGACGTGGGCTCGGCAAAGGCAAAGTCGATAATGTCAAACTTGGACCAGTCGACCGACTCGGGGGGAAGGTACGAGGCAGACCAGTCGGCGTAGTAGCCAGCCATGATGCGCTCGCCGACGCTGCCACCAGGGCGCGTCGACGAAACGGAGGGCGAGGGGGCGGAGGAGGCGGAAGAGGAGGCGGTGATCGAGGCGGACTCCGAAACGGTGGACGAGGCAGACTCCGAGGCGGTAGACGAGGCAGACTCCGAGGCGGTGGACGAGGCCGAGTCCGAGGCGCTAGACGAAGCGGAAACCGAAGCAGTGGACGAAGCGGTTTCCGAGGCAGTCTCAGACGCGGTCTCGGAGACGGTGGCGTTGGAGGAAGTCGACGCGGAGGCGGTGGCGGTGGCCGAGGCGGAGTTGGACGCGGAGTCGGTCGAAGAGGCCGAGGCGGAGTCGGACGCGGAGGCGGTGGAGGAAGCCGACTCGGAGGCGGAGTGCGAGGCTGAGGCAGACTCGGAGACGGAGGCCGACTCAGAGGCAGACGCGGAGGCCGACGCGGAGGCGGACTCCGAGACAGAGGCGGTCACCGAAGCAGACTCGGATGCCGACGCCGAGGAAGAAGCAGATTCAGACGCCGAAGCCGAGGAAGAAGCAGAAGCCGACTCCGACGACGAAGCGGAAGCCGACTCCGAGGCCGAAGACGAAGCCGAGCCCGAGGCCGACGACGAAGCAGACTCGGAAACCGACGACGCAGACTCCGAAACCGACGCCGTAGGCACAGCCGACGACGAGACATCAGACGCGGTCGGCGCAGCCGAGCCCGAGTCGATGGCGGATCCCGAGTGGGTGGGGGTGGCGGTGCCGTTGACGCTCTCGCTTCCTGGGGGGACGACGATCAGGGTACCAGAGGAGGGAAGGGTGCCCGAGGCGGACGAGGAAGGGGCGGCGGTGGGGCCGGCGGATCCAGAGTCGGAGGCGGAGGGGGCCACCGACGACTCGGACGCCGAGGGGGCCGCCGAGCCCGAGTCTGATGCCGAGGGGGCGGCGGAGCCAGAGTCAGACGCCGAGGGCGGGAGGGACGACGAGCCCGTCGCGGACGGGTTGACGGCCGAGCCGGAGTCGATGGCCGAGGAAGGCGCCGAGGTCACGGACGACGTGGCCGAGGAAGGCGCCGAGGTCACGGACGACGAGGGAAGGTCCGACACCGAGTGGAACTCGGAGGAAGACGCCGACTCGGAGGCGGATGCCGAGGAAGACTCTGGCGCCGCAGTGGTAGGCAGCACAGTCGTCTCGTTGCCACCCGCCGTCGGGGTGGCGTCGACCCACACCGTCTGGGTGAGGGTGCGGACCTCGGTGATGGTCGTCGTCGCCGTGATGGGGATGCCGCGCTCGTCAAAGTAGACGTACTCGCGCACGACCTTGTTTGCGGTGCCGACGCGGTGGGGGACGTAGTGGTCGCCACCAGCAGGGGCGGCATCACGCCCGACGACCTTGTTGGCCGTGCCGACCCGGTGGGGGACGTAGTGGTCGCCGCCGGCGGCGCTGGCCCCAGCCAGGAGGGGGAGGAGGAGGGCGAGGTGGGAGAGGAGCATCATGGCAGGCAGGGAGCGAGAACGAGAAGGGAGGGGGTGGGGGGAAGACCAGCTTCCGACAGCACAGCTGTAGACTACGTTGCTCAGCAACTTGTGAGGGGTGGGGGGGTGGGTGGATGGTGGGTGGTTGGGCGAGAGTGGAAAAGCGCTGGCGGTATTTATGGGGGCGGGTGGTGGGGGGGGAGGGGGGGGGAAGGCAGGCAGACTCACTGGACTGGTACCATACCATACCAGCGTTGTCGCCGCCTGCGTCAGGACATTGCAAAGGCAGGCCTCCCCCAGGGTCCGCTCCCTCGGAATCGCTCTTACGTTGCACCGTCGCCCAGAGAAGGCTGGCACGCAGACTGAGACCACCCCGTGCGATGCGGCATGTCGGCGGTGCGTTAATGTTTTCTTCAGGGCGAGTCGTTGCGGGAAACACCAGATGGGGCAAGCGAAAAGAAATCACGCGCGTGTGGCGTCCGTCGGGCCCTGCAGCATCACCCCTTGCCCACCAAGCGCCATGACGCCCAGTAATGTGCGAGGGGGTGGTGCAATTGACTTCATTAGGCCAGGTGGTGCTGCGGGGGTGGGGGGGAGGAGATTCGCGGGGAGGAAGAGGGAGAAGGGAGAGGTGGTGGGCAGCACCGAGCGGCAGCTCATCTCCCCCGCCCGATCAGCTGGCCAAGTGTTGCTAGGCCGATGCTAGGAGCACTTGGGCGAGGGTAGAGGCAGATGGCTGAGTGACGGCGCGACGGCCGTGCGGGCTTGGCACGGCCATGGCGGCGGTCACTACGGCCCTCATCACCTCCACCAGTCAGTCACCGGCCAGCTCGCACCGTGCCCGCCCGCCCGCCCGCCCGCAGTTACCAAGCAGTGGTTCATAGTCTATAAGCTGTTGTACATTTAATGTCCGATGGTGCTACAGGAGGAAGGCTGTGTATGGTAGTCTATGTATTGGATCGGGTCGGTGTCGGTCACCGTCATGCCGCAGGCTCGGCACGCTCGCTGCCCTCGGCGTCGGCCTCAGCCCGCTCCTCCGCCGCAGCGGCCGCAGCCGCGCCGAGGTCGACGAGCGCCGTGTCGCTCCGCGCGCGCATCAGGTCGATGTGGCTCCGCACGCGCTCAATCTCGCGCTCGCTGTCGACGTACGACGGCAGCGACGGGTCGAGCGGGACGACAAACGCATCCGAGTTGTCCGTGTAGCTCGGCACGCGCGACAGGCGGCCGACGGCTTCCTCCTCGTCATCGGGCGTATCAGCGCCACCGAGAGAGAACGCGGCCACAGTGCTGCTGCGGCGCGGTCGCTCAGGGCGCTGGAAGGCCGACGGCGCGATCGTGACGGCCGACTGGCGAGAGTTGCTGGTGCTCACGCCGCCGTTGGCACCGAGGCTGAGGAACGAGGCGTTGCGGATGATGCCGGGCGAGTTGGGAGTGAGGATGGGCGACGACGCAGCCGAGGCGCCGCCGCTGCCCGTGCCGTTGCGCAGGATGGGCGACTTGCCACCGAGGGCCGAGAGCGGCTTGAGGCCGGTCGGGAGGTGGAGGAGGCCGCCGAGGCCAGTGCTGCGCCGAGAGGCGCTGGGGCGGTCACCGTGGCCGCGCTCCGGCGACGATGCCCGAGAGCCTGCGCGCGAGCCCGCACGCGACGTCGTACGGCTGCGCGAGCCCTCGCGCGACATGGCAAAGCTGTCTGGCGGTGTCGAGTGACCAGAGTGCGGGCCAGAGATGGGCTGCGAGTGCGCGCCAGAGTGGTGACCGGAGCGGCCAGAGCTGTCAGGCTGCTCCTGCTCACCACTGGGTCCAGCGAGATTGCCGAGCGAGCGGAGAAGGGACGCCTCGGTGCCAAGCTCGAGCTGTCGCCTCGGGGGCAGGTCGTTGACGACCTCGTGGACCGAGTTGCGCGAGCTGCCGTGCGCCGGCGAGGCAGGGCGAGAAGGCGGGCGGGACGTAGGAGGGGTGTGGGACGGCGAGTGGTGCGGGGTGGCGTTGACGCTGCGCCAACCGGCCACGCTCGAGAATCCAGACGACCCCGCCGTCGAGTCGGTCACAGCGAGGCGGTCGTACACGTGGTTGCTGTACGACGGCAGGTCGATCTGGGCGGCTGCGTTCTCGTCGACCGCGCCGTTGACGAGCAGCGCGCGCGTCGCTGCCGAGTTTGTGCGCGCCTCGTCGAGCATGCTGTGGCCGAGGATGATGATGGGGAGGGCGCAGCGCAGCTCGGAGATGTGGCCGTCGGCGTTGGAGATGGAGCACGACCACTTGATCTTGTGGTTGACGAACACGGGCTTGACCGAGTGGCTGGGCGTGGTCCAGGGCGGGATGGGGACGGTGAAGTTTGTCTCGACCTCGTTGTCACCGACGTTGACGTCGGTGCCGGCGAGCGACGCGGACGAGTTGTTGTTGCTCGGCTCGGCGCTCTCACTCTGCGGTGTCGGCGGCTGCGTGTTGGACGCCGAGTTTGCACGCGACCAGTCGAGCTGGCTAATGCCGTGCCAGTGTGCGGGCGGGCGCGTCACCTCGCGCTCGACCTGGACGGCCTTGCCGTCCCGGATCTCGTGCTTGACGCCAACAGCCACGCGCGTGTCCGAGTGCGAGCTCGTGCGCGTCTGCACGAGCGAGTACTCCTTGATGACCGAATTCACGCTCAGCACGCGCACGCCCTTTGCGAGCGGCATAAACTTGACGAGCACGGGGATGTCGTCGCCGGCGGCATACGCCTTGAACGGGATGGTGATGCTGTACATGATCTTGCCTGGCCATGTGTTTTCAATCTCGAGCGTCTGGTTGAACTCGAGCGCCTCGTGGGTGAAGCTACGGGTGAGGTCGAACGTGCGCGCCGTGCTGAGGTTGAAGGCGAGGCCCGAGCGCACGACGGTCGCACGCAGCTTGTACGACACGTCGCCGTCGCCGGTGAACGTGGTGAACGAGGCCGGGAGGTTGCCGTCGAGCGTAAACGAGAAGGGGAACGAGTGGTGGCCCGCCTTGAGCGTATGCGCCTTGCCCTTTTTGCCCGCCGTCGCCTCGAGGAACGACCACTCGTGGTGCACGATCGGGTGCGTGTAGTTGTGGGTCGACGCCTCGGTGTAGTGGACCTTTGCCTTGCCCGTGAGGGTCATGGTGATGTCCTTGACGTTTGTGCTCTCGTTGAGCCAGAGGGAGAGGTGGCCGGAGAGGTAGGCGGGGTTGAGGTCGCCGCCCTGGCCGCGGAGGACGAGGTTGTCCGAGTCGAGCACGATCTCGAGGGGCTGGTGGGCGGCGGTGCCGTTGTGGAGCGACGAGGCGTAGTTGCTGGCGGAGTACGAGCCGACAGGGGTGTGGGGCACGGACGCGACCCCGTCGGAGACGTACGAGAAGGCGCTGCTGCCGGCGTGGGCGAGGGCTGGGCGGCCCGCAGCGGGAACGGGCACGCTGCCGTTGCCGTTGGCGCCGGAGAAGTAGTCGTTGAGCGGGTCGTCGGTGGTGAAGGCGGAGGCCGTGGGGCTCGCGGGGCGGCTGTTTGCGCGCGAGCGCGACGCGGCCGAGAGCATCGAGAGCCCGGGCGAGTGGGCGCTGGCGCCGCCGAAGAGGGAGGGCATGGGGGGTGGTGGGGGGAGGGGGGAAGGGTGGTGGCGAGTGTCGAGGTCGGGCGCTGCCTGTTGACGCGAAGCGGCGGGCGAGATAGGCCGGCCTAGCTATCGGTGGGGCGGTCCGTGAGTCGGGCCAGTGGTGCGCGTTGTGCGCCGTCTGTGCGTGTGTGTGTCGTGGGTGATGCGATGGGGGTGATGAGTGAGTAGACAGTGACAAGAGGCGAGTCGCGTCGATGCATGCATGCAGCGGACTCGGCGGCGGCGTCGGACGGGCGACCGGGTTGTATCCAGCCAGGCCGTCGCGGTGGCGCGAGTCGTCGAAATTCTCAGCTTCAGGGGGGGTGCAACAATCCGATCGCGCAGCCAGCCAGTCAGCAGAGAGCGGGCAGATAAGGCGGGTCGCCGTGCACCACGGCCACTACGACGCCAAACCTTGAGCGTGCGGTGCGGTGCGTCTGCGCGGAATGCATGGCCTGCATGGCCGGCACGCACTGTCATGCTCTATGCATTCCCGTCACTCGGCGGCCACTGACCTGGCATGGCACAGTGCAGCAGTGGCGGGCGGCAGTGGCAATTTTGCCAATCACGTCAGCATGCCTCCCTCCCTCCACCCGCCTCGCCTCCCTCCCACTCTACATCCACGGTCAATTGAGCACAAAGCAATCGCCCGCCCGCACAACGCCCAGAGGCCACAGTTGGCGCAGCAGGCAGGCCCTGCGCGTCGGATGGCGCTGTCCCGTCTTGCCCCCTACGCACAACAACACGTGCATAGGCTCGACGTGTCCGTTCCGTCATCCGTCACAGGGACGGCCGAGCCATTGCCGCAAGTGGCCCTGAGAAAAACTGCACGATAACGGGGTGGTGGAGGTGGTATGCGGGAGGGGGGAGCGAGGCTAGGTGACGCGAGGCGAGGAGGCGAGGCGAGGCGAGGCGAGTCGTCGCTTGCTGTGCGCGGGCCCGTCTACGTGCGAGGGCGAGGCGAGCGCGCAGCGCGCTCACAATAGACCTGCGTACAGAACTCGAGTGGCGAGAGGCAGGGAGCGAGCAGGCTAGCAGGCGGAGGACGGGGCCGAGCGGACGTCCCCTCCGCTCTTGCTGCCCAGCCCTCGGCACCCCCTCCGACCCGGGCCCGTCGCGCCCTCTTCCCACGACACATGCCCAGGGCCGAGCGGCAGTGGCATGCGACGGCAGCTGGCCTATCACTCGCCTCCACCTCAAGGCTGCACAAACAACTCGCCCCTGCGGCAGTGGACAGGGCGGGCTGCCGATCAGCTCGCTGGCCCAATTGCGCGCCGCAGAGGACGCCGCGCTGGCCAGACCCACCGCCGCGCCGCCGCCATTCCCATGTTGCTGGCTTCCCTGGCGTCGACATGCCGCGGCACGGACGGCACGGCACGGCTCGGCTTCCGCTGGCCTCCGCTGCCTCCGTTCCCTCCGTCCCGTCGTCGTCTCGGCGCCGAGTCGCGCAGCGCCACACACGTGGATTCATACTGCCTACAGCCTGCCCCTCTCCTTGGGCACCAGACGCCGCCTAGCCCACCTTCGGCACCTTGAGACACTCCCTGGTGATCTCGCGCACGCCCGCGACCCCCGCGAGCCCCATCGTGAGGTCGAGCTCGGCCGCAATCCGCGCCATGACGTCGCGCGCGCCCTGCGCGCCGTCAATCGCCAGGCCGTACAGCCACGGCCTGCCGACCAGCACGGCGCTCGCGCCCAGCGCGAGCGCCTTGAACACGTCTGCGCCGTTGCGCACGCCCGAGTCGAAGATGATGGGCGCCTTTCCACCCACCTCGCGCGCGACCTCCTCCAGCGCGTCGAGGGAGGCCACCGCGCCGTCGACCTGCCGCCCGCCGTGGTTTGAGACCCCGATGCCGTCGACGCCGTGCTCGAGCGCGAGGCGCGCGTCCTCTGCGCTCTGGATGCCCTTGAGCACGATCGGCAGCCGCGTCCACTCGCGCAGCTTTGCGAGGTCGTGCCACGTCAGATGGGGGCAGGGGAAGACGTCGAGGAAGGTGTCGACTGCGGCCCGGGGCGCGGGCGAGAAGGCCTTGTCCCACCACTTGCCGGGGTAGTGGCCGATAATGCTCGCCAGCGCCCAGACGGCCGCGAGCGTCGGCGCTTGCTTCGGCGCGAGGCTCCTCGTGCCAGCCGCGACGCGGTCCGCCGCGAGGGCCGTGAAGACCGGGTCGGACGTGTACTGCGCGATGCCTTGCCCCAGCGCGAAGGGGAGGAAGCCCTCATCGAGGTCCATGCAGCGCCAGCCCATGGCGTGCGTGTCGAGGGTGACGACCAACACTTTCGCGCCGGCCGCCTCGGCGCGCTGGACCAGCGACTGGGCGAGTGCGTCAGAGGAGGACCAGTAGAGCTGGTACCAGAACTTTGTGGGCCCCAGCGCGGCGGCCACGGCCTCCATCGGCGTCGAGCCCTGCGTCGAGAGCACCATGGGCATGTCGAGCTGCCGCGCGGCCGAGGCGACGGCGCCCTCGGCCAGGGGATGCGCCATCTCGAGCACGCCGATCGGCGCGAAGAGCAGGGGCGAGGCATACTCCTCCCCGAAGAGGGTGACCCCCATCGGGCGGCGCGAGACGTCGCGCAGCATGCGCGGGATGATGGGGTACCGCGAAAAGGCGTCCTGGTTCGCCTTGTCGGTGCGGTTGCGGCCTGCGCTGCCGGCCACATAGCCCCACGCCTTGGGGCTCATGACCTTGTGCGCTGCTTCGTAGAGCCGGTCCGCGTCGACCGGCACCTTGGGCTTGTGCCCGTACGTGCCCCGCGCGTAGAGGAGCGCTTGCTCGCGCCGCCCGATGCCGTCCATGTTGCGTGTGGATGGGTGGATGGTGGGTGGGAGTCGGTTGCCGCCGGTTTTATAGCGGCGTGTGGGTGGGTGCATCCCGGCTATCAAGCACACGGACGACACCGACAACTGACATCTCGGCCTTTGTCAGGCCGATGACCAACTCCTCCCCCACTCACTCCCCTCCCCACCCCACTCTGCTCAACATGCTGCATGTCAAAGGTGTCGCTAAAGGGACGCAGCCAGCCACCGCCTTGCCGCCGCGCCCTACATCTACAACATGGATTAAGTCTGCCTGCTTCCCCCTACTGCCAGTACAGTGTCCCCACGTCCTCCTTGGAGAAGGCAACACCGCACGCAGGGCACTTGCGCTGGCGCGTAGCGATCCGCTGGTCGATGCAGCTAATCGTCAGCACAACCCACCCACACCAACTCACTCCTTGCAGAACGTGTGCATGCACTTGATCAGCACCTGCTGCTTGAAGTTGAGGTGGCACGTCGAACACCGGAGCAGTTTCTGCAACGTCAGCGGCGTCCACCTGGCGTCGTCCCCCACAGCACTCACGAGCAACTTCTCCCGCTCCTCACGGATGTGCGCCTCGCCCACAGACATGTTGCCAGCAGCACCCGCCGCCGTCAACGCCTCAAGCTTCTCCTTCGACTTCTTGACCTGCCGCTGCGCCGCCTCCAGCTCCTCCTCGGCCTTGGTCCGCGCCTGGCTCGCAGCCGCCGCCTCAGCAACGCGCTGGTGCAGCAGCTGCTGCGCCTCAGACAGCTGCCCCTGGCTCTGCTGCAGCCGCAACTCCAGCTGGCGTCTTTCGGACGACACGGCAGCGACCTGCGTCTGCAGATCCAGGCTCGAGTTCTTGAGCGTCGTGAGCGCCTTGTCCTGCGCAGCCTGGAACCGTTAGTTTTGCCCCAGTCACACCGCCCACGCCGCACTCACCACCTGCACAGTCATGGCCTTCTCCGTCTCCTGCCCCTTCTCCAGCAGCTTGGTCTGCTTGTCGACCACCCGTTGCGTATTCTTCAACTCGGCCTCGACCGCATCGCGCATCCGCATCGCGTCAAAGAACTTGTTGTCCGCCTTTGCCTTCTCGGTCGCGAGACGCTTGACGTTGTTCTCGGCGTCGCGCAGGTCGTACACCTTGTCCTTGAGCGTCTTCTCCAAGCCGTCCCAGGCCGACGACAGGCCCTCGACCTCGGCGTACAGAGCATTGGTCGACTCCTCAGCCTGCGAAAGCTGGAGCTTGAGCTTGTCCTCGGCCTCGGTCGCCTGGCGGAGCTTGTCGCCAAGCTCCTTGACATCGGCGAGGGCTTCGGGGCCCAGAATCCGCTCAAACTTGGACAAGGAGCGCTTGGCAGCTTCCAGCTCGACGCGCACCGTCGTCTCCGCTGCAGCCGCCGCCGCATCGCCGCCCGATGCCGTTTCGATTTGCGCAGTCAAAGCCGTCACCTGGTCGTGAGCAGCCGCGAGCTTCGCCTCGAGATCCTTGACATAGTCGCCGTCGATGCCGCCCTCGCCGTGCAGGAACTTGAGGTAGCCGCTTGCGCCAGCCTCGGCAGCGGCCTGGCCCTTGAGACGCCCGACCTCGGATTGCAGGTGCGTGATTCGGTCCTCCCGCTTCTTGCACAGGTCGTCCAGCACCTTGCTCTGGTTCGACTTGAGCGACTCGGTCTGCTTGCGCTCATGCAGTTCGTCGTTCAGCTTGTCGCGCTCGGCGCGCAACCGCGCCAGGTCGGTATCCCTCTTGGACATTTGTTGCCGCAGAGTCTCGACCTCTTGACGTGCCTCCTGCTGAACCGCTTCTCTGAACTCGAGGTTGCTATCTCTCAGCTGATCCAGCTTGGTTTCCGAAGAGTCGAATCGAGATTGCAGAGCATCTGCGCGCGACACCTGCGTGGACAGGCGCTGAAGGTAAACCTGGAAGAAGGGCGACTCGCGCAACTGGGCTTCTGTCGGGTGGTGCGCCTGGATCATCAGCATCGCGTTCCGACAACGTCCTATGCCACCCACCTGTAGCCTGAGCTTGTCTACTTCCTGCTTCAAGCCCGTGTGCTCCGCACGAAGCGTTTCCAGCTGCGACAGACGCGATGCTGCCAGCGCCTCTGCCTGAGCAATACGCTCCTCGGTTTCCGCGGTCTCGGCAGGACTGGGACCAGGCGCCACGCCCTCCTCGCCGCCTCGAGGAGCATTCGGGGTCGAGTGGCCAGAACCGTTGGCGATAGGCTGAGCAGGAGTGCTTGATGCTTCCCGCTTGGCCTTGGCCTCCCACGCCGTCCTCTCCAGGTCAAAGTTCATGCGCTGGCGATCCAGACGCTTCTCCGCCCGCTGCAAGTCGAGTTGGTACGTATCCCGGGCTTGCCGCAGTTGGTCTATTTGGGTTTGCAACAGGTCCGAGTTTGTGCGCAGCGAGCTGGCCTCTGCTTGCACCTTTGCGAGCTTCTTGGCCAGTTCGCCGCCCAGCTCGGCGCTAACCTTGCCGCCAGAGGCAAGTTCGGTAAACACGGACACGAGGCGCAGCGTCGCCGACAATCGCGACTCGAGGGCACTGTCCAGCTCAGACTGGGGTATTGACGGGTCGATATTGGCTGCGGTTGTCAGCATGACCAAGGGCACACGACCAGGCCACGTACAGTCTAACAATTCCGCGACTTGGAGGTCGGCAGGCCGTCCCGCCTTCTCTTGCAACGAATCGACGAGCTACGGCGTCAGACACCAAACAGCACACGCCCTACACACCTGTTCCCAGCACCTCTCTACGCTACGGAGGCTGGCTTCGAGTGCGCGACGCTGGCGTTCCAGCTCATGCGCGCGCACGCGTTCGCGATCATAGGAGCGGCTGTACTCGAGCATCTGGCGATAGATGCCCAGTTTCCGCTTGGACTCCATGTCGCGGACCCATTCCTCGAGTTGCGTGTCATCCTTTTGGGCGTCATCTTCTGTTGCTGCGCGAGGAGAGGCGGCTCCCGAGTTGGGCGAGCCGAGAGCGCGTCGTTTTGAAGATGAAGGCGAGGAACCTCCGTCTAGGGAGTTTTCCCGCACCCTCTTCAAGTCGGCGTTCATGGGGAGAGGAGGGGGTTACAAGGCGGCGAGTGTTGCTGCCTTGTTGAACGCGTTCTTGTGCTGGATGAGTAAGGTGAAAAGTGTGTCGATGCAGTGGAAGTCGAGATGTGCGCGCGATCGAGCAGGCAACCACCCAAGCTGCAACGGCCGAGAGCGAGCGGCGTGAGCCAAGGCGCGCGACCAGAGGAAATGATATTCCCGCGGCGTTATAACCGCGTGGCACTGAGGACGCAGGCCGAGTTGCCACCACCCTGGGTGACGACGCGCCTGGCCGACGCTGGCAGAGGTGACGCTGCGAGGTGCGATAGTGTGCATGCATGTTGTTGACATTTCAACCAGCAACTGACAACAACAACAACAACAACAACAACAACCACTCTCCCTCTTCTCCCCATCACCCACTCTCGTTCGGCAACTCCCCCATTGCTGCGAGTCCACGGCCGGCGCCATGTTTGGCACTCCCACCCCGGCCAACGGGTTCCCAGCCAGCCCAATGGACAAGGCAATGTCCAATCTCACATTAGAGGAAGATGACGACCTGACGTAGGTGCTGGTCGCTCCGGGCGAGGCTCACCACACCCAGCTTCGACTCGCCCAGAGAAGAGGCCAATTACTATCGCGACAAGTATCGCGTCGCCGTCGACCTGCTCAACGAGACACGGGCAGAACTGGGTGCGTCCAACATTAGGTGTGGGGTTTGGCGGGGCGAGGCAGAACGCACAAGCCACACCGGTCCCGCTGCCCCAGAACAGAACCCCAGCTAACCCGGCCTCAGACGAATTCCAGGTCTCATCGCGAGAGCTGGAACAAGAGCTCGAACAGGAGCTGGCCGCCACAGAGGCCACGCAGACCGAGCTCAAGGAGCGCATCAAGCGCCTCGAGACGGAAAAGGAGGAATGGAGGGTGCGTCGGCAACATGCGCACAGAGCTCACACCCCAGACCAAATTCATCAACCTGCAGAAGAACCACAGCTCGACAGTGGCGGCGATGCAGCGCGAGATGGACAACCTGCGCTCTGAGCGTGACAAGACGCTCATCGCCCTCCGCGACCTCGAAATGGGTAACGATGAGCTCGAGCGCAACGAGCGGTGAGTGATGGAGTGATGGTTTTGTGGGGCACAATGCTGACGGGCCCCCAGCGTCGCTGTCTCGTCCCTGCTGGATATGGAAATCAAGTACAACCGTGCCATCGAGGACAAGACGTTGTTGGAACAGGAGGTCATCCAGAAACAGGAGCTCGAAGAAGAGTGCCAGCGGCTGAAAGATGACGTGCGAGGTGGGGTCCCGAATGAAGCTCCTGACTGACTCGCCAGACGCAAACAACGAAATCGGCATTCTACGCGACCAGCTGGCGCGTGCCGTCGTGCCCACTCCCCCGTCGTCAAACGCCCCCATGTCCCCTTACCCCGACAAGCGCGCCCACTCGAGGGCCGCGTCTCGCGCAAGTGTTGTCTCTCCCACACCATCACACCGCTCGACAACCTCGACAAAGTCCAACGCGACGGAACGCTCCGCTGCTACGGAGCGTTCAGGCGAGCGTTCTGCAACCGCAACGCCACGAACTGTCAGAGGACTCACACGAAGCAACACGGCCCAGGTGCTCGCCTCACCTGCTGTCAGACGCCCAACCATCTCAGCCTCTCCTTCAGGAATCCCTGCACTTTCCCGGTCAACCACCACTCGCAACCTCGCCGCTGCGGCTGCACCATCACCCGCACCACGAATCAGACCTTCATACGCTCCTTCACCTGCCCGCGCGGCCAGCCACCAAGCCGCAAAAACAAAGGGCTTCAAGCTCCTCCAGGATCTCCAGGCCCGTCTCAAGGCCACAGACGACAGGATCGGCACCAAAATGTCACGCCGCAACCTCGCCACAACGACTCAGCCGACGGTCCCAAGAAGACAGCCTACGGCCTCGACTGCCAGCAGCACCATTTCCGCAGCATCAGCCGCCACCCATGGCTCCTCTCGCACTGTCACGTCGACCGTGTCGGCTGCGGCGCACAACCGTGTGTCTGCGCTCAACCGTACGCCCGCTGCCCTGGCCACACCTGGCGCGTCAAGCGATGGCGTCTTCTCGCCTTCAGGATGGGTCATGCTCTCGGACCTCGAGGACACACCGGACCTGACGCTGCGAGCGAGCACCAACCCAACAGCGCCCCGCGACGACTCGCCGTCGCCCCTGGAGCGCAACCCATCCCGTGCCAGCGCAACGTCGCGTACGCGCCCCCTCCCTAGCAGACCCGGAATCCCGTCGCCACTCACGAACACGCTGGCAAAATCAACATCCCGCGTCCCTTCAACGTCCCTCTCCAAATCGACAACCACACGACACAGATCGTCCTTGTCGGCGTCGACTTCGGGCCTCTCGGGCGTCAAGTCATCGGGATCCCCGCGCCCAATGCCTGCACCTTCACGCCGGGCCGTCGGTGACCGTCTCGCGAGCTCGACCAGGGCCGTTGGCGACCGCCTCACGAGCTCCACCAGGGGACCACCACCCGTGTCGAGGCTGCACACCCGCACGCCCTCACGCACCGGGGCCATGTCGCCGAGCCTGTTCTCTGGACGCCCAGGAGCGTTGTCGCCGACGCTCATCCCCGCCCCGCGCCGGGTCTCCATCTCCACCGCTGGCGCCGACGCGTTCCCCTCCCCCCGCCGTCGGCTTCTACGTCCACCTCGAACTCGTCGCGTGCCTCAGCCCGCAAGCCCACAGAAGAGAACGACCTCATCAAGTCGCACATGCGCGCACAGCACGGCAGCTTGGGCCGTGGCCTGCCCCCTGCCGTCGTCAACGGAGCGGCCAACCCGAGCCCCGAGAAGAACGGCGCTGCAACACTGCCATACAAGCGCGCGGGTCGCCGCAGCAGCTTAAGTGCGGCCGAGGCCGCGTTATCTGGCCCGAGCGGCATCCCGGGTCCCAAGCCCGTTGCCAACGGCCGACCTACCTCATATCCTGCCTTTTCGGACACGCCTCCCCCGCCTGTCCCTCGCATCCCCAGTTCCGTCCTCAAGGAGAGTGCCATCCTCAAGGAAAGCACACGCACCCCATCTGCCAAATGGGTTGGTAAAGGCTAGAGCTTACACTACATGGTTGTTATTGATGCAATTAATATGTACAAATGCTGTACAACAGGCTGAGTGCTTCTGACCTCACGTCCTACTGCTTCTTGCGCCACTTGCTGTCTTTGTGCCTGCACGTCAGCGCCCTGTCATTCTCATCGACTCACGCAGCCTGGCGCCGTATCTCCGCCTCACGGTCCGCCACCATCTTGTCTGCCTTTGCGTTGGCGGCCTCCACATCCTGCGTGCTCGGGAACCCGATCTTCCAAAAGTCTGGAGGAGTTGGCGGCTTGCGCCACACCTCACGGTGGCGAGAAATACGGTTCTGGTGGTCCTCGAGCTGGCGCTGGCGCTTGGTGGGTGAATCGGCCTCATCGTCCTCCGTGTCCTTCCACACCGGGCCGGCATTGAACCTGGGCAGCGGGCCCACAGCCTCGTAGTACTGTGATTGTCAGCAGCCGTCGGCACTCTCAACTCACGTCCCGGCAACACTCGCAGTCGCCGCCGTGCATGCGCTTCCTAGCGTCGCGGCCACGCACCACCTCGTCAAACTGGTGTGCAACGCCGGCGTTCTTCTCTGGGTCGATCTCGTATTCGGCCGCCACACCACGTTGACTTTGGTCGTCAGTCCAATCCCCACAGACCACCTACATTGCCTCCGGGGGCATGTACCGCCCGCCAGTCTTGTACCCAGCATACAGCTCGCGGCGTTCAGACGCGGGCAGTTTGGCGATTTTCTTGAGCTCGGCCGCCTTCTCAGCCGGGCTGAGCCCTTCCATGTCCAGGCGCTTGCGCTTGGTCGACGAGGCACCGGGCGTCGCGGGGCTGTCGTCGGTTCCCGGCGTCACGGCAGACCGCTGGAGAGCCGCCCGTCGCAGAGAAGATGCGCGGCCGACCCCGCCTGTCCGGTCACGCACAAGTGGTGTGTGGTCTGGCGCCCGGGAGGACGACGGCTCGGCCGATGGTGTGTCAAAGGCATCGTCGCCTTGATCCACCGAGGTGCGAGGGCGGTGCCGAGGTTGTGCGGCAGGCGTAGGTGTCTTGGTCGACGTCGCTACTGGGGTAGCCGTCTTGCTGGAAGACGTCCCCAGCCATGGTGTGACGACGGAGGGCACACGCTTTAAGGTCCTTGATGAGGCGGGCGTGACAGTGGCATCCTGCTTTGAAGGCGACACAGACCGGGGCCGCTGAGCCGGTGGCGCTTCAAGCTCTTGTGGAGGACTGTTGGACGGGATGCGCAGGGCCTCGTCAAGAGCGCGGGTTGACGATCGGAGTCCGGCGCGAGGGGCAATAGGGCGCTCGGTCGAACGCTTGCGGGTCCTGTCGACCTCCTCCAATGGCGGGCTCTCACTTGGCATCCGGAGACCTGGGGAGTCCTCCCGCACGGGGATGGCTGGCCCAGTTGTGGCATCGCCCAGGCCTTCCGCTGCGGTTGTGGTATCGCCCTGGCCTGCAGCGCCACTCGCCGCCAGCTGCGTGGCCTTCCTCTCCTCACGCTTCTTCGCCTTGAGCTCCTTCCTCGCCTGATCAACCTTCTTGTACTCCCTCCAATGCTGGATGTCGGCAGAGTACTTGGTGCGGAGGTTGTCGTACGCCTGCTTGAGGGAGCGGTGCTGGCTTTCGAGGTGGGCGTAGCTCTGGGCAGTACCAAGCTTTGGCGACCCGGGCAGCGGAGACTTGGACGGTGTTCTTGGTGTGGAGCGGACATTGGGGGAGAGGGCTTGCAGAGCGCGCGGCGGCGTGCTTGATGTCAGCGCGATCTCCCCATTCCACTCACCTTGGGGGCCGGAGCTCGCGTCGCTCAGCCTCCCGCCTCAGACGAGCGGCCTCCTCCTTCGCTGCAGCGAGCTCTGAAGTCAAGGTAGCGGCCTGGGCACGGGCATCGTCGCGTTCCCTGGTACACTTTGCCGTCGAGTCACGCGAGTCCGCCAAGGAATCCTGGAGCCGCTGGACCTCGGCGCGAAGGTCTGCCTCAGCGCCTTCTCCGGCGTCCGTGAGTCCCGAGCCGGACCGGATCTTCCTCTCCAGCCGCGAGATGCGCTCCCGCAGCCCCGTGGCCACGGCGCGTTCAGTAGCAATCGCCTCCTCGTGTTTGGCTTGTATGTCGCGCCTCTGGGCCTCGAGCTCCTTGATCCTCTCCGTCTTGACCCAGAGCTGGCGCGTGATCTTGCCCTGCTGTTCGAGCTCGGCAGACGCAGTGGCGTCGGCCTGTCGCCACCATTGCTCGTCTTCCTTCAGGCCAGCGTACTCGATCTCAAGGGCCGCGATATCGTTCTGCCGTCGCTCGATCTCCGCTACGAGCCGCGCGCGCTCCATCTCCTTCTCGGCGTTCTCCTGCGTGAGTCGCGTGTGCTCCGCCTTGCTCCTCTGGCACAGGGCTTGAATCTTGGAGAAGTCGGCATGGAGGTTTCCCAGCTGGCATTAGTGGAGCTCCTGACCCCTGGCTCGACGCACTTCCTGCTGCATGTCTGAGGAGTCAGCAAGGAGAAGGCGGGGAAGGCGGAGGCTTGTGAAGTAAAGTCGGTACTCACTCGTGATGACGTCCACCTGGCGCTGCATCCCCGAGGAGAGGCTCTCCTCGGTCAGAGACTCTTGGGGAGCGGCCTCCATCCTTGGCAGTGCTGTGGGCGATGCTAATGAACAATGTTGAAGCAATGTTGTGGGTGTTTGGGTGGCCAAAGTGCAAAAGGACCAGCCGTCGCGCATCAACCAGGGCAAAGTCAAACGCGTCATCTGGGGCGAGCCTATCGAATAACAACAAACAAATTTGCGCGCCTATTCCGTCAACCCTGGGGCATCGACGCGCCTGTTCATGATTTCGCGACGCGTCCAAGAGCAACAACACAAAAGACATCGCACTGCGCTTCATCTCATCTCCGACGAGCTCTATCAACGCACACAATAATGACAGACTCGGCACCCGCAGTCGACCCGGTCGACCTTGACCCCATCCCCGCCCTGGTCGACTCGTACGTCTTCCACTCCACTCTGCCGGACGACGCGACCGTGTCCAACGACGCGAACAAGCAGGGCTGGATCATGGGCATTGACGAGGCGGGCCGCGGTCGTGAGCTTCATCCTCTCATTCGCTCAAGCTCACACGTTCAGCTGTCCTCGGGCCGATGGTCTACGCTGCTGCATACTGCCCCTTGGTGTTCAAGCCCACCCTCGAGGGCATCGGCTTTGATGGTAGGTGACGCTACCGGAAGCTTTCACCTGTGCTCATGGCCAGATTCCAAGGCGCTCTCGCCCGAGGTCCGCCAGGCTCTGTGGGACGCGTTCAAGAACAACACCGACTTGTGCTACTCGTCGGCGACGCTTTCCCCACAGGCCATCTCGGCCAACATGCTTCGGCGGGTGCCGGTCAACTTGAACCGGCAGGCTGAGGAGGCAACGATGGGACTGGTCCAGGCTGCGCTGGACCGCGGTCTGAACATGAAAGAGGTGGGTGGCGTTGCTGTGCGATACTGACTGTCCAGTGCTACGTCGACGCCCTAGGCCCGAGCCAGCAGTGGCAGGACCGGTTGTCTGCCGCGTTCCCCTCGATCTCGTTTACGGTGTGCCCCAAGGCCGACTCGATCTACAAGATTGTCGGTGCGGCGTCCATTGTCGCCAAAGTCACCAGGGATCGCTACATCGAGCACTGGGTGGATGCCGAGGGCCCGGCAGAGGGCGACGACGACGTCGTGCGGGGGAGCGGATATCCGTCGGGTGAGTCGGCTCGAGTTGTGGCAAGCCGCGGCATTGACGCAGGCCCCAGATCCCAAGACGCAAGCATACCTGCGCAACTCGCTCGACCCCGTGTTTGGGTACCGCGGCATTGTGCGCTTTTCGTGGGCGACGGTCAAGGTGCTGCTCGAGAAGCAGGCCGCACCGTGCGCTTGGGCCGATGACGTGACCCAGCCGTCTGCTGCGAGCTATTTCAATGCCGATGCGGACCGAGGGCAGCCCAAGATCTGGCGGCAGCTGGGTGTATCGTCGGTCGGCGAGCTGTAACCATATCGCGCCGCCGTATCGCTGGCCATTTAGGCGAGGTCAGGCATGGCGCGCACGTGGCGGCCAAGTGCGCGATGGCGGACTTCCTATCGGCTGTGGGGCCACATTGGGCCGCCACAGGGAGGCGCAGGCGTCGGCAAAGGTCAAATAGAGGCTCGAAAGGTCAAATATCGGCGTTGGGCGCCAGTCTCGCGCGCCCCTCCTGCCCGGTCTGGCCTTGGAGCGTAGATAGGAGAGGGCAGTGTTGTATGTTATGACTGGTGACTTGGCACTTGGCGGGGCCGGTGTCGGCGGGTAGAGAGGAAGCGCGCGAGGCAAGAGTTCAGGCAGGCGCCGGGGTCTGGGCTCTATGGTGCCAGGTTTACCCACTGTCAGGCATCCATCGCGGGGGGATAGATAAAACATTGCCGAGGTGCATGGTCCCCAATGGGTGAGGGTGCCACTTTTTGCTTCAGGGACCTCGCCTAAATTCGCTTATTTTGTTGATCCGGCCGGGTTGAATGACGGTCGGAGCTGTTCCACATCGCGCGCAGGCTGTGGGTGGGTGCTGCTGCATGCCGCGCGCGCGCTGGGCTGTACGACCGCTCCAGCAACAGACTGGCGACGACAGCGAGTGGGCCGGCGCGACATGCCGCTCGCCCGCCCGCCAGCCGCCGCGGAGCCCTTGACCGCCGCAAAGCCGACAGCTTGTCGTCTCTAGCCGCGCCCCGCGCCACGGACGGCCCCTCCCCTCCCCACTATACATTCTACCCACGACCTCTTCCCCCTCTCTCTTCTTCCCATCTCACCACTCCCTCCCAAAAAACTCCATCACAATGCTCAGGTCTACCCGTTACATGCCTGCTGCCCGCCTCGCTCGCGGCTACGCCAGCGCTGCCGCTGCCTCGGCCCAGACCGGCGCCCTCTCCCCCCTCGCTGCCAAGGCCGCCGAGGAGGTGTCGGCCCAGTGGAAGGGCACCAGCGCGACCGGCGGCAACACCAAGAACTACATTGGCGGCGAGTTTGTCGAGTCCAAGGCTACCCGCTGGCTCGACGTCCGCGACCCGGTGAGTAGGGGTGTGTGCGCGGCGAGGAGGCGAGGTGCCGAGCCGAGCCGAGGGAGGACAGGGCGACGGGCCGACCAGAGATACTAACCCGCCCAGGCTTCGCAGACGCTCATCAACCGCGTCCCCGAGACGACCGCCGAGGAGTTTGACCAGGCTATCGCTGCCGCCTCGGAGGCGTACAAGACCTGGTCCAAGACCTCGATCATGCGCCGCCAGCGCGTCATGTTCGAGCTCCAGCACCTGATCCGCCAGCACACCAACGACATTGCCAAGTCGATTGTGCTCGAGCAGGGCAAGACGTTTGTCGACGCCCAGGGTGACGTTGGCCGTGGTCTCCAGGTGAGTGTTGGCAGCTGGCGGAGCCCAGATTAGAATCGCGCTAATGCCCCGCGCTAGGTTGTCGAGACGGCTACTGCCATCACCTCGGGCCTCCTCGGCGACAAGCTCGAGGTCACCACCGACATGGACACGTACTCGCGCCGCACCCCCCTCGGTGTCACGGCCGCCATCACCCCCTTCAACTTCCCCGCCATGATTGTCCTCTGGTCGGCCGCCCTCGCCACCGTTACCGGCAACACGCTCGTCGTCAAGCCCTCGGAGCGTGACCCCGGAGCCACCATGATCATTGCCGAGCTCTGCGAGCGCGCCGGCATGCCCCCTGGAGTGTTCAACGTGTGAGTTTGCTGGGAACCACGTAGAGTGTCAGCTAACCCACCCAGCGTCCACGGCTCGGCCGACACTGTCAACCGCATCTGCGACGACCCCGCCATCAAGGCCATCTCGTTCGTTGGTGGTGACAACGCCGGCAAGCACATCTACGACCGTGCCATTGTCAAGGGCAAGCGCGTCCAGGCCAACCTCGGCGCCAAGAACCACTGTGTCGTCATGCCCGACGCCAACAAGAACCTCACCCTCAACGCCATTGCCGGTGCCGCCTTCGGTGCCGCCGGCCAGCGTTGCATGGCCCTCTCGGTCGCCATCTTCGTCGGCGAGTCGCGCCAGTGGATCCCCGAGCTCATTGAGCGCGGCAAGGCCCTCAAGGTCTCTGGCGGCTTCGAGCCCGGAACCGACCTCGGCCCCGTCATCTCGCCCCAGGCCAAGGAGCGCATCGAGACGTTCATCTCGTCGGTTCCCAAGGAGGGCGGCAAGATCCTCCTCGACGGCCGCGACTTCAAGGTCGCCGACTACCCCGAGGGCAACTTTGTCGGCCCCACCGTTGTCGAGTGCACCACCGACATGTCGGCGTACAAGAACGAGATCTTCGGCCCTGTCCTTACCATCGTCTCGGCCGAGACGCTCGACGAGGCCATCGAGATCATCAACAAGTCCAAGTACGGCAACGGCACTGCCATCTTCACCAACTCTGGCACCATCGCGCGCAAGTTTGAGACCGAGGCCGAGCCCGGACAGATTGGCATCAACGTCGCCGTCCCCGTCCCGCTCCCCATGTTCAACTGGTCGGGCAACAAGGGCTCGTTCATGGGCGACATCCCCTTCTACGGCAAGACTGGCCTCGAGTTCTACACGCAGCGCAAGACGACGACTGCGCTCTGGCCCCACGCCGACGCGACCAGCACGCGCGCCTCGGTCGCCATGCCCCAGATCAACTAATCGGAGAGAGGAGAGCGAGACGTGGCTTCCATTCATGACATGACCTACACATTGTCGGCGGGCGAACGAGGTCCGTAGTAGTAAAACAAACAACAGTTGTCCTTCCGGCTGCATGCATTGACTGTGTATTCGTACGAGCGGGCGTGATGGCAGCGAGCGGGGCGAGGCGGGGGCGAGTGGCGAGTCGTGTCGGACACGGAAACTGACGTCGGGTGACGACGCCTGAGGTCTGCGGCACTGCGCCGCGGCATTCCACAACATCGGAACAGCAGCGGCCAGCCCAACCCCGCCGCGGTCGCCGCGGCACAGCACGGCGCATCACTGCATAATCTACCAGCGGCTACCTACGCCTGTGGCGGTCGTCTGCGCGCTCGTCGCGCTCGTCGTCGACATCCACGCCGTCGTCGCTCTCGGCCTTGACTCGCGGGCCGAGCACGCGCTCCTCCTCCTCGAGCCAGAAGGCGAGCTCGTCGCGGCGCATCTTGTTCTCCTCGTCGACGAGCATGAGCTTGGCCTTGGCCATGATGTACTTTGCCTGCCAGCGCGAGCGGCCCATGACGGCGAGCTCGGAGTCGCCCTGCGGGTCGACCATGTACCCCTCGACCTGGCGCTCGAGGGGGTATCGCTTGCTTGCGCCCTCGTCAAAGTCTGAGCCTGGGTCCGAGTCGTTCTTGTCCTCGTCTGCGCCTGCCGCGCCGCTCTTCCGTCCCTTCGCTCTGCCCCCGCGCTTGGTCGGCGCGCCGCCCGGCCGCCGCTCGCGCACGTAGCGCAGCGCCGCCTCCTCGTCCGCGTTGGCGGCTTTGAAGAGCACGCGGTCCCGGCTCCGCAGGCGGTGGATCACCTCGCTCAGGTCCTCGTCTTTCGCCAGGTCGCGGATCACGGCCGGCTCGTCGTCGAGCGCCGAGGGCGCAAACTCCTCAGCCGCGCCGTTGGTCCGCCGCCGCTTGTTGTTGCTCTCGGGGCCGTGGATCGCCCGCAGGTGCTTGTTCATGGCGTCGGAGCGCGTAAAGTTGCGTCCGCAGCCTGGGCCGTTAGTGGGGTCGGGTGTGCGTGCACGGCGAGGCTGGTCGCTGCGCTGCGCTGTGTGCTCGCTCGCTCGCGCCCGCCCGCGCGCTCGACTCACCGGGGTGGGGGCACTGGTACGGCTTCTCGCCCGTGTGGCTCCTTATATGCGTGAGGAGCGCGTGTCGACTAGCTTGCTTCTGGCCCTGCCGGGTACATGTCCTCCAGAGGCAGGCGTATGGCTGGCGTCCGGTGGCGATGTGGTCTGAGAGGGTGAGTGGGAGGTTTGACGAGGGGGTGATGGAGAAAAGCTGCACGCACGCCCTCGCCTCGCCTCGCCTCGCAGCGCGCTTGGGGGCACAGTGCGGGTGGACGGGTGGAACAGGCCAGATGGCGGCGCGGTGGGGGTTTGCAGTGCACGGACGAGGCGGCGCACGACCAACTCTACTCACCCTTGGTGACATGCTCGACGAGCCCCTTCTGATCGCCAAACACGCGCGGGCACTCGTCCCACTGGCACTCGCGCGCAGAGCCCTCGTCCTTGCCGTCGTCGCCGTCCCCGTCGCCGTCGCCGCCGTCTTCCCCGTCCCCGCCGTCGTCCCCGTCCCCGCCATCGCCCTCGCCACCAGACAGCAGCCCGTCAATCTCGTCATCGACGTCCATGTCCCCGCCGTCTTCCTCGTCTTCCTCGTCCTCGTCGACGTCTGAGCTCTCTTGTTTCCGCCCGCGGGCAGGCGCCCGCCGCGCCGGCGCACGCGCAGTGTAGAAGAGCTCGTCGTCTGTTGTGGGCTGCTCGCGCCGCCGGTCGGATGAGCGCGGCTTGCGCCGGTGCGACGCGGGCGGCGAGCTCATCAGGTGCGAGGATGCGCGATCGGCGCTGGTCGGGTCGGGAGGCTTGTGGCTGGCTGGTGCGAGCTGAGGCTCTCGCTGTTGCACCGTGCTTTGTTCGCTCCTGTGGCGCGCAAGGTTTGGATGCGGATGCGGATGCGCCGGTTGTCGCTGTTGTTGTCGTCGATGTTGTTATTGTAGTGCTCGCTGCCGTGTCTGGCTCGACTTACTCGTGGGTGTGCCGTTTCCGTCGCCCAAGCCATAGCAGCTTACAGTGGTGGAGGCGACCACGTGCTTAACAGGGGGGACTGAATGAATCGCCCTCTCTTACAACCACCCTGCCACTGCTAGCACTGTATCGGCATGCATCTCGCTCGCCTCGGCGTGTATAGACTCGACGATGCATGCACGACAACAGGCTTGCAGTTACAGGACATAACGGTATGGCTGAGGCGCTGAGGTAAGTGAGACACGGCGTAGTGTAACGTCGTCACGAAGGAGGGCGGCGCTGCTGGCGTCCTAGGTGGCGGGGGAAGATGGCGCCCATGGGCTGTGGCACAGTGTTGCCCAAGAAATGGATGGATGGCTTCAAGAGACGTCGTTAGCAAGCTACAAACTTCACTAGAACTCTGACTATGCGCATCTCCCCGCGCACATTGGGTTACTCGCCCTCGACTCCAGGGCGAACTGCACCGAGTCGAGTCCACTGCAGTGGCGTTCAGCACCATCTCGCAATCTCTCGACCTGTCGTCCCCATACTTTCTCAATTACTCGTCCCTCCAGTTAATCCAACGCCTCAAGCGTCGGCTGTGCCTTGAAGCAGACGAACGTCCATCCACCCGCCAGACCTCAAGAACCCTCTTGGAACCGATAGCCGCGAGGGCCTGCCTCGGTCCGCCCTCACCCTCAACACCTCGGTCGAGATGTCCATCCCGGACTTGCCCCGCTGCCGGGACCGACTCGGACAGGAATAGATGCCCCAGGGAGCGCTGGCAGTGCGATACGGACCGGGGTATTCACCACCCAGCTGGCCCAGAGCAGTGATCGGTCCTGCCCTGGTGGACAGTGTGGCATTCGCCGTGGTCCCTGCGAGCTGTCCAATCCGTGCCCGCTTGAGCAAGGATGACTGACGGGGCCCTCACCTCGACTCGAGTTTCATATCCATCGCAAGTAAGTCCACGGTTTGCGCGCACCACGACCGCGCGGGGCGGTGATTCCAGTGCGCCGGCGCGCCACCACGCCCCCAAGCCGATCTGTGCGCTGTCACGGAGGCGGCGCCGGGTCCGTACCGAGCGAGGTCCGAGCGGCGAGAGGGCTGCGTGACCGCGGCCTCGGGGTCTCGGGGCATCGGGTCCTCGGGGGGCTCTGGACGTCGGGGCAGTGTACTGCAGTGTTGCAGTGTCGGACGGCGAATGGAGAAAAGGAAGAAGGAAGACGGCGCACACTGATGGCGCATGGCGACGGACGACCGTGTCGCGCGCGACGCGCACTCTGCGCACGTCAACCAAACGCCCACTGACGCTCGAGCCGCTCCTCGACCCCGACTGACTCTTCTGCGGCAAGGCAATGCAATCTTCGTGTTCTTCAACTCTACTCTTCTCACTACTCTCATCACCATTTACCATACAATGGTGCACCCGCTCGCCGGGTGGGCGGTAGCCATTGTCTCCCTCGCCTCGGTCGCCTCGGCCTTCACCCCGACGCTCGAGTTCAACCTCACGCTCAAGGACACGTACCCCTTCCTGACCTACCTCCCCGCTCAGGCCTGGGAGGAGGTGTTTGAGGGCACCCCGTCCACCTCGTACACGCCGGGCATGTTTGGCGGTGGCGACTCGCGGCACTTTATCAACTCGACGGCGACGACAAACAGCGTCAGCCTCAGCTTCTATGGCAAGTGGGTCAGCTTCGACATCAGCGTCGACAGCACGCAGCAGCCGTCGGCGGCCATTATGCAGCTCGATGGCCGCTCAACGGTCGAGAACTACCAGGCCATCCCGGGCAACAAGGGGGTCGTCCGCGGCAACCTGTACTACGACCGCGTTGACTGGGGCTCGCACACGGCCACCGCGTCCTTTGTCAACAACTCGTTCTCGTTCTACGGCGCGACCATCACCACCGGCATGATTACCCAGGCGTGAGTGTGTTTGGAGAGGCGCGGTGCCGGGCTGATCCATGATGCACGCAGCACCGATGTGAACAACGTCACTTTTCGTGACGTTCCGATGGCGCGCAACGCTGCTACGAACAAGGCGTTCACTTGGACGGGCAAGTGGGACTACAGTGGCACAATCGGTGGCGGTGGGTCTGGTGTGGTGCTTGGCGCAGGCGCTGACTCTTTCCCCAAGGCGGAAACCAGGTTCCGCTCTCGGTGCCGGCCATGGTCGGCCAGCCCGGGTCGGTGTGCAGTGTCTCGCTCCCGGCCAACACGTCGTTCATCTACATTAACGGAACGGCGGGGCTCGGGCATGGGTCTGCGACGTTCACTCTCTCGCCGCCCCCACCCCAAGGCTTCCCAACCACTGTCAACACCTTCAACCCGTGGGCGTCGACCGTTGCCCTGTACTTTACACCTGTGGATCCGACCCTGCAGTACAGCTTGTCCATCAGCGTCGGGCAGGACGGCGTCCTCGGTCTCGACACTCTTGAGGTCTACTCGGCGTTGAAGTGGGTGCCTGTCGAGGGATGCGTAGCTGACGCCAAGTGACCCCAACTGGGCGCTGAACTTTGGCACCGTCCAGGGTCAGAATGACGGGAGCAAAGGCGGCGGCGGCGGCGAGCACAAGTCGAGCTCGAACGTCGGGGCGATTGCCGGAGGAGCAGTGAGTGGAGAGGACGGAGCGGAGCTAACGTGCAGGCCGGCGGCGCGGTGGCCCTCCTCGCCGTTGCGTTGGTGACTTACCTCGTCATCAAGAAGCGCAGGCAGTGAGTGGACGCTGAACAACATCTCTAACGTCCAGAGCCAAGACCACAAATGTGTTTGAAGTCGATGAGGAGCATGCACACTACGAGCCCTTCCCACACTCGGGCTCGGGTGTTACCCAGCCACTTGTCGAAGTGACCGCTGCCCCAACGCCCCAGTTCACCCCGCTCACCGAGGGCCAGGACGCGGAGAAGGCCTATGCCACTGCCGGCGGAGGGTATGCCACCACCGACTTCGGCTCGCAGGGTGCTCCCGCAGGCTTCTGGGGAACGGCGCTGTCGTAAGTCGTCCTCATCCATCTCATCTGACAAGCCCAGCGATGTGTCCGAGAAGACCGAGGAGAACCGGTACTCTACACCCCTCGCGTCACCCAAGGTCCCTGCTGCGGACCAGCGCCACTCGATGCCCATCTCAGTCATCGGGCTGAACGAGAGAACGAGTCATCTCGGTCCCGGCCCCACCTCGCCTGCGTCCTCGCACACCGACGAGGGGACACAGCAGCTCGGCCGCCTCACCACGAACTTCAGCGGCTCGACGGCGTCCTTCGGTCCTGGGGCGCGCACGGCTACCGAGTCAGTGGTCTCGGGCTCGTCGTCGACGTCCAAGCCTCTCCCGTTCCCCGTCCCCAGCCCCTTGCAGTCGCCGCTCTCGAAGGCGGAGGAGGCGGCGAGGGACGCAGAGGAGGGCGAGCGCGCAGAGCGTGCAGAGCGTGCAGAGCTCCAGGCGGAGGGACAGGCGTCGTCATCGGTACAGCGCCCCCACAACCTCCGCGAGGAGGACGGCGGGCGCGTCGGCGAGAGCGACACGCTCGACACGCTCCCGCCCGAGTACAACCCCGAGTGGCGCCACACTCTCAACTAATTGGCCTTGTGTCGGCGTCTGGACGCTGGTTGGCTTGTTGTGAATTGTCCTGCTAGTGTGGTCCAAGTATTGTCCATGTGCCCGTGACGCTCGTTATGCAACCGTGGTGGACTCGTTGCCTCCACCGCGTTTCAGTGATGTTTCGGGGGCCAGCATGTGGCGCTGCGGAGCCACTGGACTGTGGCGGCGCGAAGTGGCGCTTGCCTCGTGCCACACCAACGTCTCCGCTACACACCATCGACACCACCATTGCCGATCCGCCCCGCCTCGGCGAGACAAGGGTCTCATAGCAAAGTCGAACACCCCCGATCCTACCCACCGTTGGCCGGGCGACGATGCCACATTCGAACCCGCATGCTGCCTTATTGACATTCTCGGCCGCGCGCCAGCACACTTGCTCCTCAGCCGTCTGCCGGCTTGAAGGGAGAGACGGTGAGCGATGTGGCTGTGTGGACAGCGGGGCAAGGGGCCTCGCACCCAACGTGGATGGCCTGTACGCGCCATCGACACACCCACGCAACTCGCTTGTCGTACGTGAGTAAAGTAGCATAGAGGTCAAATTACGTCCGCCACACCTTACAGGCCCGAGTGGCGGTGTGGCACGATGCCACGATCGGTGCTGTCGCGCCCTCGAGCAGCATACCCTCCCAACATCGCTTAACCGCTTTCAACGTCATGAGTCCGCCAGACACCACATGTGGGAGACACGGACCCCGACCTGGCGATGAGGGATGGTGCACAATGACACAGACGCTTCACGTCTGGGAGCGCAGCGACGGGTGAGAACGCTCAAGCCACGGAAGCACGGTACCTCACGCAGAGCGCATACATGTACCTGGTTTTGAGCCCTGTCGAGCCCATCCGCACTCGGGGACAGGTGGAGACCAGAGAGCGAGAGCGCTTGGACGGCTTGGCATGTCTAATTGCTGCCCGCTTCTGTGTCGCCATCCTGTCACTCGCATGAGCCCCGTTCGCATGAGCCCGCCGTTGGCCAGTCGCCCAAGCGAGTATATCAACATGCCTGCGTTCCTCATTCTCTTCTCTTACCTCTCCTCCCACCTCCTTTGCAGTATCCCGTCTATTCCCTCAGATCAGTACTCTTGTAAGCGATCATTGCCCGTCAACCCCTCTGTTTACAAGCGGCATGGACAACCTCCCCAGCACCCACCCCTCCATCACCTACAACCCGTCTTGGCCGCTCCGACGTATCGGCCAGATCGAACCGCCGGACACCTACCATGAGATCAACGCCACCTCCCCAAGCTCTTTCACTGTATGGTACTGCGGCCTCATCCGGACGTTGGAGCTGGCCCTCATTCCATTGTCCAATGCGTCGCAGACATCCACAAACATCACCGTATTCGTCAGTACACCGACTTGGACAAAAGAAGAAATCCATCAAGTAGAAACAATCGCCCCCATTCCCGCAAATGCCAATTCATCGACTTCGTGGCCCATCGTCGCCATAGGCGGCTTCACTGGTAGTCTGTATGACATGGGTCCTTTCAACGTCACAGTCACCGTCAGTGGCGTGATGGCGAAATTGCGCAGTATTGGGTTGTGGCGCGCGGATACCATAAAGACGTCGGCGTGAGTATTCAAATACCCTGCCCCCCTGTCCAGAGCAATACGATCGCCCCCAAACTCAATTCCAGCCAGTCGCTGACGTGACACAGGAGGCCGGGCTTCATTCCGACTCGGGTGGCCAGATTGAATCGGCGAGGCCGTATTAACAACGGATCTTTCGATTGCTCGGGGGAGTTGTACGCTGGTGAGGATGATCAGACAGATATCTTCTAACGAAATACTCAGTCGGCAGCTTGGCGCGATTGGAGGCGGGGAGCAAGTGCACCATCCAGCTTCCGGCCAATACCACTTACCTCCAGGTCAATGGTTCAGGATCTCCCGGAGGACCGACAGTCGCTTTCCGCTTCACACAGCCTCTCCCCGTGACTTGCTTTCGAGCCACAGCTTCTACGGACGATGAGTTGAATATTCTCAAACCCCTGTACGACACACCACTGGACCCAACAGTCGTATACAACCTTACGATGGAGGTTGGGGCAGGGCCACCTCTCTCCCGCGCCGGCATCGATGCGGTCACGATTTGGTCGTCCCTTGAGTGAGTGCCGCTGATACGTACATGCATATGTAGGTAGTAGGTAGCCCCTTGCTGACGGTTCCAGTGATCCCAACTGGGCAAGCACTTTTGGTGAGGGTTCTCCTCTCAAGACCGGCAACACTACAATTCCGTCAGGACGTACCAACGTTGCGGCAGTTGTGGGTGGGGTGGTAAGTTCAAGAGATACTTGGTTGATGCCTGTCCTGACCTTTTGGGCGGGAGGCGTGGTAGGGCTACTTGCCCTCGGCGCCCTTCTGTTCGCCCTCTACAGGAAGTGGAGGTGAGCGCTACCTGCGAGCCAACGGCTAAGCTCCTTAGGCAAGTGACTTGGAGAGGCCAGGATGTGAACCTGTGGGAAGGGAGCCATCCGCCAGTGCAACCTTACACACACCACACTCGCGGCACGACCCCACCCGTTAGCGACACCACCTCGCTCGTTACCGCCGATACCAAGAACCTCCCCCACAGTTTCAGTTCGACTGGGCCAAGTTCTCCACTGCTTTCCGATGCTGGATCAAGCCGCAACCGGGCATCGGAGGCGTCTGGCGCCCTCGCCGGTTCCAGTGACGGGTACACTGCTGCACAACTATCAAAGGCCGAGCAGGTGGCACTGAGCAGGCCACGTCAAGGCCTTTTCGCTGCGGGCGTGGGGTCTTCCTCTTCTGGCCCCTCCATCCACGATCCCTCGAGCACCCACGCTGAAGACGCCGGCGCGGTCGCAGTTCACGCACAGCTCCCGCCGCTTTACAACCCGGACTGGCATCAGCTCCCCGCCGGCAACGCTGCGGTTGCTTCCACGGAAGCTGCAGTGCCTGTGGACGAGGATGTCACCCCCGTCCGCGAAGGTGCTGCCTCCGCTCAGCAGCACTAGGTCAATCCAGCCAAGAGGCGCCGAACAATCCGCCCCAGAGGCGCGAGGCCAGTCCGCTCCGTAACTCGATCGCCAGTCTTTGTACATACATAGCACCACATGACTGGCAGTTAGCATGTATGTCGTCTCATTCCGCAGATAATGGGCACATGCCGGCGCAAGGATCCATGGGTTCCGCCTCCACTCTGCACCAGGTCGCTTTGAGGTAACCTGTCCTGTTTCCTTTCCTTGTGGGACGTAAAACACCAAAAGCAGCTACAACACCGTTGGTGAAACGGTATCATGCGTCGTTGCCATCGACGCGGCAGGGGTTCGACTCCCTTACAGTGTAGAGCGAGGAGCTGCGAGGAGCAGTATCCGTTTTGGTGAGTTGGGCACCTCATTCGCTCGCACCAACGCGTCAGGGAAGCAGGAGGCTGGTGAGGTGTGGTGAGTAGTTGGCGAGGCTTGACGGGGATGGTTTCGTGAGGGTAGCTGTCCGACGGCGTGAGTCTTGACCCAATGCAAGTGGTGATACAATCTCCGTGTTCAGACGACAACTCCCCAGGCCTAGAACTCGTCGCGCTTCGCTCGCTGCTTGTGCTCCAGCACCTCGGCCCCACCGACACCGGGCATTGCTCGAACCGAGTGTACTACCGAGTCGCCCTTCGCCGACCAGAGCTCACCCGAGCGCTTGACCGGCTCGCCGGCCTTGGAAGCCACTTCGAAGATGTACTCGCCGTCGAGCTCGCCCACTGGGCCGCGGTACTCGAGCTTGACGTCTGGATGAGAGGACGAGGAGACGGCGGCCGCGATCGCGTCGGCGGGGAGTTTGGACGAGACGTGGATGTAGGTGTGGTCTGGGAGGAGGGCGAGGGGTTTGTTTGCCGAGGCCATGGCGAGGAGCGCTGCCGCGAAGAGGGGGAGGAGGGTGGTGGGGCGTATGGTGGCGTGTTTGGTGGGGTATATGGGGCGCTACTGTTTATTATGGGTTACTGGAAACCTCAGAATGGAGTCGAGCGAGGAGAAAAGAGCGAGATATGGGTGGAGAGAGCGAGAATGAGTGCACAAAGAGATGGATGGCATCGACGACATTGGCGTCATCGCTGTTGTCCATCACACTCCAGGCACGGACGGGATCAAATCCATCCCGATAGCCACGTGGTCCGGTCCAAGAATTTCTGAAATCTATGACCGTTGAGCATCTCGACAACAACGAGCAACTGTACACTCTCACACCACATCACAATGGGAAAGCCTTCAGCAAAGGCTTTGGGAAAGAGGAAGGCGCCAGGAGGTGGCGGAGGGGTACGTGTTCTCCTCATTTGCCGCGGTATCACTGCTCACACTCCAGGCGCCAAAAAAGGCCAAGGCCGGCAAGCCAGCGAAGGGCAAGGCCGCCGCCGGCTTCGGCGCGGACGACCCGGAGCGCGCGGACCGCGGGCCAACAGGCAAGCCGAAGCGCCGGCCTGACCAGCCCAAGAAGGTCAAGCTGCGCGACCAGAAGGTCATCCCTGTGCCCAAGACGTCGTTCGCGTCCGACGATGAGGACGACTCGGAGGACGACATCATGGACATGGACCTGGGCGAGGAGGAGGGGCTTGAGATCGGCACGGCTGGCGGGTTCTTGGCTGGACTGGATTCTAAGGCGCTGTCCAGGTGGGTTGTGGGGTCGTGCTTCGCTGACATTTAGGACGGTCAAGGAGACGAAGCGAATTCACGATAGTGAGAAGAGCCGGTCAAGCTTCCCGACCAAGGCGAAGAAGGCGCCGTCTATCGCCTCGGCTTCAGACATCTCGGACTACGACTTTGACTCGGAGGTCGAGTTCTCTGACGATGAGAGCGTCGGCGCGGTGGAGGACGACGAGGAGGGATCGGATGACGAGGACGACGACTCGGGCGACGACTCTGGCTTCGACTCGGAGCTCAACGCCGGGTACGACAACATCTCCGACATCTCTGACCTCGACGACGAGGACGACGGCGTGGTCCACCCCAAGCGGAAGAAGCGCGCCGACTCTGAGGAGGCCGAGTACGAGATGGCTGGACGGTCTCGCTGGGCTGCGAAGGAGGAGAAGAAGGAGGACGACATGCTCGAGGTCGGACGTCTGCCGATCAAGCTGCCCACCGGCGAGGTTCAGCTCGTGGAGGGCAGTACAAAATTCCAGAAGCCTCAGCCAAAGAAGCCGGCCCAGAAGCCCGTCGAGTCCGAGTCTGAGGAGGAGGAGTCGGAGGACGAGGCGTCCGACGTTGATGGCGAGGCGAAGCGGATGGCGGCCCAGCCTGGCCGATTCGGGCGAATGGGTGTGGCTGAGATCGTTGCGGCCAAGGGCTGGAAGACGGCCCAGCGACTCGCTGCGGCTAAGGAGCAGATGGCTACCATCGGTGCCGAGGTGCTCGGTGGCGGTGAACTCATCGACGTCGCACCCATCCTCACCCGGTTGTCCACATTCTCGCTGCCTACCGTTCCCAACCCCGATGGCGAGGGGACGCTCCCTGTGCCCAACTCGATCCGCGCGCTCGGCATGCTCTCCCTCCTCGCCGTCTACAAGGACCTTATCCCCGGCTACCGTATCCGTGCACTCACGGAGGCGGAGCAGGCGGAGAAGGTGCGCGATGAGGTGCGCAGGATGCGCGAGGGCGAGAAGCTGCTCGTGAGGAACTACAAGACGTTCCTCAAGTCTCTGGAGGCGGAGGTCAAGGGTGAGTGGGGTGCACGTGGTCACAAGCTGACCTGACCAGGCAAGAGCCCGCTCGGCTCCGTGTCGCTCAAGTGCATGTCCGAGCTTCTGGTCACCGCGCCGCACTTCAACTTCTCCGAGAACATCATGGGCGTGCTGGTTGGACGAATCGGCCGCAGGTCATGGGACGACGACTCGGAGCTCATTCTCAACTCGTTTGTGTCCGTCTTCCGGTCCGACAACACGTCGACGTACTCGCAGGCGCTCGTCCGCCTGATTGCGCGTATGATTAAGGAGCGCAAGTTCCAGGTGCACCCCAACGTACTGTCCTGTCTCCTGCACCTCCGCCTGCGTACCGAGCTGTCAGCGATGTGGGAGAAGAAGAAGGGCAAGGGACGCGACCGCCGTGACCAGCCCGAGAAGAAGTTCAAGTCGGAGATCCGGAAACAGTGGCAGACCAAGAACCAGCGCAAGCGCGAGAAGGAGCTCAAGGAGATCCAGAAGGAGATGGCCGAGGCCGAGGCCGAGGTCGACCTCGAGGAGAGGCAGAACACTGTGAGTAGAGTCGAGGGGCGCGCGGGTCGAAGCTGACGCCTTGTAGCAAACAGAAACCCTCAAGAACCTCTTCGTGCTCTACTTCTCCATCCTCAAGTTCCCTGGACGCTCACCGTTGCTGCCAGCTGGTCTCGAGGGTATCTCTCACTTTGCCCACCTCATCAACATCGACTTCTTCCGCGACCTGCTGCAAGTTCTACGCAAGATCATCGCCGACACGCAGGAGTCGGAGGAGGACGAGCTCGACACGGTCGGCTCACACAAGCGTGTGCGCGTGCGCATGCTCGGCATCGTCACGGCCTTCGACCTGTTGTCAGGCCAAGGCGAGGCTCTCAACATCGACCTGAGCGACTTTGTCAACGAGCTGTTCGTGCTCCTCCGCCCGCTCTCCCTCGACACGGGCATTGAGGACCCGCCAGAGATGACACAGGCGACGGCGCAGGCGGCGGCAGTGCAGCGCAACGCGGGAGTGAAGCGTGCCTCTGCCGACCGGCCACCAGCACACACGCTGTCGACGTCGGCGCTCCTGTTCCGCTGCCTCGAGAGCGTCTTCTTCCCGCGCTGGTTTGGCGCCAACGCATCGGCTCCGCCCCTCCGTGCGGCCGCCTTCGCCAAGCGCATGTGCGAGTGCGCTCTCTACTTCCCGCCCGCGACGGCGCGCGAGGCGCTGCACTTTGTGCGCCGCCTCGCGACCAAGGAGACCAAGCTGGCCAACCTTCTCGACACGGAGGAGCGCATGTTCGACGGCGTGTACCGCCCCGAGATGGAGGACCCGCAGCTCACCAACCCGTACACGACGAGTCTGTACGAGCTGGACGTGCTGGCCGAGCGCCACTGGGAGCAGAAGGTGCGGGCCGAGGGGAAGCGGCTGCGGGACGCGCAGTTTGTGTAGGGGCGAGCTGGGCTTGGGGAGTCTGTACGCTAGGGGCATCTGCATGCATGCATAGGAGGAGGTCGATGCAAGGCGAGCGCGACTGAGTTGTAACAAGTCGGGCCATGCGCCACACACGTGGTCTCGAGTCCGTGCCCTGACGCCGGACGCCGCCACGCCGAGCCGACTCGCGACTCGGACCAGGCTCGATTTCTTGACTTTTCGGCAACGTCCTACCCATCATCCACCCAGAACACCCGCACAATGCCCAAGAACCTCATCGTCTTCGACTTTGACTGGTCCTTCGTCGACCAGGACACGGACCGCTGGGTCTTCGAGGTGCTGAGCACCAAGCTGCGCCGCGCGCTGCAGCAGCGCAAGACGAACGGCAGCCAGTGCACGCCTGATGTGGTGTGAGTTGGGGCGGCGCGGCGCGGGCGAGGGCGAGGCTGGGTCGACTAGGAGTGGGAGTACGGCCCTTCCCTGCCCCGTCGCTGCTAGTCTGCGGCGCAGTGGGCATGTCCTGACACCCCGCAGCGACCAGACCATGGCCGACCTCTTCGACGCCGGCTTCACCAAGGAGCAGGTGCTCGGCGCGCTGAGGATCCTCCCCGTCGTGAGTGGTTGGGCTGTCGCCCCGCAGCCTTGGCTCGCGCTGACGCTCGCAGCACCCCGCCATGAAGCGCGCCGTCACGGCGCTCAAGGACCGCGGGCAGACCGACTTCCTGTGCCTGTCCAACTCGAACGAGGTGTACATTGGGACTATTCTCGAGGTGGGTGCGGCGTAGGGGAGGACCGCTTTCCCCGCTGGCCTGTGGAGGAACCTCCAGCAGCCTCGTTCGCTCCGCTCACGCTCGGCCAGCACCACAACCTCACGACCCTCTTCGCAGACGTCATCACCAACCCGGCCCACTGGGCCGGCGACCGCCTGCACATCGGCCGCCGCCTGCCCGCCGACGGCCCGCAGCACACGTGCAAGGTCGGCTGCCTGGCCAACATGTGCAAGGGCGACGAGCTGGACGCGTGGCTCGCGGCCCACGGCGGCAAGGACGCGTACGAGACGATCGTGTACGTCGGCGACGGGGGCAACGACTTTTGCCCGCTGCTCCGCATGCGCAAGGGCGACATTGCGTGCGTGCGCAAGGACATGGAGCTGCACGGCCGCATCAAGGAGGAGGGCGAGAAGGAGGGCGTCCAGGTCGACGTCAAGCTCTGGGACCAGGCCTGGGTCATTGACGAGTGAGTGGCTGGCATAGGAGGTGGACGCGGCTGACTTTGCAGGATCTTCTCGACCCTCTGAGTGGAAAACGCGTAGATGTAGCATGCAATTGTAGATGGGGGTAATGGTCTATGCGGTGGGGGCTACTCTTCTACTCCGTGTCCACGTCCTCCTCGACCTCCTCCTCGTCATCTTCTTCGTCGCCCTCGAGGTCGAGCGCCTCGACCTGCGTCCCGCCGCGCACGAGGACGCAGCCAGAGCGGCGCCCTGCGCGGCCGTTGAGCGCGAGGAGCCACGGGTCGGCAGGGAGGCCGTGTCGGCGCGAACTGCCGAGGCTGCGCCTGCGATCAATGGGCAGCACGGCGCGGGGGATGCGCTGGGGGTCAGCGGGGTCCAGCACACGGCTCACCTCTTCCTGTAGCGCCTCGCCCACTTCCACTGCCTCTATCAGCTCGAGCAGCACCTCGACCTTGGCCGTCGCGAGGTGGTGCTCGCCACCGGCCTCGAACACCACTGCGAGGTCCTCGTCGTCGAAGAAGGCCGCTTGTGTGATGGTGCCGTCGTCGGCTTGGACACGCAGAGCGCGGACCTCGTTCGAGCCAAGGTCGTGCGCGACGATGTCCAGGCCACTCGGGCCCAAAGCAACGAGCCAGCGTGCGCTGCCGACACTGCGTTCGGCGATAGGAGGGCAAGGCAGTGCAGCCACCAAGTGGTCTGAGGCCGCGTCTGGTGCCTTGGTCCGTGGGTGTGAGGAGCAGATGATGGTGCTGCATGCCGCTGCCAGGCTGTTGGCCCACGGGAAGGGCTCGCGCTCAAGCACGCGCGGGGGCTCTTCTGGCACCGCTGGCTCGCGCTTCTCGTCATTGTCGCCCACAGTGTCAGGCGACGAGGGGGCGAAGGACGGCTCTTCGCCCATCGCCCCCTCGTCGGCTCGCGGAGACGCACGCGACGAGTTCCACGAGTAGTCTGGGGCGGCAGGTGGCGAGGCAACGGACTCTGGTAGTCGAGAAGAACCCGACAGGCGCGTGAGCGTGTTTCGGATTGTCGAGTCGAGGTTGAGCACCGCTGGTGTCTCCCGCACTGCCACACCCTCTGGCAGCACATCGTTGGCGCTGCCAAAGGGAAAGTTTTGCCGGAACTGCGAGTTGACAAACCCGTTCTTCATGAACGACCACACGAGCTTGATGTCGTGGGTGACTATTGGCACGCTGTCGTCGGTGATGGCTGCGGAGCGCGAGATTTCTGTCGTCAGCGTTGTCAGAGGCGAGGACGCACCATATCGGAGCCACTTTGACCACTCGGCCGACGTGGCCTCCTCCAGCTCCGCCGCCTGCCGCATGTCCTCGACAAGCAGGGCGAAGCCGCGGCAGATGTCTTTGGCCGCTTGGATGCCTTTGGGGTCGAGCACGAGGTCGGACTCGGCAAGGTCAGAGGACCAGCCGGCCATCTCGTCGAGCACGAGCATGATCCGCTCCAGCGCTGGCGAGATGCTCTCTGTGATCACCTTCTTGATCGTGCTGAAGGCCGTTTCGAGCGTCGACTCCCACTTGGCGACGGTCTGAAGCTGTGTCAGCTGAGTGACGGAGACCTGTTCAGCCAACACACCCTGTTCGTCATGCGGTTGCCGAGCCACTCGGACACGGCCGGTCCACTGCGGCTGATCATGAGGAGGCGGAAAAGGTCGGCATGTACGTCGGGGGTAGACACTGGGGTCAGCTTGGCCTCGGCCCACACTCACTCCCTTGCTGCTCGGCACACGTCTCGAGCTCCTCGCGCCAGATCATCGTCTGCTTTTCGCTCTCCTTGAACGCGTTCTGCGCCGCCTCGAGGCCGCGCAAAATGATATCGAGCAGCGTCTCGAGCATGTCCGCCGACTCTGCGAGCGCCAGTGTCGAGGGCGGCGGAGGCGCGGGCGTCCCGTCCGCGAGGAGGAGCGTGCCGGTCAGCAGGGACGCCGAGGGGCCGGCGTTGCGCGGCGGTGAGATGGCCAGTACGTCGGGGAGGACGCGCGGCGTGGAGGGCAGCAGGGCAGGGAAGGTGGCCAGCTTGGGGTTGGCGCCCGGCTTGGCCTTTGCGGTCGGCTGGATCGGCGCGAACGGGTTGAGGCTGGGGTGAGCTTTCAAACTTGCACTGCGAGCTCACATGACGGGTTTGGGCGGGTCGACGGGCGTGACGCGAGGCAGCTGCTCGATCAGGCTGAGCGCAGACCCGGGCTGCGGCGTGGGCCAGGTCTCTGCCCCCGCGACCCAGCGCATATCCCACCACGGCGCGCGCGCGCGCTCCGCGGCCGGCGCGTAGTCGAGCAGGCTTAGGCTCCCGAGCAGGCCAGGGGGCGCGGGTACGGACTTGATCAGCTGGCCGGTGTGCACGCTTCGGTGCTCGACCGTGCTCTTGCCGGCGGCGTGGGGGTTTGGACTTGCCCACGAGGGCAGGCGGAGGACGAGGACGCTGAGCACGAGGCCTGGTGTCAGCAGCGTCGCGGGGCTCGTACGTACCGTCGCGGCTCCACGCGAGTCCCAGAACGCGGCCGCCCAGCTCCACCTCCCACACCTTGCTGCCCGAGGCCATGCGCCACAGCGCGACCTTGCTCTTGACGGCCTCGTCCTCGTGCAGCAGGCAGACGAGGTCCATGGTCGGGTTGCACGCGTCGGGGTGGAGCGTGTGCGCGTGCGCGAGGTTGATGGTCGACATGCGCGTGAACGCCTGCGCCGGCGGCGCCGTCGAGGTGTCCATGCTGTCTATTGGGTGTGTGTCGTCGGTGATGAGATGCGAGAGAAGTGCCGCGGTTGACTTTGTTGTTGTCGAACGCGAGTGACGTTGCGGGACCAAATGGTGTGTCGGTGGTGGCGGTGAAGGGCCGCGTTCGTCTTGCCCCCTCCACAGAGCAGACATTCTGCATGCATGTATCGAGAGCTAGTCAGCCGAGGCGCCCACAGTCTCTCCGTCCCGTCTGCTCGTCAAGAGTCGCTCCAGAGCAGCGTTTGCATGACAAACGCAACATTGAAGAGCCACACCCACCTCCACCGCCTCACGTGACCCCCGACTCGAACTCGAGCGTCGAGCGCCGAGCCGAGCGACATGAGATGTTGCTCCTCCTCCCCCTCCTCCCCATCGCACTCCAACTTATGCAAAGGACGGCCCAGCTCGCGTCCCGACTCGTCCCCCGCCCCAGCATCCCCCGCCTCCCCCTCCGGCCCCCCGTCCCCGCCCGCGCCGCGTCCACCAAGCCCAAGCCCAAGCCCGCCATGTCCCAGTCGCTCGAGTACACGGCGGACCGCGGCGCCGAGCTGCGCGAGAACGTCGAGGGCGTGCTGTCTGAGATCAAGGCGGCCGCGGCTCCGGGCCACGAGGTGGGTGTGGACTCGCTCTCCCAACTCGTCGCTCGCTAACGCTCTACACCCAGGCCCGCCTCGTCGCCATCTCCAAGATCAAGCCGGCCAGCGATATCCAGGCGCTGTACGACGCCGGGCACCGCCACTTTGGCGAGAACTACATCCAGGAGATGGCAGACAAGGCCGCTGTTGTAAGCTAGCAGGTCCCAATCGGTGCTCATACCCAGCTCCCCGCCGACATCTGCTGGCACTTTGTCGGCTCGCTCCAGTCCAACAAGGCAAAGCTGCTCGCGTCCATCCCCAACGTGTTCGTGCTCGAGACGCTCGCGAGCGTCAAGCTCGCCGACAAGCTGCAGCAGGCGCTCGCGGGGTCCGGGCGCACCCTCGACGTCTACCTCCAGGTCAACACGTCTGGCGAGGACGCCAAGAGCGGCGTCGAGCCGCTCACAGCGGCGTCGGACGACTCGGCGCCCCTCGTCGCCCTCGCTGAGCATGTGCGCGCGGCGTGCCCCGCCCTCCGGGTGCGCGGGCTCATGACCATCGGCAGCTGGGAGGCGTCGCATGCTGAGGGGACGCAGAACCCCGACTTTGCGGCGCTCAAGGAGACGCGGGAGAACCTTGCCCGCCTGTTGGCTGGCAAGGGCGTGTACGCCTCGGCTGAGGAGGGCGTCAAGAGCCTCGAGATCTCGATGGGCATGAGCGCAGACTTTGTCGAGGCTGTCAAGGACGGCTCGAACAGTGTGCGTGTTGGCACGAGGATCTTCGGCGCACGGCCCAGGAAGCAATAGAATACATAGGCTGCTGATTAATCTATTGGGCAAGCGAGGGCAGGAGCACGGCGAGCGTGTCGGCGACGGCGCGGCCCTCGAACTGCGCGGCCTGCACCGCCGCCTTGATCACGTCGTTGACCGCGCTCGATCCGAGCTGCGCGACGAGCGTCACTGCGTTCGCCTGGATCTCGGTGCTTGGCCCGGCCTCTGCAGGTGCAATGACGGCCGCTACGACGTCGATGCCCCGCGTAGTGTTTTTGTCTCCGACCTCAACGTCGACTTGGCCCTCGGCCGCCTCCACGGCGCCGTCGCCGTCAATCTCCTCGAAGCGATCGTGCACGTCCTTTGACTCGCCCTTCACCTTGTGCTTCGCCAGCAGGGCATTGGCGACCTCGGTCTTGTCCCCGTACACCGCTTGCAGCGCGAGGGCCACGAGAGCCTCGTTAAGCAGAACGGGGTACTTGGCCCCCGAAATGAGGAAGCGGCTGAGCGCGCCAACGACGTCAGGGGTTGTGACTTTGGCCTTGGCAGAGTCCGCGGCCGCGATGACCGCCTTGTCAGCACCATCGAGCGCGCTGGCATCGGACAGTGATCGCGTAGCAGCTGCCAGAACACGGTCGCCCTCGAGAGCAATGGCCGGGTCGTCGGTACGCTTGAGGAGGGTGAGCAAGGGCTCAAGTCCATTGGGCGCTGCGAAGAAGCGAACAGCATTTGGGCCTGGCGGGTGAGCGACGAGACATGCATTGTACCCACCTTCCCGCACGAGGTTCTTGATGACCCCGATAGCGCCACCCTGCACGCTGCCGACAACGTCGCGCTGCTCATCCCAAGGGTTCAGCTTCAGCACACCCTCGATGACCCCAGCATCGCCAAGGATCCTCTTGTTTTTAGTCGGGATCGACAGGTTGCGGAGAAGGCCGACGAGTGAATGCTGCGTGATGACTGGTGTCGTTGGCTCGAGCAGGGCAACCAGCGACGGAAGGACAAACTCCTCTGCGAGCAGTGCTTCCGATGCGGCATCTGGGGTGTCAGTTGGCATGACTCAACCTCAGCGCAACTCACCACTCCGGGCGCGGTTCCCGTACACCAGCAGGGCAACCGCAACCAAGTCCTGTCGGTCGTTCTTCGACAACCATAGCCTCATCCGTGCCCACACCCAATCGGGAATTTTATCGCCAGCCTCAGCGAGAATGCTGATGAGTGCACGGGCGACTGATGCCTTGGCGGTGCCGAGGTTCTTCTCGATGTCCTCGGCCGAATCCTCCCACCCATTCGTCTCGAGCCACGGGGGCACCTCGGCCTTCTCGACAAAGTCGAACAGCCCCTCGACAGCCGACTGTTCCTGCAGTGACCGCGCATCAATCTTGTCCGACTCGGCGAATCGCTCGAGCACGTGCGAGGCGTGTGTCGTGATGGCGGCGTCGGCGGCCCATGACTCCTCCACCGAGTCGGCGATGTCCTCGAGGTCGGCCGGGGCCGTTCGTGGCGCCGCGCCAGCAAGCGCTGGAAGGAACAGTGACACTTCCTTCGCCGCCAACGAGTAGCTCGGCTTGTCCTCTGCCATTGTCAGCAAGCCACTAGCCTGGTCGTATTGTTGGCCAAGGAAGTGGCGCCTGGTGCCCCTTGATGACGCCACTGCCTCTCCGGCTCTCGGGTTCGGACCCGGACACTCACCCTTGGGCACAATGTTGTCCACAACAGCCCATACCCATGATGCAATCGAGGCGCGGGTCGTGTGATCCTCGCCGGCCCACACACCGGGCGTGTAGACGTGATTCGCCACTCCGAGGAGGGTAGCCACCGCCTCGGCGGAGCCGAGTGCCTTAAGAACGGCAGCTATGGGGGTAAGCAAGAGTCCATGCCACCTTCAGCGGCACTCACGACGCGACTCATTTGACAAGTTGAGCAGGCTGGCCACGAGTGGCCTCAGAGTTGGCAAGCCGAGGCCGCGGCCAAAGTCGGTGCCGAGCAGATCGATGAGCCGCTCGGGGTAGTGCACCGTAGCCAGGCGGTCGACATTGGATGCTGGATTCATCAGTTATGAGATCATTCACTGGATTAAGCTCACAGCAGTCGGCAGCCAAGTTGGCAGCTGTGCGGCCGACCTGGGCCAGGAGAGCAGTGTATGCCTTTGGGTGCAGAGCCGGCGCCCCCTTCTTCTCGAGGATGCGCACGAGGAGCAGCGGGAGTCCAGAGTTTCCGATGTTCTCGCGGACGCTGGCTGGTGGACGTGTCAGCTGGAGAGCGCGTGGGAGACGTCGGTGACGTACCTTCTCTAAGGGCAACCGAGAGCTGGTCAAGGATGGCGGCTTGCTGGTCGAGTACGCTGTCGTAGCCCTCGTTTCCCGAGTCTGAGCGGTGTACGAGTTCTCCGAGTGCTTGAACCTGAGCGTCGTGCGTGTTCATCTTGGATGGCTTGCAGAGGATGTCAATGTCGAGGGGGTCGAAAGAGACGATGTGCACGGTTGCAACTAGCCAGATGACGGACAACCCGCATACCTGGCCCGGAGAGTGGCATATGGCATCTCAAGGTGGAGGTTGATTTGCCACGTGGACCACGTGGATTCCAGCCAGTATATTTTGATTCCGTTCTGACGCACTCATTCTCGTCGCGCTGCTCTGCTCGTTGCCGCCCACCGCCGTCGCCGCCGCCGTTTCCTCCACCTTCCGTCTCGTCTCCTCTCTCCTTCTCTCCTCAACACCTCTTACCCCCCTTCTCCTTCTCTTTCTGATCAAAGGACACACGCAGAACTCGTTCGACACCTCATCGGCACGAGTGACTGTAGTGCCCGCAACAGCACAACAGCAAAGTCTCGCTTCCACAACGGGCTCTTCACCAGCGCCTTCAACTCGCCCAGCCGCTCGACACATAGACGGCAACACGAGGCAGGATGAAGGGGCGCAAGTCTACCCGCAAGGTGGTCCCTCCAGTGAGTAGCAGTCATGGATATGGCGTTCGTCGTGACACCTGGGCTGACAATGTCCTTCTCTTTGCTCCTCCAACCGGCTCATGATTGTTCTCGCGTGCCTCACTCAACGTCCACAGCCACCCGACGTCGAAGCCCTTATCAAGCGTCTGAACGATGCTGAGGACCAGGAACTTGTTTCCATCCTCGAGCCAGTTCAGATATGGCAGTTCCCTCGAGGCGACATGCATGCCTGGGTGCCAATCACCAAGAAGTTCATCACCATTCTCGGCAACATGCGCGACAGCTATGGCTTGGGCGCCGGCAGCTCTAAGCCTTGCAAGTTTCAGCTCAACGAGTTTACTCCGCGCGACAAGGAGCTGGTGCTCGCCATTCTGCACTTCATCCGTCTTCTGATGGAGAACTGCACCAACCGCAAGCTCTTTGACGGCTACGAGGTGGGTTGAATGTGGAGGGTCTTAACTGACAACTTCAGGTTCTCGGCGATCTCCTGCTCACCAGCGACTTGGACGTCCTCGAGGCGCTCCTGTATGTCTTCTTGAGACCTCTGCAGCAGTACCTCTCCCAGATGCCGACGTCGCCCGAGCTCAGCCATATTCTGCGCCAGCGTCTCCTCGCGCTCGCCAGAGGCTGGGACCGGTTCCACCTCGCTGGGGTCGACCTCGTCGCGTACGCGTCACACCCCGACAACCTCGTGCTTCCGGATGATGTCGCCAGTCTCCATCTGCAGTTCTACCCCCCACAGGACTCTGCCCCTGCCGCCAGCACTTCGCCAGTCAAGGCCACCCACGCGCCCCTGGCAGCACCACACGAGACGCCGACAAGACCATCCCTCTCACACGCCAAGTCGGAGCAGCGCGTTGCCTTAACGCCGCTTCAGAACAAGCTTACCCAGCCTGTGCTGGACAGCTCGATGGTGACGGTTGATTTAGGCAACGTCGCCGAGACCATGCCAAACGACTACCTCGACCGCCTGGCTGCTCTCGCGGAGGAGTACAAGATGGACGCCGAGGAGCAGCTGGCGGCTCTCAACAAGGTCCGCTTGATCGTCCTCTCCAAGGACCGTGACACCCGCAGGAAGCTCCTGACTTGCCGTCTTCTTGTCCTCGGCTGTTACAGTGAGTCCCCGCCATGTTATGTCTGCTAACCCTCAGTCATCTTCTCAAGCCAAGACGCTGTCCAGTCGAACATCTTCCTGTACGAGCCCGACCTTATCACCGAGATTGCCGAGCTGCTCGTCCCCGGGCGCAATGTTGGAGACAGTGTCGTCGCATCGGCTCTCGTCGCATTGGACTCGGCGTGCCACCACCGCACCGAGGTCCTCACCTCCATCAATGCCAACGTCAACCATGGCATCATCATGACTCTGCTTCGCAGCATTGTCACCAAGCTCAACAACGGTGACGATGTTTCCAAGGACATCGTGGACGCGCTTCTCAGCCTGATTACCTACATTATCAGCCTACCCTTCCACAGCAACCTCATTGTCGGTGCCGGCCTCATCCCCCTTCTGCTGGAGATGCTGCAGGCCAAGGGCATGCGCAGGTCGCAGTACATCCCGCGCATCACCACGCTCATTGACCAGGGCGTGTACCACCACCCGCCTGCCCTGCAGGCATTCACCAACGCCGATGGTGTCAACGTCCTGGTTAGCCGGATCAAGGACGAGGTCAAGGCCGTCACAGAACAGCCCCCTCCAGTCGACCCTACCGGCCTCGTCAGTGTCGACTCGCTCATTGCCTTCACCACCAACCCCCTCAAGGCAGAGCTCCGCTCTCTGTACCGCATGCTCCAGAGCACAGGCGGTGCCGACGGTTTCCGCAATGTGGTTGATACCGACCTCCCCAAGTCTCTGAAGCGCATCTTCACCAACGCTGACAAGTTTGGACTGCGCAACTTTGGTCTGGCTATCAACATCATGTCGACCATCATCCACAACGAGCCAACTTCGCTCAGCATTCTCCAAGAGATGCAGCTCCCGCAGACCCTCTATGCGGAGCTCGAGAAGAAGATGCCCGAGCCGTTCGAGATCGTCTACGTCATGCCGAACGCCATCGGTGCCATTTGTCTCAATGCCGCAGGTCTGCAGGAGACCCTTGACCACTTCGATGTCATTGCCAACATCCCAAGAGTTGCCATCTCGTGGTCAACGGATGACCCTACGGAGCGCGACCATGTGACGTCGATCGGTGCGGCTCTGGACGAGCTTGTTCGTCACCACCCGGCTCTTCGGTCCAAGGTCCTCGAGTCGGTGACGGCACTGCTTCGGGAGACAATCGAAGACGGCAAGAACTTCAAGCCGTCTGCGAAGAGGGCCAACGAGTACGCCGTCGATGCTTCCGAAACTGCCGCCGATGAGGCGATGGACGTCGAGTCTGTCGACAACAAGGAGAGTCTGAACAACAACAAGCCTCTCACGCGACTCACAAACACCATCAAGCTTCTCAGCGGCCTTCTCCGCAACGCCGCCATCTGCCGCGATTTCATCAAGGATGGTGGTATTGAGCTTGTTCTCAGCATCGCCAGCCTGCCTTGCATCCCCGTCAAGTTCTCTTCGACGGAAGCAGCATACGCCTTCCCAGCCCTTCTCCGTGTCGTCGGCGAGCAGGAGCATCTTGCTCTGACCGAGCGCCTCGTCAAGTCTGTCCACCAGGAGCTTGAGGCTCTTCCAGAGCTGTGGAAGGACAGTGCCAAAGCCCGTGAGACATGGGAGCACCTCGCCGACAATGACTCCCCAGCCGCTGGCGAGCCGAATTTATTCCGCAATGCTGCAGGCCTTGCCATGCGCTTGACCTTCCTCACAGAGTACCTCAGCCTCAACGTTGGCAGCCAGCGCAGCGGCACCGCTCTCATCAAGACTCTCGGCGTCAGCTCTGGCTCCTCCTTTGTGCCCGAGCTCGGCCTCCTGCACCGCGTCTGTCTTCAGGAGCATGTTATCTTCAGGGACATTGTTCCCGACACCTCTTCCGAGTCGACCGCACCCGCTCAGCCCAGCGGCGACCCTCCCGCTGTTCCCAGCTCAACCGACGCTGCAGCTCCTACTCAGCCTGCGGCAGTGTCCCTGGAGGTGTCGACTACGACGCAGACGGGTGAAAGCAGCACTCAGACTGTCGGCCCTGCCGCGACAGCTGAGGCGGACAAGGCCAACAAGATCCCGACCAGAGCCGAAACGGTCCAGACTCTGGTTACTCGCATGCACGCGACCCTCACCAAGTTCTTCAGGCGTACGTCGTGGGCACAACCCCGGGAGCCAGCTGACCCCTCAGTTTCTGTCCGTTTGATCTTTAACAAGCGTGTTCCCGAGAGCTCTCACAAGGCTGAGGCTGGCCCGCTTGCTTCGGCAATCTCGGACATTATCATCGGCCATCTGAAATGTGTGTACTGCGTACCCACTTCTAGTTTCATTGCTGATCCAGCGCTCCAGGCTCTGATGAGGTGCCACAGAAGGCATTGGCTATCGACACTGCTGCCCTCGGCTTGGCCACCATGCTTCTCTTTGATGGTTAGTCTGCCATGGCTGGACAGGGCTGACTTGTTTGCAGAGCGTGGTGTCGATGGTCACCTTGCCACGACATTGTTCATTCCCTTCGACAAGAAGGATGGCATGACGGTCCTCCTGGACAACACCAAGCGCATCATCGAGGCTATGGATGCCGTTCCGCAGATGGCCGCCGATGCTCGCTCCAAGGAACAAACCAAGGAGTACAACCAGGCGGTGAGCGGCGTTCGCATTGCGTTCTCGGTGCTTTCGTCTTTTTCATCGCCGCGCTCTCTCGTGGAGAGCCCGCAGACGCACATAATCGAACAGCGCGAGCTTTCTCTGCCGAGCAAGAAGCGCTTCTCCGCCATCAACACGTTCGTCCGCCTGCGCCTCGACATCTTCCCGATTGCGCAACACTTCTGGATGGCCGCATGGTTACACACTCTTCCTCTTCCGGTGCTCCGAATCGGTGTCGCCACCTTCTTGGAGCTCATGGCTGGTAAAGGGGAGGAGATGGAGGTAACCTTGGCCGCACCCCCTCAAGTATCCGCTGAACCCATTATTCGTCAGGCCCCAGTCCCACGACCACAGATCGTAGCGAACCCAGCGATGATTCAGCAACTTGTCGACATGGGCTTCGGTCGCAGCGCAGCCGAGCGTGCCCTAGTCCGCGCCAGAAACAACGTTACTGCCGCAACGGAGTTGATTCTCATGAACCCGCACCTCTTCCCGATCGACGAGCCAGCGCCGGCCCCGGCTGCCGCACCGCCGGCCGCAGAGGCTTCCTCTTCGGATGCTGCTGCTGCTCCAGAGGCGTCGGCGGCGGCAGCTTCTGATGCCCCCGCTGTCGCCGCCGAAGAGGTTTCGACTCCCCCCGAGCAGATTGCCTCCGGCTCAGGCCCTGCCCCTCAGGCTCCGGCAGAGCCATCGCCAGAGGCCAAGGAATCCAAGGAGGTCGAGATGGAGGACGACTCGGGCCCCAGCCCTACTGTCGCCTGGGAGAGGCAGCGTGAGGAGCTCGAGACCTTGCGCACCAAGAGCAAGCCCGAGGTGCCTGTCCGCGCCTTGCAGCTTCTGGACGAGGTCGAAGAGCTCGTCTTTGACCTCCTTCCTGCCTTCCCCTCCGGTGTGGAGGGTGCGACTTTCGTGATCAACAGCGTCGACTGGGCGATCAAGCAAGTCGACAACTCGCATCGCGACCAGTTTATTGCCGCTCGCCTTCGCCTGCTGGCAGTCTTTGCGCGAGGAGGCACACCGATCGACTTGCCGGTGGAGGAGAGCAAGCGGGCATTCGCCATCCTCATGTCTCTTTCAGTTGAGACTGACCCGCGTCCCAAGTGGCTCTCGGCCTATCTCCTCGCCGCCGAGTCGATCCTCCTCATGACGTACACGGTGGCAGAAGCCAAGTTGGGCGATGCTCCGACCAACGCCGTTGTCCGCACAGCGGACTTTGGCGACGCGCCTGCTCAACTCTTGGCGACGGCGCTCAAGACTCTCACCGCCAAGGACCTCACTCGCGATGAGCTCATGTCCTGCATGCGCCTTGTTGTCGTCCTTACCCGTCACAACGCTGCTGAGGTCAACGCCGACGTCGTTCGCCCAGTTCTCAGCAACTTCACCCAGCCCAACAAGAACTTGGCGGGCTGCCAGCCGTACCTCGCGATGGTCACCCGCCATGCGTTCGACAGCCTTGACACGCTGCGCGACGTCATGCGCCGCGAGATTCGCGAGTGGATGACGCCAACGAGAAACAAGGTGACCGATGTCAACCACTTCGCTCGCCAGCTCCGTCAGATGGCGTACCGCGACTCTGGCACGTTCCTGAACGCCGTCGAGGACGAGTGTTCGCTCGTCGACCCCGGACCGGTTTCATCAGTGTACCACATCCGCTCCAAGCGCGAAGACAAGAAGCCCGAGGACTCCAAGGACACCACGGGCGACAACTCGACCCAAGTCCCTGCCTCGTCTGACCCATTCCAGCGATCGGGAGCCGACTCTTTCGAGAGCCACCCCGTCATGGACTACCTTGTTTCCGAGCTCGGGACAGCACTGCGAACCATTCAGCAAGAGGAAGCTGGAAGGAAGAAGGCCACCGACACTCCGGATGCCAAGGCGTCTGAAACCGAGACCGACGCTTACACCTACGCCGGCCTAGTGCTGTCGGTGATCACCGAGCTCGTTGGCTCCTATTTTTCTGCCAAGAAGGCCTTCATGGCCGCTGTTCGCCACGGCGCCCTTTACGGACACGGCAAGGGCAGATCCGGCATTGCCGTGGTTCTGAACGACCTTGTTTGCTCCGCGACCCTTGCCGATGTCCAGGATAAGACAAGCGGCACCAGCAACGCAGACGCCACTCGACGCCTGACTCTGTCAAGCTGGTCGACCTCGCTGATCGTTGCCCTCTGCGCCAACGTTGTCGGCACCACGGACCTCAAGGATATCCCCGAGGACCTTGTCATTGTCCGCAAGCTCGTCCTCGACAGCGTCTCGAAGGCGTTCAAGGACACCTACTCGTCGACACCTGACCCCAACGCCAGATACGGCAGACTATGGGCTCTTGGAGAGCTTGTGTACCGACTTCTTACTTCTCGCTCCTCTGTTGTTCCTCGCCAGGGTGACGAGTCCAGCCTCCACATTGCCAAGACGATGCTGGAGAAGAGCTTTGTGGGCCTCATGACCTCGTCGCTCTCCGAGGTCGATCTCAACTACCCTGATGTTCGCAACGTTCTCGTCTCTCTCCTCAAGGCTCTTGAGCACCTCACCAAGATCTCGATCAAGTGGGGCAAGACTGAAAGCAAGAAGCGCGAAGGCAGCACGGAAGTCGAATCTGACGACGACGAGGAGACGACTTCTGACGAGGCCTCCGACATCGACATGTCGGATGAGGACGAGGCCGATGGTCCTGATCTTTACCGCAACTCTGCCCTCGGCATCCTTGGCGGCGGCGACATTGACATCGACGACGATGATGATGACGACGGCAGCGAAATGGACGACGAGGACGAGCTCATGGAGGCTTTCGGTGACGAGATCGACGATGTCATGGACGACGACGAAGGGACCGAGCCGTCTGACGATGAAGACGACGAAGATGATGGGGGTGACATGGAGGGCGATTGGGTGAGTTTTGACCGTGCTCCCAGATGCTGATATGATAGTCAACGGAGGACGAAGGCGATGAGCACGACGAGGACGACCATGTCCACATCGAAGACGACGTCGAACTTCATGACATGGACCACGACGCTGAAGTGGCGTGGGACGTGGGTTGATTGTGCTAGAGTGAAGCTCACCATCCAGCACGATGAGATGCCCGAGGACGACATGGAAGAGTTTGACTCCGAAAACGAAGAGGAGGACGGATTCATGGAGAATGGTGCGTCTTGAACGCGCGAGGCGCTGCTAATGCCAGAAGACTTCCATGCCGGACTCGACATTGTGGAAGAAGATGAGCTCGAGGACTTTGACGAGGACGATATGGGGTACGTCTCTGGCACGGCGCGAGGGGCATCACTGACACCAACAATTAGCCTCGACAGCAGTGAAGGGTTTGACGTCATGAATGACGGTCGCCCCTCTGTCATGTCCAACGGTCCTGGTGACAACTCGGGCCACTGGGGATGGCAAGAGCAGGCACCTCGTCCATCAGACCTGTCCCGCCGCTCTCGTCTCATGGGTGAGTCCTACACACTCGGATTAGGAAGCTGCTAACGGTTGAAGACGTCGATGGCGCAGCCTCATCATTATTCGGCCTGCCTTCTCGCAGCACGGCAGACTACACTCAGCACCCCTTGTTAGCTGGCGCTCGCGGACAGGCAGTTCCTGGCCGCAGCCCCCACAACCCCTTCGGCAACTTGTCCAGCCTGAATGACCTCATTGCGTCCATTGAAGGACTTGGCGGTCCGCAGGCCGTGCAGTTCCTGGAGAGCGTCGTCAACCAGAGCCGCCACGCGGGTGCTGATGCTATCCGCGTCGACCTCGCTCAGCGCCACGACGGCGGCTTTGGGCTGTCCATTGGAGGGCGCTCCTTCAGCGTGCCCCCACCATCGCATCGCCAGCTTCCTGCTAGCGCCGAAGAGATCCAGTCCGAGTACAAGCCTCGCCCTACCCTCCAACGCTGGCTCGAGGAGCAGAACATCTTCCCCTACGCATCGCCTGAGCAGCTGGCGCGCCTCGTTATCCATCTCATCAACCGCCTACTGCCGGCTGCGCGTAAGGCCGCCGATGAGGAGGCAGAGCGCCAGCGCCAGAACGAGGCCAAGGAGGCCGAGGCGGCGGCCAAGAAGCGCGAGGAGGAGCAGGCGTTGGCTGCTTCAGTGGACCTCCCAGACTCGAGGCCTCTGACGGCTGTTCAGCTTGACGACGACGAGGATGAGGACGACGATGACGACGATGTCGACATGGGTGAGTATGCGCCTACCTCTGCAAGTAATGTAGCTGAGCTGGGAGACACGGACGAGGAGGAGGATGACGACGACGATGAGGCCGGAGACGAGGACGAAGAGGTCGTCGACGATGGGCCTCGGATTACCGTCACCATTCACGGCGAAGAGGTCGATATCACCGACACCGGCATCGACCCCGAGTTCCTCAACGCTCTACCGGACGACATGCGTGCAGACGTGGTCGAGCAGCACCGCCGCGAGCAGAGCCGCCTCACCCGCCCGCCTGCCAACGAGCCGGCATCGTCATCTCAGATCAACCCAGAGTTCCTCGATGCTCTGCCACCCGACATCCGTGCGGAGGTCATCATGCAGGAGACGATGGAGACTGCCCGCCGTAACAACCAGGCTGCTGCAGCTGCCCAAGCCTCGGCGGCTGCACAGGCTGTCGCTGCGGCCCAGCACCAGAGAATGAACCTTGGAAGCCTCAACGCACCTGGCGGGCTTCCCCTGCCTGTTGGCGGCGGAGCTCTGTTCGATATTGAGCCCGATTTCCGCAACATCCTCAACAACAGCCAGCTGGTCAACATGTTCTCCAGAGGTGGTGTCCCTGGCGCAAATGCCCTCGCTGCTAGTGGTTCATCCTCAAGCAAGCCCAAGCGTGACGCTATCCAGCTCCTCGAGAGACCAGGTGTTGCCTCCCTTGTCCGCCTTCTGTTCTTCCCCGAGGCTATCCGCAAGGGCTACCTCCTCCGCACACTGGTCAACCTCTGCGAAAACTCGAAGACCCGTGCGGACCTCCTCAATTTGCTCCTGTCCATTGTGCAGGATGGATCGGGCGACCTCCCTGCCGTCGACCGCAGCTTCCAGCAGATGTCGCTCCGTGGTCTGGCGACACCGAAGGCCACGCAGACTCCGAAGGGCAAGGCTGTCGAAACCCCGGCTGCCGCTCCTCCGGTGACTGCTGGTCTGTTCAGTCACCTTCAGAGCGACCACATCCCGACCTTCATCGCACAGCGTTGCTTCGAGGCTCTGTCGTTCATTGTCGGCGCCAACTCGCAGGCGGTCACCTACTTCCTCACTGAGCATGAGCAGCCGGTTGGTCTCAAGAAGCTCGCGGCCAAGAAGGGCAAGGGCAAGGAGAAGTACCTCCCGCAGACCAAGTTCCCCATTGTCATTCTCATCGGCCTCCTCGACCGGCCTAATATGCTCAAGACTCCAGGCATGATGGAGTCGCTTACCAGCCTCCTGGCGGCGATCACCAAGCCGTTGGCTAGCCTCCAGGCGACGCCGGCTACGGCTGATGCTGAGGGCGCGCCAAAGGCCATTGAGGCCGCGTCTGCGGCTCCTCCTGCAGCCACGGCTGCCACCGAGGGCGCCGAAAGCAGCGCCCCGACTACCTCCGCAGCAGCCGATGCCACCACGTCGACTGCCGCTGTTGTGCCCGCGACGACCTCGTCCGACAAGGCTACCCTCAAGGCGCCGGTCATTCCCCCCAACGTCCTCCGTCTTGTCGTCAACTGCCTCACCATTGGCGACTGTTCGAGCCGCACGTTTACGCACACCCTCATCGTCCTGCAGAACCTTTCTTGCGTTCCTGACGCCAAGGCGGTCATCGTGTCTGAGCTGTGCTCGCGTTCGCAACAGCTCGGTGTCACGATCCAGGACGAACTCCGCGAGCTTGGGACCGTGCTTGCCAACAAGGACCATGAGCTTGACAGCGTCACGCTCACCAAGTTCTCCCCTGCCAGCTCGTCCCAAGCGCAGCTACTCCGCCTCCTCAAGACGATCGACTACCTCTACAACACCAAAGCGGGCGAGTCCAAGGAGCAGGAGAAGGATGACGAAGCTCAGGCGCGCGAGATCTTCTCGTCGTTCGACTTTGCCAGCATGTGGAAGCAGCTCGGCGACTGTCTCACTCTGGCCGAGGCGCGCGACAGCACCGACCAGATTGCTGCTGTGCTTCTTCCACTGGTCGAAGCCCTCATGGTTGTCTGCAAGCACACTCGCCCTGCCCAGGCGCAGGACGTTGTCATGTCGCCCATGCTGTCGCCTACGACGCCTCCTCCGAACGACCTCTTCCTGCAGTTCACCACCACGCACCGCAAGGTGCTGAACGCGATTGTTCGCAACAACCCGTCGTTGATGAGCGGGTCGTTCTCTCTACTTGTGGCCAACCCCCGCGTTCTTGAGTTTGACAACAAGCGCAACTGGTTCTTCCTCAAGCTTAAGCGCAAGCGCGAGCAGCTGTCGTACCAGAGCATCCACCTCAACGTGCGGCGCCAGTACGTCCTCGAGGACTCGTACCGCGCGCTTGTTCACCGCGGCGGCGACGAGTTCAAGTTTGGCAAGATCAACGTGCGGTTCATCAACGAGGATGGTGTCGACGCTGGCGGTGTCACTCGCGAGTGGTACAGTGTGCTTGCTCAGCAGATCTTCGACCCCGATGTCGCCCTGTTCGAGCCATGCGCGGCGGACAAGCAGACGTACCAGCCAAACAAGCACTCATCACAGGCTGTCGACAACCACTTGTCGTGGTTCAAGTTTGTCGGACGCATCATCGGCAAGGCGATCTACGACGGCCGTCTTCTCGATGCCTACTTCAGCCGTGCGTTCTACAAGCAGATCCTTGGGCGTTCTGTCGACATGCGCGACCTCGAGTCGATCGACCCCGAGTACCACAAGTCGCTCCAGTGGATGCTGGACAATGACATTACCGGTGTCATTGACCAGGAGTTTACCATCGAGGACGACTCGTTTGGCGAGAAGAAGGTTGTCGAGCTCAAGGAGGGTGGTGCGAAGATTGAGGTGACCGAGGAGAACAAGGCCGAGTACATCAGCCTGTTGTGCGCCTACCGCCTCGAGAACTCGACCAAGGACCAGATGAACGCGTTCCTGTCGGGCTTCTACGAGTGAGTTGACCGAGTCTAGGCAGCGCTAACCCCCCCAGGGTCATTCCTCGCCAGTTGATCCAGATCTTTGAGCCCGACCAGCTCGAGCTGCTCATTTCTGGTATCACGACGATTGACGTCGACGAGCTCAAGAACTCGACGCAGATGAGCGGCTGGAAGGGCAGCGACCCCGAGATCTCGTGGTTCTGGCGCGCCGTGCGTAGCTTCTCGCAGGAGGAGCGCTCGCGCTTCCTCATGTTTGTCACGTCGTCGAGTCGTGTGCCGCTTGGCGGCTTCAGCCAGCTGCAGGGTAGCAGTGGCACGCAGCCGTTCCAGATCCAGCGTGTGAGTAGAGCGGGATTGGTTAGGATCATGTACTGACGCATCTAGCTCTACGGCAAGGAGGGCATCCTCCCCCAGGCGTCTACGTGTTTCAACCTGCTGTTACTGCCCAAGTATGCGTCGTACGAGCAGCTGCGCGAGAAGCTGCTGTTTGCCGTCACCGAGACGAGCGGGTTCGGCAAGGCGTAGCGGGCGGGCGCCACCCAGATTCAAGAAGCAACACACACGGCCGAGTAGAAGGGCGGCCGTGTAAATGTACATCCACTGCATGCATATACCGTAAGATAGAGGGGGGGGTGCAGCATGGTACAAGAGGGAAGCAAGGGGGGGGGGGGGAGGTCACAAGCAACGGAACCCCACAACAACGGCGACGCGGGGCTCCATATAGTTCCGGTTGGGTGGCAAACGGCTCCGGCTCGGCACGTCACCGGCGTGACCAAGGACGACGACGGCAGCGGCGGCAGCGGGCAGCGGCAGGCGACAAGTGACAACGCATCTCGCATCACACTTGACACATCACACCATGGACGCGCTCTTCGACCAGACTCGTGCGTGTGTTCGTCTACAGAGCTGACCCCAGCGCACCGGCACGAGGCGCTCATCATCGCAGCGGCGGCGGCGTCGCTGTCCCCGAGCGCAGGCGACCCGCTCGGCGCGCTGCGGCGGCTGGCGCACAGCGCGCGGGGGGTGAGCGTGGTCGAGGTGCCGCCGGGGCGGGGCGACTCGCTCGCGCTAGCCGTCAAGTGGGCGGTGGTGAGTCGGCGCTGGTGCTTCGCTTCGGCTCTAACTCGCCCAGCCAGCCGACCTCGCCCCCCTCCTCGCCGCGCTCAACGCCAGCGCCGTGGCCAAGCTCGACGTCGACCTGCTCACCGACCTCGCACCCGACCGGGGCACGCACGCGCCGGCGCTCGGCTTCCTCCTCGCGGGCTTGCGCTGCCCCCTCCGCCGGCTGACACTCCACGACGGGGTCGCGCCGGCCCCTGCCGCGCTGGCCTCCCTGCTGGCCGGGACGCCGACGCTCGAGAGCCTCACACTGTCACATTACCCCGCGACGCTGGACCGCGTCGGCCCCCTCCTGGTGGCGCTACGGGCCGCGCCGCACGCGCTCGCCTCCATGAGGCTCGGGCACAGGCGGCTCCCCCCGCCCAGAGTGAGCGGCGGGTGCTTCCTCCCCCCTGCTGTCAGGCCTGACCCGGCCGAGCGGCCGCTGGCCGAGCTGGCGGCGCTGCTAGAAGCGAGGGGGAGGGCGCACGAGCGCGTCCGCGCGGCGGTGAGGGCCGCGCTCGTCCCGGCACGAGTGGTGCTGCGCTCGCGGGGCGGCGCGCTGGGCAGCCTGCCCCCCGAGGTTAGGGCACACATCGTGCGCTTTGCCACGCGCGACCCCGGCGCGTTGGCGGCAGCGCAGCTCGCGCGGTTGTGTACGCTGGCTGCTGGGCCGGTCGGGAGGGTGGGCGACGAGGCGTTCGGCGCGGCGATGGACGCGGCGGTCGGCGCGTTCCGCAGCGAGGGCGCGCTGGCGGTGCCGGAGCGGAGGGCGATACCGGGCGTGTGCCCGTTCGTGCCGGTTGTCAAGTGCGCCGCGGGGCCGGCGGTGCTCGTCGAGTGGGGGCGGTAGTGGGGCATTGCATCGGGTGTATGTATGGTTGTATGGTTGTGTGGGTCGTGGGTAGGGTGGGGACGGGGTGAAGACGTGGTGGGGGAGCACCCTCCGCCGTCTGGCGTCGCCGCATGCATGTAGCCGGGCGGCTCGGGACGGCGCCGCCATGCACAACGTCATGCGCCGGCCCCAGCAGCCCCAGCAGGCGCCGAGGCCAGCCCTCGGCCACCCTCGCCCAACCCTCCCGATAACGACGCCGATGAGGACCTTTGCAGTCGCCACCACGCGTGATTATCACCCCGCGCCAAAGTGGCATGACGTGACGATTCGACCGGGCGGGTGCGTCGTGCGTGGGTGTGGGCAGACGGCTACTTAAGCTGCGCGGTGCATGCATGCAAGCACGCCGCACACTCGACACGATGGACGCACCCCCCTACAGCTACATGTACGAGGCGTCGGTGGTGGCGGTCGAGGCCGGCGCGTGGGAGCTGTGCGCCGGCCGCCCGCTGGCCTCCCTCATCGCCGCAGCGGACAACATCGCCCTCGTCGACGAGGCGACCACGGCCGCGTGGGTGCGCCTCAGCCCCGTGGAAGAGGGCAAGACGGCCACCGGAGTCCGCGCGACGTTCGAAGACGTGAGTGGCGCGTGGGTGTGGCGGCACCCCCCGGCGCCGGGGCACGCGCTGACGCTCCTCGCGCGGCGCGTCGACCAGTCGCCCGAGCTCGACGCACTCATCGACGCGCTCAACGCCAGCTGCGTGACCGAGCTGAGCGTGCACATCCGGCGAGTTGTGCTCCTCGCCGACGGGGAGAGCACGACGCAAGTATCTGCCTGCTACTGCCCCTCCAAGGCGCTCGAAGCAATCCTCACGCGTCTCTTCGCGCGGCTGCGCCTCCGCTCCCTGCGCGCGATCTACCTCCAATCAGGGCAGCAGGTGCCCTCTGCCCCGTTGGCCGCGTTCCTCGGCAGCAAGGCCAGCGCCGGCCTGCAAGAGCTCACGCTCAGCCCCTACCTCCGCACGGTGGACACCCTCACGCCCCTGCTCGACGCGATCAAGCGCCGCCCGGCAGCCCTCGAGCGCCTGTCCCTCGGCGGGAGGAAACTCGGCGCGTGGGACGAGTGGAGCGAGTACGGGTGCTGCGCGTGCGCGTGGTTTGCGCGCATGGCGGCCCCGCCGGACCCCGCCAAGCCGGTCGTCGACGAGATCGACAGGGTGCTGCAGGCGAGGGGGGCCGCGAGTGGGCGGGTACGCAGGGCCGCAAGGGCCGCACTCACGCCGGCGCGGGTCCTCCTCAACGCGCGGGCGGCGGGTAAGGGGCCCAGCATCGCCCAGCTCCCGGCGGAGATCTTGTTCGACGTGGTGCGAGCGTGCGCGGGCGACGCGCTGTCCGACGCGCAGCTCGCGGCGCTGTGCCGCCTCGCGCGGAGGGACGAGGTGGGCCGTCTCGCCGGCTCGCGCATGGGCGCGGTGAAGCTCGAGTCGGTGGACAAGACGGACCCCGCCGACCCCGACGCGCCCGGGCCCAGCTCGGCCCCGATGCAGACGAGCGCGTCCTCGCCCGAGGCCAGGGCCGCGTTCGGCGCCGCCATGGGGTCGTACCTCGCCAGCGGCGGGTTCTGGTGGGACCGCGGGCTGCCGGCGGCGCAGGCAGCGGGGAGCATGTCGGCCGGTAGGTCCGCCGCCGCGCGCCCGCTCGTGCTTGAGGGGCGGGGGTGTGCGGGGGTTCCGAGCGAGGTGTGTGAGGGGGCCACGAGGCCTGTGGCAGCGTAGAGATGTAGAGTTGGAAGAAATGTATCGTTGTCAATGTCGGGCCGATGCCACGATGCCGGGGCCGAGCCGAGCGAGCCGGCGTCACCGCCTTATCTCGCTGTCGCTCCTCGTCACTCGACTTTTCATCTCGTCCCCAGCGATGAGCACGCACCCCGCCGACGCCGGCCCGTCGACCCCCGCGCCGTACTGTACGCCGCGCCCGCCGCACCGCTGACCCCGCCCCAGGCGTGCTCGAGCTCTACGCGACGCCGGCGCACGACGCCCTGGCCGCGACCTTTGCGGCGCCGCCGCCGACCCCGCCGCTAGGCCCGCTCGAGGCCCTCGTCGCTGCCCAGCCTGAGATTTATACCGCCGACGAGCACGGGCACGACCTCGCGTGGGGGCTGTTGGCGCACCCCGAGCGCCCGTTCTTGGCACTACGGGCGAGGTGGAGCAGCGTGAGCCTCCCCCCACTCCGCCCAAGCCCGCTGACGCCGGCCCCAGCCCGCCGACCTCGACCCCCTCATCGCCGCGCTCAACGCGAGCAGGGTACACGAGCTCGTGGTGCGCCTGCACCAGCCCGGCGTCTCCCCCGCCACGCCGCCCGGCGCGCTCGCGCACCTCGTCTCCGCGCTCCACATCTCCACGCTCCACGCGCTAGTGCTCCACGCCGAGCCCTCCCCCGAGCCCCCCGCCGCAGCCGCGCTCGCAGCCCTCGTCGCCCGCGTCCCCGTGGCCCGGGTGCACCTCCTCAGCCCAGTCGACCTCGCGCCGCTCCTCGACGCGGCGGCGGAGACTGGCCGCGTCTCCTCCCTGCGCATAGCCGGCGCCGAGGGGTGGGAGGGCGAGTTTGTCCCCCCCACACGCGCCGGCGGGGGGTGGTACGCGCCCTCGGCCGTCGTCGCCCGCCTCCCGGCCATCACGTGGCGCAACGCCGAGATGGGGCGCGCGCTGAGGCGCACGGCCGCGCAGGTGCTCGTGCCAGCGAGGGTGCTCCTCCGCGCCTGGCCGGCGACGCACGCCGACGCCGCCTTCCCCGTGCTCGCGCTCCCGCGCCACGTGCTCGCCGAGGTGCTGAGATACGCCGCCTCCGAGCCCCTGCTCTCCGACCCGCAGCTCGCAAGGCTGTGCGCTCACGCCGCGAGCCCCACCGCGCTGGCGGCGCTCGCGGCCGCCGTGGCCGACGCCCAGGCCCCGCGCAAGGTCGGCGGGGAGCACGTCCCGCCCGACGCGTACGCCACGCTGCTTGCTGACGCGGCCAACGCGCACCCCGAGGCGGCGATCGCGCAGCGGATCGCCGCGATGCGGCTCCGCACCGTTAGCACACCCACCTTCGCCGACATCATGGACCGCTGGCTCGCGGCCGGCGGGTTCCATGTCGAGTGACGCTACCCCACCCACCCCATAGACGCATTATAGACGCCCCATAGACGCAGCCACACGCAACATGCCATGCTTGTCTATACTACAGTAATGTCCTACAATCATGGTGTACACATACTACACACTATGCTGGCCTACGCCGCGCTACAAGTCATAGGTGAAGCCGCCGCACGCGAGCCACTCGTCGCGCGCGCTCTCCTCGGCCACGCCCTCGGCGACCGACGTCCGGAGCGCGCCGGCGATCCGCGCGAGGCTGCCCGGGTCCTCGGCGAGCTTGGCCACGCGGTTGGCCTGCTCGGCGCTCAGCATGGCCGGCTCGTCGGCAGCCAGCGCGGCAATGCGCAGGCGGAGCTCGGCGGGCAGGCGGAGGATCGGCGGGAGGAGCGGCTTGGGCGGCGTCACCGCGCCGAACAGCGGGATCGCCTTGCGCAGCCCGCTGGGGCTGCGCGTCATCGACTTGCCCCACGACCCGGACAGGGCGCTGAGCGAGCCCGAGCCCGCCGCCTTGCCAAACGACCCCGAAGTCATGGCACTCCCCGCCGCCTTGCTTAACGAGCCCGAGCTGAACATGCGCTTGAGTTTCCCCGGCTTCTTTGCAAATGCCGACGGCGGCGGGGGCGGCGCACTCTGCACCGGCGCCGGCCTCGCGTCCAGCAGGATCCTCGAAACCACGAGCATCTTGAGGGCCGAGCGGCGCACCCTAGCCGCGTAGTAGCGGTTGCGCTGGACCACGGGGCCGATGCGCGCGAGCTCGCCCGCAGACGGGCCGAAGCGCGGGTCCTGGCGCACCTCGGCCGCGCTCGGCTTGCGGATCGTGTCGCACATGCACGGGTCGCCGTAGACCCAGCACCCGCGGAGACACAGCGTAGTGAGCGTGCGGCCGGCCGCGCCCTCCTCGGCGGCTGTGATGAGCGCGCGGAGGTGCTGGTGCCCCAGCCACGGGGCGTAGATGCGGAGCCGCTGCAGCCCCGCAGAGCGGTCCGAGCGCAGGTAGTCGTCGATGGCTGCGATGGTGCTCCAGCGGCGGTCGGGCCGTAGTGTGAGCGAGACGAGGTGTGGGACTGCGAGTGCGTCTAGGAACTGGCGGCCATAGTTTGCGGATGTGCCGACGGCCTTGAAGCTGACTTCGAGTGCGGCGACGCCGGGCTGGTTGAGCATGTGCACGAGGTTGTCGAGGTCGTTGCTCTGGGCTGCGTGAGTTGCGGCCCGAGTCGCACGGAGTCGCACGCGAGGGTCTTGGCGCCGGGGTGGTCAGGCACTGGCCTGCCACCGGAGGTTTGCTCGCTGCCTTCAGACATGGGCTGTGTGCCGACGTCCGGTGGCAGCGAGCCGACGCATGCTGCTACACTCGAGAAACGGTGCGCGGCGAGGCCGAGGAAGACACCTTCCCCCCACCCCTCCACCGCACCTCCGTCCCCGGCCAAGACACCCCCTCCACCCTCCCTCCCTGCCCAGAACCCACTCACCCCCATAGCATGCGCCGTGACGTTGACGACCGGCCGGCGCCCGTTCACCGTCTGGGCATTGAACCCGGCGTACTCGTCGAGCGCGGCGAGGTGGCGCAGCGGCGCCGCGCTGTCCGAGTTGTTGTCCGACGACGCAGACGACCAGGTGGTGGATAAGCTCGCGCGGCTGCTGCTGCTGCTCGACGAGCGGGGGTCGGGGCTCGAGCACGTCGACGGCGGGGCGCGCGGCGCAAAGTCCCAGGCTAGGCCGGCGGCCGGGCCTATCGCCTTGGCTATGACTTTGACTTCTGGCGGGGTCAGCTTAGCTCGGAGGGAAGGGCCGCCGACTCACTCGCACCGGTCCGCGCCTTGCCCTTGCTCGTGAGGCTTGGGCGGTGGCGGAGCGCCGGGAGGAGGGGATACGCCGCCTGGCCGAGGAGGGCGGCCATTGTGGTGTCGCCGAAGGTGGGGGATGAGCGAGTGTGATGTGGTGTGCGATGGGGGATATAAAGGAGCGTCGGAGGGACGGTTGCCAAGCAAGGTACCCGTGGGAGTCGGCGCGCGCGCGGGGGCGGGGGTGGGTCGGGATAAGCTTGAGTGTCTGTTTCAGAGTGTAGTGTGCAGAGTGTGCAGACGAGTCGAACGCGCTGGGAGGTTGGGAAAGACGGCGAGGGAGGCGATGGACGCTAAGTGCGGGAGGGGGGTGGGCGAGGACGAGCAGGTCACTTGAGACAGCGAGGCGATGATAACAAAGCAATGTCGCACCACCCATATGCATGAAAAGCGCTGCCGGCGTCGGCGTCGCTCCGTCGCCGCCACCGTCGTCGCCGTCCCCTCCCCCCGCACAGCAGCTTGGCGGCAACGGCCTGTGGCGGTACCAGGGCTGCGGTTTCAGGTTGGCGGCGGCGGACGGCAACGGCGGCGGCGGCGGGGGCATGAGCGATGCAGGGGCGGGTCGGGGTGAGCGGGCAAAGCATCCCTGCGGCTCCTGGCATGCATCATCCCCCTCCTCCTCTCGCCGTCGTCAGCGGCTTGAAGGCTTGCATTCATGCATCCGCCCCATCCCACGGGCTGCAAATGGCCTGTTCAGGAGTCGCCTGCTGGCTGGCCGTCATGTGAGAGCTCTCCTCGCCCGCCGCCACATGCCGTCAACGAGACTGACTTTGCTCGAATGGGCAAAATGTCCCGCCGCCAAGACTGCAAGCTCTCACACACAGTTCAACCTTGCTTGGCTTTGCCTGTCGGCCCCACACTCACTCTATGTACCACGACTCCATCCCAGCCACTCGCTGCGCCCAACTTACTCAGCCCCCACAATTCCCACAATCTCCAACTCCATCTCCACGCGTGCATCGTGTATCAAGGCAACTGCTACAAACAACCCAGACAACTATTAATACGCCAGCACCCACATGCAACAAACATGCCGCATAGCGCGGAGCGGCGCGACGCACACGCACGCCCCCTCGCCCGCCCCGCCCGGCCCTCGTCCGGCAAAGCCGGCCGGCCGGCCGTAACAACATTCCGCCGCAGTATCAGCGCGCAGGCTGATCACCGCCGCCACATTCCTCAGCGACAGCCGTTGACGGTGGGCACCGCTACAGCAGCCACCCGCCGAGCCACTCGTCCAGCACCAGCATCTCGGCCATGCGCTCGCGCTCGGCCTCCTTGAACGCACTCGCAAGCCGGCGCAGGCTCCCAACGTCCTCGGCGTGCTTGCCGACGCGCTGAGCCTGCTTCCACGACAACGCGGCGCGGTCATCGTCGTCGAGCGCGAGGTACGCAATCTTGAGGCGCAGCTCGGCCGGCAGCTTGAGGATGTGCGACTTGGGAATGAGGCGCGACGGGGATGGCTTGCGGCGGATCTTGCCATCAGGCGACCTGAGGCCAGGCGGAGCCTGCTCAATGGCCTTGAAGTCAAAGTGGCTAGGAGAGCGCACGAGGCGGTTGTGCTCCTCCTTGACGGGGTTGGGGTTGTGGAACAGATCACGGAGCGCGTTGAACGACCGGCTCGGCCAGAGGATACGCGGGGGGCGGATCGCACGCAGCAGCACACGCGCCATGACCAGCAGGCGCATGACCGCGGGGATGCGCGGGTTGAACTTGAGAGAGTTGCGGAGAATGACCATTGGGATACGTCCTAGCTGGCCCGTGGTGAGCATGTTGATTAACGCGCGGTAGTCGAACGGCTGGAGGACGTCGCGCTCGCACACGCACGACGAGTCGCGGAACCAGCAGCCGCGGACGCAGAGGCGCGTGATCGGCACGTTGTATGCCTCGACGGCATCGACGATACGGGCGACCTCCTCGGCGCCAAACCACTTGGCGTCGACGCGGAGGCGGCGGAGCTTGGCGCCGGACGGCGACGCGAGGAAGCCCGCCAGCGCCGTCGCCGCAGTCGACTCTTCATTGCTCACGAGCGACAGCGAGGTGAGCGTGGGCACCGCGAGGTCGGCTAGGAACGACGCGACGTAGAACGTCTCGGGGATCGGCTTGGGGCTCGGAGACAGTGGCGCCGCCTTGCGTGGGGCATCGCATAGCGTAACCGCGAGGTCGCAGAGCGGGGGGAGCGTGTTGAGAATCTCGACGAGGGTGGGGATGAGGGCATTCATCTCCTCCTGGCGTCAGCTACCGCACGTACTGACTACTCACGGCCCGGGGCACGGCCTTGATCTCCATGGTCGCGCGGCGCGAGCTACGGTGGCGGTGGCGCACGACCATGAACCCGGCGCGCTGGGCCGCGAGCTTGATGCGCGTGAGCGGGTCGGGGTCGTCGACGTCGTACGACCACTGCAGGCCGTCGAGAGGCGCGGTTACTACTACCGAGAGGTCGACGCCTAGTGTCAGCTCGGTGGGCGGCTGCCTTCCCTCACCTGGCTTGGCCTCGGCGAGCTCGCGCAGCCCGCGGGCGCTGGCACTTGGGCGCAGGTTGAGCTGGAAGATGGGCGCCGACGGCTTGAACGGCGACGGCGGGGCGGGCAACCGAGCACGAGTGCGCTTGAGGGGCGAAGCAGTGGGAGCAGGGGAGAAGGCGGCGCGCGAGAGGCCCGCGGCGGCGCGCGCAGGCGACGAGACAGGGGTGAGAGTGACCATGGGTGGCGAGGGGGACCACGGCACGATTAGACAGGGGAGGGGGGGTATATTAGATAGGGCAGTGGTATGTAGGTCAAACGAGTGTGGGGGGGTGGGTCAAACGAGTGTAGTGTAGAGTCGAGGTGGACGAGTGGGAGGAAGGAGAAGGAGACTCAACGAGGAAGGAAGACAAAAGGGCAGGCGCGTCAGTGGGGCAGTGGCCAGGCCCGGCCACTGCCACCACCGTCAACCCACCCATCGCCCGTGACATTACAATCGTCGTCTACGCTGCCTACATGGTACATATCTAATGGTCCATACCAACTATGCATCAGAAGCCACCGCAAGCGAGCCAGTCATCGCGGATCTGTGCCTCGGGCACCTCCCACTCTGCGGCGTGGCCCACGGCGTGCGCGATGCGGCCTAGCGACGTTCGGTCGGCGGCGTATCGTGACAGTCTAGTAAGTCTGCCCGCGTCGAGATGCGAGACGTCGGCGACGTGTCGCGCGATGCGGAAGCGGACCGACGCTGGGAGGCGGAGGAGGGACGAGGGGGCGAGGGGCGAGTCTTCGCGGCTGGAGGCTGGGGTCGGTATCGGCTCGGCCTTGGGCGCCCGCGTGACCAGCGTCTTGACCTTGTTGAACGCGCTGCTGACCTTGAACCCGATCGACGACTTGGATTTCCGCAGTGGCGGGGGTTGGAGTGTGGGCAGTGGGGCCTGGCACGCGACTGGGGATGACGGCGCGGACATGACTTGCCTGTCGGCGTCGACGAAGGGCGAGTGGACTGGCGGGAGGGAGAGTAGTGACATGCGCCGGGGCTTCTTGCTGTGCGAGACGGAAGAGGTTGCGCTTCCTCTGTTCCGCCCGCTAGGTGAGGGCGGGAGAAGCAGCATCTCGCGAGATGGCGCCGGCGACGGCGGAAGGAGCAATGTATCGCGCGACCGAGACGTTCTCACCATCTGCGGGGTAACCGACGCCCGCAAACCGCTCGGCACGCGCAGCATCTCCACCCCAGGCTCTGGCCGCGCGTGGATCAGCACGCGCGCGACGACGAGCACACGAAGCGCGGCGCGACGCTCTCTCCTCCGCCGCTCCCTGTTCCGATCCAGTGCGAGCTTGACCTTGTCGAGCGTCCTCGGCCCCGCGCGTTTCCAGCACTCCTCGCACTCGAGCGAGATCGACCACGCCGAGGTAGCGTGGTACGCGCCGCACTCGAGGCGCTGGAGGCGGACGCTGCGGTCCTGCAGCGCGGCGAGGAAGCGGGGGTCGGAGAAGGCCTCGGAGCCGCACTCGAGCGTCAAGACCTCGAGGTGCGGGAGCGCCTGCAGCAGCGCGATGAGCACCGGCACGGGGAGGGCGGTGCGCTGCGGGCCGGCGTGCCGGATGTTGAGGGTGCGCAGGGAGGTGAGCCGGCCCAGCGTGCGCATGATGAGCTCGTCGGCGGCGGCGGGGGAAGCCGACCAGGCGCAGTACGTCAGGCGCGTGATGTGCGTGTTGGACAGCTGGAGCGCGAGGCGGATGAGGTCGTGGCCCTGGGGGTCAGCACGTCGACCACGAGCTAGACTTACGCGCACCCCCTGGCCCGAGATGCGGCGGACGACGCGCCCGTTCTTCCCCCGCGCGCGCCCGACGACCCACGGCGCGCCGAGCAGCTGCACCCAGATGGGCGCGGCGTCGACGCTCGCCACGGCGGTGAGGCGGCGCTGGGCGGCGAGCGCGTCGTCGGGCCACTCGGTGCCGGGGAAGGGCTCGGAGACTTTGAGGTCGAGGCGGGGGATGGCGGGGGCCGAGCCGGAGTCGGTGGACGGCGCCGTGGACGCCGTGGGCGAGGTGATGGTGGGGGATGGAGCCGAGGTCGTGGCGGCCGAGCGCACGCTGAACATGGATAGGCGTGATAGTGCCATGGTGGGCGAGTGGGCTGGTGAGAGGAGAGACGAGGAGTGTCAAAAGACGTGATAAAGAATGGTGAGGGAGGTCGCGTCGTCGTCGTCACTTGACACGCCCCGAGCGCAGACCGGCCCGCTTGGCCGCTTGGCAGTCTGGCTGACGCTGATATCGCCCAGCCCGCCAAGAGTGCAGTGTGGTCAGTGCAGCGCGGCGGGGCGGTGGGCGGCGCGTGCAGCGTGGTATCGGGGGTGGCTGGGTGCTGCGGATGGTCAGGCCGGCAGGGTGGGATTGGGCAGCTGGGCGCGCAGCTGGGTGGTGGTCCGTCCGCCGGTGTGGGGGAGGCGGTGGCAGGGGCGTGCGGCGTCGCTGGTGGTTTCGGAGTGAGACTTGTTGTGCTCGCTCGCTCCGTCGGCGCCGCGGCGGCGGCGTGTCTCGGAGTAACGCTGGAGGAAGGTCGCTGGACGACCTCCACCCGGAGAGGTCCGACGGACGACGATGACGCCGAGCGGCGAGCGCAGCTTTCTCCCAACGCCCATCACACCTCCGATGCCGACACCATGGCGCCCGACAGCGCCGATGACGCCGGCCCCGGTCCGCCCATACTCGGCGCGGTCACGCTCAGCCTGAGCGTGTCCGCGCCGCCGCCCTGGCTCGAATGGCACCGCGCCGACAGCGACCCGCTCGCGCCGCTCGCGGCCTTGCCGCCGCCGTGGGTGTACGTGCGGGCCAAGGGCGCACGACCCCGGGCAGCTATCACCGGCGAGCTGAGCGACGGGCTCCCCCCGCCCGGTGACCATCTCGCCCTCGCCGCGCTGGCCGCGGCGCTCAACGCATCCCGCGCGACCGAACTCGAGTTGTCCATCACGGCCGACTGGGCGCAGCCGCGCGCCGAGGCCACGGCGGCGTTTCTCGACAGCCTCACGCTGCCGTCCCTCCGCGTGCTTGGCGTCGAGACCACCGTCCACCCCGCCGAAGTCGCCGCGCTCGTCGCGCTGCTCGCGCGCGCGCCGCGCCTCGAACGCCTCGCCATCGACCTGTCCCGCTCGCAGAGGAAGCATGCGCACGAATCCGCGATCATCGCCGCGCTCGAAGCAGTGGGGCGCGCGACCGACTTTTGCCTGTACGGCTGCTGCTCGTCCTTCTGGTCCGGGTGCCGGTGTACCTTTCCGAACCGGCTGTCCCCGGGGCATCTGGAGCGGCTCACGCGGCTCGTAGACGGCGCGGCCGAGCGGGCGGCGGCGAGGCGCGCCGCGGCGCTCCGCGTGCTCGTGGCCGCGAGGGTGCTGCTGCGCGCGTACCCCGAGGGCGGGGTGCCGAGGGCGCGGCGGCGGCGGGGGGGAGCGAGCGTCGCAGCGGCACCGGCAGCCCCCCTCCTCGCCCTGCCGCCCGAGCTGCGGCTGCACGTCGCGGCGCTGGCGGCGGGGGGCGAGCTGACCGAGGAGGAGCTGCAAACCGTCCTCGGGGCAGCGGGCAGCGCCGACGCGCTCGCGCGTGAGGCCGAGTGGCGCCGGCTCGCTGGTGCCCGGGGGATCGGCGAGGCGGCGGCGCGCGACGAGTGGCTCGCGAGCGCGGGCTTGTAGCATATGCACTTGTACATCACCTCTCCTCGGGCAGCGGCCACACGACCTCAAACTCCTCAAACACGACCTGCAGCGCGCGGCTGACCTCGACCCCCGTGCCCGCGAGCTCGCGCGCATAGTAGGCCCAGTGCACGGCGCGCCAGTACGCCAAGCTCCCGTCGCCTTCCCCCTCGAGCGCGGCCATCTCGGTCGTCACCTCGTCCATGCGCAGCACCGTGACGCGCAGAGTGCGGAGGACGCACGCCGCCTCGCCGTCAAAGTTGGTCACGACGCTCAGGTCGCCTGCCTTGGGGAGCGGCTCTGCGCGCGCGGCGAAGAAGTGCGCTGACGCCGCGGTCGCGCGCTTCTTCCCCGCTAACACGAGGGCCAGACACTCGTCCGCGTCGGCGCGGTTGTCGCAAAAGTGCCAGGCGGGCGGGGCGTGCTCCGGCGCACTGGGGTCGACCTCGCGGAAGTCCATCCACATGGCGCAGACGGACGCGACGTCCTCGGGCGGCGAGGGCTCAGTCTGCGCCGACGTCGAGGGGATGCTGGGGTCCGGGGTTGGCTCGACCCAGGGGAGCGCTGGCATGGTGGGCGGTGGTGGTGTCTGTGAGGTTGCACGTTCACTCGACTGCTTCGGCGACGCGTTGGACATCGACACCACGTGAGCGGGCCCGCATCCCGCAATTGCAGATCCAGCCGAGGACTGGTCGTACTGACAACGGCATGGGTACTGACCTGTGCCTGCGGTGTTCATCCGACGTGTCGCGCGTGCACGCGACAGGTCCGACGCCGACGCCGAGGCTTCGGGCCGGCGTTCCGGGGTCTGGCGCTCGGCCTGACGCCGCGCCGCGGCCATCGATCGTCGGCAGGCGATTGGGCAGCGCCACCGGCCCCGCTACGCACCCCCGGCGATCCGGGGACCCGGCGACGGCGACGGCGACGGCGACCATGGCCTAGGAAACCGGGCTACGGGCTACGGGCTACGCTACGCTCTGCGCACTGCAGCCGCCGCAGCCGCCGCAGCCGCCGTGCAGCTCGCGTGCGTGCGCGCGCTGCGCGTCCCGACAAATGAGCGCCAGGGATATCTCCTAGTGGTGTCCCGCCCAATCGGCTTGCGACGTCCTCACTTTCGGCTGTGGGGGCTTGCCGGGATACAGAAATCTGACTCGTCGCGGGGGGGTTCGGCTCCCCACACCGGCCGGGAAGGGCTGGGCAGAGGGGGGGGGGGGAGGGGTGCATTGTTCGGTCGAGCTGTTGCTTCACTTATTGCATTGTTGCATTCTCACTCCTCCTCACCTCGACCAGCTCCCCCCCCAGCCCAGCACATCATGACCAACGCGCCCATCACCCTCGGCCCCATGCCCGACGCCAACGGCTACTTTGGCGAGTATGGCGGCGCCTTCATCCCGCCCAACCTCTCCGCCGCGATGGCCGACATCTCCAAGGCCTACGACGAGATCACAAAGCGCGAGGACTTCCAGAACGAGCTGCACTCGCTGTTCGCAAACTACGTCGGCCGCCCCTCGCCCATCTTCCACGCCAAGCGCCTCAGCGACAAGCTGGGCGGCGCCCAGATCCACCTCAAGCGCGAGGACCTCAACCACACTGGCGCGCACAAGATCAACCACTGCCTCGGTGAGGCGCTCCTCGCAAAGTTTATGAACAAGAAGAAGGTCATCGCCGAGACTGGCGCCGGTCAGCACGGTGTTGCGCTGGCTACGGCCTGCGCGCTCGTCGGCATCCCGTGCGAGATCCACATGGGCCAGGTGGACATTGAGAAGGTGGGGGGGGCCCGGGTTGTTTTCTGATAGGTCACAGGAGCACCCAAACACCACCAAGATCCGCATCCTCGGCGCGACCCTCGTCCCCGTCACGCGCGGCCAGGCGACGCTCAAGGAGGCCGTCGATAACGCGTTCGAGGAGTACCTCAAGAACCCCGAGGACTACTTCTACGCCATTGGCTCGATTGTCGGTCCCGACCCCTTCCCTCGGTGAGTGTGATGCCATGCACCGCCCGCTCACACCCGCAGCATGGTGCGCGACTTCCAGTCGATTGTCGGCAAGGAGGCGCGCGAGCAGTTCCAGGCGACGCACGGCAAGCTGCCCGACGTCGTGGCCGCGTGTGTCGGCGGCGGGTCCAACGCCATCGGCCTGTTCACCGCGTTCCTCAACGACGCCGACGTCAAGATTGTCGGCGTCGAGCCGGCCGGCAAGTCGCTCGACGTCGTCGGCCAGCACGCCGCCACGCTCACAAAGGGCAAGCCCGGCGTCATCCACGGCATGCGTTGCTACGTGCTCGAGGACTCGGAGGGCGTGCCCTCGGCCGTCCACTCGATCGCCTCGGGCCTCGACTACCCCGGCATCGGCCCCCAGCACTCGTACCTCAAGGACGCGGGGCGTGTGACGTACGAGACGGCGAGCGACAAGGAGACGCTCGACGCGTTCATGGAGCTGTCGCACGTCGAGGGCATCATCCCCGCGCTCGAGTCGGCGCACGCTGTGGCCTGGGCGATCCGTACCGCGCCTACGCTGAGCAAGGACACGCATATTCTCATCAACCTCAGTGGCCGTGGTGGTGAGTAGCAGCGCGAGCGAGCGCAGCGAGTGCTGCAGACGTTGGAATGAGGTCGAGGTGCCCGCTGACACGCCACAGACAAGGACGCCGACTACGTCGCCAAGATCCTCGGCATCTAAACCGTTACGACTGTCTCGGGCTCTCTGTCTCCTCTGGTTGTTTAGGATCGTGCGGGTTGTGATGTTAGTCGTGGTGACGCCAGAAGAGCCGTGACGCAGAGTGACGCGCCGCGCGACGCCAACGACGCCAGCGCGACTGATTTTGCTCCAACCCTGCACGGCGTGACTGTCTCGTCTCACTGCTCGTCGTCCAACCTCGGTCCTCCTCCTTGTTGCCACTGACCACAACGCATTGCTATCACAACCACCACTCCCTCCCCCCCGCTGCCCACTATGGGCCCCGGCTCGTTACGCGACAGCGGGCGCCGCATCACCCTCCACATCCTCTTCCAACAGGTCACCCCGTACCTGCCGTGGGACCTGCGCCGCACCGTCGCGGGCAGCGACCCCGTCGGGCCGATGATCGCCCTCGCGCCGGACGACCACCGGCGCCGCCCAGAGACGGGGCAGCATGCGGTCCTGTACAGCGTGTCGGTAGGTCGCCTCGCCTCGCCCTCCCGCCACCCCGCGCTCACGCCCACGCCCACGCCCAGCGCCACGACGCCCCGCTGCTCGCCGAAGCGCTCAACACGTCGCTCGTGTCCGAAGTCTACCTCTTCCCCGTCGTCTCACCCGACACGCTGCAGCCCGACCCGCTGGCCGACGACGACTCCCAGCTCGTGCAGGACGTCCTCGCCCTGCTCCTCGCCTCGCTCGACGTCCCCACCCTCCGCATCCTGTCTATCGGCTTTGCGCTCCTCCCGACGGCGGTCGCCGCGCTCGCGAGCTACCTTCACTCTAGCCGCGCGCGCGGGCTGCAGCACCTGATCCTGCGCGGCACCGACGGCGACGCGCTCCCCCTCCACGACCTCGAGCTACTGCTCCCCGCCATCGCGAGCACCGGCACCGTCCGCATGCTGCAGCACGGCGCGGCGCGCACGGTCCACGGGCACGACGCCGACGCGTTCCCCCTCGGCGGCGCGTTCCCCGGCTTCTCGCACCCCGAGGCGCGGCTCCTCACGCGCATGCTCGGAGCGCTCGCGCGCAACGGCGCGTTTCTGTGGCCTGCCCGCCGGGCCGCGGTGCGCGCCCTCGTGCCGGCGCGCGTCATCCTCCGGCACGGGGGCCAGCCGCGGCCGGGCATCGCTCGCCTGCCCGCCCATGTGCTGCTCGACATTGCGCGCCGCGTGTCGGGCGACCCCGAGGTCTTCGACACGGCCCAGTGGTCCAAGCTGCTCGATGCCGCGCGCGACCCCGACGGGCTGAAGCGGCTTGCCTGGGCGGTGACGCGCCTCGACTTGACAAAGGGGCTCGGGTTCAAGGCCGTCATGGCCATGTGGCTCGACAGTGGGGGGTTCTGGCCGCGGAGCGGCAGTGCTTGTTAGCGCCGACGGGGGAAGTGGAAGTAGAGATTGCTAATGTCAAGTATAGTGCGTACGGCGTCCATGCGCGGGCAAGGCAAGGAGAGGTGCGTGGGCACGGTGTGATCACGCGGGCGGGTGCGGTGCGACGTGGCGACGTGGCCTGAGCTGTGTGGCACTTGCGCGGACAGGCCTCGTCTCGTCGGCAGCGTCGTGCCGGGAGGCCATGGGCCGTCCGGCCGGTGCAGCGTGGGAGGGGAGGGGAGGGGAGGGGAAGCGGGAGTGAAGGTGAAGCACGAAACGGCATGGGGGTGGTGCGGTGGGGTGGGGAGATGCTGCAGGCAGCAGGAAGCCCACGAGGAGAAGCGAGAGCTGGACCTGGCTGGCGTGGCACCTCGGCGTCCTCGACACACCGGTTCGCGCACTCGCGACCACGCCATCGCATTCAGCACCACTGCCCGCCCACTGACACTGCTGACTAACACGACTGACACCTCTGACATCTGACACGACCCCTCCCACAGCAAGCACGAGCCGTCAAGACACAGCCCCGTGCCACGGCCCGACCGCGCACCTCGTCGCAAATCTGCGCTGCACCACACCCAGCGCAGACAATAAGAGGGGGGCAGCGCGCAGTTTTCCTCCTCACCAACTACAACACACAACACACCAACCCACGCTCCCTCACCCGTGAGTCCCCCTCTTGTGCGCGGCTGACGCCGCGCCGCGCAGCCCACCCACGCTCCTTTCTACCCCGCGATCCACCGCATGAAGCCCTCCATCGTCTTCTTTGCCTTCTGCGCCTACGTCGTCCCCACGTTCGCCGCGCCCACGCCCACGCCCAGCACCGACCTCAAGCCGCGCTGCGACGACGAGCCCTCGGGCCCCGTCGCAGCGTACACCGCCGCCACAGCCACCGAGTGGACCGGCTCGAGCACGCACCCGGCCCACCACGACGACGAGGATCAAGCAACCCCCACGGCTGGCGGCACCGCCGCTGGCCACGCTACCGACGTAGCTACTGCCGCGACGACGCTCGCGGCGACAAACGTGCCCGCTCAGACGGCCCCTGTTGGCACGGACGCCCCGGGCAGCGGCTCGACCGCGGTCTCGGGCGCCGGCACGGGCGTCGAGGCCGAAGGCTCCGACGGCTCGGACGACGAGCCGGGCTCGACTGACACGGCATCCGGCGCGGCCGACACGGCGTCCGGCTCGACCGAGACCACCGGCACGACCGACACTACCGGCACGACCGCCACGAGCACGGACACCGGCGCCAGCACAGGCACCGACGACCCAGAGTGCGACGACGATGAGGCTGGCGGAAGCGACAGCGGCGGCGACGACGACGATGATGACAACGACGATGATGATGATGACGACGATGATGATGATGACGACTATGACAACGACAATGACGACGAGGGCGTGCCTGGGACCGCGACGGGCTCGTCTGGCACGACTACTGGCCCGGGGGATGCTGGCTCGACCGGCAGCGCCACGGGCGAGGGAGGGGCCACCTCGACGGGTGGGTCCGCGACCGGCTCTGGCGCCGGCTCGACGTCTACAACCGGTTCGGGCTCCGGCTCCAGCTCGTCCGGCACGACTACTACCACGACGAGCGAGGACAAGCCCTGCTCCTGCGACGACGACAGCGACGACGACGACGACAACGACGACAGCGAGGACGGAGACGACGATACCGATGTCGACTCCGACTCCACAGTCGTCGCCGCCGGCACCAGCGCCGCCGGCACTGCCACTGGTGCCGCTGCTGGTGCAGGTGGCCTCGCTCTCACCACTGCTTCTGCTGGCGGAGTCGCGGCCGGCTCGGCCGCCGGCGGCGCTTCTGGCGCCGTTGGTGGCGCGGGCGCAGTGGCCGGGACGGGCGGTGCTGCTGGCGTAGCTGGCGGCACCGCTGCGTCTGGCACCACGGCCACGGCGACTACTGGTGGCGACGAAGGTGATGAGGAGGACGACGAGGGAGAGGAGGACGACGACGACGACGGCGGCGAGGGGGATGAGGAGGAGGGCGACGGCGAGGACGACGGCAGCGAGGAGGGCATCGACCCGAGCCCCGCCACCGGCCCCGCCGCGCCCGCCACCTCACCCCCTGCGACCCCTGCGACCCCCGCCACGCCGGACACGACTACCCCCGGCGATGCGGAGGAGGGCGACGAGGGCGACGAGGGCTCTGACTCGGACTCGGACGACGAGGACGACGAGGATACCGACGCCCCCGAGACCCCCGACACCCCCGACGACCCCGTGGTCGCTCCCTCCGCCCCCGCCACGCCTGCTGCCTCTCTCCCTAGCGGCACTCCCCCGGTCACCGTGATCCACCACCACCACTACCACTGCCGGCCCAAGTTTGGCGGCGGCGACACGTCGGGCCTGTACCGGCACTCTGGGTGGCGCGAGGGCGGCAAGGGCGGGTGGCGCGCCGACGGCGTGGGGTTCAACACGACGCTCGCGAGCGACTCTGCGGGCGTCACCGAGGCCAACTACGACGACGAGGCGTACGACACGGCCGACGAGGGCGAGAGCGACGGCGAGGAGGAGTAGGCACCGCCCTCCCTCCTCTGCCGGACCTCGCCCCCCCGGCCCCTTGACCAGTTGTATTCCTAGCCGCGCGCGGCCATAACGAAACCCCAGTACCCAGTACCCGTAAACCCCAAACCAAAGCCCAACCACAACCAGGACGCAAGTCACCCCCAGTCACCCCCCCCCCCCCCACCCCCAGTCAAGTCACCCCCGCGCACCACAGCCCCGCGTGCGCTCTCGCTCGACGGCCCGAGTTCTCGCCCCGAGCAACCCCTAGCCATCAGAAAACCCATCTCGACATCTACCTCTAGAAAACGCAAAAACACATCGTCTCGTTCTAAAGCCAAAGCCCACGGCAGGACCGCGCAGATGCGGTCTCTCGATGCAGTCGCCAGCGTGCGACGACAGATAGGATATGCATCGTTTCCCGTGTGCGGCTTGGAGGGGACGGGCCAGCGCAGCGCGGCCCTGTTGCAATGAAGCATGCTACTCAAGCATGAACGCGGCGCAGGGTTTGTCCCGAGCCGCTCGCTGCCGCTGCCACCGACCGCCTCCCTGGAGGGTAGGAGGTGTCGCACGCCGGCTGAGGCAGCCAGCCTGATGCATGCTCCCGGGGACTAGTAGCGCAGCGCTGCGGGGTTGCCGCTGTCGCTGCGGATGCACTCGTCTACCTAGGAATGTTCCGCCATCCGCCCAGTGCCTGTATCAGACTTGGCGACGCATGCCGGCATGCGCGAGGCCGGAGCGACGAGGGAGCCGTCGCGCTGTCGCCGCCTCGTAGTTTCCCGGTACATAGCAGGGGGCGGGCACATCGCGACGGGCGACGGGCGGCGAGCAGCTCTCACCGTATAAAGCCAGCAGCGTCCGAGCGCCCATACCTCGCCCCATCTCCCACAATGGCCACCCCACTCACCCTCGACCAAGCGACGCCGCTGCACATCCTCGCCGTGTCCGGGCTCTCGCTAGCCCTCTACGCCCCCCTGGCTGGCGCGCTGGCCCGCCGCGGAGGCGGCAAGGCGGCCGAGGCGGAGCTCGCTGCGCTGGGAAGCTACCCCGGCGTCGTGGGCACGCTCAAGCGGACGTACGCTTCGGGCGGGCTGCGGGCCGTGTACCGCGGTAGGTCGTCTGCCCACCCGCCCCCCTCCCCCCCGCCCCCCCACCCCGCTGACGCCGACGCCGCAGGCACATCCGTCCTCGCCGTGCGCTTCGCGCAGGTCCTCTTCGTCACCCTCGCCGCGGCGCACGCCACCCGCCCGGCCCACGCGACGAGCGACACCGAGACGAACCACTACCTCCTCGCGGTCGCCCTGGCTCTCGGCCTCAGCGTGCTCGCAACGTACCCCCTCTTCGCGCTGCACGTCGCTGCCGTGCTGGCGCCGGCGGGCGTGAGCACGCTCGACGCGGTCAAGGGCACGCCGCGCCGCGTAGCCACGGGCGGCGCGGCGCTCGGCGCCGGCGTGCTCCAGGCGCTCACGGCACTCTGCTGGAGCGTGCACCCCGTCTTCTGGCTCGCGTGGCCGCGCGTCCGGCCCACGGGGGTCATGGTGGCGATTTTTGTGGCCGTCGCAAGTGGCCTGACGGCGCTCAGCCTCAAGTACCAGGGCGAGGCGGCCGGCGTCGTCGCGGCGCAGTTGGAAGCGGCGGAGCGCACGGGCGCGGGCGAGGCGGGCGCGCCGCTCACTGCCGAGGTGTGATGTATCGTGTTGTCGTGGGATGTGGGCCAGTGATGACGGGGGTTTGTGGTGCAGGGGAGAGGCGGCGTCGGCGTCGGCAACGGCGGGCTCGTATCGAGCGGAGAGTGCCCGCTGATAACACTGACACGCGCCGAACTCATCTACCATCGCCCAATGCCCACGCCCACTCCCACGCCGACGCCCATCGACGCCTGGCTGCGCGCCGCGACGCTCCCCCAGCTCGTGGTCGCCGCCCTCGCGCTCGCAGCCTACCCCGTTCTCGCCGGCGCACAGGTGCGCCACTGGGCGACGTACCGCCCGCTGGGGGACCCCGACCCCGGCAGCCTCTGGACAGCTCTGCGACGGCGGGGCGCTGACGGCACTGTCTTCCGGGGTATGTGGTGCAAGCAGCGGCGCTGACGCCAGGCGCCGGCGCCCTAGCCCTCCGCCAGCTCCTCACCCTCGGCCTCTGCGCGTTCACCGCGGCGGCCTCCACGCCCTCCCGGCCGACCGAGCGCGGCGTCGCCTTGCAGATCGCCCTCGTGCTCGCCACCTTCATCGCAGCGTGGACGGCCACCAGCCCGCTCGCGGCGCTGCACGCCGCGCGGGAGCTCGGCGCGCGGCCCAGCGCAGAGGGGATGCGGGCTGCGGCCCTCGCCGGCGCGGTGCACGCCGCGCTGCTCGCCTCGGCGCTGCTCCAGCTCCTCCTCGCCGCCGGCTTCGGCTCTGGGCCGGGCTGGGAGCTGGCGCCCTACGCCGCCGCGTGTGAGCTCGCGAGCTGGCCCCTGCGGGTGGGCAGCGTGCGGATCGTTGCGGGTGTGGCTGCCGACGGGGAGGGGATGAGCTACGCCGGGGGGCTGTGGGCGACTTGCACGCGGATTTGCAGGGAGGAGGGGTGGGGCGTGCTGCTGGGGTGGTAGTGCTCGCCATGTATGTATCTCCGCGGTCGGCGTCGGCGTGCCCATGCATAGAGTCGTAGAATGCTGTCGCGCTCACGATGCCCGGCGACGGCCCGGCCGGCCGAGACGCGCATGGCCGACGTAGGCGCTCGCGTGACGCGTCCGGCGGCGGCGGCGTCATCGCTCCTCGTCTCCTCATCCCGCATCCATCCTCCCCCTCTTCTCCTCTTTCCTCCAACCTCTCCCCACACACTCCCTACCATGCTCCTCCTCACGCTGCTAGACCCCCTCCCGACGCCGGCCGACCCGTTCCCGCGCGGCGCGCTGCCGTTCCTCGCGGCCACGGTCCTCGTCACCGTCCCGCTCGCCCTCCTCGTCGCCATGCCCTTCATCGGCGCCATCGTCCGCCTCCGCGCAAACTACAACCCCAAGGGCGTGTCCCTCGCCGACGACGACCCGCACTAGTGAGCCGCTCCCCCTACTCTAGCTGACGGCAGCGCCGGGCCGCAGCTCACCGGCGTGTTCGCCACCCTCCGCCGCACGATCGCCGTCGAGGGCTGGTACGGCGTGTACAAGGGTGCGTTGGGTCGAGTGTTCGCGCTGACGCCGAAGGATGGGCGGTCTTGGTCCTCCAGCTCGCAATCTTCTCCGTCGTCGCCACGATCGGCGTCACCCTCTTCGTCGCCTTCCGCCCGCTGGTCGAGCACCTCCTCAGCTACCAGCTGCTCGTGTGGGCGGCCGCCGTCGTCGTGCCCGCCGTCGCCGCGTTCCTCAGCCTGCCGCTCTACGTCCTCCAGATCCGCGCCATCGTGACCCCCTACCGCGTGCCGTTTGCGCCGCGCCGCGCGCTCCGCCTCCTCCTCTCGGACAGGGAGCGCGCCTCCCCGTTCGCGCTGTACGCCATCCCCGGCCTCGTGTCGGCGCTGCTCGTGTCGGCCGTGCTCAACTCGCTCGTCCGCATCGTCCTCAAGGACGTCATCCTCGGCCCCAACGCCCACTTTTTCCCCCGGCCCAACGAGCCGCCCGAGCCCGTCACCATCGCAATCGCCGGCTGGCGCTGGGCCCTCTTCGCTGCCCTCTCGATCGGCCTCGTCTTCGTCCTCGTGCCCCTCGATGTGGTGTTCACAAAGCTCTCGGTCGCCTCGGTGCTCCCCGGCGTCGATGAGGTCCTTGGAGAGAGTACCCCGCTGGTCCCGGGCTCGTCGACGCTCCGCCTCGCGGGCGAGGAGGACGACGTTGTCGGCGTCCGCCCCGTCAGTGTCGCGGCGTACGCTGGTCTCCAGGACGCGCTGCGCCGCATCCCCGAGGAGGAGGGTACCGGTGCGCTCTTCCGCGCGTGGGAGTGGACCACGGTGGGGGCCGTGCTGGCGTACTTCTCGGGCTAGACACCACCCGAGCTCCCACCAGGCGATACCCCTCAGCCCGCTGTAGCCAGTCTTTGACATTATCGATGTACCACTCTGTGTAAATTGCTGGCGTGGGTGCGGTGCCAGCGCTCGGCATTGCCGTGGCCGGCACTCTGGTGCTGCTCTGGTCGGCACGGCGCCGCGACTACCCGTCCCGCCCCGCAAGAGAACGATCGTGCATGGCATCAAGCCGTGGCTATGTACAATAATGTCCAAATCTACAGCGGCGCTCGCTCACCCCCCTACTTCCGCCTCGAGCCGCGCTCGCTGCGCTCACCCCGCGCGCCCCGCTCGCCCCGCTCGCAGTACTCGCCCATGCGCATGTACCGCGCCAGCTCGTCGACGTCTCTTGCGCGGACCGGTTCATAAGCATAGGTCACCGTGTCGATTGACGTGCGCCTCGCGCTGGGGTTGGTGCCGTTCGTAGCCATGTCGCTCACGCCGTACTTGTCCGAGCTAGAGAGGGAGGGGAACTCGCCATTGAGCGGGGCGCGGATGCTGCCCCGCACCCGTCGGGCCCGAACGAGAGGTCGAGGTTGGTGCGCTGCGACGTCGCGCGGGTCGCGAGCCGCGTGAGCGTGTGGAAGGCGGCGAGGAGGGCGAGCCACAGCGCGCCGGCGGTGGCGAGGCTCGACGCGACCGCCGCGCCGAGCGGCTTGCGCGCGTACCCTGTGCACTGGTACCGCGTAGCCCAGGTCGCGCCGGGCGGCTGCGGGAGCGGCTTGGGCGCGGCCGCGAGGCTCTCGGCCCCAGCGAGGGGGGAGAGCGCGCCGAACCCGTCGGCCGTGGCCACGCTCGTGTTCGACTCGAGGCCGAGGTCGTAGGCCGCCGCTGTGGACAGCACGGCGATGTAGTTGGCCACAGGTGTGCGCAGGCTGTCGGGCAGCGCGGTGGCGGTCGTGTTCTCGCCCAGCTGGGCGGTGAGGACGGCGAAGGCGTTAGCCGCCAGCGTGACGCTAGCCGCGAGGCGGGGAAAGCCAGGCGCGTCAGAAATGGCGCGGAGCCTAGCGCCGAGGTCGGCGGCCACGGCGTCGAGCGCGCCGACGACGGCGGTGCGCGGCGGCGCGAGCAGGCCGAGCGAGGCGAACACGGCGCCCGTGCTCGAGTTTGCGCCGTTGCTCGCGTGCGATGCAGTGAGCGTTGTCGCGAAGGCGCCGGAACAAGTCGCCACGAGCTAGCGTTAGCCGTCGTCCGTCGCCAGCCTCACCTCGGAGACGACGCTCGGGCCGGCGACGGCGATCGTCATGCCCTCCACCGAGCAGTTGAGCCGCTCGCCCGCGTAGGCCGCCGGGCTGGTCGGCAGCCACGCGAAGACGGCGTTGGTCGTGCGCAGCGTGTCGCCCGGCGCGAGTCTGCGTGAGCGCGGCCGGGGGGAGGGGCTCACATGACGGGCTGGCACGGCCGCGGGGGACCGAGCAGGGCGGCGTACCACCCCCCGGCTGGGGGCGGCTCGAACGTCGCGCTGGTGACAGGGACGGGCTCGTACGCCGACACGGCGACTGGCGGTCAGCTTGTTCGCGCGGCAACGCACCAGACCACACGACCACGAACACGCCTGCCGCGGCCAGCATCAGCGCCGAGACGCGGTGGAACCACCGCCCGAAGGGGTACTGGCGTCAGCTTGGCGCGCGGGGGGGGACGCACCGCTCTGTGCACGGGGTAGCTGACTGTCAGCGCGGCGTTGAGGACGTCCATCGTGGATGCGGAGGAGGAGAGAGATGCGCGCTAGTGTGTCTCATCTCTCCTTTGGCGTTGGTGTTGGGGGCGAGGTCGAGGGGGGCGAGTTGCCGCGTTAGGCAGTGACGCAACGAGAAGAGAAGAGGAGCGTGCGGCCACGCAGCGACAAACAACATGCGCGCGCGCGAGCGCACGACCGCGACGATGGCGACGGGGTCATGGCGGCGGCGGCGGGCGGCGTCAGCCACTGCGTGGGCGAGGCGTGCAGAGCTGCTGCATGCTTATTCGGATGCGCTCTGCTTCGGCGTCGGGTGTCCTTCTTGCAAGCTTGCGACGACGACGATGGCGACGACGCGATGCCGAAGAGATGCGAGTGAGAGAAGAGAAGACAGCCGCGACGACGCCAGGCACTTGCTACCTATTCAAGGGTCGCCAGCCAGCGTTTCACCCTCGGTGGGGCTGTCGCGGCCGTCGCCGACGCCGATGCCGAGGCATGCGGGCGCTGTCGAGGCCGCTGCACCGAGCAGAGCATGCCCGCGGCGTGTGATCCTCGTCGGCCTCGGCCTCGACATGCAGCGGCTTTGGATCCACGTGCTTGGTGTTGTCGCTGTTTCATAAACGACTGGTGCCTTTTCCCTTTGATTTTTCGACATGTCTCGTCAGAAACGACGTCATGTCGCTCTCCACTTGACCTCTCCCCTCTCTCCTCTGCCCTGCTCGCCTGCTACCCGCTGTATCGCGCGGCAGAGGGAGGGCCAGCGACGAGCGAGCCCCTGCTAACTCTACTGACCACTGACGACCAACTTTTGACTTTGACAACAACACTCACGCCCATCGCACCATGAGCGACTTCTACAACCAGTCGCAGGGATACCCCGGGCAACAAAACCAGCAGCAGCCATACTACCAGCCACCGCCAGGCCAGTACCAGCAGCAGCAGTACCAGCAGCCGCAGCAGCCCTACTACCAGCCCCCGCCGGGGCAGTACGGCGGACCGCCGCCCCCGGGGCCGGGCTACCCCGGACACAGCGGGGGATACGGGCAGCAGCAGCAGCAGTATCCGCCCCAGCCGTCGTACCCTCCGCAGCAGGGAGAGAAGTACGAGTACCAGCAGCAGCAGCAGCAACAACAGCAGCAGCAGCAGCCCCCGCCGCAGGACCACAAGCCACCGCAGCAGCCCGCGCCCGCGCCTGACCCCGCCCCGGCCCAGCAGCAGCAGCAGCAGCAACCGCCCAAGGAGCAGGGCAAGTGGGGCCGCCGGTTCAAGTCGATCGGGGACAAGGTGCGTGCTGCGCCGCGCTCGTGCTAACCACCCAGCTCATGGACTCGCTCGTGCGCGGCTTCGGCTGGGGCGTGGGCACCAACCTGGCCAACCGGTTTGTCAACATCAGTGAGTGGGGGGTGGGGGGCGTGCTGACGGCAGTTTGCGGCTCGTGTGGCCGATAGACGGAGCTGGGAGGGTTGCATACACGAATGATATTGTCACTTATGGCCTGCGTCTACGAGCGACGACGGCAGGCAGGCTGGGGCGGGCGGGCGGGCGGGCGGGCTTACTGGGTGGCGAGACCCATCCCCGCCGGCGCGTCGCCGCGGGCGCCGACGTCCTGGGCAGCATAGTGCTGGGACACGGGCTCGCCGTAGACGCCCAGGTCGGCGAGCTCGATGCGCTCCGGCATCTCGTCGGCCGGCCACTCCTCGGTGCAGTCGTCCGGGAGGAAGGTGAGGGCGACGGCGGCCATGGCGAGGCGGTACGCTGCCTCGCGGAACGCGGCCTCGTCGACCCACACGTGCTGGCAGGTGGCTTTCATCTGGGCGTCAGCGAAGCCATTGACCTTACTTACATAATCGAACGCCTGGTCGAACACGAGCATGCGCTCCTCCATAAAGTGTTCAAAGCAAGGCGTCTGGAAGCGGAGGCGGCAGCTGTCGCGCCTGACGTCAGTGCCCCCCCGGTCCCGACTACTCACTCGGTAAGTACAAGGTGGACGAGGTACAGGCGCAGCCCAGTCTCGTCTATGCGGCGCCACCAATCCAGAAACTGGGCGCCTTTGACGAATCCCGCGGCGAGTGCGGCCGAGTGCACGACGACGCGTGCCCAGCCGTCGGCAGGGGTGTACGCACGCGCGGCACGCTGTATGGCCACCAAGACGCCGGGGTGGTGCGGGTCCTCGACGTAAACGGTCCCGTGAGCCCGCGGCGCCATCGAGCGCGCCGACCAGTAGAGGGCTGGGGGCTCGGTAATGAAGGGGCGGCGCGTGTTGACCGCCTCGCGCTCTTGCTGCTCGATGTTGGCGGTGCGCCCGCTGGAGGGGGAGGGGCGGGCAGTGCCGTCAGAGGGCGGGTGGGTGAAATAACCGATCTGTACCAGGACCTCGTCGAGCACGTGGAGGGTGGCCGGGGAGAACGGCCCGGGGATCACCACCCCGCCCATGCCCTGCGCGAGGGTCACGATTGGGACAAGAGGGGGGTTAAAGCCGAGCGAACCCATGCTGTTGTGGAGGAGTAGGTTTACGGGGATGTTCGGGTGGAACGAAGTCGTGGTAATGTGTGGTGTGTTGTCAGTTTCCAACATGGAGCGCGGTTTAAATAATCCCAGCAGCTGACGAGGGGGCGAAGGCGTGCCGTGTGTTGACTAATCGCGACACACAGCCGCCACTCATTCTCGTGCTCACTCGGACCGGACCATGCACCGTTCAACCATTCATGACAATGCTATGTACCACTACTAAATGTCCGCATACTTGCCCAGGCGGCGCGCGTCGAACGCGCGGCTCACGAGGTCAGGCCACGCCTCGGGCGAGTCGGCGCGGTCGTACGTCGCCTCCAGCGCCATGAGACAGAGGTGCTTGACCTCCATCCAGTCAGGCGAGGCGGGGTACGTGATTGCCTGGGTGTCAGCGTGCGTAAAGGGACAAGCGTACGTCGTCAAACGCGTCGTAGATGTCGTCGACGCGCGCACACATCCACTTGACGAAGGTGGGCCCCATGCCAGCGCGGCGGGCGGCGTCGCGCCTGGAGTCAGCGGCGCGCGCGGGAGGGCGGACTTACTTCTCGAGGACGGCGTGCACGACGCTCAGCGCCGCGGTGAGGGGGCTGACGATGTACCAGTCGTCAAGGATGGCGGCGAGGGCGAACTCGGCCGCGGCGTGGCGGGCGGCGGCGGCGACCTGGGCGGCGGGGGTGGGACGGCGACGCGTGGGGGCGGGTTCGGTGGGGCCGGCCATGACGGCGATGGGGCGGCGCCTGGAGACACGCACGCGGGGCTGCGGCTGGGCGGGCGGGGTGTCGGGGTAGGCTGGGGTCGGGCGGCGGGCTGGCGAGCGCTCCAAGGTAGTGAGGAAATGGTTGGAGTAGCGAGACCCCAGGGCGAGCGCGTCGTCCTCGCTCATGCCGATGGCGGTGAGGACGGGATTAAGCTGGCGCGCGCGCTGGCGCGAGCGGAGGTGGGGCGGGGGCGGGGTCGGGGCTGTGGGGTTGGCGCTCTGGCGATCGGAGTTGGTTGGTCGTGCGCACAGCCGAGTCGCTCGCGGCGGGGAACGAGAAGGCCCAGCGCTGGCTCGACATTGTGGGTGGGGTGGGATGAGAGAGAGACTTGCTGCGTGTACAGCGGTTTATGTACGCCCCGACCGAGGCGATGATGTGCAGATGGTAGGGAGTCGGCACGGGAGTCCGAGGTTGTGTGTGTGTCGGACAAGGAGTGTTGAGTGATCCTGCCACAGGGAGGAGCAGTCACACCATTGCCCGCCGTCGGCTCGGAGAAACAATGCACTGGGGTGTCATCAGATACGCGATTTACTGGCAGCGTCATCAGATACGTGCTTACATGCATTCTACTATGATCATTCTACATGCAATGAACGAGACACGCCAGCACCAGGCCAGACGACCACAACAACAGAGACCCTACGATAAACAGAGAAAACAAAGCCCAGTGTCCAGCACTAAGAACGATCCCACCACTGCACGGCGGCGTACGTGCCGAGCATGGACCGAACGTACGGCACCCACCGGTCTGCAGGCCACTCGCCGCCCTCCCCAGTGTGGGTGTACTGCAGGGCCATGAGGGTGAGGCCGAGGGTGGCGACGGAGTCGGGCACGACCGGCAAGTTGGCCGACACCTGTCGTCAGTTTCGGCCTTTCACTCTCCCCTCACCCAAGAGTACACGGCGTCAAAGCGCTCCATGCGCGCGGTCTCAAACTCGTCAAAGCTCTCGTACTCGAGGCGGGCGGAGCGCGCCTCGTCGCGGCTACCGTCAGCGAGCCCGGGCGGCGACTCACTCAACAAAGACGAGGTGCACGACAAACAGCTGCACAGCGAGGGGGGAGACGCCGTACCACGCCCCAGAGGTATACGCGGCGTTCACCTCGGCCCAGGCCACAGAAGCGGCAGCAGCGAGGGTGACGGCGGGCGACTGGAGCCCGGCAATCGTGCTGCGCGCGGCGCGGCGGGTGGCCCCGCCGACGAGCGCGCGCGGGTCGGCGTAGGCGGCGATCGCGAGCGCGTGCTCTGGTGCGGTGGGGGGTAGGGCGGGCGTGGTGCGGTGGCGGGAGAAGCGCATTGTAGGCGCAGTTGAGGGTTGGTAGAGTGGGGGAGTTGGGGAGAGGTGGAGAGGTGGAGAGGTGGAGTGGTCGTGCCATGGGCTGGGGGCGAGGTTATGTATGCGCAGATGGGGGCTGGTGGTGATGGCGGCTTCTTGGTGCGAGAGCACGAGGGGGGATGATGGCGCAAACATGGACGCTTCGACGACAGCAGTTGGCCGCCACGCTGGTGCCACATCAGTGTCACAATTGCATTCTCACAGTACATCGCCATTTAAACAGCTGCTGTGGGGTTTACGTTGCCTTGTGAAGTGAGTCTGCGCCCCCGTCGTGAGCAAGAGCGGAACCACTCAACCGGGGCATACGCGCCCAGCTCCTTGATCTCGAACACGACGAGCCGCGCGTCCGGCCACTCCTCGGCGCAGTCGCGCCCGCGGTCGAAAGTACACTGCAGCGCGACGAGCGCGAGGCGGAGCGCTGCCGGCATGGCCGCTATAGGCGCCTCCTGTCCAACAAGGCCGCGCACATGGCGGAACGCGGCGTCGAAGTCGTCCATGCGGAGGTTGACCCACTCGTCGAACGTCTCCACCAGCGCGGCGTGGCGCGCGGCGTCCCGCCTGGGGATGTTAGCGGGGAACTGGCGCGAACGTACCGCCTAAGCACTACGCCCACTACGACGAGGCGGACGGTGAGCTCGCTAACCCCCGCCCAGTGGGACGTGTCCAGCGCCCACGACAGCTCGACTGCTGCGGCGCCGGCGGCTGCCACGATCGCGGCGGCGAGGGGGTGTCGTAGCGCGGCGCTGGTGCGGGCAGGCGCGTCTGCCACAATGGCGTCGGCGAGGGGGTGCTGCGGCGTGCGGGTGGGGACAGGGGGTGACGTGTCACCACCCCCGCCAGAAACATTGTTCTCAGGTGGCTCCGAGTCAGGAAGGCCAATCGCAGCGTCTCCCAGCGAGTGCACGCCCAGCGGCCAGGGCCAGTCGTAGGCCCCCGGCTCTTGGCCGTCGACCCAGGCCGGGTCCACGATCTCCGGCACCCCATGGGCAGCATAGTACCACCCCATAAAGACGTCGCCGGGCTCGGGCGCGCGCGAAATGTCGTCCGGAACGCCGACAGTGTCCCCGTACGCCGTGCCGTACGCGACGTCCCCGTCGAACCAGGCATGGCTGGAGTTCACGGTGGCGCTGATGCTCCGCGCTGTGGGGGAGCGGGGTGGGGCCGGCGGTTCGGGAGGCGGACGCGGACGACGCGGAACGGCGCGCTTGAGGAGGGCGGAGAGAGTGCGCTTGAATGTCATTTCGGGTTGGGGGGTTGAGGATGGGGTGGGGTGGGCTTATGTGCTGCTGGGCTGCTGCGTGAAGTGCGTGAGTGGGGGGTGAAACCCGTATGGCAGGGTGTGCCACGGATCCCATTCGCGTGCGGTGCGTTTCGGTTCGTCTCGGCTCATTGTTCTCCTTGCCGCTGGACAACACTCCTTTCCTGCGATGGGTGTCGCCGGTTTCACAGCATGGGGTGACTTCCGAATGCTGGGTCACGCGGAGGCGCACATGGTGTGCTTGTGGCGAAACGTTTTGGAATCATGGAACGGGGTCTTTGTTCTGCTGAACCACAGTGACTTCCAGTTGCTTTGGGCCGCCACTGGGACTGACCGCCGGATGGAAGGACCCATTTTCTGCTCGTCCGGTCAGCCACACATCATACACCCTCTCCTTGTCGTTGGCGCTCCTCAACACCTCCTCCACGCCTTTGCACTCGACTAGACTATATTGCATTTCTGTCTGTCACTTGCTGTCTACAGGGACCACGCGATTGGTGGCACTACATGTCCCCCCTACTCGTAGGGAAGGATGAAACCAAGCGGGCCCAGGTGGTACGTGCGTTTGGTGTTTTCGTGGAACTCCATCCAGTTTCCAACAACATCGTAGTCCTCGTTAAACGTCGCCTTGAGGGCGGAGAAGCTCATGTCGCGCAGGGTCCAGAACGAAGGCGCAATGTAATTCTGCACGAGCGGGTAGACCTCCATAGCCTTGTTCGTCAGCTGGGACGAAGGAGCACGAAGGAGGACGAAGGACCTGGTCGTGGCAACTCACATTTTCATACTCTTCCAGAATATCGCGCATACGCTGGGCATCCCACAAGTGGCTTTTCAGATTGTGTCGTTTGCCGTGGGACCTGAGTTCGCGGTTACGGCTGTGGACAGGTGAGCAAGACGGCGCCGTTCCAATTCGGTGGGACTGACGCGATGATAACGCGGTAGACGAGGGCGAGGATGACTGTCATCTCCGTGATCCCTGACCAGTCGCCCGAGTCGTCCGCTTTGTCGACCTTGGTTCTAGCCTCCAAGATGGCGCCGAGGACGCCGCGAGCTTGACGGCTGGCAGGGCCCGGGGGGTAGTGGAGGAGGTGCTGGTCTAAGGGGGCAGACATGATGTCTATTGGGTGGTGGGTGATGAAGGGCAGGAGCCGCGGTCGTCTCGTTATATCGGCTGGAGAAGGGGCGAGTCTGGGAGGCGAGTGTGATTGTGACAGCGGCCTCGCGGATCAACAAACTGGAAACAAATGCTGAGTGCCACAAGTGCCTCTGCAAGGAGATTCAACGGCCGCACAATGAGGCGCTATCGGACCCGGGAGGCCTGGGTTGGCACATCCTTCATTAGCTCCCATGTCAAGTGCGGCACACCGGAGATGTCTCTCCCACGGCCGGTAGTTCTGAACCGCAAGGTCGTGGCAGGTGACGGCCCAAGGACTCGAGTCATATCTTTCAGTGGAACGAAACGGATGGGGGATCAATGTGGCGGAGCGCGACTGGCATGCAGATCCGACCAATGTCTCCTATTCATAAAACTGATATGGGAGGTGCAAGGCGTGGTGCATCCAAAGACACAATAAAATCACTGGATAATATCCTGTCCACTCATACTCAGGCGTCTTGTCCTTACCGGGTCTGTTGCGTAACATCCGGCATCGGGCAGTGGTGGCCCAAGGCACATAGGGCAGCACTGGAACTCCGAGCTGTCAGACCACTATGCAACTCAGCCTCTGCTCGACGTTAATGCTCCCTATGACTCTGATTGGCACTTCGGACTCGGACCGACACTATACTGTATACATCGCTACTTGTTGTGGCCTGCCAGAACAGGCAGCAGATCTGTCGTAAAGCGAGTTCCAAACGTGGGACCCGCTGTGGAGCGCGGCCATCCACTACAAGTCAAATGCCAGGTTAAAGCGATCTTTACATAGGCACATAGTATTGGGGCTCGATGGGGAAGAGTTCCGTTGGCCAGCCATGGAAATTGCACTTTACTATACCATACTGCATCGCTAGTTTTTCACACTCGCGTGCGATTTACAAAAGAACAAAAGTCAGAAAGACCTTGGGGGCACGTTCTTCAGCGCTCCCCGAGAGAGAGTGCCGGCTGGGAGAACCCGCGCTCATCCTAACAGTACTTGGGTCTGCTAACCGCTTCAAGTCTGTCCCAGCCTCCAACAAAGTCGTAACGGTCGTCATATGTCGCCTTCAGAGCTGAAAAGCAGGCGTTACGGACAAGCACCAACTTAGGCACAAGGTTGTTTTTCTCGAGCTCGTAGAGATAAAGGATCTGCCGGTACAGACCGTCAGTCGACGACGGCAAGGTGAACAACCAATTCTGTAGAGACAGCGACGTATGTATGTACGGTACTCACACTGTTGAATTCCTTGTGAACATAATGAGTGTACTCCGCCTCGCACAAATGAACTTCGGCGGTAGGCTGGCGCTTGTTGTCGCGTGCGATGTTGCGTCTGGAGCGAGGTAAGCTAATCATCGAGTGATAACAAACCTCACTGGATGATAACCCTGTAGGCAATGTATAGAGCAACTGTATTCGTATTGACTTTTGACCAGTTGTCCACCTTCGCTGCAGCCCTGAAAACGGGGGCAGACGATGAGAGGTTCTTGAGGATACCACGGGCGGTGTCGCTTGTGGGCTCGTAGCTTCTGGTGAGCTCATCGTAGTATGGCTCCCAGTCCTCGGTGGAGTCGTCGGGATCCGTGTCGGGCTTTGTCATCTCTAAATCCATTTCCCGCTCCATGTGCCACTCCATGAACCGATCCGAGTTGACCCTATGTCTCTCTTCTTCGGACATGTCTTGGGGGCGCCTTGTTGGTAAACCATGGTAGGGGGGCATGTTTCTTGTTGGGTGGTGGGTGAGGGAGGGTAATGGCTACAGGCGCGCCCGTTTTATGCTCTCGGGGCGGGTTAGGAGGTGAATGTGGCAAATGTGATTGTGACGGAGGAGCCGTGATCATGTCAAAGGTGCGCAGCCAAGCGTGTATCTCCTGCCACATGGCCTTCTTGAGGGATCTCCTGGGTCCCAATGGAAGACAATGAAGCGTGCTCCCCACCGCCAACGGCTGGGTTGTCACAACATGCGAATGTACGCTGCCTCTTATCCAAACCGCCACAGGGGTTGACACCGTCATACAATGGCAGTTGTGGGGTGACGGTAGGTGACGATCTGGGCAGGGAGGGGAGGAGGCGTAGACTTGGGCTTTCTCCTGGAACACGGGGTACGCCAACGGGGGATCATGTCGGATGTGGCGATTGCGGCGGCGATTGAAGGTGGCCGATCAAACACGCGTTCACTGTGGCGCAGGTCAGGTCAAAGAAGTGCCTCAACGTGTCGATAGGAGACAATGGAGTGAATTCAAACAAGTTGGGGTGTGGTCTTCACATGCTGTGTCCTTGAACGGCACACGCACGTCCCCACTCGACCTGCTTCTTCACTATTGTATTTCGGTGAAACCCAACGCATGGGTGGGGTTCATTGTCGCGGAGTGTGCGCCACGCCGCCGGTATGCAGATCAGTTCACGATTACCGGTACCCATATAGTGGAATCTTGTGAGTGGCAAGAGTCAGCTTCTGTTTGGTGCTGACTTGGACCGCCACCTCACTACGCTCACTACGCTTTAATATATACATCGCTTCTTGGTGTCGATCGCTTAAGAGAAGAGAACCAAAATGTACGAGTTGGGAGCGTAACCCATAGCGTGCAGTACAGCTCTCATTAAAACGGCAGGTTAAAGCCATCCCTACACAGGTAGGACGTGGACGGGATAGGGAGCCCGTGCTCTGGCCAGACACCGTCGAAGTCATGCTTATTGTCGAACGTTGCCTTGAGGGCAGAAAACGCAATATCACGCACATACTCAAACTCAGAGTCAATGTGGTTGTCTTTAACTGGATAGAGAGCATTGATCTGTGCGTTGAAGTAGGAAACCCAAACAGCAGGATCTACTCACAAGTTTATAGGCCTTGAGAATGTCGGCTGTGCGTTCGGCCTCCCATAGGTACTTATCAACCGGGGGCAACGGGTGCTTTGCACGGCCACGGTGGTCGCGGGCCATGTTGCGTCTGAAGACATGTCAGTCCTCCCTCGTCCTACATGCAATGCCGTGGCTGCACTCACCGCTCGATGACGTTGAGGACCATGTAAAGAATGATATCCATCTCCGTAACGCCTTTCCAGTTCCGGTACGCGTCCGCTGTCCTGACCTTGAGTTCGGCGGCTGAGAGCCTTCTCAGGACGCGATAACCAACAGGATCCGGGGGCATGTATTTCTTGGTTAAGTTGGCCAAGATCTCGTCCTCTTTCTGTTCTCGGCGTTCGTCATAGGGGCGGGGGCTCGAGGTAGACGCAACGAAGGTGGGCCCCTCAGAGTCAGAGTCCTCTTCCGAAGCCCTGCCACGCCTGAAGGGTGTCTTTCCTCGGGGAGGCATGGCTGCTGTGGGGCGGTTGGTGATGGAGGGTAGGAGGAGCTGGACTGCTCCGTAGCGGGGGGATGGTAGACAATGAAGTGGAAGTGACATCAAGAGAGTTGGAGCCCGGTCGTCACATGCTGTGGCCTCGCACGGCGCATGCGCGTCCTCACTCGACATGCTTCTTCAAGCCCGAGCGCAAGCAAGGTTCCGGTTCCGCGTCTGATGTGCTCATGCTGTGCAGCGCCGTGCGCGTGGACCGGTTCAGACCGGTAATACATTAGTCGGAGGTATAAGAATGCAGGTATCAGGAAGGCGTGCCACAGTCTAAACGTCTACCATGGGGCCCTACCGCCGAGCATACTCGCCAAGATCGGACATGCGGACAGTGTAGTCGTACAGGTTCGCGGCCCACTCCTCTGTCGAGTCAGTGCGGTCGTACAGGAGCTGCAGCGCCCCGAGGCAGATGCGGCGGACGTCGGGGAACGCCGGGCGGAGGTTGGAGAGCGACACACCGTAGTACTCGACCTCCTGGAGTCAGCGGGGCCGGCGGGCGCACGTACCATGTTGTAGAAGGCCGCGATGTCCAGTTCGCGGCGGTAGATCCAGTCCTCGAACCCGAGCGTGGCGGGGCCACAGGTCCGCTCATTCTCCCTCCTGCGCGTTAGATGATCCCAAACGCCAACTCACGCCTTGAGGACGTCGTACAGCACGAGCAGGCCAACGGCGGCGCGGCTCATTCCCGACCAGTCGCCCGCCGCGGCTGCCCGCTGCACGTCGGCAGCGGCGCGGGGCGCGGCAGCTAGCAGCGCTCCCACGAGGCGGGAGGTTCTGTCCCGGGGCGGGCGGCGGGGCTCGGGCTGGCGGGTGGGGAAGCGCGTGCACGTCACACCCGTGTCGGTGAAGCTCGCGTCGGGCGCCCACTGGCCGTCGTAGCTCCCGTCTGGTTGGCCGCCGAAGCGGTGGTAGTTGTTGATTGTTGGGCGGGCGAAGAAGCGCATCGTGTTGCGTTGGGTGGGGTTGGAGTGTTGGGGAGTTAGTGGCAGGCTGGGGGGCAGCGAGCTCGCTGTTATGTACAGGCTCGCAGCGAGTGATGGCGCCGTCGACGTATCGGTGAGTGGTGCTGCCTGGTGCCACGGGCATTGTGCCACCTGTGCTGGTGCGGACGGGGGCAGTATCGGTTGGTGCTGCCCATTGTCTGCCATTTGCGTCGCCGCCATCACTCGTCGCGAACTCGCACTGGAGCTGGGATCGGGTGCCCATTGTGTCCAACCGTGATGGAATGGGCACAGCGCCTGACTGTTCGAGGCCCTCCATGCATGTGTCGGCGCTGGAAGAGCCATTGAAAGCATCGCTGTTGCATGCAAGCACCCCACAGTGCCACGCCCATCTGCCACTTGCCCCGCCGCCACAGGCACACTGATTGCAGCTGTCGGCTCTGGCCGGCTCTGATAAACATGCTCCATCCATCCATCCACCCCCCAACCTGCCGGATTCCCGGCTCACAATCGACGCCCACCCATCAGCATTCCGTGCGCCTGCAATGGGGAACGACTGCCGGGGCGCCAGCCCGCGCCCACGCGCCTTGGCAGCAGCTTGGCGGCGACTGTTCGGAACACGCCTGCTAGCTCGCGATGGGCGAGGCCGAGGTCAGCTGACTCTCAACCCAACGGCTATGGCATTGAGCGGGACGTCCCCAACCGGTTGACTACGCCCCCGTCGTGCACCCCGACGGCGGCCGGGGCGCGGTATATAACGCAGCATCGTCGCTGTCGCCTCGCAGACGCACGCCAGCCCCCCAACGCACAATGGTAGGCGAGATCCCGCAACCCCCACCCCGCGAGGGGCACCCGATCCGCGAGTGCCGCGAGTACAAGGTCATCTTTATCGGCGCCGGCCTGCTCGGCATCCACTTTGCCGCCCGCATCCAGCAGTACGGGCTCGGCATCAGGCCCGTCGTGTACGAGCGGAACCCCGACGTCGGGGGCACATGGTACAACAACACGTACCCCGGCGTGGCGTGTGACGTGCCGTCGCACGGGTACACGCTGTCGTGGGCGCCGTGGGCGGGGTGGTCGCGCTTCCAGGCGCCGGGGGCCGACTGCCAGAAGTACGCCGAGTTTGCCGCGAGCAAGACCAACATCCGGGACATTACGCGGTTCAACACGCGCGTGCTCAGCGCGGCATGGGACGAGGCCGCGGCCGAGTGGGTGGTCGAGCTCGAGGACGTGGTCACGGGCGACAAGTTTACCGACCGCGCGCCAGTGCTCATCAACGGGAGCGGGCTGCTCTCCCAGCCGAGCACGCCACGGCTCAAGGGCATGGAGAGCTTCAAGGGGAGGCAGCTGCACTCGGCCACGTGGAACAAGGTGCCGACCAGCGAGCTGAAGGGCCTGCGCGTGGCCCTCGTCGGCGCGGGATCGAGCTCGCTCCAGATCCTGCCTGAGATCCAGAGGGAGGCGGCGCATGTCGACCAGTACATCCGCTCCGAGACGTGGGTGGTGACGCCGTTCGGGGCCGACGCGCGCGCGGCGCACTGGGGACTGGACTTAATGAAGGCGCTCACGCTCGACGACCCGGAGTACGCCAACCCGTACTACACCGACGAGCACAAGGCGACGTTTAGGGCCGACCCCGAGGCGGTCCACAAGCACCGCAAGGCGATCCTCAACACGACCAACAAGATGTTCACCGACGGGCTGACCGAGATCGTGTCGCCCTCGCGCGAGCAGGCCGAGGCGCTGTACGTCCAGATGACAAAGGACAAGCTCGCCAAGAAGCCCGAGTTGCTCGACCTCTTCCTGCCCAAGTGGTCGATCGGGTGCCGCCGCCTCACCCCGGCCGTGGGCTACTTCCAGGCGGTTACCTCGGACAACGTCGACGTCGTGCGCACGAGCGTGGTCGAAGTCACCCCGACCGGGCTCGTCGGCGCGGACGGCAAGACGCGTGAGTACGACGCGATCATCTGGGCGACCGGCTTCGACACGACTTTCTACCCGTCCTTCAGCGTCACCGGGCGCAACGGCACCCCGCTGTACCCCGAGGAGGCGCGGGCCTACCTCACCGCGCACGCCGAGGACATGCCCAACTACTTCACCGTCGCGGGGCCAGGCCTCATGTCGTTCAACGGCGACTTCCTCGGCGGCCTCGAGCGCATCCTCGACCACATCCTCAAGTTTGTCTTCAAGCTCCAGCGCGAGCGCTACCAGAGCGTGTGCGTGCACACGGACGCCGTGGTGGATTTCACGGCCTATCTCGACGAGTACCTCAAGCGCACGGTGCACACGCAGGGCTGCTCGAGCTGGTACAAGAACGGGTCCAAGGACGGCAAGGTGCGCGCGATTTGGTGCGGCACGAGCCTGCACCTGTTCGACGCGCTCCTTGAGCCCTGCTGGGAGGAGTTTGACTGGACGCGGTACCCCAACGAGCGGCAGGGCCTCCACCGCTTCGACTGGATCGGCAACGGCCGTACCGTGTCCGAGGTGAGCGGCGGCGACCACTCGTTCTACGTGCCGCTCGTCGACGCCGAGAACATTGTCGTCCCGACCGCGACTGCGGCGACGCCCCTCAAGGAGCTGTACAACTTTTAGGCGAGTAGGTTTCTTTGTATTGTTCAAACTAGTTGTCGGCGCTCGCACACGCTGTCTGTAAAGTGCCATACCATACTCATGAATGACGTCTAAGCAAGCGACGGATACCTCGCCGCTGTGGGGTCGGCCGGGGCCAACCCTCCCCACACCGGCTTTAGCCGCTTACGAGAGACCAGCTGACGGTCCTGATGCTCGTCGGTGATGGCATGGGCTTGGCCAGTGCCTATGGAAGCTGGGGGAACAGCGCTTCGAGCCGAGGGAACAGCAATTGTCCTCCCCTACAGTCATTCACAAATGCTCCGGGTCTTCAAAGTCGGAGAAATTGAGGCAGTCGGGTGAGGCGAGGATGCAGGCGGCGGAGGATGCGCAGTCGGAAACCGAAGCCAAACCGAAGCTAGATCCAGAGGATGGACGAGGCCACGTACATAGCCGAGATGGTCGCTGGTGGTCGAAGCGATCGCTACCATCCACCTCGTAGCGAGATCCATGCCAAGGATGCGGCGTGAGTAGCGGGAGCGACGAGCACAGCGACCTCGAGTGTCTCAATCAGCTCCAGCACCATTCCGTAGGCGTCGAGGCGTCGACAAAGGCTCACCGCGGCGACTAGAGTTCAGGCGTAACTGGCGCCGTAAACTGATGGCGACGGCCGGCCCGCCCACATGCCAGGTCGATCTGCAGCCTGGGGAGCTGACATCATGCCATACACCATGTCATACACCATCGCTACACGCAGCCTCGCTCGGCCGTGTCGGCTCGTAGTGGATGTGGGGTTGGTGTGATGTGGGGCGGAGCTCGCCTCGCCTCGCCTCGCCCCGCCTCGCCTCGCCTCGCCGCACTGGGCGCACTAGCCCTCCCCACAGCTAACAGTGCCATCGACATCCACCGAGCAAATCCACCGAGACGGGCCTAGTGTGCACCTTGTGACGCTTACCGCCGGCTCTTGACGGTCGGCAGGCGAGGTGTGAGGTGAGGGCGGGCGTGAGACGTGCGACGTGCGGCCTGCCGCGCCGGCACGCAAGGACGAAACTCTCGTGTCGGAACTGTCGTCCCCTGGGACTGGGTCTTGGGGTGCGGTGCGGGGCAGTGTGGGGCCAGCACAGGAGCACAAGATAACGTCCTGTGGCCGGGGGAGTGGCCGAGTGGGAACGGCGGCGCCGGAGCAGAGGGCCGTAGGATGATGGAAACAACAACTCGGCAATGGGCCCCTGGTGCCTCGAGGAGCCTGCCTCCAGGAGCCACTGCCGCTGCCGCCTCTGCTCGTGGCCATGTCGCAATGATAACTAGGTCTGGCTAGCGCTGGGTGGGTGAGTGCAGCTCGCATGCATCTGCTCTGCCTGCACGAGGTGCTCTGCCTGCTCTGCCTGCTCTGCCTGATCGGACCTTGCAGCGAGTACTGAATGCGTAGCCCAGGCTAGGCTAGCAGTCATGTGGTCCGGCAAAGGCTACTCGGTGATGGACACGGCGACTAACTGCGTCTCGTCTCGTCATTCCACGAGCTGGGCGCCCAGCAGCAAGCAGCAATGCATACATAGTAGCAGAGCAGGTCACCTCGCATCACCAGCATGGCCTAGCAAGGCCAACAACACCCACCACACACATGCCAATAGCCAACCCGGACCCCAACGCGCCGCTGCCGTCGCCGCAGACGCTCTTCATCAACGCCAATGTCGTGGGCTGGCCGCCGGGGGTCTACGCCGTGCTCGTGCAGGGCGGGCGCGTCGCCATCGTGAGCCGTGGGCTCGTCGTCCCCGAGCCGGATATGCAGGTGGTCGATGTGCGCGGGGCCTGGATTGCGCCGGTATGCCCGCGGAGTGAGACGGCGCTGACCACCCCAGTCCCTCGCCGATTGGCACACGCACTTCACATCCGCCGCGGTGCACACGCGCAGGCTAAGCCTGGCCGCGTACCCCTCCGCCGCCGTCGCGCTCAAGGCGGTCAACGTCGCGCTCCGGGCGCCGCAGTACGACGAGTGCGGCGCCTTCGTGGCCACGGGCATGGGGCCCGGCGCGTGGGCCGACGCGGCCATCCTCAACCGCTCGACGCTCGACGCAATGTGCCCCACCAAACCGGTCGCGCTGTACTTCACAGACGGGCGCTGCGTCGCCAACACGCGCATGCTCGTGCTAGGAGGGTACGGGCACGACACGCACCCGCACGGGTACTGCTCGCGCGCGGACGCGGCGGCGCTGGCCGCGCGCGTGCTCGAGATTGCCGACCCCTACGTCGTCGACGAGTGGGTCGGCGCGCTGGCTGCGCGCGTCGCCGCGCTCGGGATTACCGAGATCGTCGACTTTGAGCGGGGCGACAACGAGGGCGACTGGCAGCGCCGGTGTGGCCCTAAACAGTTCTGCGTGGGTGCGAGCCGCGGCCGAGCTGACGCCAGACGCTGAGGGTGCGCGCGTCCATCTGGCCCGAGCACCTCGACGAGGCGATAGCCAAGCGGCATACCGCGGGGGCCGGCATCGCGGGCACGCGCGGCCTCGTCACCGTCGGGCCGTTCCACGTCGTGGCTGACGGCACGCTGGCGCACATGACGGCGTACTGCAAGCAGGCGTACGCGAACACTGCGTCGCGGGGGAGGCTAAACTACGCGCCGGACGATATCGGCGCGCTGTGTGCCAAGGCCACGGGCGCGGGGCTCGCGGTAGCCGTCCACGCCGCGGGGGACGAGGCGCTGCGCATCGTCGTGGACCAGCTGGACGCGAGCGAGCCGCTGAGGGAGAGCACGATCGAGCACCCCGCGCTCGTGGACGCGCTGGAAGTCCCGCGCGCGGCGGCGCTAGGGCTGGCGGCGAGTGTGTCCCCAACGAGGATGGTGCACGACGTGCCGCTGGCGCACGCGCTCTGGCGCGGGAGGGAGGGCCGGACCTGGCCCTATCGGAGCCTGCAGAGCGCGCGCCTGCCCCTCCGCTTCGGGAGCGGCGGGCCCGAGGTCCCCATCCAGCCGTGGGTCGCCATGGCGTGTGCGATGAGCCGCGGCGGATACCAGCCGCAGGAGTGCCTCACGGCCGCAGAGGCGTTCGCAGCAAGTACCTGGAATGGGCGCGTGCACGTGTCCGAAGGCGAGAGGGCAGACCTCATCCTCATAGATGCCGACCCGCTGGGGGCCGGCGCCGAGGAGATGCGCAGGGTCGGCGTGCTGGGCACCATGCTCGGCGGCAACTGGACACATCGGGCCAAGGAGCTGGCATAGGAGCGGTTTAGGAGCTCGCATAGTAGACTGCATCGTGTATGATAGTGCATTCTGGCGCGTGTTCTGGCGCGGAGAATCCACCGAGGCCAGCGGGCGGTTGCATTGCGGCGATATCAACCAGGCCAGCCGGTCGAGATCTGTTGCGGCGGGCAGTCTCGACCTGTCTCAGAGCTGCCGTTCAGCGCCGCCGCTCTCACGTGTGCCACCAGCACGACCGCGCCAGCGTCATTGCAATTGAGCTGATGAGCTCATGCCCGTCGATCCCACGCTAGGCGATAAGCCCAGGCAGAGGCGCGGTACGGCGTGGAACGTAGTGCCTCACATTCCGCAGAGCCGTCTGCCGGCCCCAGGCCCCAGCCCGCCCGCTCACATGAGAATGACGTCCAGGTCGGGGTGGTCGGCGAGCGCCTCGCGCACGTGGTACTCGGGGTCCCCGGCGTCGTGGCGCGCGTACACTGCGTCCAGGAGCTGCCGTCAGCGCCGTCGTCAGGCCGGACCCACCCCGTTCGCCACGTCGCTGTGGTCGTGCTGCCCCACCGCGCTCGTGCAGTGCGGTATCAGGCGGCGGAGGGCGGCCCTCGTGTCCGGCTCGCGCGCGGCGCACGCGGCAATGAGCACGGGCCAGAGCCATCCGCTGAGCCCGGTGCCGTCGACCGCGGCTTCGGAGAGCAGCTCGAGCACGGCGGCGACGGCGGCGGAAAGGTCGGGCGAGCCAGTCGCGAGGCCTTGCGCCTTGTGCATGACCAGAATGAGGATGGCTAGCCGCCAGATTTGCTAGTGTCAGCTCTGTGTAGTGAGACCCCACCCACCCCACCGTACTGTATCCTCCGGCCGTCCTGCCGCGCAGCGAGCCGCACTGGCCAGATATGCTCGAGCTCCATGCGCAGCGTCGCGACCTCGTGCTCGACCTGGTCCTTGACCACGTCCGACTGCTGCTGCTCGGCGGCCGCCTGGCGCTGGGACACGAGGGACACGGCGCTAGCCAGCGAGAGTACGAGCACGCGGGGCATGCCGAGCATGCTCTCGAAGAAGTCGGGCATACCAGGCGCGAGGTCGAGCTGGAGCGCGCGGCTCTGCAGGAGCCACGCGTGCCGCGGCCCCGGCATGAGCTGGATCGGGAGCGAGCCGTCGGTCAGGCTCGCGAGGACCGAGAGCGCGGCGTTGAAGTCGGCGCTCAGGGAGATAGGGAGGGGGTGCAGGATCTCGAGCCGCGCGCCGACGTACCCCATCGTCGGGGGCGCGACGCCGAGCACCCACCCCGTGCCCCCGCGGCTGATGGCCCACTCTGTCGTCGCGCGCAGCTGGAGCCGCCACTTGCCCGGGCGGCGGTCGAGCATCTGCGAGAGGAGGAGGGTGATGTTGGTCGCCGCGAGCCGGCCGGTGGCCGGCGCGCCCGCCGCCTCACTGCGCACCTTGTGCATGTACTCGAGCTGGAGGACGTTGAAGTGGCCGTGCGGGAGGGAGATGGGCGCGGGGCCGAGCGCGCCGGCGAAGAACGCGGCGGCAGAGCACGCGAGCCGCGCGTCGGGGTCGCGGTCGACGGCGTCAAACGAGCGCCGCAGCGTGGACAGGAGGAACTGGAGCAGCCCGTGGGCCGGCGAGCCGGGCGGGACCGGGAGCTGGGGGTCAGCGGCGCACGGGGCCCGACGCACCTTGGAGAGGATGTCGTCGGCGAACGAGGGGGCCGGGCGGTGGCTGGTATCAGCGGTGTCGGCGCAGTTACGAACCTCAATACTCGCTGGCTCTTGAGCTCGGCGTCCAGCAGCCCGACGACCATGCGCTCGATAATCTCGGCGCGGTACCGCGCAGCAAGGTACGGCGCGTACAGCTCTGCCGCGGGCGGCGGCGTGCTCCTGCGGCGGGGGAGCACGAGCGGGAGCGGCTGCTCGGCGCGGCCGTGCTCGAGGGGATACTCGCACTTGCGACCTGTCCTCCGCGCGCAGTTGGAGCACCGGGGCTGGCGTCAGAAAGGCCCTTAGTTGAACGCCCACCTTGGCCTCGTCGCACTTGACCTTGCGCTGGCGACACGTGAAGCACCCGGTGAAGGTGCGCCCGCGGGGGCGGCGGGACGGTCCTACGAGGGCTGGGGGCTCGTCGTCGGCGCCCATTGTCGTCGGGAGGAGATATGGGCAAGAGCAAGATGGACGGGGCGCGTTTGTTGGGGAGATGGAGATTGCGGCGCGGATGTCGGCCCGAATTTGTAGCCCCGGCTATCTCCGCGTAACCGGCAGGCAACATTGCCGCGCAGCAACTCGTCGCGCTCAAACAATCACATTTTGCATCTTAACAACTGCTTGTTCACTTCCAAGCATCTCCCAGAGCCCCCTAGCATCGCCTGTGCCACCCCTGCTAACCTGTGCTACTTCTTCACCGAGTTCGAGTTGTCGGCACACGTCCACGGCCCGTTGGTCGCCTTTGCGCTGATGATCTGCTTGACCGAGCTGTACGTGCCCGACACGATGATGGTGCACGCGAACAGCACCATTGTGGCGTACGCCAGCGCGCTCGCGACCTTGGGCTTGCGCTCGGCCCACGACTTGCGGCGCCACTCGTCGTGCCACCACATGATGGGGAAGGGGAGCAGCGTGCCGGGCGTCGAGCAGATTGCGCCGATGAACGAGACGATGACGCCGAAGATGGGGATGGCTGACGCGAAAATGTACCCGAGGAGGGTGGAGACAAAGTTGATGCCGAGCCAGACGATGTAGTGCTTCTTTGTGGGGTGGGTGAGGTCGTAGGTGCCAAAGAGGATGCGCACGAAGAGGAACTTTGCGATGATGTGCGTCCAGATGCAGAGGGAGACGAGGAGGGCGGGGAGGACGAGGCCGTAGCTGATGCGCTTCATGAGGGGGCCGGCCGAGCCGAGCGACGGCGACGAGACGTACTGCCCGCAGTAGTAGTAGAAGAGCGTGCCGATGACGAGGTAGATGGCGCACATGAGGGCCATGGACGAGAGCATGACGCGCTGGTACTTGCGCGGCTCCTTCATCTCGCAGAGCACGGAGAAGAAGGTCGGCGTGGCCGAGTAGCTGAAGATGATGGTCGTGATGGACGAGATGGCCTGGGTGAAGGAGGGCTGGGGCGGCGTCAGTCGTGTTGCAGCAAGGGCACTCACGTTGGCGAAGATGCGCAGGTCCTTGTTCCACGGTCCGGTGGGCGGCGCGGCGGCCGGGCGGTCCTGCACGCCGACGGCGACGGTGACGACGAGGAGGCCGACGACGATGGACACGACGCCGACCCAGGCGAGCCACGACACCTTGTGCAGCGTGCGGATGCTGCTCAGCAGGAAGCCGGTGACGGCGGCGACGGCGATGAAGATGGCCGTGCAGGCGCCGTGCAGCGTGATGGCGTTGAGGCAGGCTGGGCGTGAGCACCACCCCTCGTCTTCACTCACTCGCAATGCTGACGAGAAAGCTCGCGATGGCCGAGATCTTGCCGATGCAGAACTGGAACGCCATGATGTCGCGCCCGATAGGCCCCCAGACGAGGTACAGCGCATCCGCGACAGAGTAGCACTCGGGATGGCGGCGCTTGAACGGGCCGATGTAGCTGACCGCGACTGGGGGTCAGCGGGGCCGTGGGGGGCAGCTCACAAGTCATCATGGCGCACAGGCCGACGATGAGGACGTAGCCCGGGACCAGGCCGACGGAGTGGAACACGCCGGGGATAGCGAGCACGCCGACGCCGAGGTTGGCCTTTGTCATGATCATGAAGGCGCCCCAGGCCGTGAGGGCGCGGTATTCCTTGGCCTGGTCGTCGAGGTCGCCAAAGACGCCGTCGCGTTCGGGCATCGCGGCGGCGGCAGCGGCCTTCTCGTCGCCCGTGGGCTCGATCGTGGCCGTGTAGAGGCCGTCGAGCTTGTCGTCGGTGGGAGTTTCGCGCTGCATTGTCGTGCGAGGTGGGCGAGGCCGTCCCGGGGCCCAGAGCAGGCTTTATCTCCCCACCCGCACACCCAGCGCAGTGCGACCACGTCCTCGATATCGGACTCGCCAGCGACGCCCGGGATGCTATCGGGGAGACATCCGCGAGATAAACCGATGGCGCGCACACGAGCTCGGCGACGACTAATCTTGCCGAGGTCGAGGAAAAGTTGCAATCATCCCGAGGGCTCGAGACAGCTTGGCAGGTGGGGCCGCCTCGGCATGGGCCCTGACTCCTCGGCAAGGTTGTCAATGTGGCGCGGGGTGGGGGATCGACCTCGCCACACGACCTACATCGCCCAGCAGATAAGCCGGCATGCACGCCGGCACGCTCACCGCCGCGCGTCGGCGAGCTCCTGCGATCCGTAGACGCGGCGCGGATGTCGCCGCGTTGCCAACGGCGCTGCTGCGGCCCGGCTCCTCGGCGGCGGCGGCATGCCACCTCCCCCCCCCAGGGTATGCCCCTCGTCGTCGCTCAACCCGCCATATGAATGACCCCACGGCCCGCGATGCGAGCTCACAGACCCCGACGCCATGACCATCACCCAAGCCCACACCCCCGCCCAAACCCTCCTCACCAACGCCAACGTCGTGGGCCTCCCGCGCGGCCCGTACACGGTGCTCGTGGCGCGCGGCCACATCTTGAAAATCACGCAGGGCCTCGTGCTCCCGGGCCCGGGGGACGACGTGCTCGACGCGCGCGGGACGTGGGTCGCGCCGTCGCTGATCGACTGGCACACGCACTTCTCCAAGACGGCGATTAATGCGCGGCGGCTAGCGCTGGGGAGTCATACGACCGCCGCGGGGGTGCTCGCCGCCGTCGCCTCCGCGTTGAGGGGGCATGACGGCGCGTGCTTTGTCGGCACGACGGTGCGCGCCGACCTCCCCGACGCCAGCTTGCTCACCCGCGCCGCGTTGGACGCGCTGGCCACGAAGCCCTTGGTCCTCTTCTTCTTCGGGAACCACAGCCTCGTCGCCAACTCTGCGGCGCTGGCGCTCGTCGGGAAGGACGGCGACACGGCAGACGGGCGCCTGGTGGAAGCCGACGCGTTCGCGCTCTCGGCCCGGCTGTCCGAGCTCTCCGACCCGGTGCAGGTCGACGCGTGGATATCTCAGCTCGCGGGCGAGGTCGCCGCGCTGGGCGTGACCGAGATTGTCGACCTCGAGATGGCGGCCAACGTCGCGCCGTGGCAGCGCCGCTGTGCCAAGGGCTTTGACACGCTGCGCGTCCACATCGGCTTCTACCCGCCCCACCTGGACGACGCGATCGCGCGCGGCTACCGCACCGGCGACACGGTGCCGTACACGCGAGGGCTCGTAACCATCGGCCCGTTCAAGATCATCACGGACGGCGCGCTGTCCTCCATGACGGCGTACTGCAAGGTGCCGTACAGCAACACGTGTGGGCGCGGCGCGCTCAACTACGCGCCGGGGGAGATTGACGCCCTGTGCCGCCGCGCGAGCGCCGCAGGGCTCCGGCTCGCGGTGCACGCGATCGGCGACGCCGCGCTAGACGTCGTCCTCTCCGCGCTGGAGGGGCACGTTGCGGTCGGCGTGCCCCCAGTGGCCGGGAGCACGATCGAGCACGCGATGCTCGTCGACGCGCCGGAAGTCCCGAGGCTGGTCGCGCTGGGCCTCACCGCGTCAGTGCAGCCGCGCCACCTCGTCGAGGACATTGAGCTCGCGCACGCGCGCTGGGCTGGGAGGGAGCACCAGGCCTTCCCCTACGCGACGCTTGCGGCAGCCGGCATCCCGCTGCGCTTCGGGAGCGACACGCCCGTGTCCCCGATCCAGCCGTGGGAGGCCATGGCGTGCGCGATGGGCCGGAGTGCGGGGGGAGCGGGAGAGGTGTTCGAGCCGCAGGAGCGGCTGAGCGCGGCGCAGGCGTTCGCCGCGAGTACTTGGAACGGAAGGGTCCGTCTGGCCGAGGGCGAGAGGGCCGACCTGGTCCTGCTGGACACGGACCCGCTCGCGCTCGACGCGGAGGGGATGAGGCGGGTGAGGGTGCGCGCGACTATGCTCGGCGGGCGGTGGACGTATAGGGGGAAGGAGTTGTAGTTGGGTCGATGCACTCGGTAGGCTGAGGCAGCGCTTGGCGATGGCATTGGGCAGGTGAGCGTGAGCACTCCGCCATACGGCCGTGGGCGTCGGCGTCTCCGGCGGCTGCTGTCAACGCAGGTCAGCTGTACTTGCGTGCATCAAGTCGACTCGGCCGCTCATCGTCCGCAGATGCACTTTGGCTGCCGCTGGCCGTACACGCCTCGCCTCGCTCCGCTCCAGTTCCGCCGCGCCGCCACAGTGCGCGCCGTCGCGTCGGCCTCACCCGACGTGACGACATGCCGAACCCCGGCATCTCGTCGTGCCGCTCACCTGACATCAACATCCGCGAACGGACGAGATTATCGGGCCCCGAGGCCCCGTGGAGAGCGAGCGACAGCCGGGGAATGCCAGCCGGCTCGCGGCACGACGCTATACAAGTAAGTGCGCTCGCTGCATCGCCGTTCCCCAACTGCTCCATCTCCCACCTCAACCCCACCCCACCGCACAATGACTCGCGACGCAGTGTGCCGCATCGCCGCGTTCAGCGGGTACACCGGCGACAAGTTGTGCGTGCGCCGTCCGACGGAGCTGACCCCAGCGGCGCGCTCAAGGAGCAGGCGGAGGGCAGCGGCGCGCCCATCCTCTTTGGCGACTACCTGGCCGAGATGAACATCGCCTGGCAAGCCTTGGCCATCAAGGCCGACCCGACGGCGGGGTACGAGGCCATCTTTCTGCAGCACCTGCGCACGGCGGCGCGCACGATCGCGGCCAACAAGCAGAAGGTGCTGACCAACGCCGGCGCGCTCAACCCGCGCGGGCTGGCCGAAGCCGTCGCGGCGCTGCTGAAAGAGGAGGGCGTGCAGCTCAAGGTGAGTACCCCAGCCGCCACGCATCGCCTCGCTGACGCTCGGCTCGCCCAGGTCGCCTACGTCCTCGGCGACGACGTGCTCGCGCGCCTGCCCGAGCTCGAGGCCGCCGGCGAGACGTTCCACCACCTCGAATCCGACGCGCGACACCTGCGCGACTGGAAGCTGCGCGGCCGCATCCTCAGCGCGAACGCGTACGTCGGCGCGCGGGGCGTGCGCGCCGCGCTCGAGGCCGGCGCCGACGTCGTGATCACCGGCCGCGTGACGGACGCCAGCCCGGTCATCGCCGCGGCCGCGTGGTGGCACGGCTGGCGGTGGGACCAGTACGACGCGCTCGCGGGCGCGCTACTCGCCGGGCACTGTATCGAGTGCGGCGCGTATGTCACCGGCGGGAACAGCTCAGGCTTCCTGGCCTACAAGGACGAGTACTACGACCTCGTGATGGGCATTGCCGAGATCGAGGCGGACGGGTCGTTTGTGATCACGAAGCGTGAGCCGCCCCACCCCGCTCTCGCTGACGCCAGAACCCCCCCGCGCTGGCAAGTGGAACGGCGTGGTGGACGACGTCACGGTCCGCAGCCAGATCCTGTACGAGATCCAGGGCAACGTCTACCTCAACCCCGACGTGCAGGCGCTGCTCGACGACATGGAGGTGCGCGTCGTCGGCAGGGACAGGGTGCGGGTTGATGGTGTGCGCGGCCTCGCGCCGCCCGAGACGACCAAGATTGCGGTCTGCGCAATGGCAGGGTACCAGGCCGAGGCGGTGGTCTACGCGTGCGGGCTGGACGTTGAGGGTGGGTCGCCGCTGAGGGTGGGGCCAGGCTGCCCACCGCCGCCCGCGTTACGCTCGCTGACGGTCGCCCAGAGAAATTCGACACGCTCAAGCTCCAGATCACGCACTCGCTCGGCGGGCGCGACGCCATCAACGCCCGCTTCACGACCTTCGACATGACGCAGTACGGCGTGGCGGCCAAGGACGCCGAGACCGAGGCGGCCGCGACGGCGATGCTGCGCATCTTTGCGCAGGCCGAGTCGCTGGACGCGTTCGGGCCGGCGCGTTCGTTGAAGACTATGATTAACCCGGACGGGCTGGGGCATTTCCCGGGCTTCCACTTTCCGCTCACCTTTGGGAGTGAGTTGGCGCCTTCCACCCACCTCCGCTCCCCCGCCGCTCGCTCGCGCGCTCGCTCACGCCCCCAGACATGACACCCGTCCCGTACATCGAGTACTGGCCCGGCCGCGTGCGCCAATCCCACCTCCCCCTCACCGTCGGCTTCGTCGGCTCGCCCGAGACCATCAAGGTGCCGGCCGTCGGCGCCGGCGCGACGCTCCCCGTCCGCCCGTCGGACGACTACGACGCGGGCGAGGCCCTCATCCCGGCGCAGTGGGGGAGCACGACGCGGGGCCCGATCGGCCTCATCGTGCACGCGCGCTCGGGGGACAAGGGCGGGAGTGAGTGCCCCCCACAACGCCGCTGACACCAGACGCAAACGTCGGCTTCTTCGTGCGCCACGACGACGAGTACCCCTGGCTCCGGGCCCTCCTCACCAAGGCCGAGCTGGCGCGCCTCATGGGCAAGGAGTTTGTCGGGAACCGCATCGAGCGCGTCGAGCTCCCCGGCCTCAAGGCCGTGCATTTCGTGATCCACGATTACCTCGGCAAGGGCGTCAGCTCGACGTGGCGCCTCGACTCGCTGGCCAAAGGCGTCGCAGAGTACCTCCGCAGCAAGCACGTCGACCTGCCCGACCGCTTCTTGGTCCGCGGAAAGATCTAGCCGCCGCTAGGGAATGTATCAGTTTGAAGACCACGCCGTTGTACATACTCTTTCCCACTTCATGCCACCTATGCTACATGCTACAATGCTCTTGCTATTGCTGTATGGTGTGCCAGACTTCGCTGGGTCTTTCTTCTTTCCCTCGCCCTTGCCCCCCACCTAGGCTCTCCCCGACACCTGCTTGAGAAAGTCGCCAAAGCGGTGCACGCACTCGCCGCCAGACACGACCAGCTCGACCGCATGCGCCACCGTGTCGCGGAACGGCTGCCGCGTGTGCGTGTCGACCGCCTCGAACGGAGCGCGCGCCAGCGCGTCCTTGACCTTTGGCTCCAGCCCCTGCAGCCACGAGTGCAGCTCGGCAATCGCCTTGTGCGCGCTCGTAAAGTCCAGAGTCGTGTCGCGCACGCAGATCTCGCCCACCAGGCGCAGGCGGTTGTACACCTCCCGGGGGATCTGCTTACGCAGGACGACGTTTTTCTTCTCCAGCTCCTTGAGCACCTTGCCTGCCCCACTCGGGTGCTCGAGAATCGCCTTGACGTCGGCCGGCGCAAACGGCAGCTGGTTGTAGCCGTTGATAAACAGGCCGTGCCGCGCCTGCACCATGCCCACCACCTCGTCCATGTCCCAAAAGTATTCGTCGCTCGTCACGAGGAGCTTGCCAGACCGCTCGACTTCGTCGTAGCTCGACCCATACGCAATCGTCGTCTGGTTCTTGTACTTGAACTGGACAATCGACTTAGCCGCCACGTTGGGGATGGCGCCAGAGTTCTTGTAGATGAACAGATGGTGAAGCATCACGCAGCTCTCGTCGTTGGCGACCACAATCTGGTTCTGCGCATGCCAGTGGACGCGGCTCGAGTTGGCAACCTCGACAAGCGCAAGGCACACCGGGGCCGTTCCAAACTCGGAGTGGTCCCATCCGCGCCCAGGCCGAACATAGCTCGCCGAGGTGACGCTGTTGGCGCCCATGTAGATGCCCTCGCCGTACGCGGCCCCGACGCTCATGAGCGGCGTTTTGCTGGCAACCTTGAGGTTCTGGCGCAGAATGTTGTGCCAATTCTGCAGCCCCGAGCCGTGGAACGCATAGAAGCTGCCATGCTCGGCCCGGAGCTTGGCAAACTTTTCGGCGTGCTGGCGTGTCGAAGTGTGGATGTGAAACTGATAGTCGGTCAACATCGCCTGGATGCGCTTCTCCGGTGCGACCGAGACAATATGTGCACGATTGGAGGCAAACAACCACGCCGCAACGCGAGCCGCCGAGGCATGACCAACGTCCAGCAGCGCCTTGCGATCGCCAGCCACCTCGCCGACGAGCACGGCGTCCGGGATCGAGTTGAGCACGGTGACCATGTTGGCCGGCGTGAATGGAGTGTCGTCGTGGTCCACTGGCATGGCAACAGGTGAGACCTGCATTCGCGTCACATCTGTCATGGCCGCCGTCGCAAACGTGATGAGGAGATCGGCCACCGCGGGATCCGATTCGAACAGGCTCAGGTCTGCGCCAAGACCAAGCGTCTCGAGCTGGTACGCGCACAGCTGCTTGTTGCACACTGTCGGCTTCACTCCAGGGTGTGTGAACTCATCGTCGCACATCATGCAGTAGTTGCCAGCGTTGAACAGGCGGTCCTTGAGCCTCAGAGAGAGGTCCGAGAGGAAGTTTTCCCCACGGTTCTGCCAGCGGTGCTCAAAAAACTGTAATGCTGCCTGGCAAAGCTGCAATCCAACGGGAAAGCCGGGTGTTGCGCGGAGGGTCGACGTCGAGATGCCATCGACATCGACTTCTCCATGGCGGACATTGATGACAGGGATGGGACACGTGCGGCGATAACCACGGTCGACCTCTAGCGTGACCGTGATCGTGGGGGCCGGACGTGTAAGGCCGCAGGCCGCACGGGCGAGAGGCGGCAGCTCGACGATGGAGAGAGTGATGACGACATTGCTGTCGGCCTGGTGAATCTCGACGCCCGTGTCTTCAAGCATCACCTGTGCCGAGTGGATATCGTCATCCAGGCCCCCCTGGCCGACGATGGCCACGCTGGTCTCCAGGTGAGTAGTCTCCTCGTCACCAAAGGCATCGCCATAGTCGTCCTCGGCACCAAAGTCGAACTCGTCGTCGTCGTCGTCGCCGTCGTCCACACCATGAGCTGTATCGGGTTGGCCGCTCGTCGGGGTGTTGAGATACTGGATATCGCTATCCCAGTCGTCCACGCCGACCATGTTCTCATCGGCACCGGCGTCCTCGTCGCTGGTTGTGAGGTCAATGGCTGAAGCCGAGCTTCCCCCTGTCTGGGTATGGGGCTCGACCTTGAGCTTCTGTGATGGTGGATGGTTGCTGGCGGTAGGTGAGGGACGCTTCTTGAAGCGGCGAAGGAACGACATGGCGAAGTTGGTGGGTGGTTTCGGAGGTCGGTGTCGCCTGGGGATTGGGAGGGGCGAGTTAGCGGGGGGAAGAGAGAAGAGGACATGCAGATGCTCACCTGAACGACGACTCAGGTGTCACGGTGGTGAGGCCAGGTCGATCACCGTAGGCGGGAGACCCCGGGCCGCCAGCTCTTGGTTTGTGAAGCGGTGAGAGGATGGGTCACGCGGAGGCAAGTTGCTGAAGGAATTCTCGTCAGCTCACGTGGAGACGGAGAAGGCGTGGGGCAACGTGTTGTGTGTCGTGTCACTCACGGGTGCGGCGTGGAGGAAGGCTGCGCGGGGTGGGCGCCCGATAGGTGCGGGGTTGTGAGAGCTCGAGTTCTGCCTTGTGCAAAGATGATGTAAGATGGGCCGGGCGTGTCTCTAGCTGGTGTGCCGCGTGTGCCGATGATGAGAATGAGTCAAGAGAGAGAGAGAAAACGAGAGAGAATGAGAGAAGTGACAAAGTCAAGGAGATGATCGAGTTGAAGAATGGAATCGGCTGGCGACAAAGGGGAGTGAGTGTGCCTGGGTGGCAACAAGCGGCCCTCGGCGTTTCACCTTTGTCCACCCCGCGAGAACAGCATTCTTTGGGCGATGCATGCACATGACGGCGGCGGCGACGGCCATGGCGACGGAAAAGACGACTCGGACATGCACTGCCCAACTCGACTCGAACTGGTCTTTGACGTCGGCGGCAGGCGGTGACTATCCGAGCCAGTCACTCTGGCTGCGGGTGGTCGACCTCCACCAGGCTGGGCCGCTCAGGACCCCTTGGCGTCGCACCACAGACCACCTTCCCTCGGCGGCGGGGGGCAACGACGCGTCACGCAACGCCGACGCCGATGACGGCGACGGCGTAACAGACGGTGGTCTCGATCACTTGCATGCACGACGCCGTCCCGAACTGCATGTGCCTGCTCTTACTGTGCCTTGGGCCGTCTTGTTAGCCTCTTGTCCCTGGATCCGATAATGCCGAGGAGCGAGCGGAGCGGCAGCAGCGTTGTGTCGGACCTGGCATCGGCGACCAGGACATGGCGAGCTCGACGAGGCACACGGCGTGTGAGTAGGCTTTGCTGGGGGTGAGTTGAAGAGGACGTCTGCCATCGCGGCATTGGCACCGGCTCGGATTTGGGCGGAGCAGGGCGCGCGCGCCCTGACGGCGATGAGCGTGGTTGACTCGACCGCTCTCGGACATGTCAACATTGTCCTCAAGCACCTCGGCGCTCCTCAAACCATCAATGACCACGCCCGACACGACTCCAGCCTACCTCTCTTAGACGGTGCCGCGCGTCTCCCTCGACAGGCAGTAGCGGATCAGCTGTGCAGCAAGCTCGAAGCCGAAGTACTACGAGTTGGATAGGGAGGGAAGGTACGCCGTGCGGACAAGATTGACCCGTGACGGCGACCAGCCTGCAGTACCAATACAGCCCTGGCAAGCATCGTCACTGCACGTAACGCCGACGCGCCGACGACTGGCAAACTCGGAGCTCGGCGCGGCGTGCTCGCTCGGCGTGACGGCCTGGCACATGTCGGACATGAGGGGTGAAACCAGGCACGCACCAGCGTTGTCAACGTAAACAACAGACCGACCGGCAGCCAACACCTGGGACTCATCTTTGCCATTCCCCACTCACTCTCACCCACTCGAGCAAACATGACAGACATTGAAATGGCCCCAAGAGTGGTCATAGACCACACGGCCTATCCGCACATCATCGACGCCGTCATCGCCAGCGCGACAATACCGGCACTCGCGCGACTGAGGGCGACCTCGCGCGAATTCCGCGACCGCATCAACCCGCTGCTGTTCCACCACGTCGTTCTCTGCGAGCGGAGCAATGGGCCAAGGCGGAAGAAGGAGCTCGGTTTCACGACACCGGGCCACATCGTCTTCCCCGGCGCGGGCACGGAACCCCGACTCCCGTTCGCGCCGGCGGCTGTGCAAATCCTCGACGTCGTCACTCCGCCCAAGCCTGTGCCGCCTGCCAAGGTCGTCGACCAGTTCACGGGGCTCAAGACACTGCGGCGTATGAACCAGGCCGTCACCACAGCAGGGAGCAACATCTTCCGCCCGAAGGCGACGGCGGTCGATCTCCTGACACTCCACTTCCCCCCGGGGGAGGACACCACGGTGCGCCTCCCGCCGGGAATCGAGCGGTACATTCTCCATCTCAAGTGGGACGAGGCGGACCAGCACGCACTCTGGACGGTGATCAATCTGAAGAACACGCTCCGCATTATCGACTGGGTGCTGGTGCTCCACCCATCCAACGCGGACAACACGCCCCCGATCCCTGCGCCCGACTTTTACACCTTCATGGACCTCATGACCGAGGCCATCACCATCGTGGAGCGTGGCGGCAGGGTGACTGTTGTTGGAGTCGAGCGCGTTTCGCCGGCACAGATGCCCAACAATACGCTCGAAGGACGTGGCGTTGCAGCGTACGACGTGCTCCGGGAAAACCTCAAGACCTTCCTCCTCAGCCATACGCCGACCCCGGCATTGGTGCGTGCAGCGGCAGAGGCGATCCGGTTCGTGCCGTACGAGGAGTGGCTTGAGGAACTGGGCGATAGAAAAGAGTCTGAAGGCCTTTGGCCAGAGGCTGCGGACGAAGTGTGAACGAGCTTGGCTTGGCGCGGCTCACTTGCTCGTTCATAAGCGGCGGCAACGTACGTACGTCATTACAGCTTGTTTGCGACTTGTAAGACGTTTCACCTTTGCCCGTCATCCACTCGCTCACTCATTCACTCACTCGCTCACTTTGCTGCAACAGCATGACCGACCCCACCACGACCACCATAGACCACCGCACGCATCCACATATAATCGATGCCATCATCTCGTACGCACCGATCTCCGCCGTCGCCCAGCTCCGAGCAACGTCGCGCGCGCTTCGGGATCGCGTCGACCACCTCCTATTCCACCACGTTGCACTCTTTCCGCGCGATTGGTCGGACCCTCCACCATCGTATAGGGGAGAGGAGGATCGCGCGAGTCAGGACCTCGCATTCACGACGGCAGGCCTAGATTCGTACCACGATGGGGGCATCACCATTGAAGCCTACCCGCGGGTTCCTTCCGCCCTCAAGATTCTCGACGTCGTGCACATCCCTCTCCGCCCGCACACCTTCGATCTCTCGCAGCTCACGTCAGTCCACACGCTGCGGCGGATGAAAAGTGCCGCGACAGCGGTCGCTGAGCGGCGTCATACACGGGGTGTCAACCACTTCGGGACCGAGGAGATCGGTATGGAGACAGTGGCGCACACGCTCGTCGACTTCATCGACGTGACACCGTACGACGACGATATGTGCCTTCCCCTACAAATCGAGTTGCCCGATCCGCACTGCCAGTTGGAACGGTATGTGCTCCACCTCCGATGGGACGAGACAAACCCGTCGGGGGACCCGTCGGGGGGACTCTCCAGATCGTTCCTACTCTGGGGTCCGCCCGACCACTCCGGCACCGAGTGCGTGCTGGTCCTTCACCCGACGCCAGCGGAAGAGGGGACCGAAGTCGCCAGGTCCCAGTGCGAAGGGCTACTGGAATTCATCGACGGAGGTTGGACCGACTATCAGTTCGGTACGATGACGATCGTGGGTCTCGAGCGCGTGTCGCCTCGACAGCTTCCCTCGCCCATCGGCATCGAGGCGTCCGAGCAGGTCCGCAATTTCCGGATCTACCACCCGCCCGTCCGCCGGTCCGCCGCCGGAGCCACTGGCGACGCCTCCGAGCGTCCGAGGGAAACGACCGAGGCCATGCGCTTCGTGACGTACGAAGCGCGGTTGGATGAGCTGGGCGACAGGTGGCAGGTCGAGGGCGTCTGGCCTGCCTGCGCAGACAATTCGGGGAGCGATCTCGAGGTGCGTCTGGGTGCTCGTCTCCACTGACGGGACAGGACTTCACCCCAGAAGAATCCAGGAAGATGTACATAGAGCGAAGAAGGCATTTGCGATACGCGCGCGGTTGGGAGAATTTCAGAGACAGCGACTCGAGTGGGTGAGGTCCGTGCGAGGCCTCGATCCGACAGCGGCGCGCCGACTCGCCGTCGGCCGAGGGCTCGAGCGAGTGTACGAGCCTCTCGATTTGTTTAGAAAACGACTGGTTGCCTTGCTCGAGGCGACGTTCTTCATGCAACCAGTCTTTCAACAGGTCGTAAAGACCGAGAGACTCGAGCGCCGATCGGGCCGCGGGCGCGAGAGGCTAGTACCATCGCGACGTGTCGAGGCATGCAACCGTCCATTCTCCATGACAACAGCATTGAGCCGGCAGCATAAGAATGACATGGGTATCCATGCCCAAGCGCAGTGCCAGGTCGTTCGTCTCGAGCAGGATTGCCTTGTAGCCCCATACATACATCCGACGCCCCGCTCTCCTCTTCACTGCAGCTTGTCCGGCGTCCACGGCGTCCCTGCGAATCAGCCCGACCCATCCGCAGGACTCACCGCACACCTTGCGCGGGGGACACGGCACCCTGCACACCCTGTCCCCGCCTACCGTCAGCTGGGGGCCGAGAGGACAACTCACAGCAGTACTCGTTGCGGTTGGGCAGCGCGCAGGCGCCTGGAGAGCACGTGAGCCATCCCGTGGGGCATGGGACTTTGGTGGCGACGGGGTCAACCGGGGCGGCGAGGACGGCCGAGGCGGCGACGAGGGCGGCGAGGAGGGTGGGCGCGAGCATCGTGGTGGGGGAGATGGGTGGTGGGGAGCTGGGGTCGGGGCAGTAGTTATGTCTTCTGGACGCGGGGACGGAGTGGCACCGGTGCGCGCTGACGGCGACACTTGTCCGTGCAAGCCCAGATGTTCCTCCGTGTACAGACGAGCCCCGCTATCTTTAAAGTTGGGTTCGGGACGCCGCGCGTGGCTCTCGAGGGCACATCTGGCCGCCGACCGTGGCATGCTTCGTGTCACGGGGCAGCGTGAAGCCTTCCATGAATGGTCAAGGTTTTCCAGCTCGACTGGGATTGATCCATGACGTCAATAGTTCGGTACTGTCATGCGAATCGACGTGAAACAGGACTGGGTGGTGCAAAGGTGACTCAGATTGAAGTGGGCACATGGATACCCAAGTTATGGGTCTGGGGGAGGGCGTGCCCCAAGACTCGCGCTCCCCCACGCACCCACGTATCATTGCATTCCTTCAACTGTGGAAGCACATGATGTTGTGTGCCGCAAATCCCGTGTTCAGAGTAGACAGCCCCAACAAACTCAACAAGCTCAGCAAACGGTGCGGGCATCGGCGTGATGGTGCCAAAGAAAGTGCCCGTTCCTCCACTCGGGCATGTCGCGTTTCGGGACGGCCACCCGACCTCGGTTGAAGTCCTTTGTTTACCCTCAGCGGCTCACCACGCACAGCTGCACCACAAGACGCATGTGCTTCATTCACAACTACTTGCAAGCGCGCAGCGCTTCTAGCATTCACCGAGGTACACGTCGGGGTACGGACCCGAGTGTGGGTCCATGCTCACCGCCTTGTTCACCGAGTTTGCGCAGAGCGGGTTCTCGATGCCACCACACTGCACCCAGTTGTTGTTGCCGTCGATCCACACCTCGTTCGGGGCATGCCTGTACTGGAGGAACGCCGTGGGGCCCTGGGTCGGAGGCGCGTTCGGGACCCAGTCGTTGTACTTTGTAATGTGGGGCGCGCGGCTGCCAAGCACTCCGCCAACGTAGGTCGACCACGCGAGGTTGCCCGAGCGCGGGGCGGCAAAGAGGGCGCCGTACACGTCGCGCGCGGGGAAGCGCTTCTGGAGGTTGGTCGCGACCATTGTGCCGACGGCGGCGCCCTGCGAGTGGCCGACGACGGTGATGGACCGCGAGTTGCCGTCGCCGATGGCGGCGTCGACAGCGTCCTGGATGGGGCCGATCATGCTCTTGAATCCGTTGTAGAAGCCCGCGAAGAGGTGCAGCTCGCCGTGGACGCCGGGGAAGTGCGAGGCGTCCGGTGTCACCTGCCAGGCTAGCGCCACGTTGGCCCAGGTGACCCCCGCCGAGCCGGCGATACCGACGACAATGTCTCCACACGCAGCGCTGGCGACGTACCCTGTCGTGGTGAGCAGAGGGACCAAAGTTGCGACTTACAAGCCGGCGTGGTGGACAGGCCCCCTCCGCCGCGCGCGTAGAACTTTACAATGGGCGCATTCTTGCAGTTCTTGCAGGTCCACGCGGCATCGGGGGCGCAGTAGGCAGCGCTGAGACGTCAGTGGGCTCTCGGCCGGTGGTATCAGACTCACGCAGCATAGTTGGCCCAGTGTCCGATCCCGTCGATTTGGGCCTTCGTCAACGGCGTTCTGCTTCCAGCGGCAGCGACGGGAACGCTAACCAGGGCGGGGCACTCGTCCGAAGGGGGAGGCGGCGGGGGCGGTCGCTCGTCACCGCCGCCACCTCCGCCACCACCACCACCGCCGCCGCCACCACCGCCACCACCGCCGCCACCGCCGTTGAAGAGCGCAGTCCAAGTACCGGGGCCGATGATGCCGTCGGCGACGAGGCCCGCGCCAGCCTGGAAGGTAGTCGCGGCCGAGTGCGTGCCAGCACCAAAGTCACCGTCGACGGCGACGCCCGCGCCGTGGCCATTGAGCGCGGCCTGAGCGGCCGACACGACGCCGCCCTTTGCCCCCTGCTGGATCTGGTCGGCGAGCTTGCCGAGCGTCGCGGGGCCGGGGACGCCGTCAGAGTCGAGGCCAGCGGCGGCCTGGAAGGCAGCGACGGCGCCGCTCGTCTCGGCGCCCCACGCACCGTCGACGGCGACGGGGTGGCCCTTCGCGCCGAGGAGGTGCTGGAGGGCCGTGATGCGCGCGGCGTCGGCGCCGGACCCGGCGAACGCGCCGCCGCCGAGCACGCCGACGTCGCGCTTAACGTCGTGCGCGTAGGCGCGGGCCGCAGGCGGGGTGGTGCCGATGCGCGCCTCGAGGTCGTCAGGCGCGACCGCGACCCCCGGGGCTGGGTTGGGGAGGGCCGATGCGCCCAGCGCAAGGGCGAGGAAGGGGATGATGTGGCGGAGGAGCATGGTGCGTTGGTGGGGTATAGCGTCGCATCGCGCACCTTCTTATACCTTTGGCCGCGACGTGTTTGCGACCTTGGCAAACCTTGACACACTGCAATGTGGTGTGGTAGGCTTTGCAGTGAAACAGCGCCTCCTGGGGTCAAACATGGCCTCCTTGATATACGTTCTAGAAGCACCACGGCCGAGTAGCAGGTGCCGGTATGCGTCATCTCGGCGGGCACGCGAGGCCGTCGCGCCGGTGTCGTGCACTCGTTGTGCGCGCTGCTAGACACGGGCGCGAGTGCGCGCGGCACGTTCGACGCGACGTGGACGTCATCGCCGCCCTGAGCGACAACAACCTTGCAGTGTACCAGATCTGCGGCCGGCCTACTGCCGCCGGAACGGCGCTCGGATGCAATCCGCGGTCTGCATGCCCCCGCGCTCTGGAATCGCCGTGCGCCGTGTGGGGTCGGTTATGCTCACCCGCCTCACATGGAACGCGGCGTTAGTCGAGGATGAAACACAGGTGCGTAGACGCGCTGCTCCTGGCCGCGAGTGTGAAACGCCTCACCCACGTAAGCCAGTTCTCGGACACGGCGACCGCCGACGCCACCCCTCAGGCCGCGCCGAGGCCGATCGCCGTGCGGGCCGAATGCACGAGCGCCGAGTTTAAGCTCGCCGTGTTTCGGATTGCGGTGGGGTTTGGGCGGAGTATGTCACCGAGATGCGCGACACCCACCCCGTAGCGATCGACGTGAATGACTTTGACTTCTGCGCGTTGTGAACAGCCCCGTTTCATCAAGCCCGCCGCTGCCAAACAACCTTCTCAGTCTGTTGACATTACACAAGCGGCGCACCTCCGAAGCGGTGGACCTCGGCCGAAGACACCGACGGTGTTGTAGGGTTGGTCGTGCTCGGCAAGCTCCGAACAGTCATGCCGATCCGAGATGCAGGGGTACCACTGGGTTGGGACAGGCGCGGCTAGGCCCGCGGCGGCAGAGACGACGGTGTCGAGGAGTGTACGAGCGAGCATTCTGATTGTATGTCTTGAGTTGGGGTGTTGACTAGGCGGCGAGGCGCTGCATGGCACAGCCTACCAGCCAGCTTCACGGGCCGGAACTGGTCGAGGTCACGTCAGGTAAACAAGGTTCAGCTAGAGCTGTCCGATGACAAGGGAGAGGACACCACCGGCTCCAGCGAGTGGGTCAAGTTTGGAGCTATGGCAGTGGGCGCCGTTGAACATGCAGTACGTCCATTCAGCACGACTCAGAGCGACTGACTGAGTCGAGTTGAGTCGACTGAGTGACTCGAGGCTCTGCGACCCACTGCGCACCCACTATGAATCGTCTGCCGCGTCGTCATCTCGACTGATAGCGGTGTCGACAACCGGCAGATGCGAAGATCACCGCGATCAAGGCCATTCTTGGGAAAGATTGGACTTTTGGTGCTTGGCGTCGCTGATGCTGTGGATGCGGCGTCGACAGGGTTCGTGCCTTCCACTCGTAGTGGTGCAAGTGCCACGGTGGTGAACACACCCAACACAGTCGACGTCCAGCCTCTCGACGTGCAGCCTCATAACAGGGTCTGTGCCTGGCGGCAATGAGGAGCGTCGAGGTCTAGACTACGCCCGAGGGGGGGGGGGGGGGATGGAGCGCCGCGAGGAGGGCTTGAATGCGTACAAGACGCAGGTCGCGTGGCCGGCGTATGGGGATGTGCAGTGTGGTGAAGGTCCGTCGGCGGTGCCAAGGGCGATGACAGGGCTCATGAGTGTCGAGGTATCCCTGCAATCTGGCACTGCCATGCCAAGGAGCGATGCACTCATGACGTCCAACCCAAGAAGTACCGGCAGCAATCCAGCGCGACCAGTCCACCCCCTTGTGACTCGGATGCAGCGGGCAGCGGCCATTGTCGCCCGCCACTTGGGGCCCCAAGACGACGGGTTGCATTGCCAAGACGAACCCCACCCCCTCGACTGCATTATCTACATTTCCTCCCCCCTCTCTCTCTACATCTTCCACAACTCGACAAACGACCACAATGACAACGACTATCGACCACACGGCGTACCCGCACATCGTCCATGCCATTCTAGCCGCATCCGACGTGTCCGTGGCCACCGCATTCCGGGGTACGTCGCGCGCGTTCAAGGACAGAGCAGACAACTTGCTGTTTGCACACGTCGGGCTGTACAAGATAGACAGCAACAACCCACGAACCTTAGGCGGTACCCGCGAACGGACCTTTCGCTTCGCGTGGCTCTCGGACTTGCCAGACGCCAAAACCCAAGAGCGAGGAGACTCTGTGAAGCCGCCATTCGTCCCGAACATCCCTTATGCTGTCCGTGCTCTCGACCTCGACCTCGACCACAACTGGGACTTGCGATGCTCGTTCAACTTGGCCAGATGTTCCCGCCTGCACACACTGCGCCGCACCTATGGCACTCTGCAAACAAGCAAGGTGATCGACCTCACCTTCCCCTATAGGTACACGGTGTACCCCTCCGATAACAGCGGGTTCACGTACTCCTCGTCCGAGATCAGGTGCATAAAGACGTTGGTCGACTTTGTGACCATCCGCCCCAGGATGGAGCTACTAGGGGTGCCGCTACCGGGATACTTGGATCGATACGTTCTCCACATCGGCTTCAATGCGTCGGACCCCGACTGGGACGCCGATACTGTCCCCAGACTCAACATGCGCCTCAGAGCAACACCTAGCCCGCCCGAAATAGTGTTGGTGCTCAAGCCTCACTCGTCCAGACAGCCTCACGTCTCTGCGGGACCGCCGTTCTTGAACGAGTACGTGTCGGAGCTGCGGAGAATGCTCGGAGCAAACGGGTGGCTTTGTGTCGTGGGTCTGGACGGCAATCCGCGTCCTGCCCATATGACCGAGTATATATCGGTCGATGAGTGGCACACCCGGTTAAGGGCGGAGGGGCAGGAGGCATACAGGCTGCAAGCGTTGTCGCCCACACCTGTACAGGCATACAAGCCGCCAGTTGTGTTGCCCGTACGTGCCAAGCCCGTTGTAGACAAACCCCCAAAAAAGGCGTCGGTGAGCCCAGTCGAAAACCCGCCACGACGCGCGCCTGGACGTCGACGTCGCTCGCATGAACCATAGTCTACGATGTCATGGCTCCCACCAGCGCCCACACCAACGCTGACACACCACCAAGACTCGCATATCGGCTGCAAGCGCTGTGACCAGTGTCTACCACTGTGTAAGGCACCCATGGCCTGCACGAAGGAACGGCCGGTATGAGAATGTTGTTCGTGGGGGCCCCACACAGCCGATACGCTTCACCCGACAATGAGATGACATCACGGAAACGCATCAAGACTCTCCCTCTTCACCTTGCCAACATCGGCGCACCTTCAATGTCGGTGATCGACCACAGTGCGCACCCGCACATCATCGAGGCCATCCGGGCCGCGTGCGACACGCCTACCACCATCGCCTTGCGCGCCACCTCGCGGGCATTCCGCCACGCCATGGATGACGGTCGACGAGTGGCACGGCAGGGATGGCTTGGGGGCGCATGATATGCAGGGTGTATGGCCGGCCGGCGTAATGTACGCAAGCAACGCCTAAGTTTCATGATCGACCATGATCAACTTGGGCTGAGGATCGACGGCGTGCCTGTTGTGATGTCGTGCCCGTGTCCTGAACACCCACGGGCGCGATGTGGATGGCTTGGACAAGCTACAGCGCGTGTAGCCGCCGGTTGCGAATGTATGGTGTAGTCTGCTTATGTCAGGGCTGCCACAGACCATCAAGTAACTGATCGGCCGTGATCGGCGTGCTGTTGACCGACGAGGGTATCACAGACAGGTGGTCGGCGTTGGTGGGGTGGAGTTTCAGGCGGTCAAACGTCGCCATGGCCGCAAACTTCAAACATCATCGCCTTCCCATGTCCTTGACATCGCACACTCCATGTCAACAGTCATCGACCACACAGCCAACCCGCACATCATCGACGCCATACTAGCATCATGCGACACGCCCACGACTCTGGCTTTCCGGCTCGCATCACGCGCATATCGTGCCGCCGTCGACGCGACACTCGCTCACGTCGCGCTGTACCTGCTCCCTACGGCGGCCCCCGACGGCACACCGAGGTTCCGTTTCGTCCGGCCCGTAGACTACCGAGGATGGACATCTGAGCCACACCCTCCTCCGCCATTCCTCTCACACCTGCCCGCCACGGTCCGCGCCCTCGACGTCGACACGGCCTTCCTCCGCGGCGAAGAAATTGGCGCGTGTACCAGCGTGCGGGTGGTGCGCCGCTGCGGCCGCGCGGTGTGGTGCCGCCCGGGGGCATTCCACTCCTTCGTTCCCGAGCTCGACTCGCTCGTAACCATGGTCGACTTTATGACGGTCGACGACTATGGCGGGGAACTCCTCATCCCCCACGGGCTGCAGGAGTATGTCCTCCACGTGCGCTGGGACGACTCGGACCAGGGGGTGATCGGGGTGAGCAGGGGGGATGTGTCCATGAGGAGCTGGACACGCGCCTGGCCGCGTGAGATGGTGCTTGTCCTGCAGCCTTGCTCGCGTGCCCCACCGGCCACGGCCGACTGCCTTATGTTCCTGCGCGATGTCGCGGTCACGATGCTCGGCGTGCTCGATGCCGGGGGTGAGGTGTGCGTCGTTGGCGTGGAGAAGGTGTCGCCTCTGAACATGGGCTGGAGGAGTGGTGAGAGCAAGAGCGAGGACCGGCGCGACCTGTTCAAGGCCATGCTGTCGGGCTTTTGGCGCGAGTGGGGCCAGGGCGTGCTCGAGGTCAACACCGACGAGCGGCGGGCCGACTTGCTCGCCCAGGTCGACTTTACGACTGTGAATGAGTGGCACAGCCAGCTGAAGGAGAAGGGGCGGGACCAGGATGGCTTGGACATGTATGATTTGCAGGCTGTGTGGCCGCCGTATGCGAATGCATGATGGTAATGGGAAGCAAGGGCGGCCCCAATGGCATAGGGACAAGTTGTACAAGCAAAATGGGCTGAACCCGCCGCGTCAGTTTCGCCGCCTATCACACCTCTCTCTGCACGCGTGCCCATCACGCAACCCATATCGCAGGGCATGACCAAGCCTCTCACTGACAGCGCGCACGTCCGAGTCAAGCGCCGAGACGTCAGTGGCGTCCAACGTCATCCAGTACGTCAGCCACCCGCCCCGGGGCCCCTGATCGCCGTTGGACGCCAAGACTTGCCGCAGAAGCCTCTGCCTCTGTTTGCCGTTGTCCACTGTCCAATGCCTCCAATGACCATCGACCACACCACACACCCGCACATTATCCCCGCAATCCTGGCAGAATGCGACCTGCCAACGACCGTAGCCTTCCGCGGTACGTCACGCGCGTTCCGTGACGCGGTCGATGCGAAGTTGTTCGCCCACGTCGCGCTGTACGAGCTGCCCTCGGACACGTCCCCGGGGCAGGGCGGCGACCCCTTTCGCGACACCGCCGTGTTGCGCTTCGTCCGGCCCTGGGACTACCGCGACGGCGCAACCTCCCCACCACCACATTTCCTGCCCAACGCGCCTGCCGCTGTTCGCGTGCTCGACCTCGACCGCGCCTACTGGTTCGACTATGGCGCGTGTACCTCCCTCCGGATCGTTCGCCGGGCAAACGACGCCGTGGGGTCCGCAACGGCTTCCTTCAACTCGCTGATTTCTGACGGCTCCCTCCGCTGTGTGGTCGACTTTGCGACACTCTACGGTGGGTCCAACGAGACACTGGTCGTGCCCGGGGGATTGATGCGATACGTGCTCCATCTGCGATGGGAGGCAAGTCAGCAGGGGCACCGTGCTGCAATCGACCTCGACGTTCACAACTGCCCCGAGCCCGTGCCGGAGGAGATGGTGCTCGTGCTGCATTTCCCGGTGGGCCCGCTCCCGGAGAACACAATCGCCTTCTCCCTGGGGCAGATCATGGACTACATGTTCCCCGTGCTCACGCAGGGCGGCAGTGTGCGCATTGTGGGTGTGGAGGAGCACGGTGGCCAAGACCTGCGCCAAATCCTGAAAGACGTGCTTGTAAACACATGGCGCATGGCATGGTGGCTGGACGAGGGGAACGACGACGAGCGGCTCACGGCCTTTGCCTCGTTGGTCGAGTTCATGTCGGTCGACGAGTGGCACGCCGAGCTGAATGAGGAGGGGCGGGAGGACGGGCTCGACGCGTACGAGCTGCAGGCCGTGTGGCCGGGGTATGCAACCGCATGATGACATTAATGGCGCCGTTGAAGACGGCCAGCCGGGAGCAATAAGCCACCTCGTTCTTCCACCACGGGGTGCCTGAAGCCATAGGTTGTCAATGGCTGACAGCATGAGTCACCTCGACTGCACCGCATCCCCCTTCTCATCCGCACACTCTTCAATGACGGCCACGACAATCGACCACACGGCGTACCCTTATCTCATTGACATGATCCTCGGGTACGCCGACGAGCGCGGGCTCTTGGCCATGCGGGGCACGTCGCGCGCGTTCCGCGATGCTATGGACGTCAAGCTGTTGGGACACGTCGCGCTGTTGGTCGCTCCGGAACGGGTCGACGTCCCGGACCCCGAAACACATCGCACCCGGATCGCGTACCGCGACAAGGTGGTCGGCCACGTGAGGATAAGCGACCTGAGGGCGGCCGTCCCGGGGCCACCACTCCGGCTAAATCTGCCCAGCGCCGTTCGTGTGCTGGACATCAAAACTCCCATCTACTCCACGTCGGGCATTGAAGGCGCGTCGTCTGCCCGTGTCAAGACTCTCGGCGCTCATGTGTCGGAGACTCTCAACGCTCGTGCGCTGGCCCTCAACCCTCCCATCAACTCCGCGGCGGGCATTGACGGCGCGGCGTATACCCGTCTCAAGACTCTCCGCCGCTCCCGTGACGCGGTGTGGGCGACCCCGCCGACACTCCCCTCCGTCACCACCATGGTTGACTTTTTGGCTTTCCCCAGGCGGATTCTGTACTACGAGCAGAGTCCGTCGGTCCGCGTGCCGCCGGGGCTGAAGAGATACGTGCTCCACCTCCGTCGGCTGGGACTGGAGACAAGCGAGACCCCTATCTTCATGGACGTTTTCGACAGCTGGAGGACCAGCACCGAACCGGCCGAGATGGTGCTGGTGCTGCATGACCAACATGCGCCCTTCCGGCCCAATAACCACCGCCCACTCCTCGAACATCTGTACTACTACATTCTGTTTGTCCTGGAAGGTGGCGGCAGTGTGTGCGTGGTAGGCATCGAAGAGGCACACGAGGGCATGGACAAGCGCCAGGCGTTCAGAGACACGCTGAAGGCGAGGTGGAAAGTCCGGGCACCTCGGAAACCGCCCAGCGATGACAAGGTTGGCGCCTTTGTCGCGCAGGTCGACTTTACGACCATCGATGAGTGGCACGCCCGGCTGAGGGAGGAGGGGCGCGGCGAGGACGGCTTCGACGCGTACGAAATGCAGGCGGTGTGGCCGCCCTAAGCCACATGGGCGTTGTACAATACTTGACCCATGCATAAGACTCGAGACATCGAGGTGGCCGGAGCCCCGCGACCCGCCACGTCGAGCCGTGCCTCATGCATGCCATGCGCGCCGCGTGTCAAAAGTGGGGTCGCTGACACATGTCTCGATCTCTCCATCTCCCTGCTTGTCGACACGAATGGCACCCGGCGCCATCGACCACACGGCGCACCCGCACATTGTGGACGACATCCTCGCGGCGTGCGACACGCGCACGGCCATCGCGTTCCGGGGGACCTCGCGCGCGTTCCGCGACCGCGTAGACCACGCCCTCCTCACCCACGTCGTGCCGTACATCGTACCGGGGCCCGGCTCGTCGTTCAGCGGCGGGCCGCACCCCGGCCCGACTGTGCGCTTCGTCCGGCCCTCGGACTGTCTGGGCATCGGGCTCGCGACGCCGCCGCTGCTCCCCAACGTGCCCGAGGCAATCCGCGCCCTCGACCTCCGCCTCTCGGTCGCCCACCTGGCCTTCTATAACCGCTGCACCGGCGTCCGCACGCTCCGCAGGGCAAACTACAGCGTGTGGCTGCACGTCCCGACCACCTTTGACCTGCTCTCCACCGTCGTCGACTCGGCAGTCCTCGAGGGCGCCGGGAACCGCGGCTTCTCGGTGCCGCCAGGGCTGGGGACGTATGTCCTCCATCTGCACTGGCCCGAGTCGGAGTACGTCGTGGGAAGCACCTCTATCGCGGTGGAGAAGGCCGAGGGAAGGAGCGGGTGGCCGCGCGAAATGGTGCTCGTCCTCCGGCCCGAGTCGCGTGGCGAGCCGCCCAGGGCCCTGCATGGCCTGTACTTCATCCGCGAGCTGACAGTTGGTATGCTGTGCGTCCTCGAGGGAGGCGGGAGCGTGACCATCGTCGGCGTGGAGAAGGTGTCGCGCCTGAACATGGGCGCCGGGGAGGGCGAGGACCTGATCGAGCGGTTCAAGGCCATGGTGATGCTGTTCTGGAGGAGCTTGAGCGACCCGCCCGACGAGTTGGAGGTCGACGACTTGCTCGCCCGCGTCGAGTTTGTGGCCGTCGACGAGTGGCATGCTGCGCTCAAGGCCAAGGGTCGCGACGGCGATGGGTTGGATGTGTATGACCTGCAGGCCATGTGGCCTGTGCAGTGCTGAGTGAGTGAACCGCAGGCGGTTGCCAATGCTCACAGTCAGTGGAAGTGGGTTTGCCATTGTCGTCGGGTCGTGGCCCTCACTTCAACACACACGCACCCGTGTACCACTGGAGACAACTGCGCAGGCGGCCAGCCTGCTGATAGACACTATGCATTCCTGACTCACACAGCGGAGCCGGCAGCTTGGGCGGGACGCGGGGGACGGTTCTGCAGCCATGGGCGGCGGCGCCAAGCCTTTCGGGGGCCCCGACAGCACCTCAGCAGCCGTCAACGACTTTTTTGGGCGATTGAGCAGGTTTCTGCACCTCCTCTTCTCTTTGTCGTCGACAACTCGACCAACAACGACAATGACCGCCGCCGTCGTCATTGACCACAGCGCGTATCCGCACATCGTTAACGCCATCCTAGCGACATGCGACACGCGCACCGCCATTGCCTTTAGGAGCACCTGCCGCGCCTTCCGGGCCGCCGTCGACGCCGCGCTCCTCTCCCACGTCGCGCTGTATCCCATGCCCGCGCCGGCCCCATCACAGGGCCACAATAGCCCCAACACGATCCTCGGCTTCGTCCGGCCCTCGGACTACCCCGAGCCCGAGAGCGATTCGGAACCCCCGCTGCTTCCGCACGTACCCTCTGTTGTCCGGACGCTCGACTTCGTGGTGGACAACTACACCGAGACGCACGACTTCGCAGGCGATTTCGCGGGCGTGTCGACTCTCCGGAGGGCGAGGGACGCCGTGTGGTCGCCGCCTCTCAAGCTCAGCTCGCTCGCCACCTTGGTCGACTTTGCGACGCTCTACGGCGGCCTGTATCAGGACCTCATCCTGCCGCCCCGGCCGGAAACCTACGTCCTCCATATCCGCTGGGACGAGTCGGAGTCGGCCGAGGTGTACGCCGACATCGAGGTCGATGAGATGCGCGACACGAGCGCCACGACCGCCGAGGCAGGGCCAGCGCCGCCGCGCGACACGGTGCTGGTGCTGGAGCCGTACACCTCTGGCCCGCCGGCGGCGCACACGACCTGGCTGTTCTTCCTCATGGATATCGCGGCTGAGATGCTGCGTGTCCTGGAGGAGGGCGGGAGCCTCTGCATCGTTGGCGTGGATGACGTGTCGCCTCGAAATCTGGGCGCCGAGGACGGGGATGAGGACGAGGGCGGGGACGGGGACGAGGACCCGGTCAAGCTGTTCAGGCGCAAGCTGCTGGATGTCTGGCGCGACTTGGAGGACCCGCCAGAGGGGGAGGAGCTGGACTCGCTGCTCTCCCAGGTCGTGTTCATGACCGTTGCTGAGTGGCACGCCTCGCTGCTGGAGAGAGGCGGGGACGCGTATGGGCTGCAGGCGGTCTGGCCGGCGTATGCCCTTGCAAGTGACTGATGCATTTGCGTGGAGACGCCAGCCCGCCGTGATGACCTCGACGCTCGGCCTGCATGCTGACGAACGGAGGACGTGCATGCCTGACCCATTGTGTACGGCGTCGCAGTGCTTGTCGCGGCTGGTCAAGTCCAGGGACATGACGCGTCGAGTCGCGTCGGCGGCTCAGGGCCCAGCATCACGGCATTTGCGGCTAGTTGCGACCTCAACCCACCTTGCATCTCATCTCTCATTCCACCTCGACAAACCATGGCAATCCTCGACCACAAATTCTACCCGCACATCGTCAGCCTCATCCTCGCCGAATGCGACACCCCCACGACCATTGCCTTCCGGGGCACGTCGCGCGCGTTCCGTGATGCCATCACGCCCGCGCTCCTGGCCCACGTCGCGCTGTACAGCATGTTCGCGCCTGTCCAGTCCCACTCGGCGACCCGCAGATGGATCAGCGGCTATGTGAAGCCCTCGGACTACCCCAACACCGGGGCCTACTCTGATATCGACCCACCAGTCCTCCCGGAAATCCCCGCGGCCATCCGCGCCATCGACCTCGTCGTCGAAAACCCCACCCAGGAGTGGGACCACTATCTCGACAGCGGGTACCGCGGCGTCCGGACGCTCCGCCGCACACGGGAGACGGTGTTCTCTCTTCCGCCCAAGTTCGAGGCCCTCAGCACCGTCGTCGACTTTGCGCACCTCTACAGCCCGCTGCACAGCGACCTCTACGTCCCCAAGGAGCTGCAGACCTACGTTCTGCATCTCCGCTGGAACGAGTCGGAGCGGGACGAGATCATGGCCAACATCACCCTCGTACACTTGACGGGCCACGAGGACGCTGTGCTGCCGCGCGAGATGGTGCTCGTGCTGCAGCCTTACTCGCCTGGGCCGGCCCCGGCGTCCACCGACACGTTGGGCTTCCTGCGACACATTGCGAAACAGGCGATGTGGGCCCTCGAGGACGGCTGTGCCGTGCGCATCGTGGGCGTGGACGAGGTGTCCCCGCAGAACATGGGCGGGGAGGGGAAGCAGGACCGGCTCAAGCTGTTCAAGGACATGCTGCGGGGTTTCTGGGTTGCCGAGGACGAATGGGAGCACGTGCCCACCGCCAAGAAGCAGGCCGCCCTTCTCGCCAAGATCGTGTTCATGAGCACCGCCGAGTGGCACGCCGGGCTGAGGAAGAAGGGCGGGGACGCGTACGACCTGCAGGCGGTGTGGCCGGCGTATGCGTATGTAGTAGACGAGTGAATGCCATGTAATGTCATTGAGAAGGCGGCTGCGTGTTGGCGCGATCAATCACGATCACGGTGAGCCGTAGTACCCCTCGCACTGGACGCAGAGTGGCCCGTTGGATCATCTCGCCCTCGCGCCACCCATCGTCATGACACACACCACCACAACCTGACCACACATCCCAGCCGCACAACACCAAAAGATATGTCCCCTCCCCCCTGAGTGCTGATCAGGAGGTCGTACGCTTGTATGTACTCATCGGCACCAGGCAACTCAGCCTGCCGCCAACAGCCCAGAGGGTCATCCTGCTGGGCAGCCACCCGCGCCGTGCGGGTGCAGCCTTGTTGTTCCGCGACAGGCTGTTAATATCTAAACTAGGGCGGTACCGGGGCTCGAACGCTGACCTGAATTAAATGGTATGAGGCCATAACAGGTGCGCTGCCAACTCTGCGAGAGCGTCCGAGCCGAGGGGGCGGTTGCTGAGGCGTGGCGCGGGGGGGTCATGTTCCGATCTGAGACAAGTCAGTCGCGTCGAGCCCTGAGAGTGTAGTGACGTCCAACGCGATGTACGAGCCCCACGCGCGATCTGGCACAAGTCGAGCGAGATGCCTGCACACCTGGCCAGACTGCTCTGTACTCGAGCTGCACTCGATGCACCCCCGATTGGGCAGGCCCAACTCGCCGTCGTCAAGGTCGAGCTGTTGCCACCCGGGGCCCCGGAACGCTCTTCCAGCCCCTACAAGCCGGACCTGGCCTCTCCCGTCTTTGTCATCTCCCACTTCTCCTCGACAACAGTGCTCGACAAAGATGGTAGCCCCAGAGGCCACCGCCTACGACTACACGTCCTTCCCGCACATCTTTGATGCCATCTTCGCCGACTGCGACACGCCGACGACGATTGCCTTCCGGGGCGTGTCGCGCGCCTTCCGGGATGCCGTCGATGACGCCCTCCTCACCCACGTTGCGCTGTGCGCCGTACCCGCGCCCGCGTCCCAGGCGACGATTGGGACGGGCGGCACGATACTCGGCTTCGTGCGGCCCTCCGAATTGGCAGACCCGAAGCCCCTACCACCAGACCCAGAGAGCACCGACCTGACCACCGCGCTGGCGCTGCTCCCGCCCGGATTCTTGCAGTCCTTCGACTCGCTGCACGTCGACCCCCAGGGGAAAGGAACAAAGACCACCAGAACGCCCGCAGCCCCTCCCCCTTTGCTCCCCCGCGTGCCCGCTGTCATCCGCACGCTCGACCTCACGCGCGGGTTCATGTACAACTTCAACGGGCTCGCCAACTTGCGGACGCTGCGGCGCGCCGGCTTCGGTGTGCAGTTCCTCCCGCCCTCGCTCGAGTCCCTCACCACTGTGGTCGACTTTGCGACCCCCAGCGATATGCTGCCCTGCAGAGGCACCCCACTCGTCGTTCCCACGGGGCTTGATAAGTATATCCTCCATGTTCGCTGGGACCAGTGGCCGCAGGAAGAGCGGTACGGTCTCAACACTAGCATCATCGGCAGCCACGGCACCGCGCCTCGGGAAATGGTGCTGGTACTGCGCCCTTACTTGTCGGGCTACAGGCTTGACTTCTTCCGTGGTACTGCCGTTGGAATGCTCGCCGTGCTCGAGGCCGATGGCAAAGTGTGCATTGTTGGCGCGGAACAGCTGCCAATTCCCAACATCGGCGAAGAGCAAGGCGCCGATGGGCCGGACCCGCACAAGTGGTTCAAGACCATCATCCGTTTCTTCTGGCCAGGCCACGAGGCCGACAGGGAGCGGCTCGACGCCCTTCTCGCCCAGATCGAGTCCATCACCGTCACTGAGTGGCATGCCCGGCTGAAAGCAGAGGGGCGGGGCAAGGATGGGCTAGACTCGTACGAGATGCAGGCCGTGTGGCCGGGGTATGCCCATGAGCACACGAGCTTCATGACTGAAACGTCCTGTGACTGTCTACGCTGCCAAACGGACTCTTAACACAATGGTAATTGTAGATATCCAAACGACACACTGACACACAGTGCGCTCATGTCTGACGCTTTGTACTGACTAGAGCGTCAGACCAGATTGCCGAGGCGTTTCGAGCCCCGTGATCCGGGGATATCCAGTCGCCCACTACCCCCATCGCCCGACATGTCTCAGACCATTCCACACATCCATCATCAAACTCTCAACTCAGCAACACCCAACAGAAATGGCGCCCGCCACCCTCGACAGTACGGCCTACCCGCACATTATCGACGCCATCCTAGCCGCATGCGACACGCCCACGGCAATCGCGTTCCGGGGCGCGTCGCGCGCATTCCGCGCTGCCGTCGACAGCGCGCTCCTCACCCACGTCGCGCTGTACGTGCTGCCGCCGCCCGACCCGCCCCTTCCCCACCCCGACCCACACGACCAGTCAACCCCAATTATCCGCTTCGGGCGTCCCTCCGACTCGTCAGCACCAGCGCCGGCGCTGCTCCCCAACCTCCCCGCCGCCATCCGCGTCCTCGACATCGACCACCCCTACGCGTCTTCCGCTAGCAACTTTGCGCGCGTGCACACCCTCCGCTGTACGAGCAACGCCGTGTGGTGCCGCCCCCCTCTCGACGACCTCAGGACCGTCGTCGACTTTGCCACGCCCCACGACAAGCTGAACCAGGGCGACGACGACGTGCGCCTCGTCATCCAGCCGCGGCTGCAGCGATACGTCCTCCATATCAGCTGGGACGAGTCGCGCTGGGACGAGGTGGGAGCGACCATCAGCACGCAGACCACGACGCACATGGCCACATGCCAGCCCACCGTGCCGCGGGAGATGGTCCTCGTCCTGCACCCCTTCTCGAGCGGCCCAGCAGCGGCGTACACGCACGTCATATGGTTCCTGCACAACCTCGCCAGCGATCTGCTCGACGTCCTCGACGCCGGCGGGGGCGTGTGCGTCGTCGGCGTGGAGGCCGTGTCGCCGCTCAACATGGGGAGTAGTGACGAGCAGCCGGACCGGCTTGGCCTGTTCAAGGACATGCTGCTCCACTTCTGGCGCTCGTGGAAGGACGCGCCGTTTCAGGAGGCGCTGGCCGCCTCGCTCGCCCAGATCGAGTTCAGGACGGTCACCGAGTGGCACGCCGAGTTGAAGGCGAGGGGACGCGACGGGGACGGGCTGGACGCGTACGGGCTCCAGGCGGTATGGCCGCGGTCAACAACCCATACATTCCATACACTCCATACACTCCATAGATAAGACAGGCACAGCTGTGTGTGATTGAGCATTATCACAGTGCGTCGATGGATTTGCAACGCGACCCACCACGGAACCCGCTCGAAGGCTCTATCTCGTGTTCCGCCATCTCGCACCGATGGCGAATATAATCTTAGCACAAGAGGTGACTGGACTGACACCCAACCCACGGGTCGAGAGAGAGATGCCGTGCAGGTAGCAGCACGAGATGCAAACCTAGACGAGCTGTCGTCAAGGAATGTGGAGACCCCATGACTCGACGCGTCTAGTCGCGTCGTCATCTTTTTGCCATACGCGGAACGTGCTGTGGCAGTTATCAACGACGGCAAACGAACGCCCTCGACCTCTTCCCCAGCTCCCTCCGCTGCCCTCTTCCTCCTCCCCCTGTGAACAGCACACGAGCACCCGAAAATGGCAGCCATCAGCATTGACAACGCGGTCCACCCGGACATCGTCGACACCAACTGGATGGATGACGACTCGCTCTATTCAAACTCGTCTGAGGACGCCTTTAGCCCCTTCCCGGATGCCGAGGACACGGCACTCCCCGCGCATGCTGTGCCGTGGGTGATGCCGCCAGACCACAGCCTTCGCCGCGGCATGACGGCGGTCTGCTTTTTGTGGGCCGCGGACCACCCCGAAGGAGACGGGCTCGCCCCCCTCGCCCCGACCCCGCCAGTCCCGCTCTCCACGCTTGAGACCAAAACCGTCCGCGTGCTCGACCTCGACCGCGACTACCCCGCGTCCGTCCAAGGCGCATGCCCCGGCGTACGAGCGCTGCGCCGCATCAACCTCGGTGTGCGGTCCCGCCCCCACAAGTTCGCCAACCTGGACACCATGGTCGACTTTTTCAACGTCGGCAAAGGGCCTCAGCACATCGTCGTCGCCCCCGGACTGCAGACCTACGTCCTCCACGTCGGGTGGGACGAGTCAAACATCCGTCAGCTGACCCGCGAAGTTACCGCCAGCATCGCCTCCGACAAGGACACGAGGCCTGCCCCGCGGGACATGGTGCTGGTGCTCGAGCCTCACTTGCACGGCTCGCCGCAGGAGTTCCCTATGGTGCTCTTCCTCGGCGACATCAGCCTCGGGATGCTACGCGTACTCAGGGCCGGCGGAACCCTGCGCATCGTAGGCGTCGAGAATATGTCGCCCGAGACGATGACGATCGGCAAGAGAGAAATGCCAGGTACCGACGACAGTCTCCAGCGGTTCAAGAGCATGCTGCTCGCCTTCTGGCGCATCGCTGAACCCGACCACGGCCTCGACTTAATGGAGATGATTGCGTTCGTCAACTCCGTCCAGTTCATCACTGTCGATGAGTGGCACGTCCAGCTGACGGAGAACGGGGAGGACGAGGATGGCGTGGACGCGTACAAGCTCCAGGCAATGTGGCCGCTGTATGGGATATAGTGGGCATGCAGGTGACGACACGTTCCGAGGCCGAATCGAACCGGACTTTCACGTGACGTTGATGAACGATGTGCCTTCTGTGGATTGATGCAAGCACCTTGAGCAACGACCTGTACTCTTGCCTGAGATGATTGGTTAGGATGGTTAGCGTCGCGGTGGCTACCATGTGTCGATGGAGTCAGTGAGTGGCGGGGGGTGCGGGACACGAGTGTCGTGCTCCGCATAACCCCCCGCCCCGTCGAGACCGAAAGATGCATACACTATATTCGCGGGACTTAGGCCACAAGCTTGAGCTCCGAGGTGCGGTCCTTGGCGAACTCGTCCTTGTACTTGTCCCAGATTCTGCTCTGTCAGCGGGCAACTATCACGGGCTCCACGCCCGACTCACTCCTGGAGGCCCTCAATGTACAGCCTGTGGTACTCCTGCACCTCCTCGTCCGAGGGGTTGGCGTTCTGCTTGATCTTGATGGGCTTGCCGATGACCGTGACAATGTCGTGGCGGAAGGGCATCAGGCCGTAGTTGTAGTTGAAGATGCCGCGGCCGTGGAAGAGCGGGAAGGTGAAGCCAAACATGCTCTGGAAGTTCTTCTGGAACTTGTACACGCCACTGCCCTTCTCGTTGGGGAGCTGCTCGTAGATGTCGTTCTCGCCAAAGCCGTAGACGGGGACGAGGTCGGCACCTTCACGGATGGCGACCTTGACAAAGCCAAAGCGCTTCTTGAGCGTCAGGTTGTGTGTGCCAGGGTGGGCGTAGAGCGACTCCGAAGCGCCGCCGATGACGATGGCAATCGAGTTTCCCGGGCCCTTCTTGAGGATGCTGCGGCACGAGCGCTTCGACACGGACGAGATGCCCATGGCCATGAGGATATCACGGTAGAATGGGACGCGGAAGTTGGAGTCTGGCACGTCAGCAAGGCCGGAGGGGACTTGTGCTTAACCGACTTACCCAGAGTCAGGAGATGAGGCTTGATTCCAGGGAACAGCTCGGAGAAGCCGGTCGCTTCGGTCGCAAACGTGCACAGCGCACCCATCGAGATGATGCCGTGGGGGTGGTAGCCGAACACATACTTGCGGTCGGCGGGGAGGTCGGCCTCCTTGACGGTGCGGACGGGGTAGTAGCCTGGGCGTGTCAGCGAGAACGAGGCATCGCAGTAGCCCACTCACCCGCAAAGTAGCGCCAGAACGCCGAGCGGCGGACCCACTCGAGTGGGCGGCCGCCCTTACGCTCCCATGCGCGGTCGATGAGGAAGGCCCAGATTGCGTAGGCGATAAGGAAGGGCCAGAGGAAGGGGAAGATGCTGGGGGGGTTAGCGGGGGTGCGCGACTATTGCCGGCGGCTCTGGCACAGGGGTGGGCGCGGCCACGGGTATGCAAACCCGGCCGACGCGACCCCCTGCGCGCAACACTCACAATGCACCGAAAAAGGCGGTGAAGGTGATGGGGATCATGACCGACCAGATGGCGACGGCGGCCGTCTGCGCGCGCCGGTGCGTCGGCACGTTGAGGGGTGCGAACCTGAGGGAGTGCGTCAGTGACGTGATGGGTGGAGCCAGCGCCGGGTACCAGCTCTCGTACCAGCTCTCGCTGGAAGCGGGAACCGGCACGCTCCACGATGCATAAGAGAGCACGCGCTCGGCATACGGCAGCGGCGGCCGCAGCTACTCACTTGATAGGCTCTGGCGTGGGCACGTGTAGCAGGTCGAGGAGGGAGCTGGAGCGCGAGATGTCTGCCTTGTCCTTCTTGAGCTTTGCCTTTGCATCCTTGGGTGTGAGGGGCGTGAGCGGTGCTGTGCTCGTGCCGGGTGTCGAGGGTGTCGACGACGACTTTTCAGAGAGCACAGTGCTGGCAGTGGTGCTCGATGTTGTCGACTCTGGCGCGTCGGGCGCGGCCGCGGCGGCGCTGTCGACGGGCCGGTCGGTTGTCGTGTCGGCTGCCATGGTAAGGAGTGTGACGTGGTCGGTGTGGGGCGGGCGGGGGAGGAGGGCGAAGGGGATGGGTAGGGAGAGTGAGCAAGAGATGTGTTTGATTGAGTGATGAGATGTGTGATGGAGAGAGCGTTGGAGAGATGAGTGACTTGGCGGAAAAGACGACAGACGCGGTTATAACGCGGGTCACTTGTGCCGGATCGTCTCGTCTTTTACGCGACATCCGCCCACTCCAAGTACTTCACTCGGCATCCTCATGCATGCGCCACCAAGCACGACGACACCGCGGCCCCCGACAGGCCAGGCCACCCCGGAGCATGCATGCAGCAAAAAAAACTGACGCCAGTGCCTCGCCTCGAGTAGTCACCCAGCACTCGCCGGCGGCAACGACATGGGCCATCGGACGGGCGGCGGAACGTGGGTCGACCATGGGCGAGCTGCGAGCGAGCCAAAGCCACCGAGATCACCAAGTGCGTGCGTGCGCCGCGCCGCGCGCATCACTTAGGGCAGAGCCGGCAGAGGTGCGCGCTCTTGGCATTGCATTTATCAGTGTACTGATCCCACGGATTAGCCAGTCGCGGCAGAGGGTGAGCGCCATCGGCCCATGGGTGCGGGCTCCGGCAAACTCGGAGGCGCGGGCGTGTTCGGCTTTGCGCGGCGGTTGCGAGCGACCGACACCTCGCAAAGCTTCAGTCGGCACCGACGCCGGTTTACCGAGCCCCGTACAGCTGATAGAGCCCGGCGGGCGGAGCTAGCACCTGGTCCTTGGGCGGACCGGTGCGGCCGGCGAGCATGCAGCCCCCGGGGCTGCGGCGGCCAACGCGGCGAGCTAGGGGGACAGGCGGAGGCGGGTGATGGCGATTTGCCTGGACGACCGCCGCTGCCGTCGCGCTTGTGAGATATGAAACTGACAGCGAGCGCTGGCGATGGGTTTGTGAGCGGCCAGGACGGGTGCTGCAAGGTGCCCGGCCCGTCACCTCCGTCGCGTCGTCACTCACGAGGCCTACGTGCCAGCCCCGCCCTTCCGGCGGCATGCCCGACACCGACACCGGCGCACAATGGCGGAGCCCCGTCCAGCAGATAAGGCTCTCCCCCGCACTATGTATGTACCCTGCCGGCACAAATGCATCCCATTCCTCGCAGACGACGACGCGCCTCCCAGGGCCACAGTCACACATCTTGCGGCCCGTCCTCCGCACTCTTCGGCCACACGCCCTCGACCTCCCTCCTGTCCCCAAGCTCGGCCCACCACTCCTCAACAGTCAGCAGGCGCAGCCCCTCGCGCAACTGCTCCTCGAACGCGCCCTTGCCCCAGCGCGCAGGCTTCATGTTGCTCCTCCTGCGCGCGACGTAGGTCCCGAACTCGTCCCACAGCTCGTCGAGTGTCGGCGCGTCCGCGGCGCGTTCCAGCCCGACGACCGTGATCGATCGCCCGGCGCCCTCCGCCGGCCAGTTGCGCACGGCCGACCCGATGGCGGCGTACAGGGCCGGCACGTCGGCCTCAGCACCGTCCGCGAGCCAGAGCACGAACACCAGGTTGCCGGCGCTCGCAAAGTCGTTGTTCACCACCACGGCGAGGTCGGCCCGCCTCTTGCTCTCGGCGGCCCAGGGCCGGAGGTCAATGTGCAGGATGTAGCTGCTCGCGCCGAGGGGCACGACCGTGTCGATCTCGCGGTTCTGCGCGCGGCGCGCCGCGGCCCGATCGACGCGCACAAAGTCGACGACTGTGGGCGTGGGGTAGAAGATGGTCGGCCCGATGAGCGCGTACGCGCCGTTCATGCGGCGCAGGGTGTGGACCGAGGTGAAGGCGTCGGCGAGGGCCGGGCGGGGCCGGTGCGGCGTGACGTGGTCGAGGGTGCGGACCGCGCCTGGGACGAGGGGGAGCGCGCCGCCGGAGCCGGGGGCAGCGAGAACGAGTGGCGGGTACGGGCTCAGCCTGTCGTCTGGGGTTTCGGTCGTGGCCCAGCCCTTGCGCTCGGTGTGTGATTTGTGTCTGGATTTGATCTGGAAGGTGCAGTACCGCGCGCCGGGGGCGAGTGTGAGCGCTGCGTGTGAGAGGAGCCGGGCGCGGAAGGCGCGTGAGGTTGAGCTGAGCTGCTTGAGCGCCTCGGGCGGTGCGTACTCGATGATGAGGTCGATGAGGTAGGGGTAGGCGGTATGGTCGATGGTGACCATTGTGGAATGGGTGAAGTTGAACGACAAGATGAAAATCGAGTGTTGATAAAGGAGGGAAGACGGTGCTCAGTCGATCCACACGCCCTCGACGTCTTTGCGCGCCCCGATCTCGCCCCACCACTCATCCAGCGTCATCATTCTCACGCCGAGCAGCGAGGACCTCGCCCCACCGCTCTCCAGGCCGGTGGCAACCACACCCCCGTCCCGCGAGAACCGTTCAAACCCGACGACCGTCAACTCGAGCGGCTGACCCAACCGAGCAAGGGCGGCGACGAGCGCCGCCGCCGCGCCCACGGGGTCCATCACGCGCTCAGCCTCGGGTGGCCAAAGAACAACGACCAGATGGCGCAGTGCGGCCTCGACGCGCACGTCGAACGTTGGCACCGACGCGTGTACGTACTTGAGATGCACGATGGCCCGGGCGGTGCCGAGGACGAGGCGCACGCGCTCCTTGCTACCATAGCACGGGACGTAGTCGACCGTCGTCTCGGCCGGCGGGGGAGGGTGTGCCCACGCGCCGCCCGTGCGGCGGAGGGTATGCAGGCTCAGCTGGCCCGCGAGGCCGGGCGGAACGGCGCGGTCGCACACCAGGTCCAGGATGCGGACCGCCGAGGGCACGAAGGGAAGCCGCCGGGCCGGGGCCGTGGGGGTCGTGAGAACGAAGGCGTCGCTGCCGTCGCCTGGCCAGGGGCGGAGCGCGGCGTGCGCGAGCAGCGTGGCGTTTACGCGCGAGAGGAGGCCGCGCGACGTCGCGCGGAAGGCGAGGAGGGTCGCGAGGTCGCTGTGGGCGAGGACGGCGTCGAGGATGTGCGGGTATGCCGTGTGGTCAATAGGCATGGTGTGTTGAGAAAGTGGATGAGGTCGGTGACGTCGGGGCATGTTGTGCGACATATCTCACAGCGAGGCTATCCGACCCCCTCGATACCCGGGTGGCTGCCACTTGGCCACAATGTCGACCTACACGCCGTCCGCTGCCGGGGGCAACACACCGTCGACCTCCCTTCGATCACCAAGCTCGTACCACCACTCTTCGAGCGTGACGAAGCGAATCACCTGCTGCGCAGCCTCACTGAGCGCGGGATCGAGCATCCACAGGGGCGCGTCTTCGTCCAAGTGAGGTAGCACGTACTCGAGCATGTGGTCCCACAGCTCCTCGGGGCTGCTGTCGCGGTGCTCCTCGTCGGCAGTCTCCATCCCCACAACGGTAACCGACACATTCGCCCCCGGCGGGTGCTGCAGACTCCACAGCACCGCCTGGTAGAGGAACCCAAGGGGGCCGGCCGCCGCCTTGTCGTCGCCATCGGGGCCGCCGGTCGGCCAGAGGACGAACACCATCTCGCGGGGGTGCTGTGGGCCGCTGTGCACGCGCAGCGGGGAGAAGAGCACGTTCGCCGCCGTCTGGTCGTACTTGAGGTGGGTGATGCTGCGCGCCGTCCCAGGCGGGGTGCACAGGCTGAGGGATGCGACGCGCGCATAGTCCGTGACGTTGACAAAGTCGACGACCGTCGTGCCCTGAGGCACAGGGGCCGGTTCGGGAGGTATAAACGCGCCGTCGAAGCGGCGTAGCGTGTGCAGCCGGGTAAGGCGTGCGGGGTCTCGTTGGGGGCGGTTCGGCCCGCCGCTTGGCGCATGCCGCTGGCCGTACTGGTCGAGGGTCTGAATCGCAAAGGGGAACCACGGGAGGGGGCGCGGCGGAGAAGTGGCCGTCGTGAGGACCATGCGAATGCTCAGCGCTTCGTTGTAGCCTGTTGCCGTGCGCTCGGCCTTGAGCACGGCGTGAGCGAACGGCGCGTCAACGCGGCGTTGGAATTCCTTCGAGGTCGCACGCAGCGCCAGGAGGGCTTTGGGCGGGGCGTAGGTGAGGACGAGGTCGAGGATGTGGGGGTGCGCAGTATGATCTATTGTGACCATTGCGCGGGGTGTCGAGAGCGACAGAGCGATGGAGAAAGTGGAATGCACGAGACGGGAGGTGATGGTAGGCAGTTTGGGAGAAGCGGGGCCCCGTAGCGTCGGCGTGAGTCACCGAGGCCAGTCGCTAGTCCGACGCCGTCTCCGAGGCCGTCGCGGGCGTCTCATGGCGTCTATAGCCACAACCCCTCAATGGCCTTGCGCTCTCCGATCTCATCCCACCACTCCTCGCGGGTCAAAAAACGAGTCGCGCGGGACATATCGGCCACTATAGCTTCGTCACGTGGCCAGTAGGCCTGGACCTTGTCGAGACCGTGGTCGAAGATGTCGTCCCACAGAGCGACGGGGCTCTGGACGCGGTGTTTCTCGTCGGCGCACTCCATGCCCACAATGGTCACGGAGCCCACGGAGATGTCGGGGCCGCACCAGCCTTCCAGCGTGGACATGATGGCACTGTACAGGAAGTGGAGCGGACCCGGCGCCGGCGGCGTGTCGTCCTCCTTCGGCTCGGCCGGCCAGAGCACGAACACGACCTCGCGCTGTTCGACCTCGGGGGGGAGCACACGCACCTCCATGTCGATCTGGTCATACGCCGACGGGTCGTACTTGAGGTGCAGGACGCTCCGGCCCGTCCCCTGCGGGGTGGCCAGGAAGCCTAACACTGGTGGGAGCAGGGTCAAGTCGAGAAAGTCGACGACGGTCGTGCTGCTAGGTACGGGGAGCGAGGTGCGGAAGGGCGCGTGGTCGAACCGGCGCACCGTGTGCAAGTTTGCCAAGCGCGCCTTGTCGAAACCTCGGAACGTTGGCGAGCTGTAAGAAAAGCCTTGCGCGCAGATGTGGTCGAGGACCTCAATCGCAAAAGGAAACCATGGGAGGGGCCGGGCTGGCGATGTCGCCGTGGTGAGACACACGTAGGAGGTGACGGTGGCGAAATGATCGTGAACATGCCAGTGCCCGTGCCGGTGGGTTCGGGGTCTTCCCCTCATCACGACGTGGGCAAAGGGCGCGTCGACATGTCGCTTGAAGTGCTTTGAGGTCCCGCGGACCGCGAGAAGCGCCTCTGGCGATGCATAGGAGAGCACGAGGTCGATGATGTACGGGTATGCGGTGTGGTCGAGCGTGATCATTGCAAGTGTGGTGTCGAGTCGAGAGGGATGGATGGAGGGAGCTGGTCTGAGTCGATGGTCGATGTTGACAACGTTGAGAGTTGAGCCGTTTATCAGAGTGGCCGAATACGGGCCCCTCACATTGCGTCAGTTCCTAGGTCAGCCAGCCCGGTCGTTTCTCTGCAAGCAAATGCTTCGTGTACACATATGCATTGAGTCTGTCTCTCATTGCGCGGTCGCTTGTGCTTCATAACTTGACTGTGTGGCTGGTCGACGCGAGCGGCGCCATGGGTGTCGGGGTGGGTCGACGGCAAATGGCGGCAGTTACGCCGCCTGGGCCTCGGGCCACACCCCCTCGATACCCTTCCTGTCCCCGAGCTCTCACCGCCAGTACTCACGCGCGATGAGGCGGATCGATTCGCAGAAAGTGCGGACCGACCTGGAGTGCCAGGTCCAGTCGCTGCGGTTGTCCTCGACGATCAACGCTTCGCGGCGGATGAACTCGTCGACGGGGTCGTCGATGTTCGTCACGCGGTTGGCTGGTGCGAGCGACTCCATTCCGACAATCGTGATGGACAAGGTCCCTTGCCCACTCCAGGTCGACATGGCGTCGCCGAGCGCCTGGTACATGTACAGTACCTCAGGTGAGCGCTGGCAGGGTCGAAAGGAGACTGTGGCCAGAGGACCAGGACGATGTCACCCTCCAACCTGCACCAAAGGGTCCTGCTGTGCTCTCGACGCCCCTCGTCGCTGTCATCCAACTTCACACACTCCCGCTTGAACCGGGCCACACAGCGCCCGGGGACTGTGCTTCGTCCTCCAGGGCTCCATCCTGAGACGGAGATGGATGGACCCCGCCCAGTGCGACGCGTCGCTTCACTCTTCGGGGCGCCAGCGCGTCGTCCTGCAGCGCTCTACCAACACCATGTAACATTTGCATACACTGTCATGGTCAAAAGGATCCTTCCATGTCATTGGGGCACTGGTAAGGAATGGGAAGCAGTGCCACAGATGAGCGCGCCACACTGCCGTACGCGGACTGCTCCCGGTCACAGTCTGACTAGGTATGTACGACGACGCTGCCTGGGGCCAAACACCCTATCTCGATGGGCATCTTGACGCCGAGACGGTGAAGTGGGGAGTGAGAGCTGAGGGATGGAGATGAAGGCAAAGAGGAAGGGCAGGAGAAAAGGAGTGGGTGGAGGAGAAGAGGAGGGGAAGAAGAGGAGGAGTGAATGAGAAGAATGGGGACTGGGTTGATTGATGCTGCCATTGTGCGCGTGTTGCCCGTCCTCGCTCTCGCCGGCACAGGCATACACCAGCATTCGAGCTCCCTGTTCGCGAACCGCACTCACACATGCGTAATGTCAGACTGGACACTCCTGCACCTGAACATCCGCCCGTTGACGCTGGGGCCCCCCCGCGTGTCCCACCCCCGTGATCCCACCCGAGAGAAGAGCGCCAACGAGGCGATGTTCTAGTTGAACCTCAGACGCGTCGTCATCACACATGTCAAAGGACGCAACATGGTCCAGCGGCGGATACATACTCAGCCTCCTTTTTCATTTACATAGGTAGGTACAGTAGCGTACTTGGATCTTGATATGGGATACTGAGGGGCCACTAGCGAAGACTCGGAGTATACGAGGCCGAGAACGGTGCCAACAGCCGGAGGTCCCGTGTGACCACTACACCCCCTCCGGCCAGACCCCCAGCAGCTCCTTCTTGTCTCCGAGCTCTTTCCACCATTCCTCGAGGGTGATGCAACGAAAATTGGCCTTCATCATCGCGATGCCCTCCACCATCACGTTGCGATCGGCATGGTGGTACCAGTCACTCGCGTTGTCGGTGACGCTCTCGACGTCGGTTGTACGTTGGCACTCCGGCACAGATTCCATACCAACCAGCGTAAGAGAGAAGCGGCCCCAGAGCCACTTGTTTATCATGTCCTGGAGAAACGAACAGATGAACTTCAGCAGCGTCCTAAGGGGTGGTGCGTTCCTAGGGCGAGTCGGCCACAGGACAAGGGTGACGTCGCGAGCGTGCGCAGGGGAATGGGAGTGATACCCGATCGTTGTCTCAACCTGGTTGAAGAGTGCAACATCGTACTTGAAATGAATGACATTCCGAGAGGGGAGATGTGAGAGGCGAATGTCGATGCGGCCGGTGCCGTCGTTTGTCAGGTCGATGAAGTCCACTGACGTTCGGATCATCGGAAGCGCGTGGAAACAGTCGACTTCCCAGGCGCGTTTCGCGCGCCGAATGATGCGGACGGCGGTGAATTCGTGCAAAAACTTGGTGTATGGTGCATGAACCCTCCCGTGCATGACGTCGAGAATCTTCACACCCGCCGGGAGGTAGGGCAGAGGGCGGCGGCGAATCGCGCAGGCGAGCGCTGGGCGGCGGGCGTCGCCACTCGGAGCGTGCTCGTCGTTCAAGCCGGCGGGGACGACTGTAGCGTGGATCATGAAACGGTCGACTTGCTCCCGAACAGTCTTTGAGGTCGAGCGCAGAACGAGGAGTGTTGGCGGATCGGCGGCTGCGGCAGCGAGGATGAGGTCAATCAGGTGGGGATAGGCCGTGTTGTCGAGGACGCAGTCGTCGAGAGACTCGGTCATGTTGAAGTCGCTCGACATTGGGAAAGGAAAGCGAAGGCGAGGTGGGTTGGAGAGCTGGAGAGGGGAGTTGGAGAACTGGAGAGGAGGGGAGACCGAGAAAATCATTTATAGGATAAAGGTGAGGAGGGGACAATGGACTGCAGCTTGAGCACTGCAGTGATGGGCTGGTGACGCCGCTGGTTGACGCGTCCACCACCGCGCAGCAGTCCCAAACACGCCATTGTTTGGCCCAGCACGCGTCCACCTCGTGGCCATCAGTCAAAGCACACACTCGTTCTCGAATCTTTTCGTTCGGTGGCCACGGTGCTTGCTCTTGCCGCGTGGCCCGGGTCCGCACAATGAGGCGCTCCCCCGGCCATGGTGCCACTCCAACACCACTCTGTAGTAACAAACACACAGTCGCATCGTGGATACATGGGATGAACTGTTTGAGTATGGACAATACAGGAGGACGAGTCGAAAAGAAAGGCTTACCGGTACAGGAAGGACAGCCGAAAGGAATGTGCCACACTCCGAGATGATGTCGCTCACCCCACGGTTTCCGCCGTGGACGCAGGCGGGGGCGGCAGAGCGGCCTGTGGCCAGACTCCCAGCGTGTCCTTTTCGTCTCCCAGCTCCTTCCACCACTGCTCCAAGCTAATGAGGCGGAACGCATTCGCGAGAGCGGCGTTGCCGTTTGTGAGCCGGGACCTGTAGTCGTCGATCTTGTGGCTGCTCAAACGCTGCCGCTTTGGAGCCGACTCCAGGCCGACGATGGTGACAGTAACGTTCGTGACTCGTGTCGAATCTGTGAGAGCCCTGAGGATGTTGCGAAGGAAGCCGATGGACCTGTTGATTGGGGCATTGTTCTCAGAGGGAGTGGGCCAGAGAACAATTGTAAAGTTGCTCCCGCTTGCCGCTCGGAGACCAAGAAACTCGATCTGCGTAAGGAGCAGGTGGGTGAGCAGTGTCGGGTCATACTTGATGTGTACGATGACACAGGAGAGATTGTAGATTGGGAGAGATAGAAAGAGAAAGACCTTCGGACGCTGCATGCCCACTGGGACGGCGTCCAGCCATTGACGAATGTCGACAAACTCGACGACGGTCCGGATGCTGCGCGACCTCCTGATTCCGCTGGCATCCCAACCCCCGTTGGCGCGCCTAATCGTGTGCAGGCGGTTAAATGGTGCAACGGTGAAGTCGGAGGGCGGCATGGTCATCAGGTCGAGAGTGTTGACCCTGTTGACGAGGTAGGGCAGGTGGCGACCCGGATTGGTTGGAACGGCGAGGACCGGGCTGTGGGCGCCCTGGGAGGGGACGAGGGCGGCGTGAGACAGGAGGCGGTCGACGCGCTCCTGGAACTCCTTGGACGTGCTGCGCAAGACGAGGAGCACGCTGGGAGAGGCGGCGGCGACAATCCCGTCCATGAGGTCGGGGAATGCGGTGTGGTCGATCTGGGCAGGCATCCTGGACAGTGGGTCTGGTAATGAGAAGTGGTTTGGAGAGGTGAGTGAAGAGGGTGAAGCAATATAGAAGGGGTTGAGTGACGGGTGAAAAAAGATGTTACGAGCGGCACGCTACCTCACCAAGATTGCACGAGATTCGTCATGGTCGCCTCTCTCTCGCCCCCGACGTTTACCAGCATGCTCTTTGGAGTGAGGACCATTTCAACGACCACTTTCTGATCTTGGAGCGGCTTTGTTGAGGTCTGTGAGCACAACAGGCTGCTCGAGCTAAAGTCGTCTTCATTGTTGCTTCTTCGCTCGCCTCATTGATGTCGTGGTCCAAAGACAACCAACCCATCCCCTCTTTCCCCGAACCGCCAGCGCGGCTCACGAAACAAAACGATTCAGAAGCAGCCTGCAGACCAGATCCCATTTGCATGAACGACTTTTGACAAACTCGTACAGTACTGGACTCTGGGCACCCTCCGCCGAAGACCAACAGTGTATGCGACTCCCTCGTTACAACCAAACAGTGGACCTCTAGGCCGACGCTGGCCAAACTCCCACTCCACATCTTCGAAGCGCCGGGAGGAGCATGACAAGCTGGGACGTGGGGTCGTGTGGCCGTTTCATTCCTAAGCCGTAAGCGGCCAGACGCCCACGAGGTCCTTCTCGTTGCCGAGCTCTTGATGCCAGTCGTCGAGGGTGATGAAGCGAAAGGAACTGATCGCCTCTTTGAGTTTGGAAACCAACTTCCAGAGCTCTTTTGGACGTTGAGTGTTCGGAACGGAGTTCATCCCGACGATCGTGAAAGAAATCTTTGACTCCCCGCGCCAACGAGCGAGAAGGCTCACAAGACAGGAATCGAGGAACTGTAATTGTTCCTGGCAAGGTTCCTCGTCTCCGGGGGCGGTCGGCCACAGGACGATGGTCAGCTCCTGGGTCTTCCTCTTGCTCGGAAACCCAAACGGGATACCTTGGCGGAGATGGTCGAGCAGGCTTGTATCGTACTTGATGTGGATGATTGCTCGCGGGGCTTGACGTGGAAGCGACATGCTGAGGAATGTGTCACCCCTAGTCACCTCCTTGAGCAGGTCGACAAAGTCGACGACAGTCGTAAGGCATGGGAAGAAGTCGATTGCCTGGAGCTCCCAAGCCCTGTTACCGCGACGAACAGTGTGGGCCCTAGTGAAGTGGCCGAGGGTGTGGTGGTTGTGTGGCCCTGACGGGCTCTGGCCCATGATATCGAGAATCTTGACCGATGACTCGAGGAACGGAAGAAGACGGTGGTGGGTGGCGGCGGGAGAGACCAGAAGGGAACGAAGCTGTGGAGTGCCGAGATCGTCTGAGGTGTGTACGACAGTGGTGAGCTCCGAGTGGGCTATCAATCCGAGGACGCGGTCGTGGAAAGCCTTCGAGGTCGCGCGGAGACGGAGGAGCGCGGGAGGAGACGCAGCGGCGACGATGCGGTCGATGATGTGGGGGTACGCGGTGTGGTCGATGACGGCGGGCATGTTGAGGAATCGAGTTGGAAGTTGTAGAGGAGAGTGGAAGTTGCAAAAGCGAGGTGGGATGTGAAGAGGAGAGTTGGAAGTTGAAGAGGAGAGGTGGAGAGAGAATGAAAGGTTGAGTGACTGTGTGGTGGATGTTGCGAATCCAACATCGAGTCGGCGCACGGGGCTTCATGACTCGACTGGTGCCGCCGCCTCGCACACCGCTGTCACCGACCAATCGCATCAACTCGGCGTCCCCTGCTCGCACCGCCGCATGTCAAGGATTGGCGCATAAACAGGGGCAGCATGCTTCTTGTGTACTTGAACGTTGACTACTACAGTATGCGCCGCTACCAATCGTGACTCCCAAGTCGCCGGCTGTTTAGCCGACGCCGGCCACACCTCTGCCACACCCTTGGCGTTGCAGAGCTCTCAATACCACTCCTCTCAGGAGAGGATGGGCAGGAGAGGATGGGCAGAGCTCTATTTCCGGCTTGGGGAGGTTGCCCACGAAGCTCACGAAGCCCACTGGGCCGTTGCGCCCTATCCACCCGTCCGCGAATAGATCCGCACCGGGCCCAAGATGCCATGGGGCAGGCGAGGAATACTGCGCGTGTGACCCAGACTGCTCTGTCCAGAAGCGGGAGAGATGCGTTGCACGTACCCGCCGGAGGTTGCACCATCCTAACAGCGAGCGATGAGCACCGATCGTTCATGCGCCATTCACTCAGTGTGGCGGTTGGCCAAAGACAAAGCAAAAACAATGTTCGCCTTCACTGTATCCCCGCTTGGATGTCAGGCCACGGTCCGACTCGAACAGCCGACCGACCGTGACCCCGGACCTGGTTAAACAATCGTAGCTTTCAACTACCGACTGAGACACCCGCCCCGGGGTAGAAACCCCGTTGGGATTCGGCACTCTCGCAGCCTCAAAAGCCTGCACACCTTGGTCGTTCACACTCCGCTGTCGATTCCTTCCCAACGACTACAGTTCGCATCCGTCAACGCTCAATATGGAAGCAGGGGCACGAACCTTGTGCACTCATAGGTTTTATACAATACAGATTCGGAATGATGAAGATCGGCTTGGGGTACAACTGTGGATTCGCAGTCGAGGCAGGAGCGGCCGTCAACGGATGAGGTCTGGTCACTGGAGCGGTCGCGCGTCTCGGCCTATGCTCCCGCTGGCCAAACGCCCACAAGGTCCTTGTCGTCACCAAGCTCTTCCCACCACTCCTCGCGAGTGATGAAGCGCATGGAATAATTGCCACCAGCCAAGCGGAGGTCCTCCACGAGGCCGTTCCACTCGTCGCCGTAGCCCTCGCCTTCGAGGGTCCTCTGGCACTCGGGAACCGACTCCATGCCGACGATTGTTAAAGACAAGTCGCCCTTACCCTGCCAGTAGGCGAGGAGCTGTGATAGAGTGTTGTGCATAAACGTCGGCGCGTGATCAATAGGCGGCGTGTCGTCAGCGGCAGTCGGCCACATGACAACGCTGAAGTCGTGGTGGAGTTGGTCACTGATGCCCTTGAGGATGAGCTTGACGGAATTGACATGGTCGATGAGTGTAGGATCGTACTTCCAATGCAGGATGACGCGCGAGTGACGAGGTGGCAGGCGAATCAGAATGCGGCCGCCGGTGCGTGCCATCTCCATGTGCAGATCGACAAAGTCGACCACGGTTGCTGATGCCGGAAGTGCAGAGATGCAATCGATCTCCCATGCGGTGTTGCCACGGCGAATAGTGTCGAGTCCGGTGAAGCGCTCCAACTTGAGTTCGGCGTAGGGTGTCGGCGTGACATTGATGATGTCGAGGGTTTTGACTGCCCACGGGATGTACGGCAGGCGGCGGTCGACATTGCCGGGGGAGGTAAGAATAGGTTGACGCTTATACATGGAGGGAAGAACAGTTCGCAGCATGTATCCACTTCCCTCTATGTATCGACCTTCTGCCATGAATCGCAGTCCGGGGGAAACTACAGCATGGGCAACGAGGCTGTCGATCTGCTCGCGGAGTGCCTTGGACGTGCCGCGCAGAGCGAAGAGGGCGGTACTGGGAGCAAAAGCAAGGATACGGTCGAGGATGTGCGGGTAGAAACGAGGTTCGATCAGCACGGGCATCTTGAAGACGAGACGTCGTAGTGGAGAGGGAGAGGGAGACGCGACGAAGGAAACGAGTTGAAACGACGGGTGAAAGTAGGAGGGAGTACCGCTGCATGGTCACGTGAGGACTCGTGGCTCATGGGTGCAAGAATGGATGCAACAGTGAAAGCAACGGGTGATGTACGGTCATGTCTACTGGCTCGTTCTCCACACTCATTCAGAACGTGCATTCTTTGCTCATGCACGACGGCGGAGCTATGACCCCCCTCACCAGCTACACGCTCGCAAGGCCGCCTCACTCGACCTACACAGCAGCCCACACCCCCACCACCTCCTTCCTACCACCGAGCTCCTGCCACCACTGCTCGCGAGTGAGGAACCTGGTTCCCTGCTCAAGTGCCGTGCGGAGAGGCGCTTGGTCCCCGAAGAACGAAGGGGCCTGGCGATGCTTCGACGCTGGAACCGAGGCAGCGACCTGTTCCCAAAAGTCGTTAGGGTGCAGAGTGGTGCCCGCCTCAGCCAGCTGTTTCTCCAGCCCCACAATCGTCATCGACGGCCCGGGCTTACTGGGGGTCCACAGCGAGAAGTAAGTCACCATGATCGCAAAGACGATCTTCGGGTCCAACTGCGGCTGGGTCGTGCCCGTGCAATCCGGCCAGAGAACGAGCGTGTGCGGCGTGCTGAAGTTGGGCAGCGTGGCGATGGCCCTGAGGTCGCGCTCGTGCAGGGCCGGGCAGTACTTGAGGTGAAGGACGTGGTGGGTAGTTTCGCAGGGCGCCGGCGTGAGCCACGACAGCCCGTCGGTCAGGTCCGTGGCGTCGATGTAGTCGACGATCACGGCCGGATGGGGCCAGTAGTAGTCGATCCAGCAGCTCAGAGCGTTCCGGCGGCGGATGGTGTGCACATGCGTAAAGAGACCAACGTGGTCAGCCGCAGACGCCGAAGCCACGAGGTCGAGCGTGCCGACCCACTCGGGGATGAAGGGGAGGCGGCGCTTCGGGGCCGACACGGACGTGAGGATGGCTTCAACAGGGGGCGAGTGGTACCCGCCCACCGGGGGCGGTGGGAGGTCGCTCAAGTCGGCGAGGGGGATAAAGTCGAGGCACGCGTGCTCGAGGAGCAGCTGGTTGACGCGATAGTGATACGTGCGTGACGTGAGGCGGAAGGCGAAGCGGGTCTCGATGCTCGCGTGCTCGAGGATCCTGGTGATGACGTGGGGGTAGGCTGTGTGGGCGATGACCGCTGGCATCTTGGAGGCGGGACGGGGGAGTGTTGGTGAAGAGGCAAAGAGGAGAGCGTGAGGCAACAGTCAAGTCGGGGCTGGTGTTGGGGATTTATACCTCACACGGTCGGATGCGAGCGACGCTGCACCACCTCGCTGGACCTGGCCGGCGCCGCACTCCTTGCCCCACCGATGCTGCCATTGAGCTTCACAAAGTCACACTCGCACCTTTGTCTTGTTGAGCCTGCTTCGTCGGCGCTGATCCTCCAGTGGCGGCACAAACACAATGCCGCTCGAAGGATCGGCAAGAATGAGGCGCGCCCCCTCGCGCCACTGACGTGGTGATACCGGACAGGCAATACTCGGGCAGCAGGCTGACCTTACAGTTGCATCAATGGCTGGTCTGGGGGATATAAATGTCCACGAAAAGTGGATGTCCACAGGTCATTGGTGGGACTTTGGTAGCATGACTCAGGGATGACCGCCACAAGCTTGGGCAAAGGCGAAGCTCGTGCAGCTGGGCTTGTCCCGCTCTACGCCGACGCCGGCCAGGTGCCGACAACATCCTTCTCGTGGGCGAGCTCCTCCCACCACTCCTCAAAGGTGACAAGGCGGAGCGGCTGGCGCTCGGTGAACTTGAGCTTGACCCACGGCACGACGCGCACGCGGTCTGATGCGGCGGAGGCGTAGAACTCGGCGGCCGTTTGGCGCTGGCACTCGGGAGCCGATTCCAGGCCGACAATCGTGATGGAGATGTCGCCGCCCCTCCAACTCTGGAGGAGCGCACGAATCGCGTAGTGAATAAACTTGAGGGGCTTCTTGACGGGCTCTTGCTCTTCGTCGTCGGGTGCCTTCGGCCAAAGGACAAGGATGAAGTTGCTGATGTTTGCCTCGCTCAGGCCGTCGAGCCGGATCTTAGTGCAGACGTGGCCCGCGAGCGCGACGTCGAACTTGCAGTGGAGGACGACGCGCGACGCCTGGTCCGGGAGCCAGAGGTTGATTTGGCGGTCGTCGGCCACCGCGTTTGAGAGATCAACAAAGTCGACAACGGTGCGCACGTGCGGCAGGTCGTCGAAGCAGTCGAGCTGCCACTTTCCGTTGCCCCGCCGAATGGTGTGCACTCGGATGTAGTGCTGGAACCTGATCTTGCGGAAGTGTCCCACGTCATGATGTCGAGGACCTTGACAGACGCGGGGATGTAGGGGAGGGCGAGGCGCTGGTCCGCGGGGTCGGTGAAACTCGCCACACACCGCGAAACCGGCAGTCGACGGCCGGCGACCTCCATGAAGCGTTCGCCTGGTGCGAGCGCGGCATGCGCCACCAGACTGTCGATTTGCTTGCGCACTGCAGTGGAAGTGAGCCGCAGGCGCAGGAGCGCGGGGGTATCGGCGACCGCGATGATCAGGTCAAGGATGTGCGGGTAGCACTCGTGGTCGATCGTGGCGGGCATCTTGACGAGCTGTGGGGTGGCGGGAGGAGCCGAGGGTGGAACAAGGAGGGGTGGGGAGAGAAGGGGATTTTTGACCGCCGTTGGGGTCAATGGTGTAGATGCAGCATGGTCGTGCGCAACTCGGCGCTTAAGTACCTCCAGTAGTCGCCACCGTGTGTGTCTTCCTCGCCCTCTGTGTGTTGCAATGGCGCTGATTCTCAACCGCCGGTTGGCGCGGCTGAGTACCATCGCTTGTGGAAGAGCTGCCCGCCGAGCTTGACTTGCACATCATACACGTGCATTGCTTCTTGACTCATCTTTTCTAGATACTCACTCGGATTATGTAGTCGCCACCCGGCACCATCGGGTGCCGGCCTTACACACCAGGCAGAGCAGCCCACAAACCCACAGTCCTCCTCCTGTCACCGAGCTCTTCAAACCACTCGTTGCGAGTGATGACCCTGGTCATACCCTCAAGGGCCAGCCGGCGAGAGACATTCTTCTCTGGGAGCGGTGGGTGTTGCGGCCCGCTGCCGGGAACTAGGCGCATAGCAGCGGCCTGCTCCCACAGCTTGCTGACGAGGGGTAGCTGAGCACCGTTGTGGAGATGCCCCTCCATACCCACAACGGTGAGAGACATCGGAGGGTCGTCCACGGTCCAATGAGAGAGGATTGCGGCATAGGCGGACATGGGCAGCTCTGGGAGCAACCTGGGATCCGTCATCTTTAAACGGGCGTCGTCGGGCCAAAGGACGAGTGTGTGCGGGCAGAAGCCCCTGTTGACGGACATCAATCGATCGAGGGGACGTCCGCGGACGTCCGAGCTGTACTTGAAATGGATGATGCGTTCAGCTGCTCCATCGGGTGCGGGCGGGTGGTTAAACGGCCGGGCTCGTGTGTTGTTGACGTAGCTGACGACAGCCGCCGGCTCAACCAAGTTGCGGAACCCAATGTTCCGGAAGTTCGTGAGACGAAAGGTGTGGACTTGGTTGAAGAACTCCAAGAGGGCGTGTTTGGGGGTCATGGAACACGTAAGATCGAGGATCTTGACATGCTGCGAGACGAATGGGAGGCGGCGGGTCGGGCGTGACCCCGACGAGAGGGTGAAGATGCCGTCGTGCGCAACACGACACGGGATGGTCTTGCGTGCGTTCAAGCGCTCCTCCGGCCACACAGAGCTGAGTGGGAGAAACCCGAGGCACGCGTGGGCGAGGAGTATGCCATTAACCCGGTCGCGGTACGTGGCCGATGTGGCGCGGAGCGCGAGCAGTATAGAATAGGACGCATGGTCGATAATCCTGCTGATGATGTGGGGGTAGGCCGTGTGGTCTATCACGACGGCGTAGGTTGTCGTAACCGTCGCGCGTGTTCGGAGGCTGTTGGCTGGCGTGACGGTGTCGTCAATCGCGGCGAGGTCGAGCATCGCGGTCACCGTTGCGTAATATGGGTGAAAGCGTGGTGACCGAGTGCGAGTTGCGGTTAACAGAGGGAGAGTGGTCCACCTGGCCGCAATATGTATGGGCTTGCTGGCGGGGTGAAGGTACATGGCGGAGTGAAGGTGCACACGAAGGAGGTCGCGCGAAGCTTCGCGCCCCACCTTCCGAGTCTACCACATCTCCTCGACATGGTGCGCCGCGGCGCGCGCCTCCTGCTCCTCACGGCGCACATCCTGGCCGTCAGCACAATCCAAGCGCGCGCACTCACCATCGGTCCGCGGCGCGGCTCACTCCATCTCCCCTCGATATGCTGCCGCTCGCCCAGCTCAGTGGTCCACTCATCGATCTCAACGAACCGCGTGCGTGCGAACACGGCGTCCACCCACGCGAGACCGGCCTTGCTCTGCCGCAGGCGGGGGTACCGGTCGAGACAGTGTGCCCTGATCTGCGGGCGGCTTGCCTCAAACCAGGCCGCGGGCACGTCCGCAGCGTTCACCGCCGGCGCGAGGACGCGCTCCAGCCCGACGACCGTGACGCTAAACTCCTGCCCCATCGGGAGCACGTTGTAGAAGCAGTGAAAGAGCCACGACGCCGTCGGCACGCGTTCGGACGCGTGTGGCTTCTCTGGCCAGAAGACGAAGACAAAGTCGCGCACGTCGCCGTCGACGGTGACCCCGGCCCGGCGCCACTGCGGCACGGCGTCGTACTGGATGTGGAGGACCAGCCGGCGGGCGCCAGGCGGCAGCTGTACGCCCATTGAGAGGTCAGAGGTCGAGACGCGCTGGACGACAGTATGTGGGCGGAACTGCGCTGCGCCCGAGCGACGATTCAAAGGCCGCAGTGTGTGGAGGGATGTGAAGCCTGCCGTCTCGGAGATGGCGAGGCCATCGCGCACCGCGACGTCGAGGGCGCGCACTGCGGGTGGAGAGAAGGGCAGTCGGGGAAACGAGCAAGACATGGGTATCGTGCTAGCGGCCGGCGGTGTCATGACGAGGACCCGAGGGCCGCCGTTCGGCCCGGGAAAGGTGTGCAGCTCGACGTGGGCGAAGAGGACGGCATCGATGCGCGCGCGGACCGCCCTGCATGTTGCGCGTAGCTGGACGAGGGCTCCAAGCGGGGCCGCATCCAAGATGGCGTCAAAGAGGTGTGGGTAGGCCTTGTAGTCGATTATCGTCGTCGTCGTCGTCGTCTTCGTCGTCGTCGTCGTCGTCGTGGTTGCTGGCATTTGCGAACAATGCAATGTGGAAAGAGGGAGGGGTGAGTCGAGTTGAGTCACGGAGCGGCGAGCTGGATGGCGATGCGCGGCGAGGCGCGGTGCCCCGTCATGGCGGCGCCAAACACGTCATGTCTTGGCATTGTTCGCTGCCTCCCTCTCTCTCATCTCCCTCTCTCTCTCTCTTTCTCTCTGTCATTAACTCGAGCAACAATGGCCCCAGTGCTCATCGACCACAGCGCGTACCCCGAGATCCTCGACCTCGTCGTCTCCTATGCATCGTTGACCGCGCTCATCTCGCTACGCGCGACCTGCAAGTCGATCCAGCGCGTCGCCGACGCTCGACTCTTCGCCCATGTCCAGTTGCTCGATTTCCATGGATCCAGGGTGCCAAGAAGTCGGCGTAGATATCGCCGTGCGACCTGGCGCGTCGGCCTCACCCTCCCCGTGAACAGCAATGTCTCTCACGAGCGTAAATGGCCTCGGCTTCCTTGGGTCCCCGGCGCCGTCAAGATTATCCATGAGCCTTCACATCAAATGACATGCTGGATGGACCGAGAGGCCGCCGACCTCTTCACATCTGTCCACACTCTTCTTCGACACCAGCTCCCATTGATTCGCCGCGGCGACAAACACCGCGAATACCCGATTTCCATCAAAGCCCACACCATGGTGGCCTTTCTGAATCGCTGGTTTTATGGAAAGATCCAGATAGAGGACGCCTGTCGCCTGGTCCTCCATGTCAAGGATGATCCGAATCGCTACATGCAGACGGGCTTCAACTTTGGGTTCTCGTCAAGGCTCGACCGCCTCCGTCAAGTGGTGATCGTCCTCCACCCGGAGGGCCCTCGCATATCTACCCCGGGTGGTGACCGGTACCTCATCCCCTTGCTCGGCGATTGGCTGGCGATGTTTCGCTCTCGTAGCAGTCAGTGTAAGTTTACGTTCGTCGGCCTGGAGCAGCGCGGTCAGCAGGTGGACATGGTCGAGCGCGAGTTGCACGCCATGTGCGCCAAGGGACAGCCAAGCGACTACAAGCTCCCTAGCTTGAGCAAGTTTCGGGAAAGGGTGACGTTCACTACGCTCCAAGACTGGCGCGCCGAGCTCAGACGTGAGGGCAAGGTGATTGAGGGCGTCTGGGCCGAGCCTCGTTAGTGGTCAGGTAGTGGGTAGTACATGTATGCGTGAGTCCAACCCGGTCGTGCGTCTCGGTGCTAGATTAACGCAATGGTCAAGGCCACAGAGAGATGCCGCAGGAGGGGCAGCAAGAGTATGTTACAATACATACGAGAAGGCCTGATGGAACGAATGACACGAGTGACAAGCGACGCCGAGCCCCGATGTCACTTCGACTCCTTCGACTCCCGCCTGTCGTTGTGTTGTGTTGTTCGATCGTCTTCGCCAGCCTGCCTCGCATATCACAAGGGGACAAGGCCCACAGTTGGAAGGCGGTGAACACGATGCCGCCGCTCAGGTTCGAAACCAGCAAGATATACCTGTACCATATCTTGACGGATTCATGGGTGTCAGTGGCCGAGTATCGCCCGGCCCGTCGTGGACTGCGTCGTTTGGAGTGCACCTGCCAGTTGCACGAAACGCGCCAGGTCAAGCACGTACGCCGCATCACAACTCCGTCGACAGCCGCTGTCGGCAATGGCCGTCTGACGTCATGGTCGCGACCCCACGTCTCCAGATCTCTCTTTCGGCATCTCGGTACGCTTTTCTCGTCTTGACTCCCCTCTTCCCACTCCGCCGTGCTCAAAAGCGTTGGCATCGAGCCCACGGTCTCCACAACGCCCTCCTCACCATCGTTACAATGACGCTGTCCAAGACCGTGGCGCTCGACCACACGGCGTACCCCGGCCTCATCGACATGATCGTCGCGTACTCGACCGTGCCGGCGCTCGCGGCGCTGCGCGCGGCCTCGCGCGCGTTCAAGGCCCGCATCGACGCCCACCTCCTGTCCCACGCAGAGCTCTACTTCTTCCCCGTGACCCGCAGTGTGCCTGAGCTGCGGCACGCCATCCCGGGCCTCACGCTGCCGGGGAGCACACCCATCCCCCACACGTCGGAGCTCCCGCGCCTCCCCTTCGCGCCGGGCATCGTGCAGACCCTCGACGTCGTCCTCCCGCTCTCGGTGCGCAAGGCAATCGCCGAGGCGTACACCTCGCTTCATACGCTCCGCCGCCTCCAGTGCCCGCTGCAGGAGGACGAGGACGACGGGTTCCGCCCCTCGCACACCCTCATCGACTTTGTCACCCTCCCAACAGGCCACCTCGCGTGGTGCCAGCTGCCGCCGGGCGTGACGCGCTACATCGCTCATCTCAAGTATGACGAGTACCAGGGACGCGGAGACTACGGGATCGAGATCAGCGAGCAGGTCGTGTCTGTGCGCGAGGTGGTGTTTGTGCTCTGCCCGACCCGCACAATCAACGAGCCTCCCGGGCCGATGGAGTGGCTGTTCCAGATCGTGCAGAACACGGTTCTCGACTGCAACATGGAGGCGGAGGGGTTTAGCGTCACGCTCGTCGGCGTGGAGCGCGCGTTCGACCCAGAGGACGGGGTCGAAGTCAACACCCCGGCGTACTTCAACGCGATAAAGACCCAGCTGCGCGACTACATACTCGGCGCGCTCGAGCCCGATACTGCCGGCGCGTCGGTTGAGGAGTTTGCAGACGATCTGCTGGGCGCTATCAAGCTCGTGAGCCTAGACAGCTGGTGGGCCGAGCTCGGCGATAGGAAAGACATCGAGGGCGTGTGGATGGACTCGCGGGGGCATGTGAGTGGGGTCCAAAGGGCAAGGCTGACGGCCAGGACGAGCCGGATACCAACCTGCGCGTACAGCCCGGGGCGACCGACGATACGGAGGAGTCGCCGGCGCAGTGAAGTGTGGAGTGTGGGGCAGGAGACGCTGGGTTGTTGCAGGGCCTCGGGGCGTAGGGAGACTGCCAGGCGCGTCCGACCGCCGGCGCTATGCCGATGAACGCGGGGGGCCAGCCGGCATTGAGTCGACGTCAGGCAGACGGCCGCGACCCCCCTCATCAGCAGTCCCTGCACAAGCTGCAGCACCAGAACAGGTAGCAGCAGGCGCCGCAGGGCCTGAGGCAACCGACGCAGCCGGCCCCATCCCGTGACGAGAATGACCCAGCGGGCGGGGTCACACTACCGCCGCAGGGGTTGTGCGCACATGTGCATGTATGCGCTTCGACGCGATCGAGGCAGAGATACACCAACTGAACGGGCTAGAGTAGCTCTCCTCCAGCTTCGTCCTCTCGCGGCCCCTACACCGCGTCCTGCCATTACCTCCTCACTGTATCTGTCAGCGTCGCGCAGCACACCGACCCACCCTCCTCGTCTCCATCCACGCCCCCTCCATCTCCATTCTGTCGCCGATCTCGGCGTGCCACTCCTTCAATGTAACGATGCGCAGCTTCCTCCCCAGCGTGTGGATGACGCCCGACGCCCCGCGGGGCATGTTAAGCCGGCGCGTGTGCAGCAGCTCGCGGAACGTGTCCCTCATTGAGCGCTTGATCTCCTCATGGTCGAACCCGATGCTGCCAGTCGTCGCCGGGTCGGTGTGCCCATCCCCGTACGCGTTCTCGAGCCCGACGATCGTCACGTCAAAGTCTTCGAGCGGGGGCGCGTCCCTCCGCCCGTCAGCCACCGTCTCGAAGATGGCGCTCATGAACCAGAACGGCAGGGGACTGCGCCCCAACGACGGCCAGAGCACGAACTCGAACTGCTTGATCCTCCCGCCCGTGACGAGGCGGAAGTCGTCGGCCGGCGCGCCGGTCCCCTCGTGCCGGAGGTGGAGGACGAGCCGGTCCAGCTGGCGCGGGAGGCGCCCGACGACAATGTACCGCGCCGGCACGGTGACGAAGTACACTGCGCTCTTGACGGCGGGGAACGGGTCGTCGAAGTGGGACGCGCAGTGGAGCCGGCGGCGCAGGGTGCGCAGGGACGTGAACTGGGCCGCGACGGCGCGGGGCACGAGCTCAAAGTCGGCGTCGAGCACGGCCACGGCAGAGGCAGCGCGGGGGAGGGAGGGGAGCGCGCGGTCGCTCTGCACGCCGCTGTTGGCCGGGAGCGTGAGCCCGTGCGTCACGGCGCTGTCCCAGTCGTCGCTGGCCGTCGGGAACTCGTGCAGCTGCGCGTGGGTGAAGAGGCGGGCGTCGACCTGCCGCTTGATGGAGCGGCACGTCGCGCGCAGGGGGACGAGCGCGCCGAGGGGCGCGAGCGCGACGATGGCCTCGATGAGGTGCGGGTATGCGCCGTAGTCGATCACTGTCGCCATGGCTTGGATTGCTGGAGAGTGCCGGGTGATGAGGTGCAGAGATGGGAAGAGATGGATGGATGCGATGGGTCGAAAAGTTCGGGTAGCTATTTGTTTGGCACGCGCGGTCGACGTCATCGACTCGCCATTCTCACCTTCTCACCGGCGGCTCATCGCGCCGGCGACGTCGACGGCGAGCATTGCGAAGGGGATGGGCCGCATGCACAAGCTGTACAACTCTGGCTCAAGAAGCGAGTGCATGCTCAATGATGAGACGGTATCACGTCGCCCAGCAACCCTGCCGGCATCCAAACCCCGCATTTCATGCCCTGTTATCGGCCGCCCCCGCAGGCCTGCCTGTTGTCACCACCGCGTCGCTGTCCGCGTTCAGCACGCCTCACGCGCCAACGACCACCTCGAACCCCCTCTCCATCTCCCTGCGGTTGCCGAGCTCGGCGTACCACTCTTCCAGCGTCAGGACACGGAGGTTGGGCGGCAGCTCGACGACTGGGGCGTACTCGGGGCCGACCGCCATGATCTTAAACTCCTGGTACGTGTCCCTCATCGCGCGCTTGACATGGTCGGCGTCAAACTTGGCGGGATTGTTCGGATCGGGCAATAGCTCGGGGTAGGCCCTCTCCAGCCCGACGACAGTGATGTCAAAGCCATCCCGCGACCCACGGGCTGCGAAGCGGAAGACCATGGTCATAAACTCGTAGAGATGCCCGTACGGCGGCCAGGGCGCGAACACAAACTCGCGGATAGTATTGCCCGTGGTGAGGCGGAGATCGTTGTCCAGCGTACCACTCATCTTGGTTTTCTCGTGCCGGATGTGCAGGACCAGCCGTTCAACCGAGCGAGGGATGTGGATGAGCGGTCGGTCGACCCCGAGATTGACCCTTCGGTCCTCCTGCAAGGTGAGGAGATACACTGCCGTGTGGACGTGCGGGAAGAACGAGTCGTGGTACTCCTGCACGCAGGGGAGCGTCCGGCGCAAGGTGTGCAGTTTCGTGAACATCTCCGCCAGGTCGTGTGTGACGCGCCTGCAATCCGCGTCGAGGGTGATTGCCCGCTGCGGCGCGCCAAAGTCCGGGAGCCGGGGCGTGGCTGTGTCGCTGCGCACGCTGCTGTTCTTGGGGAGGGTTAGAATGTAGCTCGGTGTCGCCCTGTGACCTGAGTGGTTGTACTCTGGACCTGGGATCTCGTAGAGCCGCTGATGGGTGAAGAGCAGGGCGTCCACCTGCAGATTGATCGCGTTGCACGTTGCGCGGAGGGGGAGCAGCGCGCCGAACGGGGCGTGCGAGACGATGGCCTCGATGATGTGCGGGTACAAGTCGTAGTCTAGTGCGATCGTCGCCATGTTTGTTCTTGCTGTTGCGATAGCGTTTGATGGGGAGGCGAAGAGAGAGAGAGAGGTAATGGGATGGATGGGATGTGAGTGTCGTCTTGTTGCCATTCTGAAACGATCCTGCGGGCATGGACGCCCGTGGCCGTCTTGGCCTGTGCAACTCTTGGACTCTTGGCGTGTCATACTATGACGTGTCTGGGGCCGCTCTGGTGCTCTGGGAAGCATGCGCCATTGTATCCGTCGCTCTGGCAGCGAGTGCATGCCCAAGTCGAGGCAGATGTCTTTGCGATAAGCGATGGACTCTGGCGGCCCTCCGTGGCCAACACCACATAAGTACGTCAGCCAACGGCTGCATTTCGAGGTTTTGGGTGGCGAGGCCGGACATCACTACCAGGCCATGCGCGACATGCACACGCTGTCAACGGCGTCCGACACCCGTAGCAGGGCGGCAGTTGCCCAGCCCCGGAGGACACAGCACGTCTCTCTCCTCGTCGCTGAGCGAGTCCCGCCACTCGTCCAACGTGAGATGAGGGATCTGCAGGGCAGTTCCGGCATAAGCGTCTTGGTGATGGGCATCCAACCACTCGGCGAGAGTGGCTACATCCCCGCGCTCATTCAGAAGCCCGACGTTCCGCTCGAGCACCTGCGACGGGTGCACCTTCTCGAGGCCGACAATGGTGAACTGCGCTCCGAAGCGGGTGAACGAGTTGAGCGCAGTCACCAGCCACGTAATGTTGCACGGGCGGATGCGGCGCGTCGTCTCAAACGGCCAGAGCACGAGCGTGAGCTGCTCGAGCCCCGCGGGCGGAGTATGAGTGTCGCTTGGTGGCGTGATGCCGACGAGATTCGCCTCGTCCCACAGCACGTGGATGATGTGCCGACGCACGCCGGGCACCAGGTGGATGTGGGCGCCGGCGCGCTTCGGCCCGCACTGGACACAGTCGACGACCGTGTCCACTGGCCCGGGGAGGGCCGAGTAGGGCCGCGTCATGGCCTTGGGACCGAAGCGGCGCAGTGTGGTGATGGCGGTGAACTGGCTCTGGAGGGCTTCGGGGACGCGGTCGGCGCCGGGAGGGTCGCTCAGGATGTCGAGGGTGCGCGTCGCCAGCTGGCGCGGCGAATGCTCCGGCAGACTGAAGATACAGGGAGCGCCCGCCTTGAAGGGGTTCACGGTGCTCGGGATGTGGAGCGAGGCGTCGTTGGCCGGCGTTGCAGGGGCCAGGAGGACGGCATGGTCGACGAGGCCGGCGTTGATGCGGTCCCGGAACGACCGGCACGTCGCGCGCAGTGTGATCAGCGTCCGGAGGGAGCAGGATTCGAGGATGAGGTCGATCAGGTAGGGATACGCCGTGTGGTCTATCGCCGTCATTCTGAGTGCGGCGAGAGAGAGAGAGAAAGAGAGGGGGAGGGAGCGAGGTATGCACGATGAGACAGCGGTGGCTTGTTTGGACATCATGGCGGCTCGGCGGGGCCCCGAGTCGGGAGGCAACCAGCGTCCTCCTCGCCTTCTGCTCCTCGCATAGCATACAAGCATGCAGCCTATTGCAGCCTGGGTGAATGCATGTGAAGGTAGTGCGGGAGAATACATATGGCGTGGTTTGGCTGGGGTTCAAGACCTGAGCCCCGCCCCGACACCTGCCCCGAGGGAGTCGGCTATATAACGTCGCACATGTGGACAACCCCAGTATGCATATACTCAGTGAAGGACGGGGCTCAGCCTGACCCACACCTAGACCTCTTCACAACGTTAGCGATGTCCACAGCCCACCACTCACTCGCCGGGGGCCGGCAGTTGCCGAGCCCGGGAGGGCACAATATATCCCTCTCCTCGTCGCTGAGCGATTCCTGCCACTGCTCCAAGGTGAGATACGGACGGCTGTCATATCCGTCCAGCGCGTCGGCGAGGGCGCGTACATCTCCACGCTGGGCCGTCTCCAGTTGGCTGCCATACTTGACTTGCGATGGGTGGACCTTCTCGAGCCCGACGACCGTAAAGCGACTCGGACAGCCGGCCCGCTCCCGTAACATCCAAAGCAAGTCGTCGATAAGCCGGCGCCTCTCTACGCTGGTGGATTTGAACGGCCAGAGCACGAGTGTGATCTCCTCGACTCCACCCAGCGAAACTTTGTCGCGGCCCGGAGGTGGGAACCAAATCTGAGCGTAGGGAGCCGCCTCGTCCCACAGTGAATGGAGGATGTACCGCCTGACGCCGCGCACCAAGGCAATCTCGCCCCCCTGGGTGCAATCCACGAGGGTGTGAACATGCCCACTGAGCTCGGGGTAAGGCCGTCTCACAGCCTCCCCGAAACGGCGAAACGTGGTGATGGTGGAAAACTGGCTCAAGAGGACGTAGGGGGGTTCGTGGGCGTGTTGCGGGCGGCCCACAAGGTCGAGGGTGCGCGCCGCAGGGGCCGACAGGCCGAGAGGGAACCCGTGAACGCGGAGGAGGCGTTCGCCGTCCGCCTCGAAGGGGTTGGAGGCGCTCGGGGCGTGCAGCCAGCCGTCGGCCGTCCCCTTGATCGAGAGGAGGACGACGTGCTTGCACCGCCGGGCGTCGATGCGTTCTCGGAACGAGCGGGACGTCTGGCGGAGTTTCAGCTGCGCCGGGACCGAGGCGAACTCGATAATGATGTCGATGAGGTAGGGGTATGCCGTGTGGTCTATTGTTGTTGGCATTGTGGATGTGGTCAGAGAGAGGAAGAGAACGAAGAATGGTTACGAGAATGGTTGCGAGGGAGGCGGGGACCACAGGTGACTGTACTTTGGTCGCGGGAGGGGCCCCTGGCCAAGAACTATGCGCGGGGAGAAAGCGCGTCGCACCGTCCGTCGGCAAACGGCATCCGCAACGTCGCCTCCTCGTCCTCAAGTATGCATACATCACTGCAGATGGACATTGCGCGATGCGGAGGTAGCACATGGCGACCTCGTTCCCCGCCCGTGGCGCTGCGTCCACCCTCATCCACGTACCCCCGTGTCATGAGTCTGCCGGCCACTTCCCGACGAGCTCCTTCTCCTCGCCAAGCTCAGCCCACCACTCCTCGCGCGTCACACAGCGGACGTCGGCGGCGACCTCCCGCGCACTCTCCGCGTGCCCCGGGAAGACGCCAACGGTGCGCGTAAAGCCGGCCCGGAAGGCCGCCACGCCGGCGGCGAGGTCGGGGCGGGGGGGTGCAGGTGCGGGGTCGCCAAGGAGAGGGACGTTGTGCGGGTGGATGTGCTCCAGCCCCACAACAGTGCATTGCACGGTTCCCCACGCTCCTCTGAAGAAGATGCCTGCCACCGACTGGAAAATGCCCATGAACAGCGGCTGGTCGGGCACTACACTTGACCCGCCGGGCACGTCGTCAGCCGGGCGTGCGACCGGCCAGAGGACGAACACGAGCTCCGCAGGCCAAGCCTTGCCCGGCAGGACGGCATAGTGCTTGGACGTCCGCACGAGCTCATTCCAGCACAAGTGGACGATCTGGCGCTCGCCCGCGCCCTCGAAACGCACGGACTGGTACGGGCCTTGCTCTGAGAGATCGATGTAGTCCACCACCGTCCCCGGCATGTCGGGGAGGGTGAGCCGCGGCGTTCCGTTGCCTTTTGGGAGGCCGAACCGGCGGATGCTGCGGAGCGCAGTGAAGGGGAGCGGGCCGTTCTTCGCACCTCTATCCCGCGTCGTGCGGACGTCGACATCGAGCGTGTGCACGAGTGAGGGGATCCATGGGATGCACGCTCCGGCAAACTTGCGGCCCTTGGGGACGTGGAGGGCGCGAACCCTGGGATGGCGGTTCGAGATCCTCAGCTCGGCATGGTCGAAGAGGAGGGCATTGATGCGCGCGCGGAAGGACTGGGACGTGCCCCGGAGCTGCAGGAGGGATGCGAGTGGGGCGAACGCGATGATCTCGTCGATGATGTACGGGTAGGCTGTGTGGTCTAGCGTTGGGGCCATGAATGCGGCGATGGGGATGAGAGTGAAGTGAAGGAGAGATGCAGCGTCGAGATAGTCACAAACAACGGGGAGCGTGTTCGGGTACCTCGCAACTGGGATGACGCAATGTCGCGTGGACGGCAACCCGACGATACATTCATACATGCCGCCTTGCCTTGTGCATCCTCGTCGCCTGAGCTCGACGGTCGACACTCAGCGGCCTAGGTATGCGAGAGGCCTAGATACCTAGCCTGCACACCCAGAGTACGCCGGCCACACCCCGACGACATCTTTGTCCTCGCCCAGCCTGGCCCACCACTCCTCGCGCGTCAAAAACCGAACGCTGTCGGCCTTCGGAACAACGGTGTCGAAGCGACTCAATTCGTGCACAAAGCCGTTTTGGAAAGCTGCCTGACCAGCGGACAGGTCGGGGCGTGATAACGGCCCTTCGAAGTTACCGAGGGTGACATTGTTCGGGTTGACATGCTCGAGCCCGACAATTGTCAACTGCACAGACGCTGCACTTATGGCTTGCTTGATCAACGACGCCCACAAAGACAGGAATAAGCGTTCGTCGGGGGCCACATCGCCGCCGCCTGCCGCTTCTGGCCACAGGACGAATACAAGCTCCTCGATCCCAGGGGTAGTGGCCAAGTATCTCTTGGGTGTCATGGCGAGCTCGTTCCAGCGCACGTGGATGATATGTCGCCGCGCGCCTAAGGCATTGAAGTGCTCGTACCTGGTGATGCGTTGCCGCGCGCCGACGGCGTTGGATTGCTCGCACTGGTAGCCGTCGGGCGCCGAGATGTCAATATAGTCAATCACGGTGGGCGGCAGTGCGGGGACGTTGACACTGGGTATGCGGCCGTCTGTGATGCCCGGGCCGAAGCGGCGCATCGTGCGCAGCGCGGGGAACGGGCCGTGCGGGCCCCTATCGGCGCCGCGGATGGGACGCACCCCGAAGTCGACGTCAAGCGTGTGGACCAGATTGGGGAGGTACGGCAGAGGCTGACCCGCGTCCGGTAGGCCGTGCGGCACGTGCAGCGCCAGGAGGCCATCCTGCACCGAGTTGCGGAGGACTACATGAGACAGGATGAGGTTGTCGACGCGGGTGCGGAAGGCCTTGGACGTGCGACGGAGCTGCAGAAGCGATGCAAGAGGAGCGAAGACGACAATCCGGTTAATGACGAAGGGGAACGCTGTGTGGTCCATTGTCGGAGTCATGGTGGTGACGAGAGATGATAGAGGACGTCGAGGTGCGTCGTGTTGATAAATGGGGTCGAGAAGCGGTCAGGATGAAACACCTTGTCGTCACCCCGAATGCAGCGCTTCACGTGACTCGCTGCAAGGCCACTGTGTCTCGGTGACGCGGGGTCGTTGATGCATAGGCGTCTATGCACGGCCCTAGGATGGTGATGGCAACACACGGTTGTCGGCTAGAGAGGCCCGATCCCCCTCTGAGCCCGCTTCAGTGCCGACCCACTACCGTCAGTGCTGTCCGGCGCCTCCCTCACTCACCTCAACTTCCACTCGTCGGGCCACAGCCCGACATCGGCCTTCTCCTTGCCCAGGCGGCCCCACCAGTCCTCGAATGTGAGGTACTCAACCTCAAGCTCTCCAGCATGCTCATCCAGTCTCTCGGCCCAGCCGTCGTACAGCGCCTCTCGGAAGGCCGCGATCGTCGTGTCGCGGTTGCCCTTCTCCAGGATCTCCTGGCGCTCGTCGCCGATCTGGTTGGGATCGACATGCTCGAGGCCTACGATGGTGATGTGTGGGCGTTCGGGAGACAATTTGAGCTTGCCGAACAACGTGCAGATGTCAATCTCGACTCGGGGGCGGGGCTCTTGTTGATGGGGGGCATCGGGGGTCGAGAACGGCCAGAGGACGAGCGCGAACTCGCGCACGCTCGGGAGGGCGCCTAGCACGCCCAGTCGGCCTCGGTTGAGTTCCTTGTCGTTCCACCGCAGGTGGACAATGTGTCGGTCTACCCTGCTGTCCACAAGGGGCTTGCTATTCGCGAGCACGGGGTGCGCCGAGAGGTCGACAAAGTCGACAACAGTGTGCAGCGGAACTGAAGGGATCGTGAATGGGTTGAACATGGAGCTCGGGGGCCAGTTGAAGCGCCTGAGCGTGTGTAGGGATCTAAACGCGTCACCCTCAACTTGAGCGAGCTCCTGCGGTGTCGTGTTCCGCACGTCGACATCGAGAATCTTGACGGCTGAGGGGCGGATGGACCAGGAGTGCGCAGTGGTGTCGTCGGCCCCTGGGATGAAGCTTCGCAGTGCAAACCCGCCATCGGTGCGCAGGAAGATAACGTGCCGAGACAGTATGCCGTCGACTCGGGCCTGAACGCGCTCCCGGAAGGCCTTCGAGGTGGATTGCAGCTTAAGGAGGGAGCCGAGCGGGGCATATTCGATGATATGATCGAGGATGTACGGGTACGACGTGTGGTTGATGGTCGTCGGCATGGCGTAGGCTGGGGTACTCGTCCGAGTACAGGCTACTAAGCCGATGCCAATGGATTGTGTGATGACAAGGAGAAGGAGCAGAGAGACAAGAGAAGATGAGAATGCAAGGTGAGCAGGCGGGCCGGGATGGGTGGCGATAATGCGGGAGGGGCCCCGCGGCAAGTGCGTGGGTGTCATGTTGATGGTCGCCTCGCCTCTCTTCGTCAACATTGTATGGTATGGGGTAGACGATGGACTAGTAGTCGTGATATACATGCATGGTGGTGATGACTGTGTTCTGGGTGCTTGACCCTCCGAAATGATGCCTATGCACAATTTGTGTTGAATCCATGTGTGGTGCTGTACGTGCTGTTGTGCACAAGTGGTGGCTTGATGTTGGGTTCGAGGCCGTGATGGGGCTGAGGCCGCACTCTTGAGGGTCAGTCAGAGTAGTGATCAGCGCTCATGATGACTCACAATGTCGCCTACGCCGCGCCCTCACATCCACCCACTCTCCAATAAACTCCTTGTCCTCCTGGCCCGTCTGGCCCAGCTCCGCATGCCAGTCTGCAATGGTACGAAACTTGACATTGTCGAGTGGGAGACTGCCATACCTGTCTTTGCCCCGGGCTTCCGACAGGCGACCTTCAAGCTTCGATCGGAAGGCAATGGCCGAGGAAGCGAAGTTGAAGTCCGGTGCTCCGTCGTATGGCACCCAGGCCCGAACACTAGTCTGTTCGATGCCGACAACCTTGAGGACATTGTTATCGTTGCCGTTGAGGAAGCGACGTTGAAGTTCCTTGACAATATTGAATACGACCTCAAGAGCGCTACTAGCGCTGGGTCGAGTGCGGTCCTTCCGATACGGCCAGAGAACGACGACTATCTTGGATGTCTTACCGCACTGACGAGTCTTGAAGTTGAGATTACGGAGCGCTCGATAATCGTCCGTCTGAAGACGCCAGTCGTCGCACCAACGAATGTGGAGGACGTGCCGGGGGAAGTTGGGGCATGGGCGGACGGTAGGGGTCGTATGCTCGACCATGATGTCGAATGGCTTGTCAAGATCGATGAAGTCGACCAAAGTCCCGTCCTGTGTAGCCCTAATCATATCAGGTTCACACTTGATTGCCTTCCCCCAGCGGCGGATGATACGGAGAGAGCGGAGCTCTTTGATCGTGTCGAGGCGTAGAAGAGGGGCTTCGGCACCGAGGTCGAGGACCCGAACATGCCGCGGACGGAAGGGGATCGGCTGCCCGGGGACGAGTGAATATGACGGCGTTTGGGCTGGGGCCACAAAGGAGGCCTCGTCTTGGTCGCTAACGAGGACGACATGATAGAACAGAAGGCGCCGGACACGAGCTCGCAGGGTGGCCGATGTGCGGCGGAGCACGGCGAGACTGGCGATCGGGGCGTAGGCGAAGATGAGGTCGAATATGACGGGGTTGTTCATGTAGTCGAGTGTGACAGGCATGGTTGGAGCGTGTTGATGTGGATGATGGAATGGACAATGTCAAAAGAGAAAGGAAGACGGGCACGACGTTTATAGTGGTGACCACGGTGACGGCGACGGCGATCATTCAACATGGATCGAGAAGACGAACAGACTCGGTCACAGTCTTCCTCCTCGCACTCCATTGGCATTTGACATCTGCAACATCACCACCATGGGTTCACCTCACCTTGGCAACGACGACAGCGCAAGGAATGACTACAAGGTGAGCCGGCGACTTCGAGGCAGCCAGGTGCTGCTGCCCACCCCAAACGACAAGCCTCCTCCAAGCTCATCCCCCGTCTCATTTCAACACCCCCGTCCCAATGGCCCCCTGCCCTGACCTGGCATCCCCATCGCAGGTCGATTGACCAGCGGCTTCCCACGAGATACAGAGGGCACCAGTGCGCCGTTCACCATCCATGTTCGTCAGCCGTGAAGGGGAAACTGGGTCACTGATGCTCATGCCGAGATATGAACATACCGCGCACCCATCACCAGCTGGACAGTATACACCGCCCACGTGCCAGTCTTGCGGCACGACAGCTTCGTCGGGCATTCAACGTCCCCGGCAGCCTCCTCGCCTTGCAATGCCGCACAGCCGCCAGCGTTTGCCGTCTTTGACACACGTGCACCGTCCTGCAGCTGCCCACTTCAGCGCTGGGAGGACCAATGACTCGATTTTGGTCGCAACAGTTCCAGAGATGGAACCCCGCCGTCCATGGGTGCGTGTCGGGGCAAGGGGGGGGGAGGCGAGGGGAAGCTCACACGAGGATCATCCCCATCGCAAGCGTGTGGCGGCCTCCCCTCGTCGCCAGTGCTGGGTACTTGCGGGTGTGAAGGCTCCTGCATCCGTCAGCCCAGCACAAACACGCTCTGACCTACCCGTCATGATCGCTTCGCCTTTAATCGCTTCCCATCCATTGTCCCACAGTGTGCCTCTGATCACCGAGCTTCTCGTACCACTCGTCGTGAGTGACGAAAGTCGCTGGGGTATTTTCCAACCGGATATCAAGGTAGTCTTTAGTCGGGGCCACGACGGTAATGCTGTCCGCAAGATGGCGGGTGTACATCCCCTCGACAAAGTTGCAAACTTCTCGCTTGGTTCCATCGGCCGCGGGGACGTCTCCAGTCGATCGGGGCCACAGGATGACCGTGAACGCGTACCCCAAATACGGCTCACACGGGAACCTACGCTCGTGGAGAGCGTGTTGCTCGCCGAAGCGGTATGCGGGGAAGGCAGCAGACCGCTCGCTCTCCTCATCCCAGCGCAGATGGAGGACGTGGTGCTTGCCACACGAGCCGAGGTTGATCGACCCGCCCGGGGCGCGATCAAGGTCGATATAGTCGACGACCGTCGCCACAGTCGCAAGGCTGAAGTGTCTCTTCATGAGTTGCTGCCCGAACGGCGTGGTAGTAAACGCGCGGCGAATCGTTTGCACCATCCAGAACGCGCCTCGGCGGACTAGTGCCGTGTCGAAGTCCTCGACGTCTGCGCTCCAGTCCTCCAAGTCGAGGACCTTGACGAGCCGCGGGATCCATGGGATGCGGGGTCCGTTTGGGTTGAGGTTGAGCGCGCCGTGCTCGACCAGCCGGAGTCGGTGGAACTTGCAGGTCGCGCTGAACGCGAGCTTCGTCTTCCTGTCTGCGTGCTCGAGGATGAGATCGATGATGTGAGGGTAGCCCGCGTAGTCGATAGTGACGGGCCCTGGGGGAGTGGGGGAGTGTGAGGACAAGGCCGTCGCTGGGGCTTGTAGGTCGCGCTGAGCATGAGCGTCATAGGCCTGCCTGCATGCTCGAAGGTGAGCTCGATGCGCGGGGAGCTCGGATCGTCGGTAGTGAGGGGCATTGGGGGCGTGCCAAAACAAGGACGTCAGCCGACCCGGCATTTACACACTCCGTCTGGCGGCTAGTCGCGTCGAGCGGGAGCAGTGCAACACCGCTCTGTGTGGCATCGACTCGATGCCGTCATCAGATGCCCGCTCTCCGTCTGTTTCTCCCAAGCGTGGCACCCAACTTGGAGGTGAGCATGCACAGACAGGTAGACAGTAAAGCAGGCGCGGCCGGCACTCCTCCCACGGCCTCCACTCAACTGGGCCACCTCCACCGACCCCATGTAGGGGCTCCACCAAGGATCAGTGGTCAACATTTTGCCGAGAAGGGCAGCGTTTCTCTCTCTTGCGCGTAGGCTGAGGCGAGCAGCTGAGGGAGTTGTAGATGTACGTGTGCGTGCTCATGCATCCACCCCCTCTCCTCTGCACCACGGCCCCAACTCCACGTCTCCATGATATCACTCTCGCGGTCCTCCTTGTCTTGCCAGCCACCATGGGCCAGCGTTCATCATGCCGGCCCGCCCTGAGTGGCATCAGCAGCCGAAACCCTGTGCGACTTACCTCTGCCTCCGTTGGCCAGGGGATCCACTGGCCCACAACTTCCTTCTCCTCGCCGAGCTCGCCGAGCCACTCGTCGTGCGACTTGGAGATGATTGGTATGTTGCTGCACGCCAGCTGGATAGTGACGTAGTCTTCTGCTGGCGCCACCACAGTGAGGCTCTGTCCGCTGACCCGGTGGTAGAGGCCCTCGATGAACCTGATGATGTGACCCTCTGTGATCTTGGGGGCTGAGACGATGCTGGTAGAGTGGGGCCACAGGACGACAGTAAACGCGAGCCTCGTAGCGGCGCCGTAATGACATAAGTGGTAGTCTGGGACACGTGTAGATGCCGGGCTTCCATCATGCCAGCGCAAGTGGAGGACGTGATGCTTGCGACAAGACACGAGGTTGATTCCCTTCCAGTGACAGGGGAGGACGCGATCGAGATCGATGTAGTCGACCAGAGTGAGCACATCGCCCAGACGCCGGTAGTGGCTCTTCGTGGGTGGCAAGTAGGGACTTGCACCCAGTGGTGCACGTCGAACAGTGTCCAGTTGGAAGAACTGGTCGCGCCGGAACTGCGTAAGACAGCGTCGTGTCGCGTACGTGTCGCATCTGCCACCGAGGTCAAGAACCCTGGCGACTTGTGGAAACCAGGGCAGGTCCGTCTTGCAGTCGGGTGTGGTGACGGACAGTCCCTTGCCCTGCGGGTGGTGTAGCGCAACGCGTTGAACACGCTTGCGCTGGAGCTTGCAGGTCGAGCTGAAGGAGACCTGGGTCTTCCTGTCGGCGTAGTGCAGGATGAGCTCGATGAGGTGCGGGTAGGCGGTGTGATCGATTGTGACGGGCATTGTGGGGGATGAGGAAGAGTGAGGTGATGCAAGAGAGATGTCGGCTTGTTGGTGGTGAGTCACTGCGCTCGTCTCGTCAGCACTGACCGGACGAGTGGATGAGGAGACCCATGGCTCCCGTGGCACCCAGCCCGCCTGAGATCAGCAAGTTGCCGCCACCGTCCCCACTACCGATGCACTCTTGCTCACAAATGCATACGCTGCCCGTTGTCCTTTCCACGTTCTCCCCCTACCAATACAGTCTGCCTGCCGCCCATTTTGTGCACGTTGCACCGGAGCCGCGTCCCGGGCTAGCATCAGCCATCTGAGTTCACCAGTCGCCCGACTCACCCCAGGTATCAGCTATGGAAGCTCGGTGCGCCACTCCTTCCACTGGCCCACGATGCCCTCGTCCTCTCCGAGCTCGAGAACCCACTCCTGGTGCGTCTTGTAGATGATCGGTGTGTGACTGATCACCAGGCCGCTGCCGAGAAAATCCTTGGTCGGGGTCACGACGATGAGGCTGTCGGCTTTGATGGGGTCGTAGATCATCTCGAGGAGGCGGGAAATGCCGCCCCTGACTTCCCCGGACGATGCACCCGAACTTGAGCACTGGGACCAAAGCACCACGACGTACTCGGTCGCGACGGTCTGTCCCACAAAGTGGTAGTCGAGGCGGCGAGCGGGAGTGGGTTTATCGTCCCTCCAACGAATGTGGAGGATGTGCCGGCCGGTGCAGGACTCGAGGTTGAAGCCACGGTAGTGCCAAGGTGGAAGGGAGTCGATGTTGATGTAATCGACCACAGTATGGGCGTCGGAGAGCAGAAGCTTCTCGATGGCGTCGAAGGCCGGGGGAGTGCTGAGGGGTGCGCGGCGAACCGTGTGGAGTTGTTGGAAACGCCAGAGTCGGAGGCGCTGGGCCGGAGTCACGCCTTCCCGGGACGCAATCGTGAGCACCTTCTCGCCGAGGTCGGCGACCGTGACGAGCCGAGGGTCCAAGGGGGGATCGGACTGGGACAGGTGAGGGGAGGTGAGGAGCAGCCTGCGGTGCTGGAGCTGCACCGCGGCGTGCTGGACTCGCTTGCGCTGGGCCCTGCATGTCGCGCTGAAGGCGAGTTGCGTCCTGGTGTCGGCGTGGTGTAAAATCCTGTCGACGATGTCCGGATAGGCCGAGTGGTCGATGGTGACGGGCATTTTGAGGGATGGGAATGGGTTCGACGAGGGAGTAATGTGTTGGATGAGTTGGGAGTGGGGGAGAGGCGACGACTCGAAGGGTTTATGTAGTGCTGGCCAACTCCTCGCCCCTCGTCCTCTGCAGGGCAGGAGTGGTCGGGGGGCGCAGCACATCCTCATCGCCGTGGGCGAGTGTTTGACGACGCCAGGTGCATGGACCGCGCGTGTGCATTCCATCCGTTTGAGGGATTCGCGACGCGTATCATCTTTCACACAATGCCGTGCTGTCCCCGACCCCATCAAATCTACCCAGCTGCATTGTGCTGCAACATTCCAATAGCCGATCGAACTTGGGAGTTTTCTGGAGTCATCAGCAGCGCCACACCCTTCCCTCGCATCCAGCTCGACTTCCACCGGATCCAGCGCTCCTCGATGCCCTTGTCCTTGCCAAGCCAACCACTGACTCCCGGCGTGTCCTGTAGAAGATGCAGACATCACCAGAAGAGGTATGGCCCCAGTAATCGTCTGGAGGCACAGCGGGGATTTGTCGCGTGTCGACGAGGTTGCAGAGGCGCCGCATGCTTCCTCAGATGTGGTTCTTTGTCGTGGCTGATCCAGCCCTCGTCGACGGCGGCCACCGAACATTCGTGCATGTAAGTAAAAATGCGAGTGGACACCGACCCAAACAATTGCTGCGCTGATGCTAATGGTTCATTCACAAAATCTACTGGGGTCTGAGTAAATACATAGATACATGTCCTGCTTTCCCGCCTCGATGCCACTCTCGCTAGCTAACCTTCTTCTTGCTGTGCAGAGACGCCTACCCAAATCTACAATGTACCTACATACAAGACTCCCCAAGGCTCACCTCCCCGTATGTCGACTACCAAATGCAGTTGCCGATAACACCCTTCTGGTCGCCGAGCTTGGCCCGCCATTCCTCGTGCGACATGTAAACGATGGGGGCCTGGAGGTCGGGCAAATGGATCCAGGCATACGACCTGGATGGGGCAACGATAGTGAGGTTCGGCCCGCTCGCGAAGCGGTAGAGGTTTTCGATGTAATCAACAACACGGCGCTTGGCAGCACCCGCCTCCCAGAAGTTGTCGTCCGCGGAGGGCCATAAAATGACCGTGTACTCGGCTCCCAGTGGGTTTCGGCTCAGCTCGAACGAACGAAGGCCCATGTCCATCGAGCCCATCGAGCCTATCACATCGGCACTCCAGCGCATGTGGAGGACGTGCTTTTTGCTGCAGGAGGTGATGTCGATCAGTGTACTTGACTGCGACGAGGATTTGTCGAAGTCGATGTAGTCAACGACGGTTAGCACGTCCGGGAGGCGGCGACGGGCCTTCACCCTTGCCACGAAGGGAACGTGGTCAAGGGGGAGCCGGCGGATTGTTTCGAGTTGCGAGAAGGCCGACCGCTGACCCCTGGTGAGGGCCTTGTGGGTTGCGTACCGGATGCACTCTCCGTGCAAGTCGAGGACCTCCACGACTCCGGGAAGCCACGGCAGGTCAGCCACGCAGTCGGGAGTCGTGAGCGCCAGGCCATCAGCGGTGGCGTGAAGTGCGGCGTGTCGACCGCGGCGGCGAACGGCACGCCACTGGAACTGGGGACTTAGCCGCTGGTGCTGCTTCCGCGACGTCGAGGCGAACGCGACGAACGCAGCGTCGTCGGTGAAGCGCAGGATGCGGTCGATGATATGAGGGTAGACGGTGTGGTCGAAGGCAAGAGGGGTGCGCGCGCGGAGCGAGGAGAGGAAGTTGCCCATTGTGAGGGGAGTTGCTTGGATTTTGAAGCCTGAAGTGGTGAAAGGGTTGAATGGAGAGAGGTTGGAATGAGGAGAGGTTGGAATGAGAAGAGGTTGGAATGAGGAGAGGATGGATGGGGAGAAGGAGGCGAATGGATAGGGGGTTGCGGTTTTATAGTGAGGAGAGGGGCATCACTCAACCCAGTCGCGACGGCCACTTGCCTCGTGGAAGGTGCGGCATCACTGATGGCGTTGGCGTGGAAAGGCAACGGCCACGAGGGGCCGCGACGGGCATGGCTGGGACAGGTACACAATTCCACCACCACATCACCCAATTCGCCGCCTGCAACAGGATGGAAACTCGTTCGTCTCGGCATTGGGCGTGTCCCCATGGATGCATTGTCCCCATGGTAGTATTTTCCCCCAATCACCAATTATTCCTAGCGTCTGCTCACTGATGCATGCACAATAGTCGTGGGACGACAGACGACGACCACGACCTCGACCGACCAAGTGGACCACCTCCACCGCGTTATCCGTCGGGGCCCCATGGCCTCCACTCACACCAAACATTGCCATCACCGACGACCCCGACGTGTCGCCCATCTGCTCGTCGTCAACAAAGCAGCGCGCGTGTCCTGCTCGCAGCCGTTCCTCCAGTACGCCGACGGTGCGTTGAAGCGGCTCATGACCTCCGAGCCGCTCCTCGAGCCGAGGGGCTCTGGGCGGGGAGGCCGCGCAGGCGTCAGCGGCGGCGGCGCTGCCTTCCCTGAAGATTTCGCCAAACACACCCAGTCATCTCCGCATCGCCCATCCACCCGCTAATGCCAGCGCTCGACCACACAGCGTACCCCACGCTCATCGGCGGCATTCTCGCCGCGGCTGACGTGCGCACCCTCGTGGCCTTCAGCTCCACGTCGCGCACGTACCGCGCCCGGATCGCCGCGGACCTGCTGCACCACGCCGTGCTGCACGCCGAGGACGGGCACCTCTCCCTCCGCGTGCCGGGCACCAGCTCGCCGCTGCCACACATCCCCTCCCTCGTCCGCGTGCTCGACCTCGACGGCGACTCGTGGGGCCCGGCTCCGCCGCCGGCGCCAGGGCTGACGACCCTCCCGCGCCCCATGCACAACGCGCTCACTAGCCTACGGGCCGTGCGGCGGCGCGGCACGGCGATGCAGGACATCAACGACCCGTACAAGTTTGACGGGGTGCCCCTCCTCGTCGACTTTCTCGACCTCGACAGCAACGTCCAGGTCGCGGGCACGCACCCCGACCTCGACCTCGGGCTCAGCGCCGAGACGCACGTGCTCCACCTCCGCTGGTGCGACGACGAGCCGCTGGACGACGACGACGGCCGGCTGATACACGACACCGAGTTTCTCTTCCAGGCGCACCGTGACTTCGAGTACGTGCTCATCGTGGGCGGGTACACGAGCTCTGGGGCGCCAGCGGGGCTGGGCAGCGCGCTCGAGGTGCTCCGCCTCGTGCTCTCCGGGCTTGCGGAGAGCGGGCTGCGCCCGGCCGAGACTGAGATGCGGATCACCATCGTGGGGCTCGAGAGCACCGACATGGTGCTCCCACATCCTGTGGCGATGGAGGGTCCGGACGACGTGCCAGCGCTGCTTCGGCCCGCCGCGGCGTTCCTCGAGGACGCAGTCGGGAGTATCCACGACTACGAGTACGAGGAGCCGTCGAGCGTGACGTGGCGCCGTACGGTGCGGTATGGGACACTAGACGAGTGGCGTGAGAGTCTCGGCGAGGAGGACAGGCCGTTGGTCGGCGTGTGGGCGTAGCACGGGACATGCATAGGATGTACAAATGGACTTTGGCTAGCGGCCTTGCTGCACCGGCTCGACCCACTCGCCAATCAGCCCAACGTCCTGCGCCGGCAGCTCGGCACGCCAGTCCTCGACGGTGAGGTAGCGCGCCGAGCGGCGCAGCGCCTTAACCCTCAGCCCGCTCGGGTCCTCTTCGATGATGTAGTCCTCGAGGAAGGTCGCAAACTTGCGGAACTGGGCGGGCACGCGCTCGTTGACCTCACCGACGCCCCCTTTCTTCACCTTCAGCCCCTCCAGATCCGTCGCCTCGAGCCCCACGACGGTAAGCGTCGTGTAGGGGCATAGTCGGTGAATCGCCTCCCAGAGGACGTTGAGCAGCAGCTCGAATGCGCTGATCGGGCTTGGCTTGCCTGCGGTGGTCCACGGCTGCAGGACGAAGACGTACTCGTACTTGCGTGTCTGGAACCCATAGATGAAGGTGGTGAAGCTGAGTGCACGCGGGTCGCCGAGCGCGAGCGGGTAGTCGTCACACCAGCGCAGGTGGAGCACCTGCCGCTTGAGGGACTGGCCGACATGAATGACGGCGTCCCTCAGACGCTCATGGACAGGGAAGTTCCACTCGTCGAGGTTGATGAAGTGCACTGCCGTGTCGGCGTCGCCCGACAGGCCGATGTTGACGGCCGCGGGGGTCGGTGTGCCGATGCGCCGGAGCATTTCGAGGTCAAAGTCCTCGTGGGCGCTGGCTCGGGAGAGGACGGTACGCATCGTTGGCGACTCGAGGACGCGCTGCTCGACGTCGAGAATGCGGACGTAGATGGGGACGAAGGGGAGCGCGCGCGGCACGAGGTGTCGCGTGCCGACAGGGAGGAGACACGGACGGCCGGTGTCGGCGTCCGTGTCGACCGAGACGTGCCGCAGTTGACTGACCAGGCGACGGCGGTACAGTCGGCAGGTATTGCTGAAGGCCAAGACTGTGCTTGGGGTACTGTGGAAGAGGATGCGGTCGATAATGCCGGGAAAGGCTGTGTGGTCGAGCAACATGGTGGGTGGCGAGACGACGAGAAGAAGAATAACGTCGGTCGCGCTTTTGAAGCTGGTCCGCGGGGCCAAGGGTGCGGGACGACTTGTCCCAGCACGGGCTCGGCGACAGCACCACTCACGTTCTGTGCAAGGAGCGTGTGTGGGCTGCGAGGTCGTGCGAAGTCGAGGAACACACATCAGTCGACTTCGGCGCCCCGTGCGCTATGCCGCCGGCTCGACCCATTCCCCCACGAGCCGTACCTCGTCGTCGTCGAGCTCGGCGCGCCACTCCTCCATGGTGAGGTATCGCGTCACGCGGCGCAGTGCGGCCACGTTCTTCTCGGCGGGCCCGTAGTCCTCGTCGTCGATGTAATACTCGAGCGAGGCGGCAAAAGGCCTGAACAGATCGGGCACGCGCTCGTCCACGGCCTCGACGTCACCCAGTGAGCCAACGTCCAGGTCAGTTGCCTCGACGCCGACGAAGGTGAGGCGCGCGGCAAACCTGTCGCTCATGAGATGGATCTCGTCCCAGATGATGTTGAGCAGAAGCGCACGCGCGCTGCTCGCGCTCGGTCTATGCCCCGTCGCCCAAGGATGCAGTACAAACACGTACTCGTGCTCATCAGAGTGCTCAAAGTTGAAGCTCGAGTGCTCAAAGTTGAAGCTCGCAAACGCGAGCGCGTGCGCTTCGCCCTGGGCCAGCGGCGTGTCGTCACACCAACGCAGGTGGAGGATGTGGCGCGTGCGCGACGTGCCGAGCTCGACGTGGACATTGTTGAACCCCTCGAACGGGATTGGAAAGTCCCAGTCCTCGACGTTGATGTACTGCACCAGCGTGTCGGCGAAATGCTCTATTCCGAGGTTGACGCCGGCGGGGGTCGGCGTGCCGATGCGCCGCAGCAAGTCGACTTCGAAGCTGCCGCCCTGCGGGCCGACCGCCAGCGCGTCGGTGACCTCGGGAAATCCGAGTTTGCTCTGGTGGATGTCGAGCACGCGCACCAGGGCCGGGACGACCGGCAGCGCAGGCGCAGACGCGAGCCCCACGGGCCGGAGGCACGCGACGCCGCCGTCCGTGTCCAGGGCACTGTGATGCAGCTGGTCGGCCAGGCGCACTCTGTACCGCAGGCACGTCGAGCTGAAGGCTAGAAGCGTGTCTGGGGTGCAGTGGGAGAGGACGAGGTCGATGATGAACGGGAAAGCCGTGTGGTCGAGCGGCATCGCGGATGGAGAAATCGCAACAAGACAAAGGTAGACGGGTCACTATTAAACTGAGGCGAGGTGGAGGTGGGGCCCCATACTTAATGCGTCTGGTCCTGGATCGAGTGAGACGTTGCTGCCGCTGCAGCTTGGTCCTGTATGTGCTGTACCTCGAGTTCAAGGCTAGGAGGGTGCTCAGAGTGCAGTGGGGCCACACGAGGCCGATGATTATCGGGAGGGCAGTGTGGTTGACGAGTGGCATGACGGTGATGGCCACGTCGTGAAAAGGAAGACAACAAGTTGACGTCGAGCCGCGAATTTTGTGCCATTTCCACCTAGGCACGTCAAATCCTCATTCGTCCCACAGCCGTTAGATGAACATTGTGCGTGCCATACACGCAAACACCTGCATGCACACAACGGAGCTTGCCAAACCCTGAGGCTCGTTGAGCCCATTTCTTGGGCCGCTTGAGCTACACCGAAGGGCTCACGACAGACGAGGAACCATCGCCTGCAGCAGCAGTTGCCGAGGCGGCTGCTGCAGAAAACACAAGCGACGACAGGAGACGGACATGCAGTTGCAGTGGCAGTGCTCGACAAGGCCAGTTATCGCGTCAAGTGCTGGGATTGATGTGGTGCATCTCGACGTCGATCTAAGTAGCCAACTATTGTACTGAGTCCGGCTTCTTCCCAAGTATGATCGTTGGCGGGGTATCGACAAGTTAGGGCGCGACATAGCACGCGAGTTGAGCGAGCGTGGTGGTGGTTTCGAGGCCGTGCGGTTGTCACTGGCCTTGCGCTGCCATGGGGGGCGACGCTTCGGCGCAACACGCACGCGAGGGGCTCGCACCGTCGGCGCCGAGTCGCTCTTCCACGCCGCGTCGTCTTGTTGAGGGACCGGCCAGGCCGCCTCGATCACCCGCTGCTCGTCACTCAGCTCGGCGAGCCACTCGTCCATGGTGAGGAACCGCCCCACTGATCGGGGTGTTGTTCCATCGAAATCCTCATCAATCCGGCTCACGAGCCATTGTTGTCGCTCCAGTACCGCCTTGATGTGGTCCACCGCTACACCAGCGGCAGCTATCCCGACGACTGTGAAGGTGGTCCCGCGGTGCCAGATATTGTCTAGCAGCGCACGGTACGCCGTCCGCACAATGTGGCAGACTGCTTCCGGGTCCGCGCTGCCGTGCAGGACGAGGACGGCATCCATCGCATCGGGACAGGGTGGCCCGCCCCCGCCGAACGACCAACTCGTCCCCCACCCAGCTTTCTCTCCCCGCAGGCCAACGTGGAACACCCAGCGCTTGGCAGGCGCCCGGATGTGTACTGCCTCGGGTTCGGAAAGCCGCGGAGTGGTGCGGGGGGGCTCGAGGGCAAAGTAGTGGACCAGTGTTCTGGCCCGGAAGTGGAGGTCCTGTGGCCCCCGGTCCAAGTTCCCACGCGATCGGTGTAGGCGGCGCACAGTGTGTACCTGCGTAAAGTCGTGGATGAAGGGGTGGATTCGATGCCACACCGGCGTGCGGACGTCGAGGATGCGCACGGCGGTCGGACACCATGGGAGGTGCACGTCGCGGTGGCCTGGAAAGTGGGGGCCGGCGCCCAGTGTTGCAACGACCTTGGGCTTTCCAGCCCTGACTCTGGCCTTGGTGTTGATCTTGACGTGCAGCACGGCGTGGGGGTACAGTTCGTGCGTGAGCCTCTCGCGGTAGTGCCGGTTCGTGCCCCGGAACCCTAGCCGGCCCGCGACCGAGCAGTGCGCGACGATGTTGTCGATTCTACCAGGGTGCGCAGAGTAGTCGATGAGCGCCATCGCAAGTTGAGAGTCTGGCGTCGAGAGCAGGCGGGTTCACCGGCGTAATGTACTCACGACGTCGATCCTGTCGATCTGGTCGATCCGGCATGACGCCCTCGCGCGATCAGGCACACACGACGCGGACGCGGATCCGGCGGCAGTGATCGGCAGTGACTCGAAATGATACTGCCGAGGCAGTCCGTCACTATGCGCCTACGCTTTCACAGTCAGTCGCAGCATGCGCTGCAGGAGCGAACAGGCGATGCTGTGGGTGCAACGCCGTTGTCGACATCTGCCTGGCGAGACTGCAATCACCGGGCCCCCGCAATTCCGTGCCATCCGGCGCGACGCTGGGGCCGCAACCGGTCTTGACGAGAAGGCGGCGAGCTCGGCGACCGGGGTACCATTGAGGGTGCTTGGCCCGTCAAGTACAGGCACTGGTGTAGGTCTTGTTGGCGCATCTCGACCGACGTGCTCTGCCCCAACTGGTGTGAGAGGGAGAGGGAGAGTTGGCTGTGCCGGCCATCGACGCCACCACCGCTATGGCCTGCTGTTCATGTGTTACGGGATGTACACTGTATGCCAAGCGGTGCAGCGTGCGGCCAGATAGTCCGGAGGCGGTACGTTGGTCGTACATGGAATGGACCACACGGCGAGGATGTCATGCGGTTTACCTCGCGGCCATGGGGAGGGGACGCCGACGACGCGTGGAGACCGACGCCGACGAGCACCGCCATCCAGGGCTCGGCGGTGCCGTGGCCGCGTCAAAACAAGGGGCCCCTGTGACGACAACTACCCCAAGACAGTCACTCTCATTCATCCTCTTGCCCATTCTCTGCATCTTTTACTCGCTCATCACTCACATCATGATCGATCACAACGCCTACCCCCACATCATCGAATGCATCCTCGGATACTCATCGCTTGACACCCTCGTGGCTTTCCGCTCCACCTCTCGCCGCTTCCGCGATCAGATCACCGCCCAGCTCCTCTCGCACGCCGTCCTCCGTCGCTTTCCCGACCGTGACAATGCGTACGGCTTCAGGCTCCCCCCAACCAGCACCCTTGCCCCGGAGTACAAGCTGCCATTTGTCCCAGAGTATGTGAGAACCCTCGATCTTGTCGCCTTCGCATATGCCCACTGTGGGCAACCAGTGCTGGATAAGCCCGACAGCGACCTTGTCGACCGTTTCGAGCTGCACACCCTCCGCCGTCTGGGTAACACGGCACAGGCGCCCGGGTCAAATTGCTTCCCCAACGTCCACACTGTCGTCGACTATGTCGACATGTCTGTCCTCAGCGGTTATGAGGACCCGGAAATCGACCTCCCACTCCGCGCCCAACGACACATCGTCCACTTCACGTGGGACCCGTCAAAAAACATCCTCAATTCGATGCATGTCTTCGGTGCCGTTAACCAGTACCCGCGGCAGCATACCGGCCACACTCGGGAAATACCGTGCCGAAGCGACGTGCGAGAGTTTGTCGTCGTCCTCTGGCCAGCGGGGCAGACCACCCCCGCGGACAACCTCCGCGGGCAAGCCCGCGCGGTACCGCTGTTGAGCGGCCCCACACCGCGGGCCATGGACTGGAGCGTTATCCGAATGTCCCCGGCACGTCGTTTACGTCCGCTGTTCGAGCTCGTGTACCAGCTCGTACCGTCGCTCGCGGCGGGTGCGACCCTCACCGTGGTCGGGGTGGAACGCTGCCCGCCTTGCCATCTGAGCGGTGTCGAGGGGAGGGGCGGGGCCGAGGGGAGGATACCCCTCGTCGACGGGCGGCCTTCGGACGCATACATGCCGAGCTCAAAGGAGTGTTTCGAGCTGTTTACCAACGCTGTCGTGGCCTACTGGGGTGGGCCGAGCGGCTGGTCCTGGAGCGACGCGCAGATCGACGCCGCCTTGCCCAACCTCCGCCTTGTCGAGTACGACCAGTGGTTTGCAGACCTTGGCGACCGCGCCCAGATCGAGGGCACTTGGCCTCACGTCTACAGGAGTTGGTGTAGGAGGTGTTGGGGCACCTCGACGGCCAAGTTCTGCTCCAACAAGGCTTTGCACCAGATGGAGCAAGCGAGGGAGCAGGCGAGAGACATGGAGGCACTACAGAAGGTGAGGGAGATGGAGGCACAACGCGCATCGGCTGCAGCGGTGAGGGCTGTGTCACCACCTTAGACGGATGGATGTGCGTGTATGTAGAGTATGCCATAAGCTGCCATGCTATGGCGTGTAACCCGCAGCGGCGACGGGGACGCCGCGCCGAGGCCGATGAAGGCCGCCGCCGGCCCAGCGAGGGGTGACCGCCGTGTATCAGGGAGCCCCACGTCGTCACTGACTTCTAACGAGCCAGCCGGGTGCAAGCAGTGCTGGGCTTGCAAGGACAAGCGGTACGTCAACCGGAGGCGGGACATGAGCGTGGGTGGGACAGATCGCCAGCGGCGGCAGCTCCTGATGCAACGGTAGACGCCCTTCGAGCGAGGCCTCATGTCGTGTATGGTAGTGTGTCTGGACGGAAGGTGTCCAGGGCGCCGCGGTCTTCGCCGAGGGTGTCGAGCCACCTTGCGTAGGAGAGGAAGGTGATTGCCTTGAGTCTGGCGTCCAGGTCGATGAGGTGGGCGTCGGCGCCCATGAGGCGTACGCGCTCGTGCACCCCCGTACGGAAGCGGCTCGCGGCTTCGTCCTCTTCGACGCCATCCCACAGCTTGTCAGCACCCACGAGGGTAGGCACGGGACCTGGCAGGAAGAGTAAGTCCAGCACCAGCCCGTAGACGGCGGGGAAGGGCACGTCCCCCCGGCGCCAGAGGACGACATTGAGGGCAGCGCAGTCGTCGGCGTGGACCTGGGGCCAGCTGCCGCCCTCGAGCGCGAGGTGGATCACGACACGGTCCGCCTCGGCATCGAGCGTACCCCTACACGATATGGGCACGTCGTAAACCACCACGGGAGCGACGGGGTAGAACGTGTCCGGTGCCGAGGGGAGGCGGAGGACGCGCAGACCTGGCAGCGCGTCGAGGAGGTCGTTCCCAACGTCCTGGGGCACGACGCCGCGCGGCACGGTGAGCACACGCACTGCGCTCGGGGGGAGGGGAAGGGCTGGGCCCCAGGGAAGGGCGACCAGCGCAGGCCAGGTCGCCGGCCATCCGTCGGCCAAAGGGGCTTTGCGCGCCGGCGCGAGCGTCACGTTCGAAGTGAGGAGGGTGTCAGCGCGGTCCCGGTAAGCGCGGGACGCGCCGCGTAGGGCGAGGAGGGCGTCAAAGTCGGCGTGGGCGAGGATTGCGTCGAGGATGGCGGGGTAGGAGGTGTGGTCTAGCACAGGCATGGTGAGGTGGGTGGAAGATGGATCAAGGGCGGTTTGTTGTTGTTGAGTCGGGCGCCCAGCCGGCGTCGGAATAGTGACCGACGCCGCGGGGGGCTTGCCTCCTTCCGTCCACATCGACAAGAGGCATTTCCCAACACTGCTGCAAACTGACATATGTAAGTCGTCGCTCACATGCACAGGAGGCACGCCGACCCGCACCTCGACCTCTGCGGACAGATGCATGCCCCTTTATCCGCCCTACTCGACGGGCCATCCTACTCGACGGGCCATGCCCCGACCGCCTCCCTGTCCTCGCCCAACTCCTCGAGCCATTCCTCATGCGAGATGAACCTGATGCGGTCGATGCGGTCGTAGATCATCCGGGCAATGATGTCGTATCCCTTCACGCCGTCCTTGAACTTCTTCCTGGCAGTGCTCCTGGCCCACAGCGTCTCCACCCCGACAACGGTCACGGGCCTGCTCCTTGTCGTCGTGTCCGACATGTCGCAAAGCTCGACAGCGAAGCCGAAGATAGCCTGCAGTGCATGCGCCGGTGGCGGCCCGGCGCGCGCGTTCTCTCGCCAGAGCACGAGGTCGGCGCGCCCGTCGTGGCCATAGCTCACCTCCGTCTCGCGCACCCAGTGCGAGGCCGCGACGGGTTGCGCCTCATCCCAACGCACGTGGACCACAAAGCGCTTGGTCGCCGTGCCATACAAGCCATAGTCGCTACCATACTTGGCGTGCGCGCCGCCTTCAAACGGGAGAGTGACAAACGCGACGATGTTGGCCGCTCTCAAGTCGCTCTCGCTGTTCTGGATGAGCCGGATCGTGCGCTTCTTTGGGAAGTGCCTGTTGGGCGAGTGCCCGACACACTGTCTCCCCTTGCGGCCATGAACCCGCTGGCCAAAGTCGATCGTGCGGACTTGCTTGAGCGAGAACGGCAGGGCGTGGACCGCCTCGCCGGGGTACGCGGGCACGCTGACAATCTCTGGGTAGTCGTCGTACCACGCGTCTGGGTCGTAGTCGTCGGGGTCGAAATAGTCATCTTCGTCTTCCTCGTCGTCGTCGTCGTCGTCGTCCTTATCAGGCTCGGGCGTCACCCTGCCGTCGCCTGTCCTCCGCCCCGGCCACCTGTCCTCGCGCTCCGTGTCGAGCGCAACGTGCGACATGAGATCGCGCGTGATGGCGTCCCGGCAGGCGCGGCAGGTCGCGCGCAGGCGTAGCCGAGCTGGCCATGGCGCAAATGACACAATGAGGCTGAAGATCTGCGGGTACACCTTGTGGTCGAGGGTCGTGGGCATGGTGGTGGATGCGGCGATGGTGGTGGGGATGGCGAGGTGCAGGTCACGTCGTTGTGCGGACAAGCGCGTCATCCGCGTATAGGCATCGCTGACAGCCGAGATCTCGGCGACAACAAAGTGCCCCGGATGTGCCTTGATGTGCCGGTTGGTGTCGTCGACGCGACTCTCCTCCACACCATGCAGCGTGCTGCCTACTGATCAAGTCACGCTGGCAGAGCGGTACAGCGAGAAACAGACACAGAATCAGGAAGTGGCCTTCCATTGGCGGCAGGGCGATGACCTGCTTGATCAAGGGACATCACACTCCGCTCACCAGGCACTCCCGCCAGGCCCTAGTCTGCTCGCGGCACACAACTCTCCACCGACGACACCTTCCACCGACCACCCCCACCGCAGCTACAGCTCAACCGCAAGGACCCCAAGATAAATGCATACGCCTCACTCCCAGGACCACTCCTCGCGATCCCACTCGTTGCGCCTGTCCTCTGGCCACACGCCCACCACATCCTTGAGCTCCCCCAGCTCATCCCACCACTCGGCGAGTGTAATGACGCGCACATATTGATATGCCTCTACGATCGTGGTCTTGCTGAGGTCGTACAGAGTGTGGTTGGACCTGCGCAGATACGCCAGCATAAGATGTCGATCGGCTCTGCGTGTGCCGGAAATCATATGGGCCCGAATCTCGTCGGCGTCGAAGTCGGGGAGCCAGTTCTCGGCGCCGACGAGTGTGAAGGTTATGGTCCCGCTGATGATACCATCGGCGAAGTGGCGGGCAAAGCCAGAGATCAACTTCATCGCATGGTACGGGGACGGGGGCGTGCAGTGTGGGGCGAGGACGAGGGTCGCGTTGTGGACACCGCCTCCTTGTCCATCGATGTACTGCAGGCGATCAGGTCGGGATACACGGCCCCACTCGATATGCCGGATATATTTGCAGCTCTGCCCAGACCGTCCGGGGACACTGGCCATCGACCACCCCTCGGCGCCCTCTGGAGCAAAGTCGACAACGGTTTCGACGGGCCCCGGCCAGGTTTGAGCGACCGTCTTGCCGAACCGGCGAAGGACGAGCGGGAACTCGCGATGGGGCTGAAGGGACGTGATCTCCACAGGCACAGGCCTATCCGGTTCGAGCGCTGTTGGATCCGTGGCGTCGATAAAGTCATTTATCCGTCGTCCGCGTCCCTCCAAGTCGATGATGCGCGCCTTCCAAGGCGCCAGGGGGAGCGTCATGTCGGAGTCGAGACCAGATGTCGGAGAGACGACAAAGTCGAGGGTCCAGTTGGGTGTCGTCTTGTCCTCGGGACGGACAGCGACCCACTTGCTCGTGGGTTCCGCATCAGGAATGACGCGGCGACCGAGTACTCCACGCTTGTCACCGTCTCGACGCCACGTCGTTAGGCGCTTGCGGATTGCGAGTCGCGACTGGCTGCGCTCGCCGAGGGGGAACCGGTCGATGACGCAGTGGTGGAAGAGCAGGGTGTCGACGATCCGCTGCCATCGCTTCGACGTCGCGCGGATCGCGACCAGCGCCTTGACCGAGCAGTTGAGGATGATTTGCTCGAAGATGTGCGGGAACGCCGTGCTGTCCATGGCAGTTGGGTGTTGCTGAGAGTGATGTGACAATGGAAAAAACGGGCATGTGGGTTTGGTTCTACCTTGACGACGGGGGGAGCTGTCCAATGGGGGAGGGTGGAGGCGGAGCCCCTATTGTCCGGTCACCAAGACGAGCTCCGATGGTCCCTTGCGCTTCACCAAACATGCTTGCAACGTGGATGGCAAGATGTGGGAGGAGCTGGAATAATGTATGAGATTGTGGCATGACGGTTGGTGGCGCGGGGGCGATCCGGTCCTACAAAATGGGGCGCTGGCTATGGACGGACTGCTAGTGGCCTATCGCCTGCCCTACTCCCTCCGCGGCATTCCCACTGATGCATCTCGTAGATTACAGCCTAGATGTAGCGAAGCTCCGGCGGCCATACTCCCACTACGTCCTTGAGTTCGCCCAGCTCGTCCAACCACTCGGACATCGTGAGGACACGGATCCTGGTCGCTGCCTCCCTCATCTGCTGGGCAGAGTAGTAGGCTCCTTTGGGCGCGGTCTACGAGCCATCAACAGTGCCTGACGTACCCGTCCGCATCGCGGACTCTCAGCAGGGCATCTTCCTTGATCTGGTCGTGGTCGACACCGGGTAGCCAGTGCTCCAGCCCAACAAATGTCATGACAGAAGCGCCTGATAGAAGGTCCTGGGCCCAGATCTGCGCGAAGCCGGTCAACTCCTTCATGACCAAGTGGGGTGCTGGCGGAGCACAATGTTGCGCGAGCACTAGGATCGCGTTATCTACTGGTTCGGGGTATGTGTAGAGGCTGCCCGATATGGACATGCTGAACTCATCAGGGCGCTCATACCACCATGGCTCTGCGAGCCACTCGGCGTGCCGCACATAGGTTCGGGAGGGGGGCATACGGGAGCCGTGGCGCCATCGCCCGATGGTGTAGAAGTCAACAGTGGTGTCAACGTATCCGTGCCAGATCTCGAGTGGGGCTGTATCGAAGCGACGGAGAATGAGAGGCGAGGTCCGCGGTGCAGTTGGGACCGGGTGGGCAAGCTTTCTGGCATAGCGGTCCTTCAAGCGGTAGAAGTCTTCCCCGATCCGATTCGCTCGCGGAGATGAGGCCAGGGCAAAGTCCATAGGCATGAGTCGTCCTCTCCCCACGATGTCTAGGACAGCTACCTTCCAAGGCAGCTGAGGCAGCCCCGCGTCCGCCTCGAGACCCGACACGGGCGCGACCGTGAACTCGATAGACGTTTTGCCGATGTGCTCCATCTCGTCGAACATGTTTGGGTACCTTCTTCTGTCTTTGCGTGCCATTCCGTCGTGCTTGTGGAGCACTTGAGGGCCGAGAAATCCCAGAATCGGGATGTCCCGGCGACGCTCGACCAGTCGCTTGTACAACGTCGGCTTCTCCAGAGGGTTCCGGCGCACGACGGCGTGCCGGAACAGATGCGCGTCGGCAATGGCGTGGTAGCGCTTGCATGTGAGCCGCCAGGCAAGGAGCGTCGACACCGAGCTCGTGTTCGCAATGATGCGCTCGACGACGTGCGGGAACGCGGTGCTGTCGAGCAGGATGGACATGTTGTGATGGCCTAATTCCGAAGAGTCGCAAAGACGTCGGTGACAAGGTGCAGTGTGCTGTTGGTCGCACCGTTGCCTTGACAACGGACCTACCTAGAGTGCCGAGTGCAGGCGACCGGGACGGGGGTGACCACGAGCCCTCGACCGCCCGCCTACTGCTCTCGTTCAGTACGCAGCCCTAAGCACGGGTTTGCTTCTTCTGGGCATGGAAGAGCAACAACCTGCAGATCCAACTCGGGCGCAGATCCGATCGCCCGCCGAATAGCCTTTACGCAAGCCAGGATCACATCGCACAGTGCACACGCACCCGTCCTACACCCTGCCGCTCTGGCGGCCACATACCGATCGCCTCCTTCAGCTCGCCCAGCTCGTCCCACCACTCCTCGTGGGTCAAGACGCGGACCTTGCTGTACGCCGCTCTCGCCTCGTCGAGACTATACCAGACGCAATCGCTGGACCCCCAGCACTGCACCGACCCATCAGCCCTCCTTGCGCCGAGAAGCATCTTCTCCCTAATGTCGTCATGGTCGGTGTCCGGAAGCCAGGTCTGCGCACCAACAACGGTGAGGACAGTGCTTTGGTTAAGGATATCCGCAGCGAAGTGACTGGCGAAAAGGAGAATCTCCTGAACTACCACGTCAGGCCGTGGCGGCGGGCTATGCTGGGCAAGCACCAACGTCGCCTCGTCGACATGAAGCTCATGAAACAGGTAGTGCGAGTTGCAAAACCTGACCAAGGATGCTGCCTTTTCGCACCACTGCAAATGCCGCACATAGCTTGGCGACTGGGGCGGGATTGTCGTGCAGGTGGGCCAGCGCGCAGTGCAGAAGTCGACAGTGGTTCCGACCGCAGCCGGGAGACGCGTGTTGACGGCCGGGCCGAATCGACGGAAGATAAGAGGGGTGGCCCGAGGAGGGAAAGACGGGGGCGCCTTGCCATGGCGGTTGGTGTAGCGTTCGACGTACTCCTCCGGCCAGTCTTTGCAGGGCATCCCGGCCCTGACGAACTCCCATATGTGTCGGCCCTCACCATCGAGGTCGAGAATCTGTACCTTCCATGGGAGAAGGGGGAGGGTCATGTCCGACTCGATCCGCGACAACGGCGAGACTACAAAGTCTATCGTGACGTTGGAGGCGGTAGCGCCGGGCATGCAGTTGTAGGTTCCACCACCCTCCCACCCACGCGTGACTCGACGACCCAGGATACCGCGAACGTCGCGATCCCAGTGCCATGTGACAAGCCTCTTGAAGTAACCTCGCAGGGAGGGGGGATACTTGCGTTCGCCGAGGGCATAGATTCGCAGGGCGGCATGGCGGAAAAGCCGAGCGTCGGCGACCTGCTGGCAATGTTTGCTTACTGATCGGAAGGCGACGAGCGTCTTTGCCGAGCAGTGCCATATGATGCGCTCAAGAATGTGAGGGTAGGCGGCGCTGTCAATTAGCATTGGGCTGAGGAAGATGGTGCGTTTGTGACGTGACTTGTTGCGGTACCGAGTCCAAAGTCGGTGACAGTGGTGCGACGGTAAGTACATAACCATGTCCGAGAATCGCGTGACTCGTGCCAGCGGTGCCTACAGGCACGCTTCACGCCACTTACCCACGATCCCCTTTGTCTCACGCCGTGGTGGTGATGCGGCCGCCATGTGAGCTGGACTCGGTGTCCCTCCCCTCGGCAAAGAGATCGGAGCATGGCGCCCAGTGTCTGCACGCGATTTGTCTTTACCTACCTCACATCACAAGAGCCAGACTGCGAGCCCAGGCATCCTCCTCATTGTGACAGGCACAGGCTCTATCTCGACGATGAGGCCTGCGGTTCCGTGTTCTGAGTCACTTGCAGTACTCGCGGTTCCGGGAACGACGTCATGGTCGCGATGAGTCAACGAGTCCATACATATGCTCAGAATCAATTTGGACACTCAGCCTCTGTCAATGGCAACCAATCACTCCAATCACCATGGCGGCCGTGATCGACTACACCGCCATCCCACACATTGTCGAGAGGGTCATCGACGAGTGCTGCGCGGAAACGCTCCTCGCCCTGCGTGTTCTATCCCGCTCCTTTCAAGACCGCATCGACCGACGTCTATTTAACCATGTCTCCCTCCAACTCACCGGCTACGTGATACAAGATGATGCTGTGTTCAAGATGACCTTCCGACCTAGGTTCGACCTGCGCGATGGCAGGTCCCTCACCCTGCCGTTCAAGCCCGAACAGGTCCAAGTCGCCGACATCTCGACACGTTGTCCAACCCCACCGGGCTTTTGGGAACATGACGACCTTTGGCCTGACTTGATCGACGCCCAGCGGTTGTCCTCACTTCACACCGTCAGACGTTTCGGTGTCGGATGCTTCGCTTGTGGCTACGACGAAATCTGCGTCACGACCGTCGTCGACTACCTAGACCTACATGCCGATTCGGACCTCTCCGGTCACATGGTGAACGCCGATGGGAGTAGACTCCGGAAGAGTCACTCCATTACCCACCGTAACTTTTTTACCGGGTTCGGACGTTACGTTCTGCACATTCGGCTGGACGACGACTCGGAGTTACTGCTGGGCGATGACAGCTTGTCTATGTGGTTCGGTCTGTATGGTGAACCTGGGAACGACCTTCACGATATGGTCGTAGTCATTCATCCCCCGGCAACCACGCAGGCTCGTATCCTTGCGCAGCTGCACAAGGTCTGTGTCTGTGCAGGCATCGGATACGCGCGCCTCGAAGGCTACGGGGGGACCCTCAAGTACGTTGGCTATGACGCGTTCGAGCGCGCTGCAGCCGCCGCAACCGGGACAGAATGCGAAGTTCGACAGCTGAGGAAGGCCATGGAGTGGGTGAGGGAGGACGTGGAGGACAAGGGGTCGATCTCGATGGACGAGTGGCTGAGCGAGCTGGGGGAACGGAGGGAGCTCGAGGGCGAGTGGATCAACTGGCGACCTCCATCGAGCGTCTAGGGTTCCATAGCATGCATACAACTTCTGGTGATACTTACGGAACCCATCGTGTCTTGCCTGTGCATGCAGCACTCTGGTGAGCTGTGGAGCTCATCCAGAGGCACCCGATGCGGTGTTGCCGCGCTCTTTGCGTGGTGGAGGCGGGGCGCCGCGACTTGGCGGACCCGAGCTCGGTTGCAAGTCGAATCGCATCTCAACTTGACCTTTTACTCTTGCCCACACCGACAATGCCAGTGCTCGACCACACGGCGTACCCCGACATTGTCGACGCGGTCATCGCTTTCGCCGACGAGCGCTCCCTCGTCGCGCTGCGGACAGCATCTCGCGCGTTCCGAGACCGCGTCGACGCGCTCCTCCTCCCGCACGTCGCAATCGACCTCACCCACGTGCCCGACATTCACCTCGTCTCGGCCTCCACTGGCGCGCGATTACCATTCTGCCCAGGAAAAGTCTCCTGCGCAGATGTGCACGCGTCTCCGCTACCTGGCGCAGGCGCCCAGCTGCAGCCCTTCACCTCCGTCCGTACCCTGCGCCGTGTCGGCTCCGGCGTCACCTCCGACCTCGATCTCGACGTGCCCCAGGTGACCACGCTCGTCGACTACTACGACTTGCACGAGGTACGTGCTGTAATGGATGGGCCCCTGCCTAGCCTGGAGTACTACCCTTTCTCCGGGCTGCAACGCTACGTGCTGCACCTACGTGTCGACGCCGGCTCGCGACCCGTTGGCCACATGCACGAGCTGTTCCCGCGTGGTCGACACCCGGACGAGCAATTCCCCGAGTTCAGTGAGGTCATCATCGTCCTCCACGTACCGCCCGCTCCGTCCATCACGACGGTCCACGCGACTCTTGTGGCTGCTGGCGCTCTCGTCGTCGACGCCGTCCACCGCCTGGAGGCTGGCACACGGTCTCTCACCATCGTCGGGTTCGACGAGCTGGCCGCGCTGCAGTTGCCGCCGGGCGACGAAGACCATGACGAGCGCGAGCGCTTCGACGACATGCTCGAGATCATCGGGAACATGCAGTCAGCGGTGGCGGCCGACGAGCCAATCTTCCACACGGAGCCCGAACCCAGCACGAGGTTCATCGGCATGGAGGCGTGGCTGGCGGAATTGGGTGAAAAGCGCGAGCTTGAGGGCGAGTGGGTCGGTCGCTGGTAATCCGCGACAGGGATGAGGTGTGTATCGGACATCCTGGGTGTGGACGGCCGCCGTTGACGGCGCACAGCTTCCCTCGCCCCCAGCCCATTGCGACGAGTACAATTGCCCAAGTTGAACAATGTTACAACTTCATCATCATTCATCCCACCACAATGTCGGCACTCGACCATACCGCCTTCCCAGACATCATCGACATGATTTTCGGTTTGAGCGACGTATCTTCGCTGATCGCCTGGCGCGCGACATGCTCTGCGTTCAAGAAGCGCGCCGACGCGCGCCTGTTCCCGCACGTAGCCCTCGACTTTAGCGACCAGCGCGTCAACCTCGTATCCGCGTCCACTGGCGTCCGCCTCCCGTTCTGCCCCGAGAAGGTGCACACCGCCGACGTGCGCTCGCCCCCCTCGGTGGGCTCCAGCATCGACCTCGAGATCAAGTTCACGCACCTCCACACGCTGCGCCGCGTCGGCACCGGCGCCACCTCCGACCTGGGCCGCGACCGGTTCGGTCTGTGCGGCGACGTGACCCGTGTCAAGACACTCGTCGACTACTACGACCTGCGCGACTGGCGTCCCGGCACTTGCGGAGTGCCAACCCTCGACTACGCCTTCCCTGGGATGCTTCGTTACGTGCTCCATCTGCGTGCCGACGCGCACTGTTGCCCCATCCACCCTTGCCCCGTCCTCGGCATGCCGGACGTGTTGCCGCGTCCGGCCAACGACTTCACCTTCACGTCGTTCAGCGACATGGTCGTCGTCGTCCACCTCCCGACCCAGCCGTCGATCGCAACAGTCTACACGACCCTCAGCGCCGCCTTGGCCCTTGCTCTCGACGCAGTGTTCATGGCTGTGGACCCTGCACCGTCGTTCACCATTGTTGGCTTCGACGAGCTTGCGGCGCTCCCTCTCCCCGGGAAGGATGCGCACACGCAGCTGCACACCTTAGTCGCGTTCATCCGAAACATACAGCTGAAAGCGCAGGGCGGAAGGGTCCTTTCCTTCGCCTCGAAGGACCTGAGCCTGAGGTTCATCAGCATGGACACATGGCTCGAGGAGCTGGGGGAGAAGTGCGAGCTCGAGGGGGTGTGGGTCGGACGTGAGTAGCGAGTCCAACTGCTACAACAAGCATGCATCACGTCAACATACTGCCTTGGGCCACACGCCCTCTACCTCACGGCGGTCGCCGAGCTCGGCCCACCACTGCTCGCGGGACAGCCAGCGCGTCGCCTTGTCCTGTACATCCGCTGCATCCTCGCTGAACCGCAACGTGACCGTGCAGAACTGCCTCACGAGCTCCTTCAGCCGCGCGAGGTCAAACCCCTCGGGCAGGGCGTCCTCGACCCCGACGATCGTGAGGCTCCCGTTGCGCTGGGTATGCAGGCCAAACTCGGTGACGATCCTCACCGGGGCGTGCTGCGGCGGGTGGCCCGGCCAAAAGACAAGCACGTAGTCGCGCGCGCCCTGCCGTTGCGACCTCGCGCGGATCTCGGCGCGCCGCCCGTCGCTCGTGGGCGCGACGTGCGCGACGTAGCGCTCACACTCGCCCGGGGCGCAGAGGACGCCGGCCGCGCCGCCGTCGGCCTCGTCCGGCGTGAGCAGGTCCACGGCCGTGTGGGCGCGCCAGGAGGAGGGGAGCTGCGTGGCGAGGTGCATGCCTGATCCGAAGCGCCGCACGACGCGGAGGGCGGTGAAGGCCTCCTTCTGGGCCGGGGTGGGCTCGACGCTGGTGGCAATGTCGAGCGTGTGGACCAGATGGGGGAGGTAGGGTATCGGTTCGTCGGGGAGAGCGGCGGAGAGCAGGGCGAGACGCGACGCCCCGCTCCGCGTCGCGCGCGTCACGAGCACGGCGTGTGACCACAGCTGCCGGTCGATCTGTGCCTTGTATGCGCGAGAGGTGGCGCGGAAGGCGAGCAGCGCGGGCACGCCGGTGTAAGCGAGGACGTCGTCCACGATGCTGGGGTATGCTGTGTGGTCTATCATGGGGGGTGGGGTGGAGCAGATGCATGGTGCATTGGGGCTGCGTTGAAGTACATAGGCGTTGTGGTGAGTACTTGCGGCGGCGGATGACGAAGTGAGGACGCGCCGGTCACGTCATTGGCCGTTGTTGTTGTCGCGTCGGAATGCCGCGGGGTGGTGAGGCATTTGTGATGCGCGGCGATTAGTACTCGTGATGCATGCCACTGCAGCCCGGTCGGTGTGCGGGACATCCGGCGAGTACTGCGCGATGCATGCGTACTGGGCTGCTCACCCAACCCACGTCCCCTCGATCTCCCGCCGCTCGCCCAGCTCGTCCAGCCACCCGACCACGGCGCGATCTCGACGTGGTGCAGGAGGAGCGCGTCGGCCCGGCCTCGGAACGCAGGCAACGCGCCGCGGTGGGTGACCGGCGCGTCGATGCCGCTCTTGGCCACGGTGCGGTCGATGGGATCCGAGTACGCTGTGTTGCTGAGATATCATGGTGGATGGGGGGGGCTGATGAGCAGGCAAGGCGGGGGATGATTGCATCGTGCTGGCAGACGTCAAATGTTTGGGATCACTACACGTCTGTCGCCAAGCACTCATCCATCGATATGATCCGACTCTCAAGGACTACCAGAACCGCTCTCACTGACATCGTCGTCGTCCCCTCCCCCGTCATCCTCGCCCGTGTAGCGCAGCGCCCCGTCGTCGACATCCCGAGCACCGACACTCTCACGACCGACCCACTCGGTGACCAACGCTGGTGCTTCGGCGAACAGAGGGTCAGCCGCGACCTCTTCCTTCCACTCGCGCATGCTCAAGAACCGGGTGTCGGTGAACACCTTCGATTCGACGCCGAGATCATCGGCGACCCACTGGAGGAACGTTGCTCTCCAGTCCCCGTCGTCGATGTCGTCGATTCCAACAATTGTGATGGAGCTCTGCTTGAGAGACACGCAAACTTCGACTGCGGCATTGACGGCGAGAGCGGTCTTGCCAGGCGCCGAGGGAGGATGGAGCACAAGCACGACGACCGAGGCCTCCCCGGGCCCTTCGTTGTCGTACAGAGTGAGGAAGGTGCGGCGCGGCAGCGATATGGACAGCTCGTCGATCCAGAAGTGGGCGATGTAGTTTGTGACCGCTCGCGGTAGTCGCCCGACACGCAGATCTTTGGGGAGAACACGAGGTTCACCCGCTGGTATGTCTTCGATATCGAACTCTCTGAGGCCCCAGTCGAACTCGTCAGAGCCATAGTCGTCTTCATCCTGGCCGCTAGCAAAAGGGACGACGACGATCACTTACGATATCGATATTGACGATGGGGTATGGATGAAAGTCGATGAAATCGACGACGATCTTGGCGCCGCTGAAGAGCTTGCCGCCGGGGGACACGACAGCGTCTCCGACGCGCCGGAGGAGGCGCGGCTTCAGGAGCTCCGGGAAGAGGTCGAGAAAGTCGGGAAAATCCTCGTTGTCAGAGACGAAGGTGGTGAGGTCGAGGGTCTTGTTCAGTTCATACTTGAAGGAGGGAGTGACAATGCGCTCCGGGGCGGGGCATGGCACTCCCGCGCGAGACACGAGATCAAAGTCGCCTCGGACGTACCGCACCTCGATCTGCTTGACAATGAGGGACTCGGCCCTGTCCCGGAACGCGCGCGAGGCCCCTCGGAGAGCGTAGAGCGCATCAACATCGCTTGCCGCAAATATCAGGTCTGTGATGTACGGGTATGCCGTGTGGTCTATCGTACACATGGCGGATGGATGCGATTGAAGTGAGAGGAGAGACATTGATGCGTCGAATGACGTCAAGCTTGGTGGCCACTGTGCTGTGACCACTGGCTGGCCACTGGTTGTTCTCGGGCTTTCGCATGCTACCGAGTGGCCGAGAGCAGGCACGCTGCACTCGCGCCTCGAGATATCACACGGAAACCAATGCCTCGACGTGCATGGAGACGGCTAGCGTGTGTGCGCGTGTCTGCTGCTCTGTGGCTGAGCAGTACATGTCAGGCAGTGGGGGGCCTCCTACTTATGAACTGGCTCCGCCCACCCAGTGCCGCGAGCCCTCTCACTACGCCACACGCCCGACCCACTCGCCCTCGATCCGTCGCCTGTCACCCAAGCCGCCCAACCACTCTTCGATGGAGAGGCACCGTGTCGTCGGCCGAGCACGCACGCCGCTGGACGTCGCGGCGGAGTCGTTGAAGCCGACGAGGGTGAACGTCGCGGCCGGCGCGCAATAGCGCAGGCCCGTATCGACGGCCGCCTCGAGCGCATCTGCAAGCCGCCTCCCCGCCACTGGATGGGCCCCAGAACGATGGAGAACGAGGATCACCTCCTGCACTGGTGCCTGCCGCATCCGCGTCCGTCTCACGAAGAGGTTGTAGAAGATCTGGTGGAAGGCCGGCGGGAGCGTCCACACCCCCATGTCGTGGTGCACATGCAGCACGTACCGGCGTAATAGAGGCGGGTAGTCGAGCGGCCCGGGCCGGATGAGCGGGTAGGGGTTCGGCTCGAAGTCCTCTCGCTCGGCGTCGCTCTCCGAACCCTCGTAGTGGGCGTACGGGTTATCGTGGTCGATGGCCTCACGGCGGTAGCTTGCCATGTCGATAAAGTCGACGAGGGTGTGCACCTGGGCGAAGAGGCTCGCGTCGTCCGCCCAGACGGCGCTGCCGAGCCGGCGGAGTGTGCGCAGATGAGTGAACGCGGCGTACGGGTTGATCTTGAGCCGCGGGTACGGAGTCTCTTCGGTCTGGTCGGCGGTGCGTACGAGGGCGGGGAGGAACGTGAGCCGGTGAGTGGGAGTCGGGGTAAAGGCTGTCCCGGCTGTAATCAGGCAGAGCTCGCCGCCAGTGTACTGTGTTGCTCCCTCGAGATAGTCGAGCTCGACATGGGCTAAGACATGCCGGTGGACTCGGTCGCGGATGGTTTTGGAGGTTGTGCGCAGGGCGTAGAGCGACGCGAGCGGCGCGACCTCTATAATGAGGTCGATGATGCTGGGATACGCCGTGTGGTCGAGAACAGTCATGGTGGGCTGGGTGGAAAGTGACAGAGAGATCGATGCGGAAAAATCTGATGGCCGGTCGCGTCAGTGCGTGAGGTCGGGGCTTGTGCCGAGGTGGCCCTCATAGATGGCTTTATTGTCGATGCTTACTAGATGAACTGGGAATGGTAGGCGATGAGTGACGTGAGTCACACTGAACGAACAGAGAGGGCCAGAGACCAACGCGACGGCAGATAACAGACGTCAAGAAGCTCCGGCGATTGCGGCTGCAATGACGCGCCTGATTTCCCTTGGCCGCCCACGTGGTCGGCCACCAGCGCCGAGATCAAGTCATCAGGCGCACTTCCTGCCCACCTACTCCCCCTCGAGCCCAGCCCGCCCTGCAAGTTCGCCTCTCCACGTCTCCATCGAGACCCACCGCGTGTCCAGATGCGGTGCCCACACTTGTCCGAAAACGCGCACCTGGCGCAGCCACTCATCGACCTCGGCCCTGTCTCCCCCGAGCCTGGCGGCCGCGCGTCCCAGGCTGTCCACGCCGACAAAGGTCACGCTCCCACTGTTCATGGAGGTCACCGCCTGCTGGGCGGCAAAGATCGCGAGGACCAGGGTCATGCTGAGCAGCGCGGCCGTCGCCTCGGCCGGCGCGTGGACGACGAGCGTGAGGGCCTTGAGAGAGCCTGCAGCGGAGAGCGCGGCCATGCCGTCGAAGAAGTAGCGCCAGAGCTTGGGCATGGTGGATGCAGTGTCGAGGCGGATGTGGAGGGTGTAGCTGTTCACGCTGAACGGGTAGCACACTGTCCAGCGCTCGGCGTTGCCGAGGTCGAGGCTGAACCGCCTGCCGAGGACATCGCCGTACACCTCGTCATCGTCATCGCCATCGCCGTCGCCGTCATCGTCGGCCAGGGTGACCCATGGGGGTGGATGAAGGTCAATGTAGTCGACCACTGTGGGGATGTGGCGTGTACCTGAGCCCGAGGGGGCGGCGTACATTGCGTCTCCGGAGCGGCGGAGGGTGTCCAATCGGACAAGAGGCGAAAGGGGGTCGGTATCCCCAGGCCTCCCCGAGCCAACGTCGGCAGCACACACCAATTCCGGCTTGGACGGGAGTGGGTGGCCACTACACGCGTCGCGGAGGGAGGGCGCCTTGCCACCGGCGGCCTCGACCCGGACATGGCCGAAGAGCCGCGCATCGACACGCGACCGAAACGACCTCGACGTGCCGCGGAGCACCAGGAGCGCGGGGACTGGCGCGGACGCGAGTACCGCGTCCATGAGGTGGGGGTAGGCTGTGTAGTCGAACCCGAGGGCCATTGTGTTCTCGAAGGCGAAGATGAAGAAGCAGAAGCAGAAGGAGCACGGCGCAGCGACAAATATAGACCTACGTCGGTGGCGGCCGATGCGCTGATACAAAGGGGTGCGCACTGCCGCTGTTCGCGGGTTTGGTGGTGGCCCCGCACGGGGAGGCGGGCGGATCTTGCTGTGGCTTGCGATGATAAGCAGCGGTGCCCGGAGCTTAGTTGAGGGTTGCTGAGGGATGTGGAGGGGTGAGCTGGTGGCGGTGTCATTGTCGCCGACTATGATCGCTCTGGGGATGATCATTAGCAAAGCAGGGTACTACTCCGGCTATGCATGTTATGGTATGCTTGGCCTTGGGCGTAGCTACACCCAGGGCCTGAGTGTGGGGGCTCGTGTTGATCCTTGGGCGTGCGAATCGGGGGTATCGGCGCACGGCACTCTTCCCCACCCACTAAACGCCTAGGCATCGCCGTCGTAGCTGGACCCAAAGCAAGACACAACCGACATCGCGCTGTCTTTTACTTCCAAGTGATGCATCATCCGTGCGGGGAGCGAATACACAATCATTCTTGCTGCTCCTCGTCATTGTCTTGCTTTGGCTCGGGGGTCGCCTTCTCAACTACCACGCCGCCGTTGAGGGCCGCCTCACGCTCTTCAGCCGTAGGGATCTTGGCGACAAGGGCGACGTTGACGTAGGTCGCTTCAGCGCACCACTCGTTTCCATACGACATGTACGAGTTCCTGCCACCCCAGCAGATGGGGAGAGTGATCCAGGCCACGTCCTTGTTGTCGAAGAACCATTTCGGGTTAGGACAGTAGTCAGATCCGAACAGCGCGTCTTGCAGGTACATGAAACCCTCCTGGGCTGGCAGGTCGCGGCCCTTGAAGCGGTAGGGCTCGGCATCGGTCTCATATGACTTGGGGTCGTCCTCCATGCTGTCGCTGTACACGCCAAGCAATCTCCAATCGAGTTGGGCGTCCTGGACCGCACGCAACCACACCATGTCCCCACCCTTGAACTCCTTGACAAGGGCTTCGTCCGCCAACTCGTCACACCTGGTGTGAGGATAGGAGTGTTGCATCGCGAAGGCAATGTGGCCGCCATCGGGTAGGAAGTCGAGGTTTTGGTACGCAGCTCGGAGGGCATCGGTGAGCTCGGCCGCGTCGCTGTACTTGACTTGCTCGCCCTCCATGCCTTGCGAGGCGAAGACGTCGTACGCCAGAGTGACGCGCGTGCCCGAGGTAACGGGCAGGACCTCATGATCGCAGTCGGAGTAGAGGAACATCCATCCCAGTCGGGCAGGCTTGTCCGCAGTCGGACGGACTTGCGATGACCACTCGGACTTGACCTCCTTGCCGCCGTGTCGGACGACGAGCTCACCGCCCTCAAACTCGCTCGGAAGGCAAACAGTGATGGTGCCGATGTGGTCTGTGCCCTTGGGGGTGTCCCGATGGGCGCCGAAAAATCCACCGGCGGAGTAGGTGTTGACCTTGTAGAGCACAGCACGGAGAGGGCGGTCGATGCCGAGGTGCTGTCGGACAAACGGGAGGATGTCGCCGACGAGAACGGGGTCGGCCGAGATGGCGACTTGCGGAGGGCGGTGCTCACGGGCAAGACGGTACGACTCGTCATAAACATTGCCCCCGTCGCGACCGAACATGGAAAGCTGCCCGGCTGCATGGAGTGCGTCGGCGTCGGCGGTGTTAAGAGGGAGGTTGACACTGGTGGCAGAGGATCAGAATCTGCACGTTCGACATCCCCGGATTGGCCGACACCCACCTCGCCTCGCCATCTGGACCAGTGTAGTAGACCTTGACCTTCTCGAGAGCACCGACCATGTCGATGGTGCCGGTGCACGCAAAGGGGCGAGCGGCATGCAGGAACTTGTCCTCGAGGGTTGCAGCGATGACAGATGTTGGGTCGTCCTCCGGCGGGTCGTCCCAATACTTTGAGGCCTTGGCATACGCCCTGTCGTACCACTCATACTCGGACTTCTTTTGCTTCTTCGGAGGGGGTTGGTCTGCAATATCGAAGGTGCGGGAGTCGGACGCGTCTGACATGATGGCGGCGGCGGGATGCTCGTGGGGTGCGGACGGTGACCAGAAGGCAGCGGTTGTGGGTGCAATGCCGTGAAACGAGCAGGGGTACTGTAGCGTTGGTTGAAAGAGAGAGTATCGAAGAGACCAGGGATAGAGGGAGGTAGACAACGATGTCAAGAACATTTATGCGGTGTCGAACCAGGTGCAACCGCCGGCTGCGTCAACCTCGGTCAGCATTGTCTCTTGTCTCACATCCGGCAGCCGCATGCAGCGAGTGCGAGTGTCTTTCACTGAGCACCATAAGTCCAAGAGCAATACACAGGTCCATTCGATGGGCAGCAAGGACACCGCATGCTCCGGGCAGTTGAGCGCCCATCCGGATATCACCAACGCGTCGCGGGCTAGTCGGCTTCCGACGAAGGACAACAACGTACGCGACTGCGTTCTGGAACAGCTGGGTGTCGACGCACAGTCTGTCCCACTGGCCCGGACCCGCTCCACGTAGCCCTCAGGGTGGCAGAACTGATGTTGGCACGGGGAACAACAGTGGGATGAGGTATCGTGGTAGAGTAGGTGGAGGCGTTCATCGCGTGGATGCTGTCCCCACGTCCCTTCGATCTCGACCGTGTCGCCAAACGGCAGTCCACTCATCGGCGTGCAAGCAGCGGAAGCGCGGCGTCGTGGTCGTCACGGTCGTTGCCGCCGTCACCCTGGTTCTGGCCACGTCGATTCCATCTTGGCCGTATCGCCGAGCTCGGCGAGCCACTCGGCCAGCGACAGCCAGCGGAACCGGGCCATCGCGGCGTCGACCTTGCGGGGCTGGGCAGTGCTCTTGCGCATGAGCTGCGTGCGTAGCTGGGCTGCAAGCCACTCCCTCATTCCCTCGGGTGACTCGTCGAGCTCGTAGATGCTCACGTCTTGCCCGACGATAGTCAGCTCCCCGCCATCGTACATCAGGGGAAGGAACTGGTGCGAGAGCTGGGCGACGAGCTGAGGCGGCGCTCGTTCAGGGCGCACGATGACAACTTCTCGCAGGCCGTCGGCGCCCTTGACCCGCGGAATCGCCTCGGGCCGCGCGCCACGCCACGAGATGTGCAGCACGTATCGCTGCGTCGTGGGCGGGAGGTAGATGTACTGCCCGCGCACCCCAGGGCCGGGGGGCACGTCGTACCAGTCGACCACGGTTGCGGGGGCGAAGGCCGCGCTCCGTCGGTCAGTGACGGTTCCGCCGGCGCGGCGGAGGGCCTCGAGAGAGGAGAAAGAGCTCCAGTAACCCACGGGCCCGTCGGCGAGTTCGCCTGGCAAGTCGAGCACCCGCACGCCCGACGGCGCGAAGGGGAGCGGCGCGCCGGCCGGGTCGGTGAGCACGTACCCGCCGCTGCTGCCGCGGGCGTGGAAGACGGCGCGTGGGAAGAGCTGAGCGTCGACACGCTGCTTGAACGCTTTGGAAGTCGTGCGGAGCGCCATGAGCCCGCGCACGTCGGTGTGCGCGAGGATGGCATCGATGATGGCCGGGTAGGCTGTGTGGTCGATGGTGGTCATGGAGTTGGCGGTGGACAAGTCGCGTCGGAGAACTCCGGCGGGTTTTGGTGGTCGTCATCGGCGGTCGTGAACCTTAATGCGCAGGCTGACAGAAGGCGCGCGGACGCCGCATGCAGCACGTACAACGCGGCATGCTCCCTTCCAGACGCCTACAGTGCTGCATAGTGCTAGAAGAACACAGCTCGGCTACAACACTTCCAGCTTGACCCTCTCCCCAATCTCCTCGATCCACGCAGGCTGCGAGATGAAGCGCGTTACCTTGGCGGCGGCATCGGCCTCGTCATCCGACAGCCCTGCCTTGGCCCACGACTCTCGCAGTACGCGCCACAACTGGGTGGGGTAGTACTCGCCGTACTGGTCCTCGGCGTCTCCGTCCTTCCAGTCGGCTGCCGCGACGCCAACGACCGTGAGCGAACGACCCTTGCCCGAACCCTCTACCTCGCTGGGGCCACCCCCCGAGAGCCACTCGCCAAGGTGGCCGGCAATCGCGCCGACCACCCCGCGGAACGCGGTGTTCGCGCGCAGCGATGCCTTCAATTTTCGCCGCCAGGGCGAGAGCACGACGACCACCTCGCGTAGCGTCGGCGTGTCGGCCAGCGGCGCGAAGATGGCCTCCGACAGCGCAGGGGTGAGCGTCGGCGCGATCTTGCCGTCCGGCGCGGCCAGGGTGAGCACGTACCGCCGCACGTTGGGCGTGAGCCACAGCAATGGCGGCTTGGTGCGCCCGAGGTAGACTTCGGCAAAGTCGATGATCGTGTGCACGTGCTGGAACGGCTGTGGGGCCGGGTACCATGCGCTGCTGTCCCGCCGGCGGAGGACGCGCAGGGACGTGAAGGCCTCGAGCTTGGATTTAGGGATGTTCGGTAGCTCGCGCCAGATGTCGACCACCTCGACCTGGTCGGGGAGAAACTGCAGCGGCTGGGCCGTCGCAACACCGTCCGGCTCGACGAGCGGGTACAGGTTGACCTTGGTGCTCGGGCCAGAGAAATCAGCACGGAGGATGCAGTGGGCGGGCGGGGCGAGCAGGGCATTCGGGGTAGAGGAGCCCGAGTCGATGCCGGGCCAGAATCCTTCGATATCCACCCGTGTTTCGAGGCCGGTGCGCCACTCCTCCATAGACAAGTAGCGCATGTCGACGTCCGCCTTGGCCGTCTTGGCGTAGCTCGCAACGAAGCGATCAAAGTCTGGGCGCGGCATAAGCCGTTCGTGTGGGTTCGCCTCCACGCCGACGAGTGTCACGCTGCCGGTCTTGCCAAACAGTCGTGCGAGCTTGAGTAGCGTGCTGTCTATAATGGGGCGGATGCGGGGGCCGAGCGGGTGGGACTGTCTTCCTAGCAGCGTCGGCTCATCAAAGTGGAACACCAGCACGCAGTCGCGGACCGTCGTCTCAGCGTTGAGGAACCTCAGCTGGGTCGTGAAGCGCGATGGGCCAACCGGGCGGATGTGGAGGACGTATCGGCTCCCTGTGGGCGGGATGTCGACTGCAGCTGTGCGCGCCCCAGGGCCGAGGGTGAGGAAGTCGACGGTAGTCTCGGCCGCGACTGGCGGGGGGAGGGTGCACGCGTCGCCGCTGCGCCGGAGGGTCCCAACGGCGAGGTTGAGTGAGTGCGGCAGTCTGTCACCTGTGATGTCGAGCACGTCGGCGGAGGCGGTGGACAGCGGTAGCAGCGTGTCGGCGTCGGCGGGTGTGCTGAAGCTGTACTCGACCTCGTCGTCGTCGCCGACGAGGCGGCGCCGGAGCACGAGGTGGGGGTAGGCTGATGTCATGGTGAGTGGCGATGGGTGAGCTCGGCCTGAGCAGAGTCTGTTGTACGGCTGGATGAAGCGAGTTGCGAGTTGAAGTCGAGTCGTGTGGTCGAGTCGGGACCGAGTCGAGTTAGCAGCGAGAGTGGTTAGCCGCGTCCCGCGGGGTGCCTGACGCCACCGCTGACGTCAAACGCATGCCATGTGCGCAACGACTTTGGACCACACCATGTGCACGACTGCATGGCAAGGTGGTGGCGAGTGTTGTCGTCTATGGTGCGCATTGCTGATGGGAGGAGGAGAGAAATGAAGAGGAGAGGAGAGGACGGGGATGGTTGTCAAGTTTGGGTGGCAAACATGGCCGGCGGATGTCTCCGGGGTGACTGACGTCAGGCGAGATCGAGGACGATGTTGACAGCTGCCTGCCATGCCCCGTCAACTCAACACTGCACTCGAGGCAGATGCAAGTCAGAGCGCATCGTGTGCGCCGATGTCTGGGCGAGCTTCGTCAAGCCCCGGAACGTGGTGGGGGACCCGAGGCGGGGTGGTTGTCTTTGGCACCTGGGGAAGCCGACACACCACCGCGCACGCGCTGGCCTCTGTGTCCCCGCTGACCTGGACCGGGTCTCGCCGCTCCTGTTTGCTGACTCTCACGTCCGGATGATCACAGTATCAAGTACCCCATGTGTGCGGAGTTGGCTTCCCAAAGCCCAGTTTGCCAACGAGGCTCCAGCAAGGCTCCAGCAGGTTCACTCCGGCGCTCTGGTGAGACGAGGTCGGCCCCAGCCGCTGTTCCAAGCGGCAGGTCATCTTGGGCTCGAGGCCATATGGGAAATCAGAGACTTACATCCTGCTTGGCGAGAGGTTGGTGCCGCCGAGTTGGGTGGCGTCGGTGATGGACGAGGAGCCACTCTGCCTTGGTCTCGGGTGGAACTACGGGCACCCCACTCGGGTTTTGCACCGCGGGCAGCTCTCTTGAGCGCTCGACGGACATGATCCGCCCCATACATGCAGCCGTCAAGATAACAGCGTACATGTTGATTCGCTGCATGTGTACGCGCTCGGCAAGACGATGGGCAAGACTGGGCAAGACTGCAAGCATGATTTCCCATTTGAGCTGGCATTGGCCCAGCAGGGTGGGGCATTTGACACGGCATCCCTTGCCACCAAGTGGGCTGTTGACACTTAAAACACCGACATCCGCACAACTCTCTTTCGACCACTAACCCACTGACTGACGCGGCGACAACACTCCCTGCACCCATGCCAGAGGCCGGAGTCACCCTCGACGCCTCGGCCTTTCCCCACATCGTCGACCTAGTGCTTGCGCACACCCCCGTCGCCGATCTCCTCCCGCTGCGGCTCGTATCGCGCGACTTTCGCGACCGCGTTGACGCCGAGATCGACGGATACCATGTCCAGCTGCTGGACCACCGCTGGCGCTGCCGTCATCGCTGCTCACCACCGTACGCCGTCACGCCGGCGCACGCAAAGTGGTCGGACAAGGCCAGGCGGCCAGAGTACTGCGTGCAGACCCTGCCCGCGTCCCTACCGCGCACGCTCGTCAAGGTCGTGCAGTTTGCCGTCACCGCCTCGCCCACAGGGATTGTGGAAGCCATCAACTCCATTGGTACTGTAAACACCTTGCAGCGCTCCGGCCCCGGCATCATGGGCAACTTTCCCCCGTCTGGCTGGAGCAGCAAGCTGGTCAACGTTGTCGACTTTCTCCACCTGCAGAAGGATTGTGGGTCGCGTGACAGCCTCAACACCATCGTCCTGCCTGATTCGACGCGCCGGTATGTCCTTCACGTCGCGTTCGAACAGATCGCAGAGCCGCGCTCGCGGTGGCGCCCATCCACCCACTTGCAGGATCTTCGGCGGATACGCATACCGGCCTCTGGCATGCGCGAGTTTGTCCTAGTACTCTGGCCGATATTTAAGCCGGACGAGGGGCCGGAAGAGCCGTACGACACCTTCCCCCATGTGCTCCACTCGCTCCTGCTGGCTACCGCGCAGATTGCGATCAAGGGTGGGACGGTTACCATCGTCGGGGCGGATCGTATCTCACCGCTCCTCCTGGGCCGGCCGGAGCGCAAGGCGAAGGTCAGGTCTGCTGTAGTGGACGAAGTGAAGGCGCGTCGGCTCCAGTGGTCCGAAAATCACCGCCTGACACCGGGGCAAGCTGAGGAGGCCGACAAGCGCACGCGGTGGCTCACGGTCCACGAGTGGTGGGATGAGCTCGGCTTTCGCAGGCAGTACGAGGGCCTCGCCGTGGGCAGTGAGCACGTGGCCGACCAGGAGACGGAAACGATGAGGCTGCTGTTCCGGTGGGTACATACGCGTGTGGGCTACAGCTGACGGTTGCAGCAGCGAGTGCGCCTATGGCACGGATTGAACCGGGAGATGGAGAACGGACTATGGAGTGACCGGCATTCGATTGGACTTTGATCTTATGGTATGAGTGTGTTAAGTAGACTGCTGCCTAGGCATGATGATCTTGTGCTGGACGCCGTCCCTGTCGTCGTGCAGACCGCCAGTCCACCGACTGACGCTGCCTCAATGTCGAGATGAGCCGGCAAGTCGAGCCAGCTGGCCGGCTGGCTGGCATGGCTGCATGCTGGCAGCTGCTTGCTGGCAGCTGCCGTGCATGCCTGCCTCGTGGATTCCACGTGTTGGTCACGTGTTGCGAATCCCGCCTCCACCTCCGTACTTCGCATACCTCGCACCTCGAGTGCTGTTCCAACTCGCATCGCACCGTCCTCTCTTACTCACTCACTCTCTCTCAGTCCACCCCAGCACAATGGACGGCCCCTACGCGCGCGAGCTGGCAGTGGCCATCAGCGCCATCCAACACGCCGCCAAGATCAGCAGCCGCGTCCTCGCCTCGAGCAGCAAGGGCGTGGTCGAGAAGGACGACCACTCGCCCGTCACGGTCGCCGACCTGGCCATCCAGGCGCTGCTCACGATGACGATCCACAAGTCGTTCCCGAACGACCTGTTCGTTGGCGAGGAGTCGGCTGAGCAGCTGCGCGCGTCCCCCTCCCTCCTGGACGCGGTTTGGGCGCTGCTGTCCGACCTCGAGCTCGACGGCGACGCGCGCATCCCCGCGTCAAAAGACAAGCTGTGCAGCCTGCTCGACTGGGCCGGGCATGGCGAGCCGAGCCAGGGGCGATACTGGATCTTCGACCCCATCGACGGGACCAAGGCGTTCATCCGGGGCGAGAACTACGCCGTCAACGTGTGTCTCATGACTGGGCCGGAGCAGACTCTCAGCGCCGTCGGCATCCCGCTGCTCTCGCCGGACGCGGTGGCCCCGATCAACAACGACACTACAAGTAACACGGGAAGCATTATGTTCGCGACGCGTGGAGGCGGCACGTTCATCCGGCCTCTCGAGGGTCCGGCCAGCGCACCGGCGCGCCGGCTGCCGAGGAGGACAGCGGACGCCAGCACGCCGCTCACAGCAGTCACCTGTGTCGAGGGCACCGACTCTGCCGTTCCGGGCCTCAACGCCAAGATCTCGGCGCGCCTCGGCATCGCGTACCCCGGCAACGACCTGCTAGCGTGGGTCCTCCGCTGGGCCGTGCTAGGCCTCGGGGCCGCCGACGCGACCTTCTGGGTGTACCGCAAAAGGACGCGCTACGGCAAGATCTGGGACCACGCGGGCGCGATGCTCCTGTTCGAGGAGGCCGGCGGCAAGATCACGGACGTGCACGGCAAAGACATCGACATCTTTGCTGGGCGGACAATGTCGAGCAACTTTGGGTTCGTGGCGGCCCTCGAGGGGGCACACGCGCGCGTGCTGGCTGCTGTGCAGGATGCCGTGCGCGAGGAGGGGCTGGACGAGCTGTTGGTGTAGGGTATGCATGGATGCAGGCAGGTACTGTCAACGTGGGCGAGCGCGGAGCCCCGGTGACCCCCAAAAAGGCATGTAAGGAGCCGCGGGTGTCGCCAGTCGAGCTTTTTCCCCCAGGCACCCAGTCGCCACCGTTGTTGCAATGCCGCTCGCAGACCTCGACTCAGCCCTCATCGGGAGGATCGCGACGCACTGCACCACGGCCGCCCTCACCGCCCTGCGCGCGACATGCAAAATCATCCACGCCGCAGTCGATGCATACCTCGCGCGCCACGATAGAGTTTGGTAGTCGTCGCAATGCTGTAATGAAGACAGTCAACCAAGTCGGTGGAGGCCGAGCGCGACGCGTCGAGCCTCTTTTGACGCGTCCGAACCCGCGGCATGTGTACTTCTCCCGAGCACCACATCCTCTGGGGGTACGCACAGTGCGCCGGTTCCTGTGCAGAGCACCCTCGTGAGGTGGAGCCCGTCGTGTCGTGCACCGCGGCTCCTGGGTCGACGAAACCGGCCAACCTCCACCCCCACCCCACCCGCTCATCAGCCTCCTGCCCGGCCATCCGACACGGGTCTGATCGTATAACGGTTAGTACACAAGATTCTGATTCTTGTAATCTGGGTTCGATTCCCAGTCGGACCTGACAGCGGAGTGTGCGAGGAGGTGGTGAGGGCAGAGGTGTTCCCTTTTGTGTGGTTGGGTGCCGGTGGGGCGAGGGTGCGAAGTGGCGTCGGGACTCACGCGGTCGGTGACCTCGGGATTCACTTGCACCGTGGGTGCGCGGCGAAGTCCAGCTACAAACCACAAGGGCTGGTGCCAGTCCCCTTGCTGGCCGAGATGGACTGACGCATGCGGTGGAAGGACGCTGCTGACCGGTCCCGGGGTAGTTGGATGTTTATCTGTCGGTGTCGGCCGGCCTCCTCCACTGACGTCACCACAACTCGTCGTTCAATCTGCAGCCTCCCGCCTCGCCGATACCAGGAGTCGAGCGCGCCAGCGTCAACACGCCTCTCCTCGCGTGCTGACTTGACCACATTCATGTCACCCCGTGTGTATGGCGTGGGAGGACCACCTCGAGTATCTGGTGAGTCGGTGGACATATTCACTAATAACCGCACGACCACAGGCAGGAACACCCCGCTGTGACGCGCTGGCAAGGTCAGCGGCATGTAACCAACCACTCTGACCACTACTCACAACCTTGCACGCAGGACACACATAACCCACGTCGTCAATGGGCCAGATGCCCTCCACGTCCTTCTTGTCGCCAAGAGAAGCCGACCACTCCGAGAACGTCTAAAACTTGGGGCTGTAGCTGAGCTTGTTCGGCGAGTTGAAAAGCTTGGCTCCGAGGCACAAGTCGAAGCGCTCGTGGAGGAGGTCGATGGAGTCTTCCTCACCCTCACCATGCCTGGCTCCTCCAAGTTGACATGGATGGATGGCCTCCGCCCCAACCATGAGGACGCTGGCCCTGGTGATGGTGACGATCTTGGCAATCTCGTGCAGGATGGCACGGATTGAGGGAGGGGCGGCAACGAACGACTGGATGTGACAGCTGGGGTGGGGATGGAAGACGATGACCCATTCCTTGATGCAGCCTATGCTCTTGAAGTCGATGTCGTTGTAGAGCCCGTGAGGCGCGTCCTCACGCCACTTGAGGTGAAGAACATAGCGCTGGGTGGCGTGCGGGAGATAAATGATCGACTTGCCCGTCTTCGACTTGCGAACGTACGTCTCCTGGGTCATGTTGAAGAAGTCGACAACGGTGGTGGCGCCATGGAAGTAGTTGGTACCACGTTGAGACACCATGGAACCAGAGCGACGGATGGTGTTGACGGACTTGTAGCTGCCGAGGGCAGGCGACATGCACTCACCGCGGCCCGGGTAGTATCTGATGTCGGCAACTTGGACCGACCGCGGGGCAAGCGGAAGTGGGTGATCGTCGACTCCGAACAGGGACCCAAGTGGGGTCTTGAACGTGTAGCTCGGCGTCCCGGACCCAGAGGGCCCGCCGGGCTTGCGGTTGGTGATCACAACGTGCTTGAGGAGCACGTCGTCGACACGCTGACGGAACGCGCTCGACGCCGCGCGGAGCGCAACGAGGGCCGGGATGTCGGCGTACGTGACTATCATGTCGATGAGATAGGGGAACGAGGTGTGGTCGATGGCAGCGGTCGTGGACATTGTGTGTGCCAGGGGGAGGGGGAGGCAAGGCGGGTTCGAGGGAAGACAGCGGTCAGTGGCGACTATGAGGGCGTCAGCGAGCGGAGCAACGGGGCGGCATGGACGATTCAACATGGTGGGGCGAACACTGACATGGACAACGGTGTCGAGGAGAAGGGTCGAGATGCTGCGAGGTGCTGTCGAGGAGAGTGGTGACGACGATGTGGGAGGAGAATGATTGAGAGATGAGGGCATTGACGTGGTTGCTTTTCTTTGGCCGATCCAGTCAACTGTGTCACATCATCCAACTCTCCACGACAATCTGCCTTCTCTCTTTCACTCCCACTCTCGCATTTACCCCACCTCTCTATCCCTCACTCCATCTCCTTCCTGTACGACTCTCCAGGGAGTCGATCGACTTGTCCACTGCACGCCAGCCGCCGTCCACCGTCACCTCGGCGCACGCATCATTTCGCCCCTCGCCCACACCGCGCCTTCTCCTCTCTCCATCCCGTAACCACACAACCATGTCCACCGACGTCCATCTCGACCACACTTCGTTCCCCAACATCATCGACCTCGTCATTGGGGGGTGCAATATCTCTGCACTTCTCAAATGGCGCCTCACCTCGAGCAGCTTCCGTGCCCGGGTCGACCGCATCCTCCTCAACCATGTCGTTCCAACCGCTGGCCCGCCCCGCTCCACAACTGCAAAGGACGGAATCCGTCTCACGCCTGGGTCGACGTCCAGGGCCCCGCCTATGCCCCCGTATGCGTCGCTTCAATTTTACCCAGAGGCCGTTCAAATTCTCGATGTCTGGTACAAGCCGAATGGCAAGGTCTCCGACTACGGCCTGGAGCGACTCACCTCCGTCTGCACCATACGTCGCAAGGGGAAATTCGTCGCTCAGCGTGGCACGAACCAGGTCCCCAGCGCAACGACGGGTGTCGACTTCTTCGATCCGCGTAATGTTCCAAACCGATACCGCGGTCGTCCTCGGAACAAGACCATCATTTGGCTTCCAACTCATCTCAAGCGATACTGTCTCCACGTTGAGTGGTACGAGCGCGAGAGCAGTGTGCTCAGCGCAACGGTCGGCTTCAAGAGCACGAAGTTCATCCGTGACTGGGTCCTCATTCTCCATCCTGAGAGGATGTTGGCTGATGGCCCGCGCTGTCATGAGTCGTACCCGCCATTCATAGGCGACATCCTCACGCACATACTCAAGGTCCTCGACCGCAAGGGCTCTGTCACGATTGTCGGCACGGAAGCCGCTAGTCCTGTCCAGTTCGGCGAAGGCTCGACTGGTTCCGCAACCGACCTTCTGCGGGCAACCGTGGTGAATCTCATCCACCAAGACTTCCCCGCGGGACCCAAGCGTACGCATGCCGAAACCCACACCACCTTCCTCACTCTGCCCGCCTGGCTCGACTCACTCGGCGACACGAAGGAGATTGAGGGGATGTGGGAGAACCGCGAGCCCGACTGGGAGCTTTCCTTCGATTCCGACGACCTCATATGCCCGGACTGCTGTACGAGTGTGAGTCGCACCTGCGGAGCCCGCGGCGTGTGGCTAGCTGACAACACACAGTTCAGTTACGAACTCGACCAGTGAGTGCCCACATTGTGGGACCGACTGGGAAGATGATTGAAACGACGTCCGACAGCGAAGTTCCTGGGCAGCGAGGCTGTCTGTCAACCCAAGTGATACACGAACCGCAGAATGGACCCAAACCAAGGAGGCAGACAGGAGGTGAGTGACGAAGGCCGAAATGAGAATTACCTGACACGTCATAAGCATGAAATTGAGTTGTGTAAACACGGGAGTCGGTTTAGGTTTGAAACGCGTCGAGTCACTTGATCCATACTCCTCCCATGATGAAGCCTAAACTCTGGTGCGAACGGAACACCCGACGCGCCGAGAAGCACCGACGCTCTTCTCGCTCCCAACTGACGCTCCACTCCCTGACTAGCACATGACACAGCCCGTTCCCCGGGTGAGAGTCGAACGCAGCTTCGGGAGCAGGCCCAGCGCGGCCCCAGCGCTCGGCCACGGACAAGGTTTGGCTAACAGAATTCCGCGGTGACAGACATGCCTCCGCAACGCGACTTGGCATGGATGTTGGTTCGGGATCTGGGTCAGTGCGAGCGTCTGAGTAGAGCGCTCTCGTCCCACGTTCGCCAGTGTATAAAAGCCAGGCCGCGCGCTAGGCCGACAGCGCACTTCCACGCTCACACTCCACTCACTAAGCATGCTTGTCGCGACCTATCTCACCACAGCTCTCCTCTGGCTCGCCGTTGGAGCTTCGGCCAGTCCGCTCGCCCCTCGTGGCGACGGCGGCAACGGCGGCAATGGCGGTGACGGCGGCAGTGGCTCGGGCTCGGGCTCGGGCGGCAACGGCGGCGACGGCGGCGCGGGCGGCAACAGTTCGGGAGGCGGCAACGGAGGTAACGGGGGCAACGGCGGCAATGGTGGCAACGGCGGCGGCAACGGCCCGACCTGCAACTGCGCCGGCACGATCGACGGCGGCGTGAACGCGACACGCTTCATCTGCCATGACAGGCGCTTGGGCCCGATCGTGCTTCCCAAGAAGCTGCCGCTCTCGGGCTTCATGACGACGTATGACCGGTGAGTCAGTCATTGTAGAGCACGGCTTACAGAAGCTTTGGTGACGCGACGTCGCCCGCCGACTTCCTCTCCAAGTGGACCGACGCAACGGGTAACTTTGTCTACCCGCCCCACAACGGCTTCCAGCTCGACACGAACCGCAAGCCTATCAATGGCAGCATGGTGCTCCAGGTGGGTTGAGTCGCGATCGTCAGCTGACCTACCAGCCAGGTACGCTTGTCGACCGCTTCGGCTCGGAGTTTGGTGAGTGATGGTGTTTGACACACCTAACCCCCAGGTTCATTCGTGTCGGCCGCCGCCGCGCCGTACTCGCAGCGCGCCCTCCCGCCGACCAACCTCGACACCAACCCGGCGGCGCCAGACTTCCCGTTCAACTACCACGTTTACGCAGTGCTCAAGCCCCTCACGGTCAACGGCGGCCCGATCGCGCCGTGGTTCGGCCAGCCGGGGCTCGGCGCTCAGTTCTACACCGGCGACGTGGGGAACATCATGACGCTCATCAGCCAGGGCTACCTTGAGCGCAAGGACCCCAACGTACTGATCTCCAAGGAGCAGGGTTGTGTGTGATCGAGCGGAGGAGATGAGTTAAGAACAATGGCAATGAAGCAGAGTTCCAGTTATGAGAGATGGTCCTGTTGAGGCACCAATGCCCCATGCTCGAGTCAGACGAACACCCCGGTGGCTAGCGCTACGCTGACAGTCATAATCATTCATCTTACTATAGCGCTGTCGTTTTGCCCCCCTGGCTGATGAGACTGAATGCCCGTCACCTCAGATATGAAAGGGCGGCCAACGCTTGGGGAACCCGATCCAAGGGTCCCTGTGGCACAACGGACACCGGTCGCGCAGCCCCTCTGGCTCAGGAATCTTAGGTGTTAGCATGCTACCGACGAATGACAAACCTCTCGGTCACAGGCACGGCACAGGACGAGACGCCGTGTCGAGAGCCAGCGCCCTTCAATATCTGTCCTCTCCCCCAGCGCTGCAAGCCAGTCGTTGTAGGTCATGAATTCGGTGCGGTTGGCAAGGTGATCATTCAGATCCACGGGGTTCATGACTTGTCCCCATACCTGCTCCACCAAGTCCTTGAGAAGAGGCACGGACAGGTCGGGGTTGCTCGACTTGGGCGGGCCCCCCAGGTGCTGAGGGTGGATTTGTTCGGCCCCGACGAAGGTCACCGTCCCCTTTCGCTTGAGGATCGTGGCCATTGTTCGAAGAATGCCGGCGAAGTACCCCGAAGGGCTGCGCTCATCCCTAGGGTCCCGTGCCGGGTGGAGGACAAGGACCCAGTTCTTGATTCGCCGGGTGCACTTGAACTCTAGAGGATCCGGGAGAGCGTGGATCCAGTTGAGGTGTAGAACGTAGTGTTCGACGTGGTGTGGTACATTGATGATGACATTTCCTTTCGGCTTGTGCAGCCAGGGCCCTTCATGAAGGAAGTCCACAGCGATCTTCACGGTCGGCCTGTAAGATTACCCATTCGTTCGGATTGTGATTTGACGACCGGAACGTCGGAGGGTGCTAAGGCTCGTGAATATCTTGAAGAGCACAAGTCTGGAGAAACGTAACCGGTAGCCTCCCTGTCTAGCCTTGCGCTCGTCGAATGTTGATGTGTCGTTGTGCGGAAGATCAAGAATCTTCACGGCACCATACGTTGCTGGGAGGTACCGGTTAACCTCCACGGGTGGGATGCGGCCCGACGGGGCAGGCACCATGCCTAATGTGGTGGCGCATTCAGTACTGTCTACCGCAAAGTGGGGCATGGCGACATGGTTGAACATGGCGTTGTCAATACGGTTGCGAAACCCCCGCGAGGTGGCCACGTGAGGAACGAGCCCAGATCGGCATAGCTGATGATGTAGTCTATGAGGAGGGGGAAGGCAGAGTGGTCGAGGGCCATGGTCAGGGGTTGTGTCGCGATCCAAGGTGCGGTGTCGGGAGAGGGCTGCGCCATTGTTAGCTGGCAGAGACTGCTATTCCTGCTACTGCTACCACGACGCTGTCGTCGGATGCATACCTTGGCCCAACTCTACATACAGTTGTGTTCTGGTGTCGATGATGGAGGAGAGTGTAAGAATGGTTGTGAGATGGACGGATTGTGATCGGCGTGAAGATTGGGCAATGTCAAGTGAGGAGGCCTGACCAGGCCGGTCTGACATGGTCAATTTCCCCATTTCCCCCTCCTCTCCCTATGTATTCTTCAGTGTCGAGGAATGGAGCCGGAACTGAGGTGGTAACAGATCTTCCCTACGACGGAAGGACCAGGCCGCGGCTTGTGCTGACACTGACAGCACGCCAGGACGGCTACACCTACTTGCCTGTGTGGGTGACGAGTGCCCAAGCTGCAATCCTCCTCACTGAGATACCCGTGGTGCTTGGAGTGGGAACATGGACCATGGAGAACGGCCCAGTGAGGAACGGTGTCAACATGTATATTCAGCGTGTCACATCAAATGAGCTCCGTCCCCGGCGCTCGGATCGACCAGACCAATCACCCCTTGTGGGTCAAACCAGTGCTGCGTATGTTTATCTGCTTCAGGTATTAAAATCCCAGAAAAATCAGAAACTTCCAATCGAAACAGCATCATCAAAGTCGGTCATGATCCGCCAGGAGCTCAAAGTGTCGGATTCACAGCTTGCGGCGAGCCCTTGCTACCATTGCACATTTCTCACACCTCGTCGAGAACTCCGGGATGGCCTGGGTGTGTCAGCGTGGCACAAAGAGGCCAGCTCACCTTCGGGCAGTCGCTGCACTTGAAGTGACGCCTCGGTACCGGCCACATTCCCTCCACCTCCTTCTTTTTGCCCAGGGTGGCCCACCACTCGTCGAGAGTGAGGAACTCTAGATGTGCTGGTTTCTTTCCGCCACGGGCAACGGCGTTGGTCATGACTTTTAAAACCTCTTCTTGCGTGCGAACCCCAAACTGCCGCGGTTGGACCCCGTCAGCCCCAACAATAGTCAGGCTGCTGCCCCTCTTCCGAGCAATGTTCTTCATCTGCTTAAAGATACCCCTGAAGGAATCCGATCGCATAATGTTCTCGTTGGTCTGGTTCTGGTTGGTTTGGACCCAGTGCTTAACCTCGGTAGTGTAATGGAAATCCAGAAACTTCCAGGGAGTGAACGGATCGGAGAGAAAAGACCACTTGAGATGGAGAATGTACCGGGTGCCGCTTCTGGGAAGGAAAATTGTTGACCTGGCACCGCCGAGACGCTCCTGGTGCCTCCATTGCGAGCTGAGGTCGAGGAAGTCGACAGTCGTCGTCACCTGATGGAAGAAGTTGGCCTCCTCCTCCGTTACAAAGCTGCCCATGCGGCGCATCGTGTGGACCGCTGTGTGATCAAGGGGACGAGGATACCCCCAGTCGGGCATGAGGTAGCTTATGGAAGGAGGAGGCATATCATCGATATCAACGATTTCGACGACCTCAGGGGCGACAGGGAGAGAGCGACCCCACTCCAGGGGAGGAAGGCGGGTGGTGATGGGCGGGATATAGGCCATTTGCCGCTCGTTCTGGAAATCATCACGCCGATGGTGGTTGCGAACGATAGCGACGTGCTTGAGGAGGATGCCGTCAATATGGGTGCGGTACTGTGAGGAAAGGGTGCGCATCTTGATCAAGGTGTCGATATCGGAGTAGCCGATGATCATGTCCATAAGGAGAGGATGAAACCTGTGATCCAGGAGCCAAGTGTCCTTTGTGCCGGCTGCTTCTGCCTCGTCTCCTGTGGGTGGCGGCGGCGAGGACATGGATTCTTGAGAGCCTGGGGTAGAGTCAATGAGTGCTTGGCAGGTCATCTTGTACTTACGACTCGGGGAACTGGGTGCGGAGTAGTTTGTGTCTGTTGTTGGGGTTGCGACCTGTTGAAACTCGACTGAATGGTCGTTGGTGATGGTGGGTAGAGAGATAGAAGAGTGAGGATACTGGTGGACCTTACTTTATAGGTCTGAGTTCCACTGGGACATGGGAGTCATTACGGCGCTGAAATCTCGACAATGATGGCGATGAGCAGTGAACAACAAACAGCAAGCCGTCCCATCACCGCAACGAAACAACAACACATGGAGAGTCGGGGCCCCTCCGCAACCCCCACCGAAGTGGACTACCTCCACTTTGATGTTGATGGAACAAGCATCATGTCGAGGAAACAATGGCCGAACAGCTTTGTCTATTGACAGATGCATTGTGCGTTAGGCACTTGTTGGTTGACTATGGGAGTGCTCTGGGTCTGATTGTCCCGATCGGCCCCTGTCCACGCCCGGCCCATCACTGGCTGCACAGCTTGGGCGGCCAAACTCCTTCGAGCTCAACCCTGCTCCCAAGCTGCTCCCACCACTGGCTGAGCGTGACGAAACGGAGCATAGGATGCTCCCCGACACCAGCGACTCTGCTGCGCCGAAACTTGTTTCCGAAGAGCTTCACCAGCGTGTCACTCTTATTGGGAACATATCCCCCTTGCTGGGTGCCCAGCTGCTCGGCTCCGACGATCGTAACTTTGGCCTTTCGATGCAGTGCACAGACGAGGTGGCCGAGGAGCTTGCTTGGAGGAACGGGGTAGTTGTCATCCAGATCGTTGACACGCTGGTCCTGAGCCGGTGGAGCTCCAGGATGGATGACCAAGACCCAGTCCTGGACACGGAGCGTATTCTTGCTCCACCCGAGTCTGAGCGATTCAAGGTTGCACCCGTTGACATTGATGTGGAGGATGTATCGCTCCACCAGAGGTGGTAGGTGAATCAGAGCCCTGGGTAGGTGTACGAGGTCGACAAAGTCGACGACGGTGTGCACGCTCGAGAAGTTGAACCGCGGGTGCTCGAGGCCCTCACCCATCCGCCGGAGTGTGTCGATCGACGTGAAGCCCTCTGCCATGGGGCCGTACGTGAACTTGTCGATGGAGCGCGCCACGCGGATGTCGACGGTGCGCACGTCACCGGGTTCGAGAGGGAGACGCTCGGAGGGGCGGAAGACTGTGAGGAGGCCGGACGGGTGCAGCGCCGCGATCTTGGGCTCGCCGTCGTGCCCCTCGTAGAAGACGAGGTGCTCCATAGGCAGGGCGTCCACGCGGTCCCGGTATTCGTGTGAGGTGGCGCGTAGGGCACGGAGAGCCGCAGGCGAGGCGTGTTCTATGATTGTTTCGAGGAGGTGCGGAAAGTAGGCGTGGGGGAGCGGCGCGATCGTCATGGTTTCGGGGGCTTAGCTTTGCGTGCTGGAGTGTAGTCGGCGCTTGTTGAGGCTGTACGGGTGAAAGTAAGTGGGAGAAGATTCACAGCTGTCACAATGGCGCCAGTGTGCAGGTTGCGTCGGAGGGAACGAGGAGGAATAATGGCGAGTAGCCCACCCTGACGTATCCGGAACACAGCTCGCCCTGTTCGTCACCGCCACCCATCTCCTCCATCCGCTTTCGTCGCGCCACATGGTCTGGGTGAGACACTCCCCGCCGATAAGATAGACCGCGGCGTGATTTTATCCAATGTGCTTGTGCCGGTGCGTGCTGCACGAGTTTGGCTCGGTACTCTTGCTCTGGCGAATGCAATCGGGCGTGTGCTCGCCATTGTGGGAGAGTAGGCATCCGTGTGCATGCCCGAGCAGACGCAATATCCCATCCCAGTTTGGGCGGTGCAGCGGGGCGTAGCCATGTGAACCCGCGGCGCAGGCGCCAACGCCCATCTTGCTCCTTGGCAAACGGTCGCGGCATTGTGCATAATGTATCCTGCTCGAGTGTGATGATGACTCCGTCGGCCTGCGATCGCGCATTGTATCGTGGATTTCCCCCCCGCTGTCTCCCTCCCGCCCCACCTGGACGGCGCCTTGCGGTCAAGCCAAGAGCACACACTCGTGCTTGAGGAAGTCGAAGACTGCCTTCAAGGCGTCAGATTGCTCGGTTCCATGGCCCGCCACGCACTCACCCTGCGGCAATCGGTGCAGATGTACAGGCGCCCCTCGGGCGGCCACTCGCCGTACAGCGTCCGCTCACGCAGGGTCTTGGACCACTCGTCATGCGAGAGCAGCCCGACCCCCGCCAGCTCTGGGCTGATTGCGTGCAGCGCGGTTGTGAAGAGCCCCTTGCGGTCCTTGTTGCTGTCATCACCCGCTCCGCCAAGCTGGAGTGGGTTGATCTTCTCCGCTCCCACGATCGTGACTTGCCCCATCCACCCGCTGGCCGCGACGGCGCCGAGGAGCACGGACGGGAAGAAGTGAGGGCAGATCGGGAACTCGCAAATTGGTCTTGTCCCGGGCCTGCATGGCCAGAGTACGATAGTCCAAGCGCGAGAGATGTGATGCCCGCGGAAGGTGATGTGCCTCCAATGCTCGTCGCTCTCGTCCCACTTGAGGTGCAAAATGTAGCGGGCCGCGGGCGGGACGCTGATGGACAGCGGCTCGTGACGGGCCCCATCACGGGGGACGATGCTTGTGAGGTCCAAGAAGTCCACTGCGAAGTCGAGCGTGTCGGAGAAGTGTGAGGGCATTCCGTACACCGCAGCTCCCATGCGGCGCAGCGTCGCCAGGGAGGTCCAGCCTCCAATGCCATACGAGGCAGGCGGGAGGGGCGCGGTGAGAGGTTGTTCGAGATCGAGTATCTCCACCTTGCGAGGGCAATAGGGCACGTAGTCGTCGTGCGGCCTCACAGGCAGAGTCGAGTGCCGCGATGTTGTGAGATCGAGGCCACGACGGTGGATGGTAGCCGAGTCGGAGATGATCGCGACATGCCGAAACAACATCCGATCAATCTTGTCTCGCAACAAGCGTGACGCCGCGCGCAGAGCGGCAAGGGACGGGACAGGCGCGAAGCCGATGATCATGTCCATCAAGTGAGGGTAGCTCGAGCTGTCGAGAAGGATTCGAGTGGCGGCCCGGCTTGTCGTCTTGCGGTGAGCCCGGTGGCTCATCTTGGTCTTTGCAGCAGGCATGTGAGAGTGGATGAATAGAGAGAAGGTGTGCGGTGTGGTGAGTGAGATGCCGGTGACGAACACTCTGGAAGTGCAATGGATGGTGTGAGGCTCATGGGTGGCGAGCCCCTCACGCCCTCGGACATTGAGCGCCCTCCACGCATGCTGACGTTTCCTCATGCTGGGGGACACAGGCTGTGTGGGGGGCGACGGTTGGGCGCCGTGTCCTCGTTCTCTCAGCAACCTGAGCGCGGCTATCGTCTGCAGATTGAACTGCAGGAGGGCGACGAGCGGCGCCGGCACATGAATGTCCTGCATAACCCAAACTGTTGTTGTCAGCCTTTGTCCCGCCGAGGTATACTCACCAAATCACTACATGCACAAGAGAAGGCGCCCACCTGCCCTTAGTCCTTGGCGCCCCCCGCGGTCCGCGAGAACTCGAGCAGCTCATTGAAGATGTCGTCAATGAAGAACATGCCGCCGATGTGGCCCCCAGGCACGTTCTTCACGGCTGACGGCTTGTAGTTGGCGACGAGCCACTCGTTCATGCCGCCACCGAGCTGGTCAGTCTCCGACCCGACAACGAGGACGGGCTTGGCGTGGTCCTTGTCCAGCCTGGTGGGGACGAATCCCCAGTCCGAGTGGAGGACGTCCGAGATCCCCAGGAACCAGTCCCACGATACAGCGACGGACGCGATTGTACCGTCGGCCATACGGCCGACGACCTCGTCCTTGGTCTTGTTCTTGCGCTTGAGCCAGTCGTTCATGATGGCCTTCTCCTCGTCGGTCATGTGGTCGAACAGGGTTTCATTGAGGAACTTCATCGTACCCTCACGGGTGCTGAGCTTGGACGCGAATGCCAGCTTGCCCAGGCGCTGTACGGCGTTGAACGGGATGCGGCTGGGCGGCCCGACAGCAAAGTAGTTCTGCCATGTGAGCGTCGCCGAGTAGTTTTTGTGCTGCGCGAGCGGGGAGAACCCAGCCATGACGCACAAACCGGCGATGTAGCGGCCGTACGGGAACTCGTCATAGCTCGCGCCGAAGATCATCTGCGCTGGCGCCGTGCCAAAGCTGCCGCCGCTGACATAGAGCGCGTCGAGCTTGCCGTCGGGGTAGAGCGAGTCAAAGAGGGCGCGCGTGTCCGCGATCAGGCTCTCGCGGTACGTCTTGCCTGGAGCGGTGGGAGACGACTGGCCGAGACCGGGCGGCGTCACCGTCACGTAGTGGAGCTTTTCGCGCTCGACGCACTCGAGGACGTCCCCGGCGCGCGCGACGGCGAAGATGCCCGGGAAGAATAGGATGACGGTGCGCGAAGAGGGGTAGCCGTTGTGCGCGTACGCGATCTGGCGGCCCGCCGGCAGCTTGAGGATTACTTCGTCGTCGTTGCCGGGGATGAAGTCGGACGGGTTGGTCTGCCGTGGTCAGCGTGGGCAGATGCGTCGACACGGGGAGGACACTTGCCATCGTGAGGGCGGCCGTACTGAAAGACCGGGGATGGGGAGACAGTGGGGATGCCAAGGACAGCTGCCTTGAATACCGAGCTGCGCTGCGCGGTCTCTCGCTGACCCCGGTCTGCTGCTGCTCGCACGTTTATGTACAAGAGATGAATGGGTAGATGCATGCAAGGCAGTGTTGAGTGACGCAGTGGAGTCACGTGATCTCGCTCCGACTCGGCGCCGACACGTTGGAGACTCCTCAGCGACGCCGGCGGCGCCGAAGGGGGAGCCGACGGCGCCGAGACAGCCGGCGACGGACGTCGAGCTACGACTCGTCCGGGTGGGCCAGCGTGGTCAGCCGCATAGGCACTGCCTCCCCGCCCTGCGGCACCTCCACGCTCTCCCCCTGCTCGTCCCTCCACTCGGGAAAGCCGCGGAACACGCCGTCCTCGTCGAGCGCGTCGACAAAGTCCTCCCAGTCCATGTTTGCGATGTTGAGGTTGTTCTCCGGGCTCCACAGCTCGGCAGCGAGGCAGCGGAACGTGCGCGTCTGGAGTCCCGGTGGGTCGGGGAGCGGGTTAAACTTTTCATCGTACTCGACCTGGCCGAGGATGTCGATGACGATGATTGGAAAGTTGGGCTCGGCGAAGGTGCGCGCGTCGGCCGCGAAGATGACGGCGTAGTTGGCCTTTGCGGCCTTTGCGGCCTCGAACAGAGCTTGCGGCGACGCGCCGTCAAAGCCTGGCTTGTCGACCGGCGTGATGTACGGCAGGAAGCCCTCGTCCGAGGGCACTTCGAGCATCTTGAGCAGCCGCTCCCACGGCGCGTCCGAGCCCGCGCCAAAGGCTGTGCGGACAATGGGTGCTTGGTCTGTCGATGGGAAGGCGGGCAAGGCGGCGCTGCTCATGGTCGTCGTGGTGGGATGGGTGGAAGCGAGGGGGGTGCTGTTGTCTTCTCTGCTCGTCACATTGCTGCACCGTCAACGTCACTGACGGGGTTCCCTGGATGGAGCGGTCAACCACCGAGCAAGGGAGGGTCGGTCCTCATGTCATTAACACTTGTCCGGCGAATGTACAAGGCAATGGGCAGATGGCTGACAGGGCAATACGCGGCGCAGCAGCAGCCGGATCTGTCGTTGATGGCGATGAGGCTCGACGAGGTGATCTTCATGATGGCAGCGGGCACAACACTGGCCTATCATCACAACCAACACGGCCTACCTTGCTCTCGGCCAACTCTAGCTGACAAGCACCTGACGCGCTAGGCACTACCTGGCAGTGCTCACCACTCGCACTGTGGCACGGCTCACTCACTATCTCGGCCACTCCGTGCTGCGTCGAAGGATGGAACAGCATGGAAGGCCGACGGGCCAGCTAGACGGACGTGATTCCTGATGCCTGAGCATACGATAAACACAGGCAGCAACATGCCTGGTTCATCAACTGGCTGTCGCAGTCGCGCCGTCGCCGCGTCTCGGAAACAGCCGACCGCTGCATGCTGCGAGCCTACAGTGGCCATGCCAGGGTGATGCCCTCCCGCACCGGCTCGACGTCCGCCGCGTTCCATCGTGTTCGGCACCTTCTCCAACTACGGCTGACCGAGGCCGAGCGTCCCTTCGGCATGCCGATGTTGACCAGCTGTATGAATGCGGACTGATTGTACTTGTACTTAACCGACCGCGGTCCCGAGGCCATACCTCCAGCCTCAGACACATCACCACCTCGCCTCCACCCACTCACCATGCCGCCCTCAGTCGTCAGCATCAGCGACCAGCTCGCGGCTATCACCACGCCGTGGGACCCGCGCCTGGCGGCCAGCTTCAACGGGCAGGACATCAAGGTCGTGCGGCTACAGGGCGACTTCATCTGGCACACGCACCCCGACACGGACGAGGTCTTCTTCGTGCTCGAGGGCAGCATGCAGATGGGCGTGCGCGTCGACGGCGTCGAGTCTGCGCTCACGCTCAACAAGGGCGACCTGTACGTCGTCCCGCTCGGCCAGGAGCACCGTCCCTTTGGCGCCGACGCGCGCGTCGTCCTCATCGAGAAGCGCGGAACGGTCAATACGGGCGACTTTGAGGGCGACGTGCCGGCCCACATCCACAAGACGGATGGGCGGTAGAAGCGCGGGCGAGGAGCGAGCAGGTGGGTGCGCACGGGCATGCCTGGAGCTGACGGCGTCCAGGATGTCTGTCAACCATCGTGTATCAATCTCTTCTCTGTCTTTATCTATGCACTTCTATCTGTTGCTCGACGCTCGACTCTGCGCCGACTGTAAGCCAAGGCTTCCAGGAAACCTCTTGTGGAGCTCGCGTGGACCGGCAATCGGCTCGACGAACGGCGTCCCCCGACCCGTCCAATGAGATTCCCAGCTTGTCCGCGTGTGATCTTGTTTCAACGACCTGTCGAGTCGGCTGGCGATTTACCCTTGAACCCGTTGTTGTGCACGCGCAGGCATGGCAGCCGCAGATGAAGGGCCGCCCTTTGGCAGCGCACACCCTCTGGGGTAGGACAAGTGACGTACCAGGCTGGGCATCCGCCCTCGCCGCGGGTCTGCTGACCTCCAGAGGCGGCCTGCACCACTCAGCTTCCAGCAGGAAACAATAGCGATCGGGCGTGCAGACAGGGACTATCTGCCGACAGGAGCACCACGCGAGCAGGCCGGGTAGCACCTCTGCCGCCCAGCGCTACCCCCAGCCCATCCCGAACTCGCGCACCCGACATAACCTCCCCTCGAGTCGAACAGGTGACTGTTACCTTCTCCCCCACTCGCCACTGCAACAACATGTCCGACATCGACAAGGAGAAGGGCGGTCGCGGCGAGGACGTCCCGGCCGCTGTTGGCGTATTCACCGACGACGGCTTCTACGACCCGTCGCGCGAGAGCACGCTCACGCGGCTCGGCTTGACCAAGGAGTCGTTCAAGCGCGCGCCGGGCACGACTCGGTGGGTGGATCGTCTCGGCGACGCTGACGGTCAGCGGCCTCGTCGCGCACGGCGACATCCCGCCCGAGCTGCAGAACTATGACAACCCGAACCTGCAGCAAAAGATGCGGCCGCGGCATCTGCAGATGATCGCCGTCGGTGGTAGGTGGCTTATCTGGACGCGCGATAGGCGCTGACGGACGTGCGCCAGGCGCTATCGGTACCGGCCTGTTTGTCGGTTCGGGCGGCGCGCTCGCCACCGGTGGTCCCGCTGCCATCCTCATTGCATGGATTATCATGGGCGTCATGCTCATCAACGTGACCCAGGCGCTGGGTGAGATGGCCATTCTGTATCCCGTGTCCGGTGGATTCTTCACGCTCGTGTCTCGCTTCCTCGACCCGAGTCTGGCGTTTGCGCTTGGCTGGAACTGTGAGTAGTTGGAAGGGGGAGCATCGTCACTGACTACCCAGACGTCTTCTCGTGGATGATCACGCTGCCGCTCGAACTCACCGTCGCCGGAAGCACTGTCATGTACTGGTCGACCCCCGTACCGCTCGGCGCGTGGATCACTATCTTCTACTTCATCGTGTTTGTGAGTTGCGATAACGCTGCAGCTAGCTGACCCCAGGTTGCCGTCATGTTCGGCACATTGGGCTACGCCGAGACAGAGTTCTGGACCGGCTGCCTGAAGCTCATTGTCATTGCCCTCTTCATCGTCATCGCCGTCGTGTGCGTGTGTGGTGGTGGACCCACGAACGGCGCGTACGGCTCGTACGTTGGTGCAAAGCACTACCATGACCCGGGTGCTTTTGCCGCGGGATTCAAGGGCTTCTGCGCCGTGCTCGTTACCGCCGCGTTTGCCTACGCCGGGTGAGTGCGATCTTGGGCGTCGGCCACGCCGCGGCCAACCATTCTGACACCCCAGCTCTGAGCTCGTCTCGTTTGCCGCGACAGAGACTCCCGACCCGCGCGCCACCATGCCCTCGGCCATCAAGAACATCTTCTGGCGTGTCATCTTCATCTACATCACGCTCATCTTCCTCGTCGGGCTCGCGATCCCGTACAACGAGCCACTCCTGCAGGAGGGCGACGGCGCCAACGGCTCACCTCTTGTCATCCTCTTCCGCCTCGCCAAGATCCGCGGCCTCGACCACCTCGTCAACGCAACCATCCTCATCTCCGTCCTCGCCATGTCCATGTCGTGCATCTACGGAGGCTCGCGCCCTCTCGTCGCCCTCGCGGAGATGGGTTATGCGCCCAAGTTCTTCGCCACCGTCGACAAGGCAGGCCGTCCCATGTGGGCCCTTATGGCCATCTTCATCTGGGGCCCCTTGGCCTACGTCAACATCGCAGACGTTGGAACCAAGGTGTTTGACTGGCTCCTGGCTCTGTCGGGCCTCTGTACGCTGTACACCTGGCTCGCGATTTGCGTGACGCACCTGCGCTTCCGCAAGGCATGGCGGGTACAGGGCCACAGCCTGGAGGAGTTGCCGTTCAAGGCCTTTGGCGGTATCTACGGCTCGTGGATGGGCATCATCCTCATCTGTCTCGTGATCATCGCCCAGTTCTACACTGTGAGTGCGGTGTCCCGTTCCTACGCAGCGCTGACTCTATCACAGGCAGTCTGGCCTGTCGGAGAGCAGCCCAAGGGCGCCGCTGCCGCCGAGGGCTTCTTCCAGGTGTTCGTCTCCTTCCCCATCGTCATCCTCTTCTACATTGTCGGATTCATCTGGAAGCGCTCGCTGCCGCGCAAGGCCCAGGACATTGACCTCGACACAGGCCGCAAGTCGTGGCTCACTGCCGAGGACATGCGGCTGTGGCGCGAGAAGCGTGCCGACGCGCCGTGGTGGAAGAGGCTCTACCGCGTCCTTTTCTGTTAGTTGCCGTCGGTTGTGTCTCCAAATGTGTTTCGGGAGTAGGGCTTGCAGTGTGGGCTTCTGCCTTGACCCGACTCTCTAATAGTTGTTTATGCACCTTGTGATGGAATGATCGTGGCTTCGGCCGGGCGCCGGATACCCAAGGAACTGTTGGAGCACCCACGATCAAGGCGACGAAAGACACCGAGAAGCCCTTGGGTTTGCCCGTCGGTCAACCCAGGCGGCTACCAGCAATATTGCATGCGGGCCGACGTGCCTCGCGCTTGCACCTCTGACCGATCCTTTGGCGCGCACTTGCATCTCGGCCGCACTTTGTCAATCGCACTTTAGTGTCTCAACCTCGCTACATCTTGGCACCCACCCCGCATCCTACCGATGACCGAAGACACCCGCCTGTCCGCCGTCCGCCAACAAGAAGCGGCTATGACATCTACCGGCGAGGTGACTGACGACTCTTGAGCTCGGTCATGGGCGACGATAGATAGGCCTTCCTGTGCGACGCTAAGACTGAGTGGGCTATCAGATATGACCGTTGGAGCGAGTCTGGCATGTGTCGAGGCCGATGTTCTGCTCAAACACACACATCTCAAGTCGACAATGCAGATAAAGTGCAGCAACCAGTTGACCAGCTCTCAATTGTCTATGCAGCTCTACCCGGCTATTGCCGACACTTGCCTTACCCCGCCTTACCCAACGTGGCTGACGTTATTCGTCTGTGATGACGCAGGCAGCCAGGCCATCAGAGGCTCCCGCCAATTGCCTCCTATACGGTCCCCCACATCCACCTCGGTGGGGGTCACCTGAGTCGCCGAGCCACACCCGAACGCCGTTTGTCACGGGGCATGACGGCCGTACGTAGATCCGGGGCAGATGCAGTCGGCCTAGAACGTCAGCTGGCGGTCTGCCATGACCTGCGCGGCCCGCGGCTGGCCATGCATCGGCTAGCCGTTTAACCTGTTCGCTGCCTGGAACTCTCACCCCACTGCATCCTCCGCCCCAGCCTTTTAAACGTCTCCCATCTGCTCTCCTGGCTTGAGAATTTACTCCTCATCAACAAGCACCTAGCCCATAATGCCGTCCGCTCCTCCATCCTGGGTCCAGGCGCTCAAGCCCTCTGACCCGCAGGGTCCCGACCTCCTCGCTGCCGAGCGCAACGGCTCCAAGGTCGACTCGAACAAGCTCGCCGTCCTCCTTCACACCCAGGCCAACCTCGACCGTGCCGCCGAGCTCACCAAGCTCATCGAGGCCGAGCCCGTGTTCAACAAGGATGAGCTCCTGTCGATGGGCCGTGTCGACCGCATCCAGCGTTCGCTCGCCCGCGGCAAGGCCCTCAAGCGTCTCTCTAAGAAGTACAACTGGAACGAGGAGACGTACCACGCCGCCGTCAAGATCTCGGGCGAGCCCAACGTCTACGGTCTCCACGATGGCATGTTCCTCAAGACCCTCCGTGAGCAGGGCAACGCCGAGCAGCACAAGCTCTTCCTCGAGCCCGCCGAGGCCAGCCGCTACATTGGCTGTTACGCCCAGACTGAGCTTGGCCACGGTTCCAACGTTCGTGGTCTCGAGACCACGGCTACCTGGAACCCCGAGGACAAGACCTTCATCCTCCACTCGCCCAAGCTCACTGCCTCCAAGTGGTGGATTGGCTCGCTCGGCCGTACCGCCAACCACGCCGTCGTGATGGCCCAGCTCTACATCAAGGGCAAGAACTACGGACCCCACCCCTTCGTCCTCCAGATCCGCGACCTCGACACCCACGAGCCCCTCCCCAACATCTACGTTGGTGACATTGGACCCAAGTTTGGTTACAAGTGAGTAGCCCGGAGGGGGGCTTCATACCCTAGTAGCGGCGATTGAGCTACCTTCCTCCACTTGCCGCCGGCAATGGCTAACCTACTCCAGCTCGATGGACAACGGTTTCCTCCTCCTCAACCAGGTCAAGATCCCCCACATCAACATGCTCGGCCGCTTCTCGACTGTCGACCCCCAGACGAGCGAGTACCGCCGCATCGGTGCCCCCACCCTTGTCTACGGCACCCTCACCTACATCCGCTCGATGATCGTCCTCGAGTCGGGTGCGTCGCTCGCCCGTGGTGTTACCATCGCTGTGCGCTACGCCGCTGTCCGTCGCCAGTTCCAGGACCGCGACGCCGAGGCTGCCGGTGTCCCCGGTGAGACCCCTGTCCTCAACTACAAGATGGTCCAGGTCCGTCTCCTCCCCCTCCTCGCCGCCACGTACGCCCTGCACTTCACCGGCCGCAACATGATCGAGCTGTACAACAGAAACCAGGAGGTCATGAAGAAGAACCTCGCCGCCCAGGCAGCGTCCAAGGGCTCGCCCGGCCCCGAGGAGCTCCAGCCCGGAGCTGAGCTGCTCGCCGACCTCCACGCCACCTCGTGCGGCCTCAAGGCCCTCTCCTCGACCATTGCCATCGACGGCCTCGAGATGTGCCGTCGCGCTTGCGGTGGCCACGGCTACTCGAGCTACTCGGGTATCGGCACCTGGTACTCGGACTACCTTCCCACCGTCACCTGGGAGGGCGACAACTACATGCTCACGCAGCAGGTCTCGCGCTACCTGCTCAAGACGGCGCGTGCCGTCCAGAAGGGCAACGCCCCCAACAACGACACGTCCAAGATCCTGTCGCACTACCTCAACCGCCAGACCACTGGCGCCGCATACGACGTCCTCAACTCGGACCAGGACATTGTCGCCGCCTTTGCCTGGCGCGCCGCCTTCCTGACCTTTGAGTCGCTCCGCCTCCGTGACGTCCAGAAGCAGTCATGGAACTCGCTCCTTGTCCAGTTCTGGCACCTCTCGACTGCCCACTCGCAGTACCTCGTCATCAAGAGCTTCTACGACGCCGTGTTCGAGAACCGCGCCAGGGTTGCCGCCGAGGTTGGCGAGCCCACCGCCGACATTCTCCGCGACCTCTTCAGGTTGTACGCCCTCCACACGATGGAGCTCCACTCGGCCGAGTTCTTCACTGCCGGTGCCGTCTCGGTCAACCAGCTCACCCTCGCCCGTACCACCGCCATCTCGGCCCTCCTCGACCGCATCCGCCCCAACGCCGTCAGCCTCGTCGACGCCTGGTCGTTCTCCGACTTCCAGCTCGACTCGTCGCTCGGCGGCTACGACGGCAACGTCTACGAGAAGCTGTTCAACCGCGCGCGCCAGAACCCCGTCAACACGCTCACGCTTGACCCCAACCCCGACTCGACGGTGCTTGTCAAGCGCACCTCCAAGCTCTAAGCGTCGAAGGGCAGTCGTCAAAGTGAAGTATAGCAAAGTCATCATTCCAGTGTCGTGTCGGAGTTGTACGTTGTGTTAGGAGATGCAAAAGTCTTGGTTTAGCACGACGGGGTTGCCGCCCTCAGGCCGAAGCTACTGCGGGGTGCCGAACTGGCATAACGCCGATGTTATCTCCCTCCGCTGGAAGAGTGGAGCAGATCGAGCGGACCTGACGGCCCATGTGGTGTACGTCGGTGTCGCCCTGGCCGAGGAGCGAACAGCTAGGACCAAGTATGCAGTGCACGCGTATGGCAATGGCGAGCACACATGCTTTTCGTCGCCGCTGGCCACGTTGTAGACAGGTCCCGTCGCCAGCCTCCGCTCTCCTGCTGTTTGACCCGACTCCTCTACTTACCCTGCGCGTTAAGAGAGCAAGGGAGCCACGACCCTGGCTGGCGTGCGGGGTGCCGCCTTGGGTACCGGACTACTCCTTTGTTGGAATACGGCCGGTCACGCTAAACCAGCGGAAGTGTCGAGGCAGATGTGCACGACGCACGGCAACGCCGTCGACTTGGCCAGCGGTGTCGACAGGTCGCAGGGTGAAGGGAGGTGTACCGCGTGTGGGACTGCCCGAATTCGGAACCGCGAGGAGCCGCTCCTCGTTGATGAGCCAAGCGCAACCGCTGCCCCGTGACGCATCCGCATCATTGTCCATCCTCCCGTGGCCATCTCCTCTCCCTCGCGTCCTTTGCGAGAGTGACACGAACTGCACGAATAACGCAGCCACATCTGCCCGCGCTGTCGCAGTTGTTCTAACCCGTCGGGATAGACGATTCTGGTGGCTTGGACTGATATTCCTCGCCAATCACACTAACAATAAGTGGCGCTGGTCGAGGCGCTGACGAGAGCGGTCACTCCCGCCTCGTGGACCATACTACAAATCATCCGCGAACAAATACAAATGTCAAGGCGGCACCAGTTGACGTCTGGAGCCGTTGCGGGCCCAGAGGATCGTCGAATACAGGGTTTGGGAGGCTGCCGGAAGTCGCGCCTTCATGCCGCGGAACGTCCCAGGACAAGCGCCCCTTGTTACGGCTGTGGGCGCACCTGTTGGGTCTTGGCAACCAAGGTGTCGACCCCGAGTCAACCATGTTACCAGGAGCCCCCCTGCAGACCCCACACCCAGGCCCCCTTTCCGCCGTTGACGTGCGAAGCTGTCTCCCTGTGATGCTCTGGCTGTTGACAGCTGCTGCGCTCCCCTGCTGAAACGCTCAGCTGCTCCCTCCTACCCAGTTCCAGGCCAGGAACATGTCATACGACGCCGCCACCCTCTCCTCTGCTGCTCACTCTGGTCGTCTTGTTGCCCCCCTTGCGTTGCCGTACCGTCTGCCTGCGCTGCCTAGCTCCCGCCCCCGTACAAGAGTACATAACTTACACGGCCATGGATCTCCACTCTGGTGCTCGCAGTCACTACCACAACACGCGGACGCGTTCAGTTGAGCAACAACTGTCGACACCGCAACGACCACAGATATCGCCGGCCCGGCGCTGCTGTTGAACCACCACCGACCGTCTCCCCCATGCCAGCCCGCTCGATCCGTGGGCCGCGAGCCACGCGGCCAACCGATGGCAAAGCGTCGTGGGAAGTCGACGCGGAACTGCCCAAGCCGCAAGACGGAACGCGCGCTCGCCGAGCCTTCTGTGTCAACGACTTGGCTTCCAGTGAGCATGCAGAGCGGATGCTTGGAAGGTACAATCTAACGCACCCACAGGGCCCGCGTCAAACATAAACACGATCCATGACATTATGCTCTATGCGGCACGTGTGCACGGCCCCAAGCAAGGCTTTGGCATGCGCAGGGTTGTGGCACGGACCGAGGAGATCAAGATCTTGACGAGGACGGATAGCAGCACGAGCTCCAAGCCTTCGCTGAGGAAGCCCGTCGAGCTGTTTACGCTCTCGCCGTATGAGTGGACCAGCTATGAGCAGGCGCTGCAGGACGTGCGCGACCTTGGCTGCGGCCTGCGTACCATCGGTGCTGGCGATAAGCGCGAGGGGCAGTACTTTGGCATCTATGCGCCAACAAGGTGGGCGGTGGCGGGAAGGGTGGCGTGACGCTGACGGGGCAGCCGCAACTGGATGTTTATGGCCCAGGCGTGTGCGTTCAACGGCGTCCCAATCTGCACCGTGTACGACACGGCGTCTACCGCGGCTGTCGCCGAGGCATTTGACGAGGCGCGTGTGCCGGCACTGTTCACCGACGCGTCGCTGCTTCCGGCTCTCCTCCGCCAGCTTTCGCGCACTCCGACGCTGCGCGCTATCGTATACGACAATGTCAACGGCGCGTCCGAGCAGGAGATTGTCGCGGCCATCTCGGCCATCAAGAACCAGTACCCCGGTATCCAGCTGCACCATATCGACGCAATCCGACAGCTGGGGCGGGAGCACGCGCTCGCCATGGCCGACCGTGCGCGGCGCAATGACATCTTCTGCCTCATGTACACCAGCGGTGGCGGTGGCAAGCCCAAGGGTGTTCTCCTGACCCACGGGAACGTGCTTGCTTCTGGTGAGTGCCCGTATTGAGACACGCTGACGACCAGTCGCGTCGATTGCTGGCCTTATGAAGGACGTGCTCGCCGACCAGGAGTGCTACCTCGCCTTCCTGCCAGCCGCCCACGTCATCGAGTTCATCGTGGAGATGACCTTCATCTTCACAGGCGTGCCGATAGCGTACGGGCGTATCAAGACACTGTCGGACGCCAACGTCAAGGGGTGCAAGGGCGACATCATGGAGGCGCGACCAGTGAGTAGTGCAACCAAACCCGCGCTCACCCCAGTCCGTCATGATCGCCGTCCCGACCGTCTGGGAGCTTCTCCGCAAGGGCATCATGGGCAAGGTGTCGAGCGGGCTGAAGAAGACTGTCTTCAACACGGCCATGAAGGCCAAGTACGCCGGGCAGAGCAAGTCGATCCCCGGCCTGGCCAAGCTCTCCGATGCCATGGTGTTCAACCGCGTCCGCGAGCTCACTGGCGGGCGGCTGCGTACCATTCTCAACTCGGGCACGCCGCTCTCGCCCAGCACGCAAAAGTTCCTGTCACTCGCACTGGTGCAGATGATCCAGGCGTACGGCATGACCGAGTGCGGCGGCGTCACGATCCAGCACCCAAACTGGCGGACGTTTGGCTCGGTCGGCGGCCCGGCGCCGGGCTGCGAGATCCGCCTCGTCGACCGTCTCGACGTGCACCCGGGCTACTCGTCCAACGACTCGCCCCCGCGCGGCGAGGTCTACGTCCGCGGGCCGTCCGTCTGCGCGGGGTATCACAACCGCGACCTCAACCGCGCGGCGTTCACAAACGACGGGTGGTTCCTCACGGGAGACATTGGGCAGTGGAACCCCGACGGCACGCTCACCATCATCGACCGCGTCAAGAACCATGTGCCGCTGGCTGGTGGCACAGGCGTCGCTCTCGAGCGCCTCGAGTCAATCTACAAATCGTGCCCGCTCATCACCAACTGCTGCGTTGTGGCGAACCCGTTCCATGCGCGTCCGGCCTTGATCGCGGTCGTGCACCAGGTCAACCTTCCGTCGTTTGCGCGCAAGCATGGCATCCCGTGCTACCCGCACGACATCGAGGTCCAGTGCCGCAACCCGCGGCTCGTGAGCCTCGTGCTCGAGGCGCTCAACGAGACGGCCCGGCGGGAGGGCCTGCGCGGCGTGGAACTACTCGAGGCCCTGGTGTTGACAGCCGACGAGTGGTCATCGGACTTGGGCATGTTGACCGCTGCGCAGAGTGAGTGGAGCAGGTGGATGTTGCGAGTGTCGAGCTAACACCGCCGCAGAGCTCATCCGCCCCGTCATCGACGACTACTACGAGGACGAACTCAACCGCGTGTACACTTCCAACGGGCAGCACTACTACAACAGTATGAAGGGAGACGCAGAACTTCTTCGGGCTGTCGCGAACCGGCCGCGCGGCTCGGGCCCTGTGTTTGCCGCCGACGGCGAGCGCACACCGACGCTGTCCCCGGCCTCGACATCGCCCCCGCCGTCGTCCATCGCGACCCAGTCACCGACACTGCCGTCGAGCATGGTGCTCCCGCCGTCGCTGGCCATGTCGCCCCACCCGTCGGCGCAGAATTCGTCCATTGCGCATCCGGCCCTCGCGATGGCGACCAAGTCGGCCGCCGAGCTCGCGACTGCCGACCTCGCCGCATCGCTCAACCCGCGTTCGCGCAAGCCTAGTTTCATTTAGCCGGGCACAGTAGTGCTCGTTCGGGATACTTTTTGGTCGCGGCATACACGTTCGCCGCTAGATTATAATGCAGAGTTGTTGTACTGGGCGGGGTTGGCAGGGTTCGTGTCTCGGCGACCTGCCCCGACTCGGCTCCGCGTCCATCCATCATTCATTCACATTGACTTCTGATACTAACAAACAACGTTGGGAGCTACACACGGCGCGATCAATGTTCTTCTTAGCCAGCCCTCTGGCCCTCTAGTCGCGCTTGATGGGGCGAAGGACGACGGGCAGCTGGATACCCTCGCTCTCCCTGCCGATGACGACGGGGCGCATCGTAAAGCTGCGGACGCGGCGTTCGACCACCGGGTCGGCGGGGTCAATCTCAAACTTGAAGTTGCGCACAAGGACCTGGCTGTCAGCTGGGTTCTGGTATCTGTACGTACGAAGAGCACAATCTTGATCTCCATGAGGGCGAAACGGTATCCGCTGGGCGACGCGTCAGGGTCTCACCACGCAGCATGACGCCCCGTCCTACTCACAGGCAGTTGTGCGGCCCGGCGATGAAGGTGAGCAGGTTGCCCCAGATGCCCGGCACGTTGGACGCTGGGATGCCGGCCTTGGCGAAGCGGTCGGGGTTGAACTCCTCGGCGTCAGGGCCCCAGATGTCCTTAGAGCGGTTGATCTCATTGATAGCTGGAGTGTCAGCGCCGCAAATCGCCTCAGCTCTTACCAATGGCAATCTCGGTGCCCTTGGACACCTTGATGGAGTCCATCATCTTGCCGTCGCGGCCCCGCACCGGAATGCTGAGCGGCACGACCGTGTCCTCGACGCAGTGACGAATCACACGGTGCAGCGGGGGGTCAAAGCGGAGGAGCTCGTGCACGAACTGGTCGAGGTAAGGAAGCGTCTGGAGCCGCTCACTGGACGATGAGTCAGCCTGTGACCAGCGGATTCTCGCACCACACTTACACATCAGGGCGGTCCTCGTCCACCGAGTCGAGGTCGGCACGCAGCTTGTCCTGGATGTCGGGTCTGTGGGCCAGGTGCCAGCTCGCCCAAGTCAGGGCTGTCGCGCTCGTCTCGTTGCCCGCGAGCATGAGCGCGCCGATCTGGCCGAGTACCTCGTTGTCCGTCAGGCGGTGGTCGTCGCGCAGATCGGCAGCCATGTTGGCCTTGACAAGCAGCGACACTGCGTCCATGCCGAGCTGGGTGCGCTTCTCGACCTTGACCTGCTCCGCCTCGAGCTCCTTCTTCCTGGCAGTGATGATCTCGCGGCCGACCGTGTCCATGACGCGCCGGGTGCTGACGATCGACTCGTTGAGCTTGGTCGGTGCGTCGAACAGGACAGGGAAGACCGAGCTGAAGATGCGAATGAGCGACGGGGCCTGCATCAGCTGCACGGTGCCGAACAGCGTCGTAGAGAGCGGGTTCTTGCGGCCGCCCGTCGACTCAAAGTCGTAGTTGAAGCCCGCGAGCCCGATCATGTCGAGCGTCGCGCGCATAAGGTACTTGTGGATGTCGATGGTACCGGTGCTGTCCTTGGCCTCGCCCTTGCCCGTGAGCGCGTCGAGCGTCTTGACCAGCTCGTAGCTCTTCTCCCACAGCACGGGTGTCATGCCGCGCACGTTGAAGGCAGAGAAGGCGGACGAGACGGCTCGCCGCTGGCGCTTGTGGTCGTCATTCTCCACAACGAGCACGCCCTTGCCGCAGATGCGCCCGATGAACTCGTTGAACGTCGCCTGGCGGTGGAACTGGCGCGTGTGCTGGAGGACGTGGCCGACAGTGACTGGGTCGACGGTGAGGATCGTCCACGCGCCGAACAGCGACCTGTAGCGCAGCGTCGCGCCGTACTTGGCCACCCAGGGCTTGTACGCCGCGCCGAGGGGGGCCATCGCGTGGGTGAGCAGGCTGCCGAGGACGAACGACGAGGGTGGGGGGCCTTGGAGGTTGCGATACGGGAGGGTGAAGGCGCGGTATGGGTAGGCATAGAGCAGCGCGAGTATGATAAGGCCGAGGATCGGGATGCCGACGTTGACGAGCGCCGAGGTGAGCGCCGCGGCGAGGCCGTGCAGCGTCGACAGTGACGCCGATGCCATGGTTGTGTGAGTGAATGGGAGGAAGAGCAATGCCAATCATCGAGATGCACGCGGCGCAGAAGCAGGTCGTCGCTGGGCAGTGCCCCCAACGCGCCGAGCGTGCCGGATTAACGGATTGCACTTTGAACAACAAGTGTCCATGTGACCATTGACTTCACTAACAAACCTTACTGACATGACGCGCTTCATGTCATCAACGTGCTCTGATTGACCGACCAACTCAGCCCATACCGCGGTACGAGACGCTACACTGATAGCGTCCTGCATGGGCTGCATGCCCCGCTGCGCATTGACTCAGCATCCGCTGGCCACTCGTCGCTGCCGTCGTCCGAACGCTTGGGCCCAAACCTTGTTGCCCAAGACCCTCGGCGGTCGTCGATGTCCCCCACCATCTGACAGTCGGCACCAAAGGACAAAACAGCATCAGCGCCGTTTGGTCGTCGTACGCTTTCACGGACGCGCTTCAGACTCCCCAGGCACCTTCAGCGACTTGGCCCACCTGGCAGGAGAGGCCCTGGTGCTGAACTGAAGCCGTGGCCCCAGCCCTCACAACCCATACATGACAACAACACTACCCGCACTGCGCCAACTCACACCACACCTAGATAAGATACCTGAACCCAGCCTTCATTGCCACAGCGTCATCCGCCCCGTCAATGTTCTCCATCTGGCGCGTCCTGTCCACAACGTCGCCCCTCGACTCCCATGCACTCTCACCAGCGTCGAGGCGCTTGTTGAGGTTGACGAGGATCTTCCTGATGACGCAGCAGCCCGCGATGGTGAAGACAAACATGCCAGTCACAATGCCATACGACCCGCGGTACCCGTTGGCCTTGAGGTTCCACACGTACGAGCCAGCCACGCTGCCGAGGTTGGACAGAGAGGTGACCATGGCCAGGACGACGGCACGCTTGGCTGGCGGCCGGGGGAACGACGACGCGACCCAAGACCAGCTGACGGTGTCAGGACTGAGGCAGCCGAGTCGTGTCACTCACACAACAATGTAGCCGGCGTATGACCCAGCCTGGAGGAACAGCCCAATGTACCGCCCCGCCGTGTTGCTCGTGCTCATGCAGATGACGAACCCGACGATCCCGAAGCAGATGGGGATGACAATGTGCCAGAACTGCGGGTCAGCCACCACCCATACGCTCACACACCTTCTCCTGCGTCCTGTCCGAGTGCCAGGCGTTGATCATGGAGACGATGACTGCGAAGACCCAGGGTGGGGCGCTCATGAGGAGAGTGGGGACCATGCTGTAACCGAGGGTACCGGTGAGGGTCGGCTGAGCTGTCAGCTCTGCACAGCCGCCGTGATCTTACGAAGAAAGCGTTGAACGACAGCCCGATGGTCCAAGCGATGAGCGTGATCACAAATACGTAGACCTTGAAGTCCTTCACCGCCAAGATGAATCCGTCAAAGACGCCCTGCTCGGACGAGTCCTCGTCTGCCTCGCCGACGTCCTCGGCCATGCGTAGTTGGGCAACCTGCAGCTCCTCCTCGGTGAACCACCTGGTGTTGCTCGGGAGGTCAGGGAGGAGGATGGCGCCGATGATTGCAATGAAGATCGTGATCCCGCCCTCGATGTAGAAGAGCCAAGACCATGCTGCGTGTCCGAGCACGCCGTCCATGTTTGACAGGATACCGGCGGCCAGTAGCCCTGAGAAGGCGTTCGAGATGAGGTTACCACCGAAGAGGATTGCGTTGCGGAGGGTGAGCTCGCGGCGGGTGTACCACTTTGACAGGAGAAGGAGCGCGCCTGGCAGGAAGGCCGCCTCAACGAAGCCGATGAAGAAGCGACACGCGACCATGCCAGCAAAGTTGGTGACCACGCCGGCGAGGACCGAAATGAGGCCCCAGAGCATCATCTACCTGTCAGCACCTAGCTCCGGAACCACAACTCACCGCAGCCGAAATGTAGAGTGACGGTCGACTCATGCGGTTGACGATCATGTTGGAGGGCACCTGCATGAGGATGTAACCCGCATACAGGATGGACAAACAGGTAGCGTACTGCGTGTCGGACAGGTTGAGGTCCGCCTGGAGGCCCTTGAGACGAGCCGCGGCAATGTTGTTGCGGTCGAGGTAGTCTAGTGTGAGCGTGTCCATCTCCCGCACGCACTCATGATGTAGATCAGGACGAAGATGGAGCACCGCGCGTCGAGCTTGCGCTTGAGGCTCTTCTCGACGACCTTGCGACGCTCGAGGGCAGCGTTGGCTGCCTCGTCGGCGTCGTTGATCTTGACGTCGTCGACCTTGATGTCGGCGTCGGTCACTGACGGAGGGGACATGGCGAGGGGATAGGATGTGGGGCATTCTGGGCCCCGCGCGCAGGCCATCTTATGCAAAGAGAGCACTGGTGATCCACTCATTCTCCGGCTGCGGCACGGCATCTCCGAGATAACCAGGTCATTGGCTCACCGCTACTACCCGCTACTTGTTGCCGAAGAAATGGGCCGATAGTATCCGCTGCGTCTTGGCACGAGTCGGCCTCGGCTACCAGCGGCGCTATCTGCCATGTCGTTGGGCTGCAACTTGTGGGGCCGATATGAGGATGTTACGAGGCTCATGCAAAAGGTAGACATGCTAGAGAAGTCCACGCTCCTCTCCAACCATTCGGCTACCCAAACACGATGAACTCCACCACTGAAGCGCTGTACGACGCGCTTCCAGACTTCAAGTCGGTTGGCGGCGTGCTCCAACTCGTCGGCGTCCTGCAGCTCCTCATGGTGTCTGGTGAGCCGGCGCGGCGGCATCCGCCCTTGCTTACTCCCAAGGCATAGTATGGACCTACCGCAACCGCGGCTTCTTGTCGTCGTCGTCGGCCAACTCGAGTTGGATCCCGGGGCCCAAGGGGACCATGTTCCGCGGCAACGTCGGCGAGCTCGACACCAAGGGCGAGTCCAGCGCCAAGGCCTGGATGTCGTTGTACAAGCGCTACGGACCGGCCTACGAGATGACCATCCCATTCTTCCGCCTGCATATCATCAACCACCCCACCTACCTCGAGCACATCCAGAAGCACAACAGCAAGAACTACATCCGCGGCGCCTTCACCCGCAACGTCTTTGGCGCGCTGCACCGCACGGGTGTGTTTGTCGCCGATGGCAAGGACCACCAGCTCCAGCGCAAGGTCGCGACACGCGCGTTCAGCAAGAAGAACTTTGAGACCCACATCACGGCGTCGCTTCATCACTGGCTGGGTGTACTCATGCGGCTGCTCGACAAGATGGCAGAGAAGGACATGGCGTTCGACTTTCAGGAGCTCATGGGCCGGTTCATGTTCTGCCTGTTCCTGCGTGTCGCCTTTCATGAGGAGGAGATGGGGCTGGAGATTCTCTCGGATGAGCTGGAAAGCCTGGACTCGATGCCAGACTACGTTGCGGCGTTCGACAAAGCACAGCTGCGTCAGTGGGGACGAGGCCGCCGATGCTGACAGCCCAGTGTTCGACAGACGCCGTCGCGACCCCTTGTGGAAGATGACTGAGAAGCTCTCTGGCGAAGACAAGGTGACCAAGCGCGCTGTCGACTTGTTCTACACCCAGATCGACGGTCTCATCAAGAAGCGTCTCGACGCGATGCAGAACGGCTACAAGTCGAACCCCGAGGCTGGAGTCGACCTGCTGGATTTGTTCCTCCAGCAGACCACAGACACGTACACCCTCGGCGGTATGATGTTCAGCTTTCTCTCTGCCGGGCGTGACACCACGGCGTTCAGCACGTCATGGATGATGAAGGAGATCCTGCACAGTGACAATGCGCACCTTGATGCAACCGCCAAGATTCTCCAGGAGCTCGAAGACGAGGGGTTCACGAGCGGATACCTGGGCTACACGGACGCACCCAAGCTCAAGTTCACCAACGCCATGTGGGACGAGACGGCTCGGCTCAACACTGTGTCGCCGGCGGGGCAGCTGGAAGCCGCCGAGGACGACGTGCTGCCGGCCATCCCCGAGTTCAACATCCCGCCCCGCGCGGTGAAGAAGTGGGTCCGGCGTGGAAGCTCAAGCTGACGAGCCCAGGGGCGACATTGTTAGCTACCAGAACTACGTCCTCTCCCGCATGCCTGAGGTGTGGGGCGACGACTGCGCGACGTTCAACCCGTACCGCTGGTTCCGCGAGAACGGCGAGACGGTGTCCTACAGCCCGTTCAGTGAGTCGACGCTGATGTGCGAGCTGACGCGCCAGAGTACCACTCGTGGAATGCCGGGCCGCGCAGCTGCCTGGGACGTGCTCTTGCCACGTACGAAGGCGTCGCGATCGTGTGCGCCATCCTGCAGAGGTTTGACGTGCAGCTTGTGGACCCTGTCAAAGTTTATGAGCCCTTACCGGCGCTCAACATGGGCGTGAAGGGCGGGTTGTGGATGAAGGTGAAGCGGCGGGTCTAGCCGGATGCCTGAGCAGTTGGGAGTGCCCGTTGCGTACATAACAGGCGATGCGACTTTCGTTCCTCCATAACCCAATGCATTGATGGGAGAGTGTACCACTGGCTCACCGGCTCTGTCCCCCGAGTCATGGGGTCGGATACTTGCGGCCATTTCCGCCCTGAGCTCGACTTCGGGCCGAAGACTCGCGGGGCTCTTCATCTTCCGGATCCTCCTCCTCGTCTCGCTGCTACAACAACTCGGCATGCGCACTACGAACAGAGATCCCACGTCGCATTCGCCATGCAGTCAGAAGACACGGAGAACACCCCGCGGGTAGCACCACAACCGCCCGCCGCTTTCCGGCGAGTGTATCGCGCGTGCGAAAACTGCCGGCAGAAGAAACACAAGTGCAACCTCGGCGACTCGGCCAACCCGACGCCGCCTTGCTCGTCGTGCCGGAGAGCGAGCCAGCCGTGTGGTGAGTCGACCGCTGAGTTGCATACTGACGCAAGTCTTGCCGCCGTTGAAGCGCAAGGGACGGCCACCGAAGCGCCCCCGTGTGGACTTTGAGTCGCCGCCCTCCAGCGTGGTCCCGCCGCCATCGGCAGACGCGGCTTGGGAAGACAGCTCGCTGTTCTTGGACAGTGAGCCGCTTCCAAGGTCAGTGTCACCAACGCCAACCCCGGCACCCAGTATCGCCCCAGGATCAGTCAGCCATACGCTCGAGACCTTCCCAGTTCGCAATACGTCTGATGCACTGCGACTGCTCAACCAGGCCGGCGAGAAGGAGTCGCCTCGGAGCAAGCAGACAAATGGCGGCACATTGCGGAGCAGCGTGGGCATCAGCGCCGACTACTTCCTCCTCCGTGAGGGAATGATAGAGCTGTCGACTATGTCGCGCCTGTTCAGCTTCTTCCTCGGATCGGTCCATCCCATCATGCCACTCATCCCGTACGACCGTATTCCGATCACCCCCGACCAGCTTGTATCCTTGGGGGCCAAGGAGCCGTACTTGATGTCCGCCATCCTCGTCGTCACCGCCGGCCTCACTGGGGAGCTCACCCTGCATCGCAAGCTATGGCAACGTGTACAGACCTTGTTTGCAGAGGTCGCGCTTCAGGGGACAGGAGCGTCGATCGACACGGTGGAGGGGTTGCTGTTGCTATCGGGTAAGCGGTAGTGGAGTATGGCGGCTGACTGCATCAGAATACCCGCCCAACATGGGTCAGAGGTCGGGCCTACAGCACGAAGATCGCATGTGCTGGATGACACTGGGCATCGTGGGTCACCGCCGGACGAGCCCGAAGCTGACTGTCAGGCCATACGCCTCGGGTACCTCCTCGGTCTGGACCAGCTAGCCATTCTGAACGAAGACGACGACGACATGCCCGCCATCAGCCGTGAGCGAGGATCGGTGGCGTGGCGGTGTAGGTTCACCCCTCACCCCTCATACTGACCTACAGACTGCTACTGTCTCGACCGCCAGATATCCATCCAGGCAGGGAAGGCCTTCTGGCACCGCGGCCCCGGCATGACCTACCAACACATGCACGCCGACCCAGCGCTCGACTACCCCGAACTCACGGGAATACCTGGGGTGCAGGAAGACTATGCGTCTTACCTTCAATGTCTCATGCACCTAACACAGGTGCTGACGAACGCCCACGACTTGCTATACCCGTCCAAGAGCCGATCCATCGCCCTGGCCAAAGCCGAGCACTACTACAAGCACATTGACGACTTCACCGAGAGTGGGTCGGGCTGCGCTCCCTGTGCTAACTGCAAGCGCTTGCTGCCTTCCGGAGCCAGTGGAAGCGCAAGGTCTGGAGGACCTATCCCATCAATGAGTGTGTTTGGATATCGTTCGTGAGTGGCCTTGTAATGTCTGCGCTGACACACAGCATCACCTCCGTCTTTACATCTACGCCTTCTCCCTCCAGGCCTACATGCAGAGGGTACGCGCGCAGGCTGGCAACGCACGGCCAATCAACTACTTCCCGACCGGAATGATGGGCTGCTCGGATGCGAGGTTTATCGTGGAGGCTGTGGATGCCGCTGTGGGTGTAACACGGCGTAGGTGCACGGGTGCTGACTCTCACTCAGGCCGACGTCCTCCGCTTGGCCATTGGCAGATTACATCCTTCTGGAGTAAGCTCATCGTCCGCATTGCGAGCGCTGACTGCCAGGCGTTCTCCTCCCTTCCGCTGCGATACTTTCTCTTCTTCAACCATGCCGGAGTGTTCCTCCTGAAGGCCTCTGTGATCGTGCCGCTCCCACAATCGCAGAAGCGGACCATCCTGCATCTTGTCCGCACCCTCACCAAGAACATGTCGAGTGCGTCCCTTGATCCAAACCATCCCGCCGTGCGCTACTCGTCCGCTCTCCGCAGTCTCCTCGGAAGGGTATGCCGTGACCAGGACCTGCAAAGCCCGGGATCAACCCGCCCGTCCTCCCCCCGCCCACGCCAGGCGAGCCCCGTCGATCAGGCCCACGCCTATCCCGACCTCTCGTCCATTCTCGGGAGCATGGAGACGTCCTTTGTCCCCGAGCGCCCGTTCCACAACGTCGCTGCCGAGATGGATCTGTTGCTGGGCCTCCCGCCCGGCGATGTGTCGTTCAACCTGACGCCAACAGCCGCCGAGGGCGACCTCTCTGGCCTTCTACCGCCGTCCGACCCCTTTGCGTCCTTCTTCAGCAACGAGGACGGGCATTTGTGGGAGGCGATATCGTCCACTGACATGGAGTGGAGTGCCGTGAACGAGGAGTTGTAGCGTGAGCGAATGCATGTTCGGCTGGGTGGAAGTCCAGACACAGGTCACAACATCTTGGCCAGGAGCGCTGCTGCCAGCACGAGGGCGACCGCGAAGACAAGGAGCGCTTGGGGTTTCGAGTCACTCTGAGTGGACAGCTTTCCTAGTTCAGTCGGCTCCGGGAAGCTCTCTGCCTGCAGGTGGTGTTAGCAGCGTATGCCGACGCCGCTGCACACGAACGTTGGGGCAAAATCCCACGAGGTACCGCTTCATCAACTCTTTCGCCTCGTCGGAATGCTCGATGTCATCCCAAGCCTTGGTCGCATCCTTCCCCGCCTCACCGAGCAGGACGATGTCTCCTCCCGGGTGCTGTCGCGTTGTCAGCGCGCTGTCCACTATGCCTGGCACCGATCTACTTCATGGACAAACTCGTGCACGGCGTAGACTGTTTGGTAGTCAGTGATGTCATCGCCGTCCGGCAAACCTTTGCCGTGGATCAACAAGTGCAAGTTGCGCTTGTCGACAAGCTTGGCCAGTTCGGTCGGTGTGAAGGGCTTCAAAGTGTTCATGGTTGTGACTCTGAGCGGTGCAGGGGCGATGCTGGACCATCGCGATCCTCGTAGTAATGGTCCTGCCCAGTGCGTGCTCGTGCTCGCCCAGAAACACGTCCGAAAACTCGGCGCCGGCTTTGGGGGTTAGGGGGTTTAGGGGTTAGGGGGTTAGGGGGTTAGGGGGTTAGGGGGTTAGGGGTTAGGGGGTTAGGGGGTTAGGGGGTTAGGGGGTTAGGGGGTTAGGGGGTTAGGGGGTTAGGGGGTTAGGGGGTTAGGGGGTTAGGGGGTTAGGGGGTTAGGGGGTTAGGGGGTTAGGGGGTTAGGGGGTTAGGGGGTTAGGGGGTTAGGGGGTTAGGGGGTTAGGGGGTTAGGGGGTTAGGGGGTTAGGGGGTTAGGGGGTTAGGGGGTTAGGGGGTTAGGGGGTTAGGGGGTTAGGGGGTTAGGGGGTTAGGGGGTTA